>NC_053156.1:253385215-254135215 GCF_016835505.1 Polypterus senegalus | reverse complement strand
AATGCTTTATTTTCAGTAACTTGGCAGTCTCCTTGAGCGTTTCCGAGGTGAAAGGCGTTCCTTGGTCCGTCAGGACTTCTCTAGGAATGCCCACGCGTGAAAAGACTCCTACTAGTTCCGTGCAATATTTTTAGTGGTAGCGGCGCAATGGAGCGGCTTCAGGGAATCGGGTTGCATAATCCACGAGGACGAGTATATATTTATATCCTCGGGCTGAGGGCTCCAGGGTCCTACTATATCCACCCCAATCCTGTCAAAGGAACGTCAATAAGGGGAAGGGGAATCAGAGGAGCACGGTCCTTCCTAGGAATTTGCCGCAGTTGACACTCCGGGCAGGAAATGCAAAAGCGAACCTCCTCATTAATCCCGGCCAAAAAGCGGAGCTTAATGCGCTCTAATGTTTTATCGGGCGAGATGGCCTCCAAGAAGGTGAGAGTGGCTAACTTCGCAAACCTGCCGCCGGTAGGTCAGCGGGACTAGCAACAACTTCGGACCTTCCCCTCATGTTCAGCAACCCGATACAATAATTCATTATCCATGACAAAGTGAGGTCCCTGTGGCATGGGCAAATGCGTCGTTGGCGTTAACGAGAACCACTGCATTCTTTATGTGCTTCAGAGAGTCGTCATTCCACTGTTCTCTCTTGAAAGAAGCGGAGTCGCTCTAAACTGAAAGTGCAACTCAGAGAGCGGGTCGGTCTGACCTCAAGGGGCGGAGAATCCTCCCTCGCTGCGGGCGCTAGTGGATGGCGTAGTAGCCCGCGACGGTCCGGGAGTATCTTCGTCACTCTCTTGGCCTACCGCCCCTCCCTGTCGGCTGATTACACGGTGTGGAAGCAGCTTGAGATGAGTCTTTATCATCTATAACGAGGCCAAAAGCTTTTCGGGGAATGCTTTCTAAACTACCGCGGTTACTGTCAGACCAGTCCCGCCCGAGGATTACGGAAGCGGAGGATCCGGTGTACCTTCTGTAAGTCGCGAAGGGTTCCTCCGAGACATACGTAACACCGGGCGGTATTGTACGGCGGATATCTCCGTGTATACATTTTAGACTGGTCTTTTCTTAATCCATTGTTGCGGTAGAACAAAGCGGCGAGCAACGACAGACACGTTACTGCGGAATCAAACAGCGCTGTTATCATATGTCCATTAATAAGAAGCTCTCCGTATGTTTATCCGCCAGGGGATTGCTAAGGGCACACAAACAACCCGCCATTGTCCCCTACGGTCCGCCTTGTTCCCGACAGGTCGCAAGCCAGGCGGCCCGGCGACTTGAACAGGCTCTGGATTGCGTGGAAGGGACTGCTTTGTAGGACATAACTCCCGGGTAGTCCACAGAGCGGCTGTTCTGCCTCCCGGTTTCACAGCCGGCCTCTGGGTTGCAAGAGCTGTAGCAGCTCGTCCATGGAATGGAATTCCCCCCAGGCGGCTGGGCAAATTCCTGGGGTATCGCTGTAGCAGCAAAAACAGGCCACTTGCTGCACTATTTGCAAGGGGTCAAATCAAATGGCGTAGCCACTCACCCACCTGTTGCCAGAGAGCCATAGCCTGCTCTGACAGCCCTTTAGTTGGGTTAAACTCCCAGTCTATTATATACTTCACCTGCCGGCCTGGGGACAGCCCATCGTTAACAGGGACCTTGGTCCCGATGGGCTGCTCGGCTTTCCTACCCAGAAGAGCATACTGAGCCACTCGTGTGTTTTCCCCAGAAGCCAGCCCGCCTGTGGGTCCCCTCTACCTTCTCCACGAGATGGGTTGGTAGCCCGGGTTATGCTCGTGGAGCAGAGCCTGCACCGCGTCCTTCCTGACCCTCCGCGCACTCCCTGCCCGAAACTCGGCCCGGTACTCACCCACCTGGTTCCTTGAAGTCCGTGTCCCGGGTTCTTCGGGACACCATCCTGCCGACTACGCCACTGTAAGAACTGGAGACCAGAGGCGTGGAAAGGTTTGGGGCAGCCACCCGTTTAATGCGGTTTCCCGGCTGCAAACGTATTTGAGGCATTTTTCAAACAGTTGTTTACACAACAGAGTCCAAAACAGAACTGCCTGCCTAAGCAAAGGCAGTGAGCTTTATAGCTCAGAGGGCGGAAATGATGTCGTCCTCTGGGCGAACTGGAAGTGACATCACCCTTGGGGCGGAACCGAAGTGACCTCATTCTTGGGGCGGAACCGGAGGTGGTGTGTCCTTCCTGGAAATGGCGGCTCCTGGTGGGATTTCCGGGTAAGACCTGCAGAGAACTCAGAAAGAGCGTCAGCGTACCCCGCCCTGGGCAGATGTATAAACAGTATTGTCTAAGCCCTTCAGCTGCTTCCCATGCACACGTGTGTGACAATATATATATATATACACACACACACAGACACATATATAAACATATATATACACATATACATATATATACATACTGTATATACAACATATACATATCTACATATATACTGTATATACACATATATATACAAATCTACATATATATATCTACATATATATATTAGGGGTGGGACTCGATTAAAAAAATTAATCCAATTAATTAGAGGCTGTGTAAGAATTAATCTTGATTAATCGTATGTAATCGCACGTAAATTTGCCCCAAATCGCAAATGTTTTTTTTATTTAAAACGGTTTTAGTGGGCGACAGAATCAAATAATAGACATGGACATGAATATTGTAAACTGAAGCTGTTTTAATTTCTGAAAAAAAGCTTTTAAACTGCATTTGAATTCAAAACAGAAACAAAAATATCATCCCTGGTTAAAATTGGGCAGACTTAAAAATAAAGTGGTAGTTTAAGTACTTTAAGTACATTTTCAGAATAGTATTGTCTTTAAATAATAATAACCAAAATTTCACCATAAAGTGCAGTTTTCTTCTTAAAAAATAAGTCAGAAACATAAAAGGTAATTTGACCAGCTTACTCTTTAAACTCTGAGTAACATTAGCCAAAATTATTTTGTACATTAGGCTAAAACAGTGTGATCATTGAACATTTTGTAATTAGATGTATTTAGAATTACTAACGGTCACGGAAGTCCAATGATCCCCAGTAAGAGCCACAAAGTCCGCTTTCTGTAATGCATCTAATTTTGCTTGCTTTTCAGTGTGCACAAAACCACGCTTTTATCAAGGCTTCGGGTAGTCGAAATGATCAGTCGTAGGAACGCGCTTTATTCCGACTCTAACATTTTTGTAGCTGTGATGTGTGCATCAGTGTAATGGATGTACCAGGAAATCATTCATTGACAAAAGTTCCGTTTGCTTGGAATTGAAAGTGTGATTAAATGCGTTATTTTTAACGCTTATGGAGTACATGCATCGAAGCTTCTCAACTGTGCTTGTGCTAAGAAAGGGAAAATTTTAAAAATAACGTAACATGATTCTGCTAACCTAATATTTTTTCATACGTCCCAAACCAAGGAGATGGGAAGGTAAAATGAATCGGTAGCGCACACATAGTCCGTACATCCCTCTCGAATCGAACCTCGAATGTAGGCGTTAGGCGAAGACTCTACAATTGCCACCGCTTGTCTATGCTAAAGTATATATTGTAGATCGGGCTATAGATATACATTTATATATATACCCGTGTATCGCAGTGGAGAAGTAGAAGTTATGAAAAAGAAAAGGGAACATTTTAAAAATAACGTAACATGATTGTCAATATACAGTAATTGTTTTGTGAGTGTTATTGAATGTTGCTGTCATCAAGGATTTGATTATCATTATTTCTTTCAATCAGGCTCGTATTTGTACGATGTGTTCAAGTTACATTCCGTGTTTGTCAATCGCTGTAAAGATAAGAGGTTTCATTCATCGATTAGTTCCTTACTGCATCAATAAACAGCTCGTCTTCCTTTTTATCTGTGATGTGACAAACTGCATGCACAGGTTTTTTTTACGCCGTCTTCCTTTAGCGGGACATTGACTTTTTCCACCGTGTGCTTTTCCACAGTAGCTGCATTTATGAATATGCTTATCAGACGCTTCATATTTTTTGCTGCCTTTTCAACTGTGTAATTCGGTTTTGTTCAGCTCTTTGGAACTGTTGCTTTTATCTGTGCACTGCATCAGTTCACGTGAGCCACTCGGTGTACTTGTATCGAAGGTTCCCAGCTGTGCTGGTGCCATCTCGTGCTATGTCCATAGCTTTATTTAATGTTACCTTAGTCCTGGCACTTAAAACTTTCTCTGGCAGTTTCGCTGAGTTTGTGTCAAACACCACCCTGACCATCTCATCTTCCTCTCCATAAGCACAGTCCTTCACCCGTGAATATTTACCCGTGGCAGTTTGCTATTGGATTGCCGCTGACGGATGGCCTTATATGGGCAGGCACTAAATTACAAACGCCAGCGGCAGCCTGTCTATGAACTTAATTTAAAGTGTAGGTTTACATCGTGCTTTGTTTCAGTAGCAGAACTCGCTTCTTATTGTTTCGCTGCCTTCTCAATTATATAATGCATGTTTTCTTGAGCGCTTTTTTGAGGTCTTCCTGGTTTTCTATGTACTGCGTGATTACGTGGGAGGCGTGATGATGTCACACGAAACTCCGCCCCCACGGCGTTGAAGCTCATCTCCATTACAGTAAAAGGAGAAAAACTGCTTCCAGTTATGACCATTACGCGTAGAAATTCGATATAAAACCTGTCCAACTTTTGTAAGGAAGCTGTAAGGAATCAACCTGCCAAATTTCAGCCTTCCACCCACATGGGAAGTTGGAGAATTAGTGATGAGTCAGTGAGTGAGTGAGTGAGGGCTTTGCCTTTTATTAGTATAGATAGTGATCAGACTTCTTAAGCAGTCTGTCAGCTTCCGGATTGACCAACAATTAAATTTAATCTGATCTAATTGTTCTTTTTATATGTCAAAGTTGCTTTCCATGGTACTTTTCAACAATTTAATCAATAACTATGCAAGAGGGCATGATTGTTGGTGAAATTTTCAAACGTGTCCTCAATGCAATAACACTGAAGAGTATATTTAATATGTTTACTAATTTTAGCAACCTTTAAGAACTTGTGTAGGTCCTTAGATCTATATGGCTGTAATAAATAATCTACAGCCATGTGTCAGATGGGTACTGTAACATCTGATGGTATCTGTTAAATACTCAGTATCAAAACTATTATACATAATAGTACTCCACTGTTAACACTAGCTTTAGTGCAGTAGCAACTGATGCAATTTTAGGTAGCTTACTGAAGTTGGACAAGTATGTATTTCTAAAGAAACCTGCCAGTGCAGCATTAGCTATTTATTCATGCTTTTGATATCATTCTTTTTCTATGTTGTCTGCCTGTTAATGGAATGTTATCACAACAGATGACTGACTGTCAGTGATGTTAAATTGATAATTCATGAAACAGCATTAAGCACACCTTCTCCCCATCCTGTCGTTTGATTACAGGCCCCATGCGCAATGCATGATGTGCGTGTAGGAAGGGGCGGTTCTGGTAACAATGAATTGCTGTATAAAGTAAGCCATTAATGTTTGATGAGAGTCAAAACTATCCCTTGCAGACAGGATGAAATATTTAAATGTTTTTATTGTTCTTTTCTTTACTAGAGGAAATTAAGGCTTTTAGGAACCTATAGTTTAGTACTGATTTGTAAACTTTACATTTCTAAATTTCATATGTTGATTGTTTTTACTGTGTGGCATTTAGGCTATTCACAGTGTAAGTAAAAGGTAAGGTTGTAATAACAATTATACTCTGCTTTATTGATTATTCGCTGTCCCCTGCACCTCCGCTCACATAGTAGTGAAACAGGACAAACTTTAAAAATCAATAAATACATTTTTTTTTAAATTGAATTTGTATTGAGAACAATTTATATGGATAGGGTTCCTATCCGAGGGCATCTTGATATGCACTATTTTTGATTTTTTTATCAGGAGCAAGGACATACAGGTTTCTTTGGGAACTAATCTGGGAGAAAGCAATGTAAATCTGACCATGCGAGAAGCATGGTGAGCTAAGATCAACCCCTGACAACCTGAGTGTTTGTCCCTGGGCCTTATTAATTGACATTGCAAAGCAAAGCTTCACCGAGAACAGTAATCTCTTGAATTGAAAGAGCATATCCGTTGCAATTAGGGGAATGTGAGGGATTAAAACCCTCTTGCCAATGCCACATTCTGTAATGATTATCGTCTCTGTGATGTTCGGAAGCTGACAGACCTGGAGACAGGTACCATTGCAAAGTTTGGGTGAGCTCAGGTTTCTCAAAAGGATAATTGGTACTCCTACTTTCAATGTGAAAATGTGGGGCGGCATGCCAGGAGGATTAATGGAATTTAAAAATTCTGTAGGATAATGAACTGAATCGTTGTGTTCTAAAATGGTATTTATTGAAGTGTATGTCCAAGACAGTGTGTCAAATAATTTGAGCACCATTTGATTCATTTTATGCTGGACCCCTTGCCTTGTTCCGCAGCCTCTCTCATCGCTTCATGCTTGTAAATCGCTGCCACAAGCAAACTATGATACTTAGTGCAATGAGAGAAGTTGCAAAATCAAACGGAATGTTCAAGCAAATCATAGAAAAAAATCTGCTAAGTAGTTCTCTCGTGAAAAGTGGATGGACAGACAGACATGGGATTTTATATATTGTATATATATATATATATATATATATATATATATATATATATATGAGAGAGAGGGATGTCTGTTGTTATTTGTGTTGAAAATTATCACATAATGGGAAATTGAATTTTTCATGTTCTATAATTGTCTTGGACAGTGTGGATAATGAAGACGTTATTTATAAAGGAATTAACATTTAGATATTATTTCATACAATTGATTTTTTTTTCTTTAGTGTCAACAGAAGATCATTACAGACCATGACCAATTAATGTCAGTTGCTCTAGAGTGCATTTATAACTGTGAACGAGATGATCAATTATGTTACTGCTACGACATCTTAGAATGCCTTCCACAAAGAGGTTTTGGGTGAGTAGATAATCCTTGTGTTAATTTCAGAATGCAAAGTGTCTTTTGTTTTCTTCTTCAAGTAAACGCATTTTGGTATCAAGTAAACACATTTTGAGAAAAATTTCATTAAACATATTTTTGTATTTATTGCATATGGAATAATTTTTTGTTTTAGATTTTATATACTTTATTAAAAGTAAATTGTCTTTTTGCATGACCTTTGGAGGTCAGGCAACATTTAGGGTATTATATTTTTTATTTTGATATTTCATGTTAATATTTGTAGTAAGTGGTTATTAAATGTTTGTCTTTTGTTACAATAAAATAAATGTATTTGTTTGTAATTTATTTTGCAAGGGAAGAAAATACCATTAGGATTCTTTTGTTTTATAGCTCATCTTCTGAGCGGTTACGCATTTGTGATAAGTGCTAGTGTTTGTAGTCTTTTGTGTGAATAGGAGCACTCAATAAGTAGGAAAGTAGAGCTTCTAATGCCAAAAAACATAATGCTTGTCTGTGCTCACAACAACTGAACTGGATGTTTGGGAAGGCTCCATTCAGATATATTAAATAGATTGTAGTTTTATTCTCTAAGTTATTTTAATTTAAGTGCTTTATATCACTGGTTCTAGAGTAAGCCATATATTAAAATAAATTTTTATCAAAAATATTTTCTCTATAGAATATGCTGCTGTTTATGTATGTTGCAAGCATTCTGTGAACTTTTTTTTTTATTGTGTTGCTTCATTTAGATAGGTACATGTTATTTTAACTCCCTGGTGGTCACTGCTGGTGAAAGTAAAGAATATTCATTTTAGGACAAAGTTGCCTTATCCTTTTTCTCTTTAATATGGTGTGTAAGTCTTCAGCTCTGACATCATACCTAAGTTAATTAAAAAAAAAATGGTGGTAGTCACACAGGCCCAAGACTGGAGAATTAAGGTAGAAATGGCATCTGTTCAGATACACTGCTTTACAATCTGTGTTTTGTTTGGACTCAGGGTCAGAGTTTCATCCCCATTTATAAAACACTTCTTTAATTTCTTGAAGCCTGAATCCATTAGCTTGTCTTGGATAATTGGATGCAATGATGATTATTTATTTCAGGAGGCAACATTCAGTTCACCCAACTTGAACACACACTGCTCATTTTCTGCTATTCACAAATAATTAAATTAGCTGCTTCATAACTTAATTCTTACACTGTTTCCTGGCTCATACATCATCTCATTTTAGTTCTCCATTATGATTTGGGCCATGTTGACAATATTTTCCTCAGTCAGCGATGCCGACTTGACCTTGAGTCATCCTTGAGAGACATCCTTCCACAATGGATTTCTTCAGCACATCTTTTGTCTGTGAAATACAAAAAGGACTGGTCCTAGTACACATTGACTCCCAAGACATATTGTTATCTAATGCTATTAATTCAATGATATAATTCTTGATTTTGCTAATTTTGTCATGGAAACATTTATTATAAACCATAAATGATGGAAATTGTAATTCACGTAGTTTAGTACACATAAGATAATCACTAGCCACTTAAAACATCAAGCCCATGGTTCAGGGTCAAAATTCTTTCATCAACCCTCATACATGCATATATTTAAAAAAAAATCCAGAATTTTCTTTGTGGTTGATTTTTTTTTCCAAGTGAACTACTGCAGGTGTGTTTTTATGTGGCTACAAATATGAATGCATCATACCTATAGCTTATGGGGTATTGGGTACTCGAGAACCTGTTACAGTTTTTCCCTGTTTTATACAAACAAAGGAAATATGCACACAATTCTGAAAATGTGAAGCTTGTGTATCAACAACATGACTCCAAAATGCTAAACTCTTCACATTCCATTTGTCTTACTCAGATATAATTCTAAATCACAGTTTTGCAAATCTCTGAACGAATTGCATCATTTAGCACACTTTTTTTACCTAAAAACAACAAAATGCAACACCCTGATTACCAGTTATTCTCACTCAAGTTGCACATGTACAAACGTAGTTGAAAGAACAATTCAGTCATGTGTCAGAGTATAAAAGATGAGATAACATTGCGGCCAATATGGATGAGGTTTTCTGGCCTTAACAGGATCAGAGGCAGGATGCAGAGTGATCTGTTTCATTGCATTTTACAGTTGTTTTTGTCAGTTCAGGTGGACACTTTGCCTAGCACTAACAAACATTTTTTTGTTACATTTTTGTATCTGTGCGCTCATTTTCTTTGTAGTGTTTCTAATTGTACTTGTATTACATAGGTGAAAGTACTGAGTTTTGCTATATGCTACATAAAATAGGTAACGTTTGTGTTGTATATACATTGTGACAGATAGGGGGCGCTATCGCTCCCTTGAACCCCTGTCCAAGACTCCAGACACCAGATAAAAGTCCAAAAGTTGACTTTATTTTTATGCCACAGTGCACAAAGCACCCTCTCCTCCACTATACTCATAAATCACAATAATAAACACAATAAATCAATCCACCACTCCCAGACGCGTTGTCACTCTTCCACCCAGCTCAGCTCGCTGTCTGGGAGCTCCCACAGTCCTTTTATACACCCTGACCCGGAAGTGTTCCCAATCCCCAGTCCATGTGATTCTTTATCACTTCCTCCTATGCCGCACTTGTAGGACACATATGATTCTTCGGTCCTCCCTGCAGCTCCCTCTTGCCGCCCCTGTGGTATCCAGCAGGGCTGTGTATAAAAACTACATAGTCCATGACTCCCTGCTGGTCTTCGGGGCATCTCCATACTGCAGGGAGGGCTCCATTTGGTGGCCTGGGGGTATTGGCCGGGATGACAAGCCGGCCATATACCACAATATGTAGCACTGTAAGTGCTATTTTGGGACAAAAAACAGTACACTTCACCAAAACGGGACAAAGGAAACTTATTTCCACACACTTGTATGCATTTAAATATGTAATGTGGCCTCATGAAGCCAAAACATACATGAAAACTTTTGATGGTAGTATTTTGAATTTATTACATCAGTGTTTATTTGATGGTTTGTAAGACATAAACATATAATACCTGTGTGTATTGTTTTGGTGGAAGGAATCCGTTTTGAGAAGAGAACACATGGTTTTGAGTGCTTGGTTTCTTTTTTCAAGAAATTTGTGAAGTTTTGACAAAGCAGTTAACTCTTTTCAGTTTTCAGTTTCTGGAAGTATGCTTAAATGTTTGGAAAAGCTGTAATTGAAAAAAATGGATGTATGTTTATTTAATGTGTAATTTTATATTGTGATGCTAAGAAGTAATACCAGTTGTTTGCAACAGAATATAGACTTTCATTGTTAACACTGACTAAAGTAATAGGTATCAGCTGAATTGTTTACTTATCTCAAGGAAAAAATCAGAAAAAGCCCAAAGATAAAATGAATCTTTTGTGACTTAATGCCCTAAAGCTGTCTTTTCATTTTTTTTATATAGAAATGAAACTGAAGTGACCAAAAATCTTCATGACAAAGTGGATCAATTGGAGAAGTACCTAAGGTTTGTATTTATTTATTAACTGGCCTAATTTCCATGGAGAAAGAATGAAAGGTATTTGGAACTATGTTATCAAACTGCTCAATATCTATGAACTCACTCTGCTATAATAGACATCACCTTGCTGTGATATCATAATGGAAAAATCGGGCACAAAAAATGCATCAACAAAACATTATATTTTAAAGGACTAGGGGAGCTCCGCCCCCTGCTCGCTTCGCTAGCCAACCCCCAGTTTTGGTCCTGTGGAAACACAATTTAAAGTTTTTTTTTTCATGGGAATTGTTACATATGCATTATGCTCACTTTCATTTTAAAACTTCAGTAAAAACAATATTTGGAATGAACTTCAGGATTGCATTGAATTTTGATTCCTTGTTTGGTCTTACAGCATGATCATGCAACATATAACTGGCTTTGAGTGAATATAGTTTCTTTGTCTCTTATAAATAAACCAACTTTTTTAAATGTTTGTCCTTGTTATTTGTTAATTCATTGCAAAAACTATTCTCACAGCAAACTGTTAACGTTTTAATACAAATGGCATATCAAGATCTCCTTTTTGTCCAAACACCGTTTCGAGTTCATTCAGTTAAAACAAGAATTTCTGAACAATCTACTTACAGAAGTGAGAATATCCAGAGCTGATGTAGCCGGCGGTATTGTTCTCAAGAAGCTACAGAGTTCTGGCCATTGTGGATTGTATGTCATTTTAAGAAATAAATCTGGCTAACCAATAGGTCCTGATATTGCCATTGCATCATAATATATATCATGATATAACTATTGTAATGCTCTTGGACTACCTTGATATGATAATAATAATAATGTAATGCTGCCATAGATGTTGAGATGACAGAAGTGGGTTAAATACATGGGAACGTATCGCTAATTTTGACCTGAAATATTGTGTAGGTGTTATTCGTTTTTCTGAATGCATTTGTTTCATATTGCACGACCATCCTGGAAAAGGAAAGAGTAAAGGGTCAACATGTGTCGATGTATTTGACATAAATGACGAATCATGCTTTGCCTTTGAATATACGCGAATATCTACTCTGTCTTTGATATTTCTGTCTTTCAAAATTATTATTGCTGACAATTCATCACATGTGGGTTTATTATAAATGCGACTGTGATATTTCAGATTCATACAGAAATCCAAGAACATTTGTTTGTCCCTGTTTTGCTGATAAATTTCGTGTAAAGTGCAATACTTTTGGACATATGGATTTTTATCCATTATTGTCTGTATAATTTCTATTACTTCGGATCATTTAACTCTTTCGATTCTATGTTGCATCGCTTCTCCATGATCATAAAGATACTCCTGACCAAATTGTGTTCTTTTTGAAATTAAACTTTTCGTAGCTGTAATTGTTGCGGGAACACAGATTCTCATAGCGTATGGTCCATTATTGTGTAAATCAATGTTTTGTGCATTGATTGATGCCAACGCGAAAAGATTATTATAGATGCGTATATTTTGCCTATAGTGTTTGTGGATTTCACTTTCACCAAACAACAGCTCTTTGAATTTTTGCGGAAATGCCTCCTCATTGGGATGCAGCAGTACTTTTCACTGATGGCAACACGAATTAAACGGTCTTCAAGTCTCTGACTTAAACTTTAAAGCCTTACAATATCTGCATACTTCCAACATATCACCTATGTTCATATATTTGATCTCTTTTTGCTGTTCTGTTATTTCACCTAGTAATAATTTCCATTTGTTTGCACGAATGTGATCTGTAATTTAATCTTGAATTTTAGTACTGTCATATTTTTTGAACTTGCTCTGCATCTGTATCGTGCCAAGGTTTATTTTGAGCCTTTTGAATACCACTGCTTTCATAATCTGTAATCTGCTCTGCATGTGTATGGCGCCAACGCAGTGGCGTAGCGTGGGTCTCAGTCCCCCCTTTATTTAGGTATTTCAATTTAAAAGACTGAAATATACAGTAATTCTTTGCCGCCCCCTAAAAGTGCCGCCTGGGGCGGGCCGCCCCTGCCGCCCCCAATACACTACACCACTGCGGCAACGTTTTTGAACGTTTTTATGAAGTTCTACTGTGTGTTTTACTCTTTGTCTTTTATTTCTGACCCCGTTTGGAACTGCATAGTTTTCAATTCCATTTGTTCCGGGCTGATTATTACTTTCCTTGCTTAGGTCACCACCTCACGGGAACATGCTTCCAATGGATGTCAGTATGACGTGACTTGACCATGTCACAGGAAGTGAAAGTGTCTCTGCCTCTCTGAAGTGTCTCTCTGTCTCTCTTCAAAAGATCACGTCTTGTCGCAAGATTTTCTTTTATGATAGAGAGATTGTAGAGTTAGTGCAAACTATAGCAGGTGTTGTGAAGAGACAAACCCATATAAAATAATTTGTAGTGATTAATGAATTAATTTCACTTTTGAATGGAACATACAATCATCATTAAGTTCTTCAATGGGGAATGCTGACAGCTATAAAAGTCCGGTCCGGAAGGGTGGGGCAGAATTGTTCGGCTTGTTGCTTCTCAGTAATTGTTTTACAATATAAATAGTCACATATTTACATATTGATTGAGTTTTTTTGAGGAAACGTGCCAGGTATGGTTATGTTATGTATGGACTGTGTTCTTGTGAAACCCTGCTAGCAGACAGTGCACCCCCTCTATTCTCTCATGGCCTCTGCCTGAAAATAACTATTCCTGGGATTGTTCACAGACAGAACTTTGAACAGAAGACAGGCACCCCTGGCTATTTTGACCACCTAGGGCAACTATCCCACCAGAGTTGTCTTCCTCCTGTTTATGTCCATCTTTCTGTCAGCTTATTAATGGCTTTACTTCACAGATTTACAGTGTCACACTTCGAACCTGTTACTACAAGGATAAATGCTGAACAAAGAAATTACAATAGGATTTCATGCAGTTATTCTCAAAACTGATATTTTCTCCTAGAAGAACACATAAGTGTATTTTGTTTAAGTGTTTTTGTGTTTATTATTTTTTTGAAGCTGACATCAAAGACAAGTTCACAGGGAAAAGCATTCACACAGAGTTTAGTTTAGCTAGTTGCCCATCCACCCTATTTGTAAATCTTTATTTACTTATTAGTCAAACATTAGGGACAGCTGCTGAAAGAAGTACTATTGATGGGCATAAGTCATCAATATTTTGCTTTTTCTCTTTAGTTTATCAATTTGTCATTAAATCATCTTTAATCAGAAAACCAGTTTTCTTAAGATGTAATGACCCAGTTTAATTAGATAACATTCAGTTGCATAAGTATTGTCTGAGGAAATCTTAGTGACAAGCAACACTGATGTGACTGGAATTTCTTAAATAATCCTAAGAATACTCACAGCAAATCTTACCCTTTTATGTATTTTCCTTATCAGCCAAAAATGGAAAGAAAGAAATGAACTCTTCTATGAAACCCATGCATAATATATCAAGTTTCCTCAAAGAAATAATATTAAATGTGCACTTTGTACTTCCTGTATGCTAGTATAGGCTGTGATAACTACTACCCTCATTTTGACAGTGTAGGTTACATTTAGAAAAGCTGCCCTTAGTCAAGGGTCTTGGAGAAAAGTGTTAACGGTCAATTGCAAGTGGATCTATTGCTTGATCTGAGTGTGGCCATTTTTTGGAAGATTTTTTGGAGAAGATATTTCAAAGGTGCAATTTTTGTATTGTGAAAACAAGGTAAATCTGATATATTCATATATCCACTTCTAATTCTCCTTATTTAGGTCTACACATGTATGGGATGTTTTTATTGTTCTGTCTTTGTCAATTTTATTATCATGGGACTATTTGCAATTTTCCTTTTTTTGTGATGGGAATATTTGCAATTTTCCTTTTTTTGTGTTAGTCTTCTTCTTCTTCTTCTTCTTCTTCCGGGTGTTCCTGTTAGGGGTTGCCACAGCGAATCATCTTTTTCCATGTCTTATTGTCTTCTACATCTTGCTTTGTTACACCCATCACCTGCATGTCCTCTCTCACCACATCCATAAACCTCCTCTTAGGCCTTCCTCTTTTCCTCTTGCCTTTTAAATTTATGTTGTCAAGAGCAGTTTAAAACACTTGGATAAAAAGATGGCAGGAAACACCATTTTTGCTCAGATTGTATAGAAAACTGGACAGATATTTATCTTAACTAATTTAATTTATGAATGAGAGCTTTGTATTTTCAAACAAATTGCTTGCTGGTCCTAAGTTTGGGTTAAACACTATGTATTAAATGTAACTTTGAGATGATGTGATTAAGTAGAAATCATTTTGTATTTTTCTGCAGTGTGGCTGAAGTACTGGAAAAACATGGACTTCCAAAGCCAATATCCTTTGTGAGAAACAGTCAGATGAGCCAAGAGCAAGCTTATGAAGTAATGGTAAAGTTGACCAGATATATGGGACGCAAGTAAGTCTACAAAAGATAACTTTAATAATAAAAAATGTATTAATTGGACTTTTACTGAAAGTATATTTTGTTGTACTTTATGTAGTTTCACATATTATGATTAAGCTGATGTATTTATCTCCAGAAAGCCACCTGTTAGTGAAACCCAATGGAAAGGACTACTACAAGATTTGCTTGATATACAGGAGAGTGTGTATCAGTGCTTGACTCCAGATATATGTCACCAGGTATTATTTTTTTTTTAGCACAGGAACCTACATTGAAACATTTTAAACATTTTTTTTCAACTTAAAGTTCTGTAAAATAGAAAGAGTTTTAATGCAATGAGCATGGAAATGTTGATACTTGCTTTCCACCAGCATATGTTTAGATGTTACAAGCCTGTTCTACTCTGATTAGGTGAAGTGCTTACCAATTATGGGATCTGTTACTGATTTTTTCATTCATTAGAACCATGACTTGAATTGAAAACACTGAATGGTAAAACACATTAAGAAACTGGAGGACTGTAGTAGTTTTGTTTGTTTTGGAGTGGGTGGAAAGTACTCTGATTAAAATCATATTTAGTAGAAATGCTATACAGATTGTGTCAATGAGAATTAATCTTTATGATGTAGTATAGGTTGTATCACCTAAAGATCGTATTTTAATCTGAATAAGTTGGAGTTTTCACTTTCTCAAAAAGAAAAAGCAATATATATATAGGTTTAATCTTTCCCTTACAAAAGTATATTTCACTTGTTCATTACATTGTATTTATTTTTATAGTGTTTCTGTACGTATTCTTTTATTCATTCACCTACAGTAATTTAGATTTATGTGAAAAACTAGCAGAATAATAATACAGAATGTTATAGTGTCTGCATTTTCTTGCTGATTTTTGTAATAAAATTCTTGTTTTGTAGTCAACAAGGTATGTTTGTGGTGACATCTGTCCTATCTCTGCATCCCATATTGCTAAATGTGCACGGAAAAAGTAAAGATTATAAGACCCCATCTTGCAGCTGAATTGCTTTCTAGTGTTAAGTCAAAAATGGAAAAAGCCATATTTGAAACTGTATGTTCCAATGTATAATAATAAAAAAGCCTTCTTGGTTTATTTTAGTAAACACAATAGAATGTCTTGAAAGATATCCCTGCGGCGCATACAGATGTGTTTCATAATGTATGATAGTGGATTGGTAGAAGAAATGCCATTCAAAATTGTACATGTTTGTTTATTGCAGGTTCTAAAAGCTAACACATCATTATTTAATTTATTTACTTAAAAATTTTTCAGACTGGGCAATATGAAAATATTTTTTCAGTTTTGCGGGTCTCACATTTCCTTATTTCAGTTTATTTTATACCTAATATTTCTTTATGTACATGACTTTGTTTACAGTGCAGGGTAGGACTTTTTATGGCAGTTTTTGCCACAATGCAAAAAAATGTTTTTGTGAATGATTTTGCAAAATGTAAAAAACGACATTTAACTTAGCAGAGTAATGAAAACCACTGCTTTGTCTCATTAACAGCAGTAAAAAAAAGACACATTAAGCAGGGTATATGTTTTCTTTTTTTATTAGAAAAATTGTCAAAACAAAACAGTAAGCAACATATAGATTCTCTCAAGTAAAACATGTTTCATATAATCTTTAACTGCTTAAAGTGTTTCAGACCAATGGTGAAGTCAAAAGTACAGAGGCCCACCTATAGTCAAATGTCATTTGTTAGTGTAAAGCCTTGTTTAATTACTACACTTATTTAACTTTGTGTTTATGTGAAAAATTCTAATCCACTCTTAACTTAATTTGCATTTCAAATCACTGTATCTTAGTCATGATATTAACCCTCGTCCATTAAGGTAGTTACAAGAAGAATGACACAACTGATGCATGAAATTAAACTTTCCTTTTCATATATTTAACTAAGACGTATACTTCATGTGCACATAATTGTAGATAGAACCAAGATGTATCAGTTTTTCTCAAGTTCAGTCATTAGGTCCACTGTGGCACCAGGATTTTGTTCCTTCCATTTTCACAGTCTTGTTTTACATCTAATTGATCCTTTTTTATTATTCAGCATTCAGAAAAGGGCAATGTGAGGTTTCCTTTTGTGGGAAATTTTCCTTGGCATTTTCGTTAATTCCCCTTTTCCCTGTAGACTTTGCTCCCTTAATTTTAACCTAACAATGACTATTAATACAGAGCTGAGGAGACACCTAGGCAAACGATATTGAAAGGCTGCAACTACATTCTGCTGACATCTACTTTAGTATATAACAGCCTAAATAGCCAAAACACTAGGAAAAGCAGAATTAAATCCATAACAAGGATGGTGAAATTCTTAAAAAGCAACATATGAAAACACTAAATTACCTCCAAGTTGCACATGGTGTATTTGGGCTCCTGGACTGAACATGCAAAGGATGTTGAACTACTGGTTCATTTGTAATTAACATCTCATTGTTAATTGTCAGCTTGTTAAGAAAACAAGTAGCAACTGAAAATTCTAACTGCGTATACTGTATGTAAAATTAAAAGAAGAATTTTAAAGGTTTGGAAAGTTAATAATGTTGATCAGCGAATTTTGGCACAGCGTTATTCGCAGCAAATTTGCTGCATTTGCCTTTGTTTGGATGGGTTTGTTTGAATGAGTTTTACTGTTGATTTGGCTGGTTTAATAATGCTTTGCGAGGCCAACACGACTTCCACTGGAGCTGTAACAGCCAACACTGGATAGGACTGCCCCCCGGATGTGTAATACTGATCATTTGCATTACAGACTCTCTGGGACTTAGTTAGTGGTAGAGATAAGAGAGAGCAAGCAAGAGAGAGAGAAAGAAAAAAATCAAAGGATTATTGCTGTTGGGATTTCATTTTTCTTAGGTGTTCAGTGCTGTTTGCGACAGGTTTTTCTTTTATTATGTTTGTTGTTATCGTTCCATCCGTGTGTGTGTGTGTGTGCCTTTCTGTACGGCAATGTGGGGTCAAATAAAAGTACAAGTATTTTTCTTCTGTTTGATTTGCGTATTTTATATTTTTCCCCTCCAAAATACTATTCAGTTCCCATGAAAGCTGGAGGAAGGAGAGCTGGTCATGGCTGTGTCCGTAGAGTTGACCGAGGGCTTGGTACCACCTACCCAATCACGTCCTCTCAGCCACCTGTGGCAATACCTGTCAGTCTTGCAGAGAGGGAAGCTCTTTGATCATGCCTTGGGGAATCTCTGGGTAGAAGTCCACAAGGAGGCAAAGATAGAACTGAAAAGTGATGGACTTGAGCTGTTTGGGGGAGGTTCTGGGCACATTTAGAATATTTACTTTGTATGTGCCTTATAACCAAACAAAAATACAGTATGTTCTTTTAACTAGGACTGTGCATGAGTATCCGTGCATTGGAATAATTATTTTTCAATCCATATTAGCATGAAAACACCATACATTAACCCTAATTAACCATTAGCTTCAAAACAATGCACGTTTGTATCTTGTTAGATTTGCTATATTGGACTTGTCTTTGTAGCAAGATGGGCTTCGGTGCTATATGCTATGCAGTGTAAAATCTATGTTTGCAGAAGATAGTTTTCTTTTTGATTGAATCATACCACAATATTTTTTTTTGTTTTTACAGCTTTTAATGTTTTCAATAATTAGTTCTAATATCACATTGAGGAGATTGATTGCATTTTTTTTTCAAATAGCCATCCCTGTTTCTAACATTAAATGACTTTTCAATTTTTAGATTTTTACTGAAAGTCTGCTCTGCTCAAGCCATTTAGAGAATATCCACTTGGCTGGACAGATGATGAACTGCAATGCCGTATCAGTAGAACCACAAGGGAGTATGGCCTTCCGAAGTAAAGTGCATTCCAAGGTCAGCTACGAGAAGAGTGTTGAATTAGTACTTGCAGCAGCCAGCGAGTACTTCAACTCATCTACAAGCTTAACCGATGATTGTATGGAACTAGCCAGGTAATACTGCACTATATATTTGCAATGCTGTGTACTTCTTCAGTTGAGGAATTTCATTTAGAGACCCAGATGAAAAATGCTTGAGTACCTTTATTTTTATTAACCAGAAACATACTGTATGAGGGAAGTTTTTGAAAGGGAGAACACAGCGATTCGTCCCTGGATGTCAGGTTGCATGTACTGTCCACTTGCAAGCAATCCAAAACTACTGTGCTTCATGTATCAAAATACTGTCCCATTCATCTCCTACTCTTATTCTACTTTTTCCAAACTATAGCTGTAGTAACCTTTTCCAATAATGCCAATGTTTCATTTCACTTCTTGATGCATAAGCAAGGGTGGAATTTAAATGTGTAAGAGGTTGATTCTGTAGCATACCCTGGAACCACTTCCTACATCATAAACACATTTTCAAAGTTCTCAAGCTGTCACACCAGAGCTCTCACTGGTAACACCAGGCACTTCTGCATCTTTTTGCCCTACTTCCTGTTTAAAAGTGGCAGGCACAAAAGGTAATCCCCATGCTGTTTGCCCTCTGTAAAATGCATCAGGGTTCCACTTGCTCCATTTTGTAATTCAATCATCTGTCAGTTTGGTGAAGCTGACCAAGGCTTCTGCCATTGTAAGACTCTGATTCTCTTTAATTTTGGTACCCAGAGTGTATTTATTTTTAGTACATAGATTCATTCACTCACTGGCAGGGTTCCCCAGTCAAGAAAGTGGTATTAAAGTTTAAAACAAAATGACATCAGGACATTACTTCAATAAAAATGTTTATTAAAAATAGCTTAGTTCTTGAATTTGATATCCATATACAGAGGTTTCAAAAACATTCTTTATGTGGGTGATATTTTATTTTATAAAAACTGTTTGTGTTATAATTATTTAATATACAGTATTATACATAATACAAAAATACATTGTTAATTTAATATTATTAAACTTAATGAATTAAGGTTAGTTTTTAGTTTATAATGTTATCTTAGATGCTGCTTGCAGCTTATCAAAGACTGCCCTCCAGTTATTAAAGAAGAACTTGACTTGATCAATGCATTAACTCATCTAGAGGAATTTGGGGTGAAGATTCTTCCTTTACAAGGTATTTACTATCTACTCAAAAATACTGTTGTAATAGTAAAAGTTTAATGATTAAAACTGCATGTGTTGATATTTTATCTTTCTAAGAGAAACTTGGATGTTGAGTTTAGGACAGCAGCAATTGTAGCTTGTAAACAGTAACTTAAACCCTTAGAAATGTAATTCTTATTACCTAAATGTGAAAACATAAGTTTTAGTTATGAACATTTTCTATACAATTGGGCATTTTTACGTTACCAAAGGTGTTTTCAGTTATGTACTAAATTTGTTTACATTTTTGAGTGCACTTTTGAAACTATCTTTTTTAATTCTTCAGTTTTAGTTTTTAAGTGGATAGAGGCAGCAGCATCTCTAATAATTTGTTAATATGTTAATAAGAATAAAGGTTTAACTTGATCTATTTTTAAATAAACACATTACACATTTAGAATTAAGCATGCTTGTCTGTTATTCAAAAGTAGTAACATGTTCATTGTTAAGAAAAAATCTTGACAATCTTCATGATATATTTTATGCTGAAGTTTAACAGTGCAGATTTTTAAACTATATTTTTGAGTTCTACTTATCTGCCTGCAGAGTCTGTTTGTGAGAGCTGTAATAGAGTTAATCACCATGTACAACATATACCAAAAATGGGGCCGGATCTTTTCCTGATCCAAAGAACCCACCTACTATATAAACTGCTCAAAAAAATTAAAGGAACACTTTGAAAACACATCAGATCTCAATGGGAAAAAGAAATCCTCCTGGATATCTATACTGATATAGACTGGGTAATGTGTTAGGAACGAAAGGATGCCACATCGTTTGATGGAAATGAAAATGATCAACCTACAGAGCCCTGAATTCAAAGACGCCCCAAAAATCAGAGTGAAAAAATTATGTGGCAGGCTAGTCCATTTTGCTAAAATTTAATTGCAGCAACTCAAAATTGTACGCAGCACTTTGTATGGCCCCTGTGTTGTTGTATACATGCCTGACAACATCGGTGCATGCTTCTAATGAGATGACAGATGGTGTTGTGGGGGATCTCCTCCCAGATCTGTACCAGGGTATCACTGAGCTCCTGGACAGTCTGAGGTGCAACCTGGTGGCATTGGATGGACCAAAACATAATGTCCCAGAGGTGTTCTATTGGATTTAGGTCAGGAAAGTGTGGTGGCCAGTCAATGGTATCAATTCCTTCATCCTCCAGGAACTGCCTGCATACTCTCACCACATGAGGCCAGGAATTGTCGTGTACCAGGAGCCACTGTACCAGCATAGGGTCTGACAATGGGTCCAAGGATTTCATCCTGATACCTAATGGCAGCCAAGGTGCCTTTGTCAAGCCTGTAGCGGTCTGTGTGACCCTCCATGGATATGCCTCCCCAGACAATCATTAACCCACCACCAAACTGCTCATGCTGAATGATGTTACAGGCAGCATAATGTTCTCCATGGCTTCTCCAGACCCTTTCACTTCTGTCACGTGCTCAGGGTGAACCTGCTCTCATCTGTAAAAAGCACAGAGCACCAGTGGTGCATCTGCCAATTCTGGTATTCTATGGCGAATGCCAATCGAGCTGCATGCTGCTGGGCAGTGAGCTCAGGGCCCATTAGAGGACATGGGGCCCTTGGGTCACCCTCATGAAGTCTTTCTGGTTGTTTGGTCAGAGACATTCACACCAGTGGCCTACTGGAGGTCATTTTGTAGGGCTCTGGCAGTGCTCATCCTGTTTCTCCTTGCCCAAAGGAGCAGATACTGGTCCTGCTGATGGGTTATGGACCTTCTATGGCCCTCTCCAGCTCTCCTAGAGTAACTGCTTGTCTCCTAGAATCTCCTCCATGCCCTTGAGACTGTGCAGGGAGACACAGCAAACCTTCTGGCAATGACACGTATTGATGTGCCATCCTGGAGAAGTTGGACTACCTGTGCAACCTCTGTAGGGTCCAGGTATCGCCTCATGCTACCAGTAGTGACACTGACTGTAGCCAAATGCAAAACTAGTGAAGAAACAATCAGAAAAGATGAGGAGGGAAAAATGTCAGTGGCCTCCACCTGTTAAACCATTCCTGTTTTGGGGGTCATCTCATTGTTGCCCCTCTAGTGCATCTGTTGTTAATTTCATTAACACCACAGCAGCTGAAACTGATTAATAACCCCCTCTGCTACTTAACTGACCAGATTAATATCCCATAGGTTTCATTGACTTTATGCTATACTCTGATTAAAAAGTGTTCCTTTAATTCTTTTGAGCAGTATATATATGACAAAGCCTATCTTAGGGTGTAGGTGGGTAAACTTCCCACAGCACTGATAAATTAGTTCAGTGTATAAATAGGTATAGAATTTAATATTCTGTTTGTCATTTCACATTATTTTATGACATGTGCCAAAGTAACACTTGATCTAAGTCCATTAATGTATATGCTTTAATGGTCCCTGTATGTTATATCATGCCTTTGACAATGAGTACTTTAATGTAGCACAGTACAATACAGTTAAAGAAATTTAGTACTTAGTTAGATGCTATAAATATAATGTACTACAAGCACAAAAGTAAATAATCAAAATTGCATGTGTATTATCATATACATGTTAATTTCATTTCCTGTTCTCCTGATGTGTGCAAAATATACATCAACATCAGGAGTCACCATCTGGTGAGAAAGACGAGGCAGCACCTTAAAGTGAAAATGGTGGGTTAGATCCTCAATTCAAAGTTTCTTCTTACAGGAATGGCATTCAACAGTAAGTTTTTTTTATACCCAAACCAAATGAAAAAATAATTATTTGTAATTTTCTTTACTAAAGTATCACTGCATTTTAGTGTTGTTTACCTAAATTAATACTTGATTGCCATTTATATCAATACTACACCATAAAAAATCACAATAAAGCAAGTGAATCAATCAATAACTATACTGATGTATACATTTTTTTTTTTTGCAGTGCGCATGCGGGTAGATCGCTTAAGTCTTATTAAAGAATGCATTACTACAAGCCAGATGGCATACAAACAATCAACAAAACTCTTGGGACTTGCTGATCTCTTGAGGGTTGCAGGTAATATGCTAGTTACTTCATTTTTAGATATAAATTTGAAATACACGTATGGATGTGACAGTTTTATTTCTCCAACACTTCATATGTATTATCATTGCAATTAAAGAATTATTAATAAACATAGTAACTTTGATTACATCATGTTTAGCACTCTTAATAACAGGTTTGAATATATATAATAATATATACAAAAAAATAAGATTATTGGAAAAGTTTTGATGCAAACAGCCTATTCGGCTCAACAAAGCTCATCATTTCCTATTCTCCTGATGTGTGCAAAATATACATCAACATCAGGAGTGACCATCTGGTGAGAAAGATGAGGCATCACCTTAATCATCTCAGACAAATGAAAAAAAAAACAAAGTTTCAGAAAAGTCCTGAATTCCTTCTATCATTCGTCTGTTGGAAACATATTTGCAGGATATATCTCTGCTTGGTATGGACATGGCCCAAAAACGGATCACACAGCACTGCAGAGAGATTTGCACGTGGCTGAGTGCATCATAAGGATGTCAATACCATCTCTACAGGACCTATATGCAAAAAAAGGTGAACTAGCAAGATAGCCAAGATCTGACATCAGGATTTGTTGTGTCAAATCAAGAACAGAAAGACTGAGAAAGAGTTTGATTTCCCAGGCAATAAAATTAAGAAATGGTCATCTTGTCAGACATTTGTCAAAATTATAAAACAATAACAATTTTTATATCTCTGTCTGCACCTTTTATATTTTGTCTATTTTAGTGTATACTTTTTATTTTAATTGCACAGTACAGGCTGCTCACTGAGCTATATTTCACTGTACACCCTTGAGCGTGTACATGTAACAAATAAATACAATCTAATTTTATATCACAGGTCAATTATACATTAAGATCAATATTTTTATTTAAATCATGGTAGCTTAAATGAAAGCACATTGCTAGAAAATTTTTAAATGACACATGTCACTTATGACTAAAGCACCTATAACATAATCCCTAAGCCCTATGTTTGCTGAAGCAAACAATAGTTTCTTTGAAATTAAAAAGTATGATTTTGTAGTTTGGTGCACAACCCCATTTCCACTGTTTTAGTGGTGGAGCTGAAATAGGGTTGTCATGTACTGCATACTTATATGAAATAACCAAAAGCAAATTCATATTGGCATTTTTTTAATGTGTCAGTAACTTTGGGTATTATAAATTTTAAACCAAGTTAAAATAGATTTGTGAATCGCTACACTCAAACGCATGCTGCAAAGATAATCTTTCACCCTAGTGCCTGTGTAAAGTAGCAAGGAGGGTAACAATGTTTGATCAAAAATATATAGAACTGCTTAATGCAAACATGGCATAGCTTAATCATATCAATTGATAATCCAATTCATCCTTGTAATTATTGCCTTCATTTTAGCAGACTGAAAAGTGGTGGAATCCTGTAAAATAAAAAAATGCTAAGGTATAAGATACTGACTTTAAGAAATTAGACTTATTAATGGTACAAACAAGTATTTTAAACAATTAACTAGATCAAGTTAAATGTATGTGTTTATTTTGCAGTATGTAAGTGAAGGCATTTTTGAATCTTATTGTGCACAAGTTCTTTATCTTTCTTATTGTATATTTGCATTATTTATTTGCAAGGCAGCTAACCCAGTTGAATTTTCTCTTGTGAATTGTTAAAATTTAAAATTTACCTATGTTTACCTTGCTCTTCATTTGATTTTTTTTTTTATTTATTTTCAGGGGATAACTTGTTGGAGAGAAAGGGCCAAGTATTAACTTTGCTAGCAGAACAGTCTCTGCATGTACAGGATTACAAAGCTGCTAACAGCTATTGTCAAGAGCTCATGTCTACAGGTGATTGTAAAGCAAAATACATATTTTTGTTTATTTTGGACTACAGGAATTATTTAATTAAATAACTTAAAATAAAGGACATTGAAGAAATAATTACATAAATTAATAAATAAGCAACAAAGATCCATGTATTATACGACACATTTGATTATTTTTGCTCATATATCATTTTCTAATTATTTACTTATTTTCACATTTTACAATGCATTTATTTATTTGCATAATTATTTATTTATTCAATTAATTACATTTATCTGAAATATTCCTTCTTGAAAAAATATAAATGCTGCAGTTATTTTCCTTGGCAGCTCTTGATGACTTTACTATGCACAGTTTCTGTGCTATGGTTTTGGTTTAATTCTTAATTTCTTTCTCTATCCAAATTGCTTTCATGGAATTATTGGCTTAGGCCTTTGACTACAAAGGCAGACACCATATACAACAGAAGAACAAGGTCTATATTCCACAGTACACATTCACAGATGTTTTATGTTTGCACAGTAAATGCTGCCGGAAACAGGTGATCAGTAAGAAATATTTGGCAGTCAGTTGTATGCATTATTATCCTCACAGAATGCAGTATTAGTCTAAAATATTAAACCTTATATACTTCAGAGTTATTAGTAGAAAATGTAAAAACATGATATCCTGTACTTTTGTGTGATATACATTGTTTTTATTTTAAAGCTGCATTACTTTTGTATGCAGCAAAAATGGAAATTTTGATCTTGTTGCCTAGTACTTAAACAAAGGGCACTGTGGCTAAACATTGCTTATTCACAAAACAATTTGAAAACAGTATTAAGAATTTAGAACAGCTGTGGGACAGTATAAAAAGCACTATTATTTATTAAAGAATTTTAATGTTTGTACTCTCTGTGTTTAATTCACTTTTAATTATTGGCTTTAAAACTTTTTCACATGCTCATGCAAGATTATTAATCTAAGAATTCAAGATCACCTTAATGGAAGACAAATATACATTAAATCAAGAAGGGTATTAACAGGTTACAGTCACAAATGTATGGTGCTGATTAAGGGACGGTTTATACTTCATGCACTGAACGCGTACACGTCATGGCTGCCATGTCTTCCCAGTGTTCATTCGATGCATCCTCTGAGCCAGTCCTCAGTAATTAATGCGACGTGTGCACAAGTTGCAGTATCAGCAAACAATCAGGAGGCCCAGTGTGTCCAATTTGGAATGTAACATCACAGTCTCTGTTTACTGTCAACTTGTAACAGCAAGCCCCATTGCAGATCCTACAGGATAAATGTGCATGCTTCAATGTTTGATGAATGTTTCGATGTGGTGAAGCAGAATGCTGACATACAAATGCATTTGTGCCGTATTTCTTTTCAAGTGTTCTATATTCCCCAATGTAATGATGCAATACATTTTATACATCTCATATACTATCTTCTGTGCCGTCTTTTTTGCTTTTTTTGCACCTTCTCAACAGCATTAGAATGTACAGAAACATAATTGAACCGCAGAGAAAAAAAATAGGGACACAGTGAATGTCTATTGTGTGATTAAAGTGGAAAAAGTTACTTCCATGGTATTCCCTGTCCGGAGTTTGCATGTTTTCCTTGTGAGTTTCCATAGTGTGCTCCGGTTTCCTTCCAAGGACATGCAGGTTTGGGGATTTGGTGATGCTAAAATGAGGCTAGTGTATGTTTGTGCGTATATTCACCTTTCGATGAACTGATGCACCATCCAAGGATTGTTTCTGCCTCCTGCCTGATGCTTGCTAGATAGATATAATCATTAAACATCCATTCTTTTCAGAGATATTGTAGTAAGGTGTCATGGGAATTTAATGGATGTTTCAGGCAATTCACAACGCAGCAAAGCCAAACGTGGGTTTTACACTGCCACCTGGTGGAATCTTTCAGATTTACATAAAGTACGCACACAAGTATAAACAGAACACCACTTGCGTAGCAGTAGTGTCTGCAGGCACAAGTGTAAACCCAGCCTAAGACCTTGGTTTATCAGTGTTTCTAGTCTGGTATGTTAGTTTAAGTTGCTTAGCTTTTTAATTTGATCATACATATTTGAATATTATTTGGGTTTTCAAAACATAGTAATTTAATATATGAATACTTCTTTGGGTAATTTATATCTGATGTACTGTTGGAAACTGCCCCTTCATTGCAGAATTATTTCTTTCAACTTGTATAAACTTTTTTATGTTTATAAACTGTCAGAATTTTAACCATATTTTTGGAAAGACTAATTTTCCTTTGCTATATGTAACTGTGCCATGAAAAACTGAAAACTATCATTCGAGTGTATGTTGTAAGATGTAAGTGTGCATTTCTTAGATTAGTGACTAGCAGAATACCCGCGCTTCGCAGCGGAGAAGTAGTGTGTTAAAGAAGTTATGAAAAAGAAAAGCAAACATTTTAAAAATAACGTAAGATGATTGTTAATGTAATTGTTTTGTCATTGATATGAGTGTTGCTGGCATATATATATATATATATATATATATATATATATATATATACACACACACACAGACACATATATAAACATATATATACATATACATATATATACACATACTGTATATACAACATATACATATCTACATATATACTGTATATACACATATATATACAAATCTACATATATATATCTACATATATATATATTAGGGTGGGACTCGATTAAAAAATTAATCCAATTAATTAGAGGCTGTGTAAGAATTAATCTTGATTAATCGTATGTAATCGCACGTAAATTTGCCCCAAATCACAAATGTTTTTTTTTTATTTAAAACGGTTTTAGTGGGCGACAGAATCAAATAATAGACATGGACATGAATATTGTAAACTGAAGCTGTTTTAATTTCTGAAAAAAAAAGCCTTTAAACTGCATTTGAATTCAAAACAGAAACAAAAATATCATCCCTGGTTAAAATTGGGCAGACTTAAAAATAAAGTGGTAGTTTAAGTACTTTAAGTACATTTGCAGAATAGTATTGTCTTTAAATAATAATAACCAAAATTTCACCATAAAGTGCAGTTTTTCTTCTTAAAAAAATAAGTCAGAAACATAAAAGGTAATTTGACCAGCTTACTCTTTAAACTCTGAGTAACATTAGCCAAAATTATTTTGTACATTAGGCTAAAACAGTGTGATCATTGAACATTTTGTAATTAGATGTATTTAGAATTACTAACGGTCACGGAAGTCCAATGATCCCCAGTAAGAGCCACAAAGTCCGCTTTCTGTAATGCATCTAATTTTGCTTGCTTTTCAGTGTGCACAAAACCATGCTTTTATCAAGGCTTATCGGAAGTCGAAATGATCAGTCGTAGGAACGCGCTTTATTCCGACTCTAACATTTTTGTAGCTGTGATGTGTGCATCAGTGTAATGGATGTACCAGGAAATCATGCATTGACAAAAGTTCCCGTTTGCTTGGAATTGAAAGTGTGATTAAATGCGTTATTTTTTAACGTTATGGAGTACATGCATCGAAGCTTCTCAGCTGTGCTTGTGCTAAGAAAGGGAAAATTTTAAAAATAACGTAACATGATTCTGTGTTAACCTAATATTTTTCATACGTCCCAAACCAAGGAGATGGGAAGGTAAAATGAATCGGTAGCGCATACATAGTCAGTACATCCCTCTCGAATCGAACCTCGAATGTCGGCGTTAGAGGCTTAAGACTCTACAATTGCGCCACAGCATGTGGCTTGTCTATGCTAAAGTATGTATTGTAGATCAGGGTATATATATACATTTATATATATACCCGTGTATCGCAGTGGAGAAGTAGAAGTTATGAAAAGAAAAGGGAACATTTTAAAAATAACGTAACATGATTGTCAATATACAGTAATTGTTTTGTGAGTGTTATTGAATGTTGCTGTCATCAAGGATTTGATTATCATTATTTCTTTCAATCAGGCTCGTATTTGTAGGATGTGTTCAAGTTACATTCCGTGTTTGTCAATCGTTGTAAAGATAAGAGGTTTCATTCATCGATTAGTTCCTTACTGCATCAATAAACAGCTCGTCTTCCTTTTATCTGTGATGTGACAAACTGCATGCACGTTTTTTTTACACTGTCTTCCTTTAGCAGGACATTCACTTTTTCCACCGTGTGCTTTGTTTCCGCAGTAGCTGCACTTATGAATATGATTCTATGTATAAGGCGCTTCATATTTTTTGCTGCCTTCTCAATTGTGTAATTCGGTTTTGTTCAGCACTCTTTGGAACTGTTGCTTTTGTCTGTGCACTGCGTCAGTTCACGTGAGCCGCTTGGTGTTCTTGCATCGAAGGTTCCCAGCTGTACTGGTGCCATCTCATGTAATGTCAGCTAAGACCCGGCACTTAAAACTTTCTCTCGCAGTTTCAATGAGTTTGTGCCAAACACCACCCTGACCATCTCATCTTCCTCTGCATAAGCACAGTCCTTCACACGTGAATATTTACCGGCAGTGTTTGTATTGGATTGCCGCTGATGGACGGCCTTATATGGGCAGGCACTAAATTACAAGCGCTAGTGGTAGCCTATGAACTTAATTTAATATAAACTTACGGTTCACGCCGTGCTTTGTTTCCGCAGTAGCTGTACTTATGAATATGCTTGTATGCATCATTTGCTTCATAATGTTTTTCTGCCTTCTCAATTGTGAAATGGCGTTTTGTGCTGATCGCTGTTTGGAGTTCTTCCTTGTGCTCTACGTACTTACGTAGGAGGCGTGATGATGTCACGAAACTCCCCAGCCATCTCCAACTCAAGACTCCATTACATTATATGGGGAAAAATAGCTTCCAGTTATGACCCTTATGCGTAGAATTTCGAAATGAAACCTGCCCAACTTTTGTAAGTAAGCTGTAAGGAATAAGCCTGCCAAATTTCAGCCTTCTACCTACACGGGAAGTTGAAGAATTAGTGATGAGTCAGTGAGTCAGTGAGTGAGTGAGGGCTTTGCCTTTTATTAGTATAGATAAGCAAACCCTGCAGAGTTCAAATTGCTAAGAGTTTGGTGCTTGGCTCCATGGAATGCATTTTAGTCAGTGGGGAAGGGTGAACTAAACTAGTTTTAAGTTTATATGTAATACACTCACGTGGCACTTTATTAGGTACATCTTACCAGTACCAGTTTGGACCTCCTTTTCCCTTCAAACCTGCTTTTATCTTTGTGGCATAGACTCAACAATGTTCTGGAAACATTCTTCAGGGATTTTGGTCTATATTGACATGATAGGATTATTCAGTTGCTGCAGATTTGTCGGCTGCATATCTGTTCCACCACATCCCAAAGATGGATTGATACAAAGTTTTTCCAATCTTCTATGCCCAATTTTGGTGCTCCTGTGGGAATTGTTGCCGCAGTTAACTGTTCTTAGCTGACAGGAGTTACACGCAGTGTGGTCTCCTGCTTGCTTTAGCCCATCTTCTTCAAAGTTTGACATGTTGTGCATTCAGAGACACTCTTCCTCATACCTCGGTTGTAATGAGTGCTTATTTGAGCTACTGTTGCCTTTATATCAACTCAAACCAGTCTGGATATTTTCCTCTGACTTCTGGCATTAACAAGGCATTTTCGCTCAGAGAACTGCCATTCACTCGATATTTTCCCTTTTTCAAGCCTTCTCTATGAACCCTAGAAATGGTTATGCATGAAAATACCAGTAGATAAGCAGTTTCAGAAATATTCTGAACAGCCTGTTTGGCACCAACAACCATGCCAAAATCAAAGTCAATTAAATCACCTTTCTTCCCCATTCTGATGCTCTATTTGAACTTCAGCAGGTCGTCTTGACAATGTCTACTTGCCTAAATTCATTGATATGCTGATATTTGATTGGCTGATTAGATATTTGCATTAACAAGCAGTTGAGCGAGTGTACCTAATAAATTGGCTGGTGCGTGTGTATATGTTTGTGTATATATATATATATATATATATATATATATATATATATATATATATATATATATATATATATATATACATACATACATATATATACATACAAACACACACACATAAACAATATATATGTGTATATATACTGTATGTGTATGTATGTGTATATGTGTATGTATATATATATATACTAGCCATGTGCACCCAACTACGTTGCGCATGTTAAAGTTGTCTGTGAAGGGCTCCGTGTTTAAATGCGGCTGCCAGTTGTGAACTGGGCCCTTCGTCACACAGCATTATAATTTTTTTATAAGGGAAACAAAATTACAAAAGAAAACCCTTGGAAATTGATTTGATAGGAACGGCGTACTCGGAATCACTGTCCAAATAGTAATTATGTGGTGGTGTAGGAGCATTTCTGCTTCTGTCCGTTCACAGTCCATCTCGTTTTTATATTTGGATCTTGATCTTTGGTTGTCCGCGAATGAATTAGAAGAAGCACTAGATGGCAGTAGAGAGACAGCTAAAACATAGGCATTGCATTAAGAATCTCCTCCAGGCTTATACTACTGAAGACTGTAGTACTCCAGTCACACCTCAGAACACAGACATTCAAACTAAACAAATTGTTGTGCTTTAAATTAACTAAAGAGATCTTCATTTAGATCTTGATCTTTGTTTGTCCGCGAAATCCACGAATGCGTAGACCACCTTCCAGTTTAGTACGTTGTTGTTACTCACGGATGTCAACAATGTGCCGGAATAATGAAAGGAGTGGTGGATAGTGTTACGCTGGTTAGCTCCTGAGGCCTGGTTAGAGAATGAGGTTGCCGAAGATAAAAGGTACTTGCCTACGTAACATATGAATGAAAGAAAGACAGTGGGTAAAATGAATGAGAATGTAACAGCACGTTCTGGAAATTATTATTGTTACGTTGTAGTCGGCGAGTGCTGTGTGTCTCACAGTTGTACCGTGGCTTGCTCACATGTCAGTAAAGTGATCCCTATTTATGCTTTAGAGAGCCTGGATACCTATGTGTCCCCCTTTTATAACAATTGCTCTGTGTATATTGCCTTACTCTTTGGATTGCCACAAAGCAACCTGCGAGATTGGAGAAAGGTTGAGAAGAGATCGTGAGAGGAAACGACAGCATCGTGAAAACGAGATGGACTGGGAACGGACAGAAGCAGAAATGCTCCTACACCACCACATAATTACGATTCGGACAGTGATTCCGAGTAGGCCGTTCCTATCGAATCAATATTCAAGGGTTTTCTTTCGTAATTTTGTTTCCCTTATGAAAAATAATAATGCTGTGCGACGAAGGGGCCAGTTCACGACTGGCAGCCGCGTTTAAACAGGGAGCCCTTCACAGAAAACTTTAACACGTGCAATGTAGTTGGGCACACATGGCTAGTATATATATATATATATAAATCACACACACACATATATATATATATATATATATATATATATATACACATACACATATGTAGTTTTACTGTGAAATAATGCAAAGAGTACGCGACACATACCTAATTCTGGGCTCATCAGGCATACACACTCACTGCACCCTCTTACGTTGTGCCATGGCCTGTGGTTTGTTTATTTGTCAGTATGTAGATCGGGGTAATTACATTCAATGCCTTCGTAGTCTGAATCACAATCTGATTGTATGTTGTGTTCGCCTGATGAGCCCAGAATTAGGGCAATTAGGGCAGTGTCGCATACTCTTTGCATTAAACTAAACTAGTAAAACTATTTCAACCATTCTATGATCTGCTTCACACAACTGAAAGAGGGCACCTTGGCAGATGTTAGCCGACTTGCTGACCAACCATAAGCCTTACCTGGTAGGAAACCACCCATACAATCACATTGTGATTCAGATTACGAATGCATTGAATGTAATTACCCCGATCTACATACTGTCAAATAAACGAACCACACGCCGTTGCACAACATAAGAGGATTCGCCGCTGATGTTCCGAGGTTCGATTCCAGAGAGGGGATGCACTGAGTGTTTACGCCTGATGAGCCCAGAATTAGGGCAAAACACGTGCCGCATACTCTTTGCATTATTTGACAGTAAAACTATTTCAACCACTCTATGATCTGCTTCTCACAACTGAAAGAGTGCACCGTGGCGGATCTTAGCCGACTTGCTGACCAACCACAGGCGTTACCTGGTAGGTAATGACCCATACAATCAGATTGTGATAAACCTGTATATGTATATATATATATATATATATATATATATATATATATATATATATATATATATATATATACATGCACACACATATATATATATAAGCACACACATATATATACACGCACACATACATACATGTGTATGTATGTATATATATATATATATATACACTGTATATATGTGTAGATATATATGTAGATTTGTATATATATATATGTGTGTGTGTATATATATATGTAGATATGTATGTATATATATGTTTATGTGTGTGTGTGTGTATATATATATATATATAAAATATATGACAGCAACACTCATAACAGTGACAAAACAATTACATTGACAGTCATGTTACGTTATTTTTAAAATGTTTCCTTTTCTTTTTCATTACTTCTTTAACACACTACTTCTCCGCTGCGAAGCGTGGGTATTTTGCTAGTATATATATATATATATATATATATATATATATATATATAAGGTTTCTAAACTCCGCCCAATGGAATGGCACGCCAAAGAGCATCCCAAAATGCTTTCTGCATCTGTGAAAGACAGCCTATCAGTTGCCGGGGCTACCGCATGCTCCTAGCGCTTTAGTAGCTCACTGCAAAAGCAAATCAGAAAAGATCGCTGTCGCGCTATAAGTGCCTGCTGTCAATGGGTGATGCAAGGAACATTATCAATGCAGAGAACAGGATTATTTGGCCACTAACCTGGCCACGACCCTGCCTGATTGCTGTGTCTGTGTGCAGGATAGGTAGATCCTGCTAAAATAAATAACCATGCTGTTCCTATTTAAAGATGAATAAAAGCTGGTTTTACTGAAGTACTTAGACTCAGCCTCGTGTTTTGGGGTACAAGACAGAGGGTCACACATCACTATATACATATGTAGATAGGTAGATAGTGGACCACCAAGGTGGCATGCCAATCCTTTCTTCTTCCATCTTTCTGCCTCCACTGACAGGCTTAATCTCCTCCCACCAAACTCTAGCTCCCCGAATGGAGTGAGGCAGCCCCTTTTAAAGGGCACCCGGAAGTGCTCCAGGTGCTCCCAGGCCGCCTTCCAGTAGCACTTCCGGATGTGGCAGAAGTGCTGCTGCCCAGGGATCAGAAACTGTACAGGCACCTCCTGGCAGAGGACACGGGCCCCGGCAGGGTTGAGCTTCTAAGTTCCATATCTGTGGCCCCACTGTGAGCCAGGGTGTTTGCTATCTAGTGTTCCAGGCGTGGTGTTGCCCTGAATATGCCCCCTCCCCGGTCCTTCCATCATAGGGGCGTACCAGCCAGGCAATGACCCCGGCTGTCCACCACAATATACTGTATATATTCTTAGTCTTTTTCTTCTTTTGGCTGCTCCTGTTAGAAGTTGTCACAGCGGATAATCTTTTTCCATATCTTCCAGTCTTCATGTCCTCTCTCACCACGTCCATAAACTTTCTCTTAGGCTTTCCTCTTTTCCTCTTACCTGCTAGCTCCATCCTTAACATCCTTCTCCCAAAATACCCAGCATCTCTCCTCTGCACATGTCCAAACCAATGCAATCTCACCTCTCTGACTTTGTCTCCCGAATGTCCAACCTAAGCTGACCCTCTAATGTACTCATTTCTAATCCTATCCATTCATGTCACACCCAGTGCAAAGCTTAACATCTTTAACTCTTCCACTTCCAGCTGTGTTTTCTGTTTTTGGTCTGTGCTACCGTCTCCAACCTATATAACATAGCTGGTGTCAATACCCTTTCACTCTTGCTGGTACCCATCTGTCCTAAATCACTCTTGACACTCTTCTCCACCCTGCCTGCACACTCTTCTTCACCTCACCTTGGTCTGTGCCACCGTCTCCAACCTATATAACATAGCTGGTCTCACTATCCTTGCACTCTTGCTAGTACCCATCTGTCCTAAATCACTCCTGACACTATTCTCCACCCTGCCTGCACTCTCTTCTTCACCCTAGCAGGGTCTCCTCGACCTACTCCCTACTCTAGCTAAGATTACAATGTCATCCGCAACATCAATGAATCATGTATCTTAAAACAGTCTTTTATTCTTGAGCTTTCAACACCTATCAGGTATCATCAGAGAAAAATAATTCGATATACAGGTGGGTATGAGAGGGGTGGATTAGTAAGGTGGGGTTCAGAGGGTGTTGGTCTTAAAGTTATTTTAATTATTTCTATGTTCTTCTTTTTAAGCCTGCATATGCTGGGTTCATGTCCAAGTGTCTGTTAATGGTGTTTTCATTTCATAGCCACCATTCAGCTAGCTCTCTGAGATTCTTAGTGTTTGCCTTGAATCTTGCTTGCACCATGTCCCAGTTAAATGTATTTCCTGTTGAAATGGTTTGTGCATATATCAGTGACCATGTGTCCTTCCTTCTGACAGCATTGCATGCTTTGAGTATTTTAGATATGTGTCCCATGTATATGCTTGGGGGATGCCATGCGTGGTTTATTGTATACTGTGTTTCTGTTTCCAATCTCTGTGCAGATGCTATGCACTTTTTTCTTCTATGATGAAGATAGAAACATCTTGTAAACAGTATTAAACCTTTCAAAGGGTTGCATGTGTTTAATCTGGAGGTAAGAGGAGGACTCATTTTAGGCTTGTTTTGGGTAACTCCATGCATATAGCTGATTATTCATGAAAATTATCAATGTGATACTGCACAGATTTCAATGTGATATATCAGGGGCAGTACTTACAATAGTCTCATTATTGTCTGCTCATTTACCTCTCAAATAAAAATACTGTAAGTTACTATTATTTATTGATTGATTTATTTGTTTAAAAGCTGGAGTACTGATGGGTTTGTGACATCACCCATGCCTGATGCAGCTCTGCAATGATCTTACAATACACATGCATGAAAGTTCTTCACATGGCTGATGCATTTCTGTGAGGTCATGTTGGCCTGGCAAAGCATTGTACAGTGCTGGGTTAAAAGGGTTTGCCTAAGCTGGCTGAAGGACGAATACCTTAGAAAATATCTGTTGAACAAGCACTCTGGCAAATACAGTGTATTAGATGTGAAAAACACTTTGTCAAATTTCACCAATCAACAATATGTCTGATTAAATAAAATGCCCCATTGTTGTAAAAAAATTAAACTCTGTATATGGTTAACATTTTTCATAAATTATCATGCAGAATGTTCAGATAAGTACCTGTTTTCTTTAGTTTACTCTTCATTAAAATACATAAAGCATAATATCTATAAATTTGACGAAGGAGTAGTATACGTAAACAAATAATTCTCATGAGTAAATTTTACTTCGGAATGGAACAATCTCAAGCTGACAATAAACAACATGAAACAGGTGTGAGCAGAAACTGTTTTGTTGAATCTGCTCTTGAGTCCTTTTAGTAGTTTTGTATTTTACTAGAATTCATGAAAAGCTACATTGTATAAATTATGTGATCATAGTCATAATTAGTCTCTGTGGTAGTATGTAGATACTTTAGTACACACAGCATTAGTGAATCTTGTTTTCATAATAATCAATGCTACTTTAACGGATTTCTGAATTTGCATTCGGAGCACTTGCATAAATGAATGTCAAACATGGCTATAGTCAAGAGTGTATATTTTATATTTGCAGATAATTTTAAAATTGTAACAAGGAAACTGTATGTATATGAATATATTAAGTTTATGATTCTATCATAAAGAATTAAGTGAGGTATTTCTTTGTGCTAATGTTCTGTTGCTAAAAATGTTTACTCACTGGCCTTCATAAATCTTACAATGTTCTTTTTTTTTTTCTTTTGTAATTATACTGTATATATTTGTATTCATAGGTTATAATGAGGGCTGGCAGGTGTGCAGTCAGTTGGGACAATGTGAAAGTTTCCAAGAATTACGGACAAGACAAGAACTAATGTCATTTGCCCTCACACACTGTCCAGCAAGTGTCATCCAATCTTTATTAGCTGCCAGCAGTTCTCTACAGACACAAGTATGTATTTGTAATGCAAATATAATGTTTCTAGTCTTTTCATCTGCATTATATTTGGCCACAGTGAATAGACATATCTGGCTTCATGTATTACTCTGTTTTGCATTTGATAAATGTACCTGGCAAACAATGAAGAGTATAGTTTAGCTTCTGCCATACATCTTTTGTTTAAATAATATAAAACTGAACACGATCCTAAAGGGTAATAGTGGCATTCTCCATTTTAGCTTTGTTCTATATGCAGATTGCAGAATTTTATATAGTCATTCAGTGTTAGTTATGTTCTTGGTTTATTTTATAACATAATAATAAATAATAATGTTAAGACGACAGATAATATCATTCATGTGTCTTAGTTGTGAAATTTTGGAAACTGGGGTTACGTTTGTCAGTTTCTACTGTAGATATTTGGCATTTGTTATTAATCCAAATACATTAGGGATAAGTAGATAAATACTGTATCTGACTGAATTTTTATGCCCTTAGTTAAAGCATCTGTTTTCTTGTTTTTGCCCAAGCCATAACTTTTTGTGACATGAGTCAGTTGGCAAATGGTGGCAAACTGTTCATTATAATGAAATTAGAATGTTGCAGTTACTGCACAGACTTCTCATGTCAGATTATGGTTCCTTTATATTCAAATTTCATTTTCTAAAGGCATTTTTTACATAGGACTGACTATATATAGTTACTATCAGGTGATTCCAGCCAAGGTCTGGCTTGTAGGGGTTATAAGTGGCTTTACTATTGATACAGCACCTATCAAGTATTCTGTTCTGATGTGTCAGGCAGGTAATATACTGATACAAATTTGCTCAATAAAACTCCTTAATAAACTCTTATTAGAATCACAAAATAAACATTAGTAATTGTATTGAAACTACTTATTTACATTTAAATATCACCTGTTTAAGATGTTTAACCCTTCTGTGATTTGTGTTAGGTTAATGACCCGGATTCGGATCTGGTGTTTGGATTCAACGGGTTGGAAAATGGATGGATAATTGGTGATTCTGAATAAGCTCTGTTTGAGTGTAAATAAGAGGGTTTCTAAACATGTACCTTGTGATATGTTGTTGTCCTGCTCAAGTTTAGTTTCTAGCTTGTGTCCAGTGTTGTCTGAGTAGTCTCAAGCCTCCAGTAGAAGAACTGATGGAGTTTTTTTCATTATGTTTTTCTTTGCTCTTCTTTTTTAATTATTTTTCTCTGTTTTGCAGATATTGTACCAAAAAGTGAACTGTCAGATTGACCCCATGCATCTTGGAGAGGAATCAAATACTTCTGCAACTGTCTCATGTATTGCAGATGAACTACAGGTAATAGCATATATGATGTATATTTAGTATATTTTAGTTAAAGTGATGAATTCTGTTTTTTTTTTCCTTTAACTTAATGGAAGGCAGTAAATAGGAAAGGTAACACTGTATATCTAGTTATTTTCTTTCAGGACAGCTGTTAGTTGTCCGCAGCCCCGAATTGAATTATGCAAGGGCCAAAAAAGGATAGGTGTTTAAAGTTTGCTATTGTTGTATTCTTGTTGCTTTGCAATACCTTCTATCAAGTTCCAATATATTTTTTAAAAGGATGTTCTTGAATAAAAGATAATGGCTTAATTTGAGTTTTGCATATAGAACTCCCAGTAAAAGTTTGGACAGCAAACAGGCTTAGACAATGGCATTTTTATAAATATGTTAATGTACAGTTATGATTTATTTGATTAACTAAAAAATGTAAAAGATAAAAAATTAAATGTGGGATTTGCAAATGTTTGGACACCCTTTTAGCTGTAAAGTTTCAGAACACATTAAGTCATTTGCCTGGTCTGGCTTAGCTCGGTGGATGTAGTCTGGTCAAGAGTGATGGCAAATACAGAGCTTAATAAAAATTCTTGAGTCTGCAAACATTGTGCAACACTCAACAACCAAGGGTTCTTGTAAGTAACTGACTGAGGATTTACAATTTAACTAATTGACATCTACAAAGCATGGGAAGGCTGTACAAAAATTTCAAAGCGCTTCCAACTAACAACTACCACAGTATAAAATCGCACCTCAGATTGCTTTTCCTAATGATGGTTGCAAGCAGCAGCAGGCCAAGCAGGTAAGCCCTGACTTTCCTGTCTTTAGCCACACAATCAAGCTGTTTCTCTGGGGTATTATGAGGCATTCCCAAGCCTGCCAAGAGATGTAATCCCTCCAGTGTTTTCTGTGTGTGCAGCATGGTCTCTGCCTAGTGGGAGTTGTTTTCCAGTGGGAGACATACAGGGTATCATTAAAAAAAAATTGAAGTTAAGGGAAATTTTAGAGATCAATGGAACATCTGAAAGATCAAGAAAACAGCGTTAGTTACATGGATAGCCATCAGAAATAAACCTTACCTGTGTTCTCATAAAAAAAAAAAACAAAGTCCTAAGTATGCTGTACACCATCTCCATAAGGCAGAGGCATTTTGGAAACAAGCGCTGTGGATAGATGAAGATAAAATTGAAGTCTTTGGTCACAATCCCAAAGTGTATGCTAGTTTAAAAAAAAAGGAGCTGCATTTTACGAAAAGAACACCTAGGCAGCTGGTTTGCTTGGCAGTTAGTGGTTCAGGGAACATTGGATTCCACTAAATATCAAATTCTTGAGGGGAACGTTAAACAGTCAGGCAGGAAAAGGAATCTGAACAATGATGGATTCTAAACATGACAATGATCCAAAGTACTCTTTGAAAACTACTGTGAGGTATTTCAAGAAACACAGCATAAAGGTTTTGGAATGGCCCTTGCAGTCTTGAACATCACTGAAAATCTGTGGGATCAAGAATATCTCATAGTTAGAACTTATGTACAAAAAGAATGGGGAAAATCTACAGAACAAAAATTCAAAGACTCACAACTGGCTACAAACAATGTTTGCAAGCTGTGATTTGTGCCAAAGCGGGTGCTACCAAATATTGACTTAATATGGTGTCCAGAGTTTTTACAAATGCCACAATTACTAAAAATATTTCCTTTACTTTTCTAGTTCATTAGCTAAATTGTAACAGTATATTAGTATTTTCATAAAAATTACATTGTTTTCGGTTGTTTACCATCAAAGTTGCATGTAATATTTTTTTTTTTAAATGTCAAAAATATGTAGTTTGTTTAGGGGTGTCCAGACATTTACATGGAATTGTTAACTTGATATTTTGAAATTTTTCTTTGTATATTCTTTCTCTTGTGTATGATATTTTATATTATTTATGCAATAATTATTAATTTTAATTTTCCTTAAATGTTTATCTCAAAAATAGGTATTTAACACGATTGTGTCCAGAAATTAGATCAGGAATTTGGGGTTGCTTCAAAAGCATACAACATAGTAAGTGCAGGGGTTAATATAGCAGCATTTCTTCACACAGAGTGAAGATTATTGCCTTTATTGAGGCAGATGAAACTAATATATTATAGTTTAATTTGACATATGGTACTTAATATTTAACTACTAAATTAGGTAAACAAAACGTTAGTGTGCATTTGTGTGCTTCAGCTGATTATATTATAAAGTGCTTTAACATACTTTTTTTTACTTTCCTTGTTTTGTAATATTTCTGATATATGGATATTTTTTAATATGTGAGTTTTTGTCTGAAAAGATTGCTTTTTTAGTATTCACTTTGCTTTTCAGTATGATGGTGGTAATTACTGAAGATGAGATCTGAAGTAACATTTAAATATATGATTTATGTGCTGTGAGCAGTACAATTGCTTTATTATCAATCACACCACTTTGTTGAATATTTCATTTTGTAGACTGAATCAAATGCTGCAACATCTAATCACTCTGCAGATCTGTTGCATCGAACAACAGCTAAAACCATTGAAGTTTTGTCAACCACCTCTATGACAACAAAAGCTGTACTACATGCTGTGAGTGACTCACAGTGGTGGAAAAAGTCGATTAGTTATCTACGACCTGCACAAGTAAGTAGTATTGTATGAGTAGTGTTGTTTCAATTAATGTGATTTTATTCTCTCCCAATTGTAATACTTTTAAAATAAATGTTTATGTGACAATTTGTTTCTGTGCAGTGTTGACAAAGTATAAATTATAGCCAATGGATTGGTAAAATTTCTGGAATTCTGAAAACTTAACTGAAATGCACAATTATTTATTTATTTGGTAAAACATAGAAGGATAAATTGTTTGATTTTAAGGTTAATTTTATTTTTTTCTTATTGTAAAGTGCTGTCATTTGCCACAGACAAGTTATGTTCAGTAATTTAAGAAAATGGGAAGCTTCTTGAGTACCTTAAAATCAATGACCAGTTGGGCAGCAGTCCAAATGAAAATCAATAAAAATACCACATTTAACTTTTGAGCAGGGAATAATTTTGCATAAAATTGGACATATATTTCATATTATTAAGTACGTATACAGTATATGTCCAAAATATCACTGCAAAAGAGTATGTTTGTGAGACTTCTCTGTTATTGAAAAACATCTGGGTTTTCCTCTTGTCACCTTCTGTATGTGTAAGATTATTTTTCTTCCTTAAAGATGATGGTACTGGTCATTGCTAAAGTTACAGTGCCAATTTACCTTCATAGCAGTTACAGAGTATAACTTTTTTTTTAGATGCATAACTCACTGTTATGCCTCTGAAATTCTTGACTGCAAAACAATGCTGAAATATTAGTCTTGATGCTAAATCTTACCAGTTTTAGCCGGAATACAATGATGATGTGGAAAGTGAATTGTGAAAGGGAGGTGTACTGGAGTCTGAGGGAGAAGGAGAAAAGTATTTTATAGTTTGTAGCTTCTGCAAATGTAATGCCAGCACTGAAGGATTTGGGACTTGCTACTACTGCTATAGTATTCATCATGTGTACTCGTTTTTAAAGACTCTGCCTATAGTATTCATTATGAAAATCTGTGACAAAATCAGTCATTACGTTTTTGTTATAAATGTATTTCTGAGACATATTTTTGAAACTAGAAGCTTTTCCATTTTGAATTGAACTTTTTTTTTTTTCAGAATACCAGCGTGGCATTTTTGAGAAAAGTAACTTTAACATAAAAAAAAACCTTTTAATTCTTTATTGTACTATTACTTTGCTTAAACATATGTGATTAAAAGATTAATTCAAAGTAAATACGAGAGCCAAAACAAAAACTTTAAGATAACAGTTTTGGGGGAATCTAAATAAAAGGATTTGTAACATACAAAAAACAGCTTTCTTTTTTATTTTTAGTTCCTTCTGTACATAAACTGCAGAAACTCAGCTGGGTAACAATGTTGTAATACATATATCAGTTCTTTTTCTAATCATGATACCATTACATCTAGCATGTTCTCTTTGGTTACCAGGTTAACACACAGCTGGAAGCCACTAAAGAGATTTTGCCAGACCTCCAGCAAGCTTCTGAACTTGAAAATATTTTTTTTTGTTCCTTAGAGAAAGGTCTGCTTGTTACAGTAGGGGGCAAAGAAATCCCAAATTTAGAAATGCTGCCCTATCAAATCTTCCTTATGTCATAGAAAGGCGAGTGCTTAGTATGATTTGAAAATGTCATAGTGTCTCCTTTTGGGAGCAGGTGGCTATTTTAGTTGAACGATTGAAGACTGATTCCAAAATTCATCAAATTCATACTCCATTTTGATGCCTAAGTGTGCAACAGTAACCAAACTGGACTTTAAACTTATTACTTACATGTGCATGTATTTTCTGAACTTGAGTTCAAGTTGAACAAAGTGGTGGCAGGGGAAAGTGTAGTTAAGCAGCATAGGATGGTGGTCTGTAGGATGATGTAGGAGATAAAGAAGAGGAAGAGAGTGAGGGCAGAGCCAAGGATCAAATGGTAGAAGTTGAAAAGGGAAGACTGCAAGGTTGAGTTTATGGAGAAGGTGAGACGGGCGCTGGTTGGTAGTGAAGAGTTACCAGACAGTTGGGAAACTACAACAGATGTAGTAAGGGTGAAAGCAAGAAGGGTGATTTACGTGACATCTGGACAGAGTTAGGAGGGAAAGGAAACCTGGTGGTGGAATGGGGAAGTACAGGAGAGTATACAGAGGAAGAGGATGGCAAAGAAGAAATGGGATAGTCAGAGAGATGCAGAAAGTAGACAAGAGTATAAGGAGATAAGGTGCAAGGTGAAGAGAGAGGTGGTGAAGGCTAAAGAAAAGGCATATGATGAGTTGTATGTGAGGTTGGCCACTAAGGAGGGAGAATAGGACTTGTACCGATTAGCTAGACAGAGGGACCAAGCTGGAAAAGATGGGCAGCAGGTTAGAGTAATAAAGGATAAAGATGAAAGCGTACTCACAAGCGAGGAGCGTGTGTTGAGCAGATGGAAAGAGTACTTTGAGAGGCAGATGAATGAAGAGAACAAGAGAGAGAAGAAATTGGATGATGTGGAGATAGTGAATCAGGAAGTGCAATGAATTAGCAAGGAGGAGGTAAGGACAGCTAGATAGATAGATAGATAGATAGATAGATACTTTATTAATCCCAAGGGGAAATGAAGAGGATGAAGAATGGAAAAGCTGTCTGTCCAGATGACATACATGTGGAAGCATGGAGGTGTTTAGGAGAGATGGCAGTGGAGTTTTTAACCAGATTGTTTAATGGAATCTTGGAAAGTGAGAGAATGCCTGAGGAGTGGAGAAGAAGTGTACTGGTGCCAATATTTATGAATAAGGGGGATGTGCAGAACTGTAGTAACTACAGGGGGATAAAATTGATGAGCCACAGCATGAAGTTATGTGCTCAAACACAGGAACATACACTCACCTAAAGGATTATTAGGAACACCATACTAATACAGTGTTTGACCCCCTTTCGCCTTCAGAACTGCCTCAATTCTACGTGGCATTGATTCAACAAGGTGCTGAAAGCATTCTTTAGAAATGTTGGCCCATATTGATAGGATAGCATCTTGCAGTTGATGGAGATTTGTGGGATGCACATCCAGGGCACGAAGCTCCCGTTCCACCACATCCCAAAGATGCTCTATTGGGTTGAGATCTGGTGACTGTGGGGGTCATTTTAGTACAGTGAACTCATTGTCATGTTCACGAAACCAATTTGAAATGATTCGAGCTTTGTGACATGGTGCATTATCCTGCTGGAAGTAGCCATCAGAGGATGGGTACATGGTGGTCATGAAGGGATGGACATGGTCAGAAACAATGCTCAGGTAGCCCGTGGCATTTAAACAATGCCCAATTGGCATTAAGGGGCCTAAAGTGTGCCAAGAAAACATCCCCCACACCATTACACCACCACCACCAGCCTGCACAGTGGTAACAAGGCATGATGGATCCATGTTCTCATTCTGTTTACGCCAAATTCTGACTCTACCATTTGAATGTCTCAACAGAAATCGAGACTCATCAGATCAGGCAACATTTTTTCAGTCTTCAACTGTCCAATTTTGGTGAGCTTGTGCAAATTGTAGCCTCTTTTTCCTATTTGTAGTGGAGATGAGTGGTACCCGGTGGGGTCTTCTGCTGTTGTAGCCCATCCGCCCCAAGGTTGTGCATGTTGTGGCTTCACAAATGCTTTGCTGGATACCTCGGTTGTAATGTGTGGTTATTTCAGTCAAAGTTGCTCTTCTATCAGCTTGAATCAGTCGGCAAATTCTCCTCTGACCTCTAGCATCAACAAGGCAATTTTAGCCCACAGGACTGCCGCATACTGGATGTTTTTCCCTTTTCACACCATTCTTTGTAAACCCTAGAAATGGTTGTGCGTGAAAATCCCAGTAACTGAGCAGATTGTGAAATACTCAGACCGGCCCGTCTGGCACTAACAACCATGCCACGCTCAAAATTGCTTAAATCACCTTTCTTTCCCATTCTGACATTCAGTTTGGAGTTCAGGGGATTGTCTTCACCAGGACCACACCCCTAAATGCATTGAAGCAACTGCCATGTGATTGGTTGATTAAATAATTGCATTAATGAGAAATTGAACAGGTGTTCCTAATAATCCTTTAGGTGAGTGTATATTGGTGTAAAAGTATAACAAAACAAGTGCACTTTTATTGAAGACTACCTCTATAACCGAAGAAAAAAGAAAGCAAGTTACAGTAGGCGATTGATACGACAGCTTGCATGGTGCAATGCTAAGAAGTGCTGATTTCCATTCCGTGCTATATAAAATCATCACATTCAAATATTAACAGTTCCCACACACCCAAGGACCGTCCTTCCTACATTTACGACACGTGTACTTGTTGCAGTGTACACACCTCTCTGTGCTATGGTTCCTATTACACTGAATGAGCACCTGACACTGTACTTTCTTCCCTGGGGGAAGGTCCCACATCAGAGAATTTCCAGTTCCTGCATAAACTCACACCCGATCTGACGCTGTTCGTTTTCAAATAATATTGCATTAATGCGATGATGTTTTCGCATGTATTGTCTCTTTCTTTCAGGTATGTAATAGAAACCACAGCATAGAGAGAAGTGTGTACATTGCTTCTTACAGGAAATACTTTTACACCAACATATGTTCCTGTGTTTGAGTGACACTTTTCATTCTGTCGCATTTAGAATCAATCCATACAACCCCATCTGACACGGCTGTTTTCACATAAAGACGTGCTATAGTGCTGCAGTGTACCACGATGCATACTAACGCCCCCCAGGGTTCTGATACACAAACGCTGGCGAAGTTGCCTTCTTCGTATCTCACCGTCACTTGATTTTCTTTTTATTCAGTTTTATTGAGTGTTCCTGCCAGTCCCCGCTTGTTGCTGTATGCTGTTTCTTTTGTACTCCAGGATATGCAGTGGAAAGAATGGTAAAGAGCAGTAACTTCGGCACTATATGCAATCATCAGACACTCCCCATCTGCCCGTGTCGCTCAAACACAGGAACATATGTTGGTGTAAAAGTATAACAAAAGTGCACTTTTTCCATCGCCTTTTCCTGTAAGAAGCAATGTACACACTTCTCTCTATGCTGTGGTTCTATTTCACATTTATTTTTAGACATTTTCTTTAACAACGACTGACCTCATTACTTGAATAAACACAGCACTTTAAATTGATAACACTTTAATCATCACAGTGTTATAAAGTGAGAATGCTGTTTATTGCTTGCTGCAAATCATTTTTTGAAGAATTCAGTAACTGAAGGAATGTAATTAAAAAGTATCATTTAATATTTTCTACATTCCCTTCTCTTTCTTTAGGACCATCAGCTGATCTCGGCACTAACTAACATGGAAGTGGAAAATCTTGATTTGAGTAAACAAAGTTGTAATGCTTTTTATGAGTCTTTGCACACTGAGTATTGCATAGATAAAGTAAGTATAAAAGTAATGAGTATTTCCCTATTTTTTGAATAGTAAATTCTGCTTTGAGTGAATTGCGCATGCCAGGATATGTCTTAGACACCAGCATTATTGCATTGGATTAAGCAGCTTTTATTATTATTAAGGATATTATATTGTGGTGTGTGGCTGGGGGTGGTACCCAGCCAGGACGTCCAGAAGGACCGGAGGAGGGCTTATGCCTCCTCCAGACCATGAGGGGGCGACTGCCCTGGTGGCTTTGTGGACCACGGGAACAAAGCTTAGAAGCTCAACCCTGTAGGGGCCCGTGGTCACCACCAGGATGCGCCCCTAATGCCTGAGGAGCAGTGGCCTTCAGCACTTCCACCACACCCAGAAGTTCTGGGGTAGAAGACCAGGCACACCCGGAGTGCTTCCATTCTGCAGCCAGTACTTCCGCCACACAGGGGAGTGCCAGTGGAATCTAACCGGGAGGCACCTGGAGCACATCCGGGTGTGGATAAAAGGGTCCGCCTCCATCCATTCGATGGCTGGAGTCGGGTGTGTAGAAGACGAAGTCTATATGGAGAGGAGTGGAGCCGACCTGAAGAGGCAAAGGCATTGTGAGGCCTGGACTTTTAGGGAGTTTGGGGTTATGTATTCATTATAAATAATAGGGATTGTAAATAAACATGTGTTGGGTGATTTAAAATCATGTCTGCCTGTCTGTGTCCGGGCCATATTCCACAATGTTAAGTTATTTATACCATACATTGCAGCGTTTTTGTTTTTTTTTTTTTTTTTTGACATGCTAAGGTTTTTGGGGAAAAAAAGACAACTTAATGTCAACAGTTGGGTAGTGTAGCAGTTAAAATATTATTTAAAAGATTATTCGAGCATTTGGCAACTTTCAGACTGCACACAATGACATGCATATTTTGAAAGATATATTTGCTTTCAATTTGAAAAATGTGGCCCACAACCCGCAATACCCTAGAATGAGCTTCATCGTGGGTTAGTTTCTGCTTTATGGTAGTTAGTAGTAAAAACCATGCTATTGGGAAGACTCGTTGAGTCAGGGTTTTTCTTGTACAACATCTTCTGTGATGTGGGCAAATAGGAAGATATGTAAGCTGGTGTGTTACCTTTCTCCCAGTGAGCCCTAGAAATTCTTCCCTCTGAGGCTCGCACCTTACCTGCTCATCTGACAATATGTTACTATGTTTCATAATTTTTGTAGCTATGAGAAGCCGAATAAATTATGTGTTTTTTTTATATCATTCCATTAACAAAGTAGAGTATCAGTTTTAGATGTGGTCACTTTTCCAATGCTACTAGTGTAGATAAACAAACAGAACTTAACAGGATCTATTGAATATCTGCGTTATTTATATACAGTGGAACCTCGGTTCACCACCATAATGCATTTCAATAACTCTGGTTGTAAACCGATTTGGTTGTGAACCGAAGCAATTTCCTCCATAGGATTGTATGTAAATACAATTAATCCGTTCCAGACCGTACGAACTGTATGTAAATATATTTTTTTAAAGAGTTTTTTTAGCACAAATATAGTTAATTATACCATAGAATGCACATTGTAATAGTAAACTAAATGTAAAAACATTGAATAACACTGGGAAAACCTTGAACAACAGAGAAAACTAACATTGCAAGAGTTTGGGCTATAGCCTTACGACCCGATCGCTGTAAACACTTTTTTTAATGAGTTTTAAGCACAGTGGGGAAAAAAGGAACATTTGAACAAATCCAAACTTTACTTAAAAACCAACCATAAGCAACCAAGAAAGTAACATTGCAGGAGTTCACGCTAATAGCCTTACAACCTGATCGCTGTAAGCACTTTTTTTTAAATGAGTTTTAAGCACAGGGGAGGGAAAAAAATGAACATTTGAAAAAAGAGAAAAGTAACATTGCAACAATTCACACTACAAACCGAAAAATTAACATCTGAAAAATCCGTAATACAAAAACTAACAATAAACCACCAAGAAAACTAACCTTGCATGAGTCGAGTTCTGGCATGAAGTGAGGAGGAACTGGGTGGAGAGGAGGTTACAGTTTTGAGGGAGAGTCTGGCTCCACGATGGAGGGATATTTTCCTTCAGGTGTTTTCTCTGTTGTGATTTCTTGGGTTTCTGTTTTTTGTTTAGCTGGTGGATCAGACTTGGAGGGTGTGCTGGTGCATTGCCCATTAGAAGAAGGCATTTTTTAGGCAGATTATTCTATTTGAGATATCGCTTTACGGCAGGAGCGAAAGCCTCATGCAGCCATTCGAAAAACAAGGTCCTTGTGACCCAACCCTTCGTGTTTGCCCTCCACATCACAGGCAGTCTGGCTTTGTTTACATTGTGCTGCTTGAAAGCACGAGGGTTCTCAAATCGGTAAACAAGTAGCAGCTTGATTTTTACGTCGCCACTAGCATTAGCACACGGCAAAACGGTTAAACTGTCCTTCATTGGTTTATGGCTGGGCATAGCCTTCTCTTCCTGGGTAATGTAGGTCCTCTTCGGCATCCTCTTCCGGTGTCGTCGCAGTTGAAGACTTGTTACGAGATGTAGCCTTCGTCCTCCACTAATTTTGTAAAATTTTTCACGAATTCTTTCGCAGCTTCAGGGTCAGAACTAGCAGCCTCTCCATACCTTACCACGCTATGAATGCCACTTCTCTTGTGAAACTTTTCAAACCATCTGGCTTTAAATTCCTCACTTTCGCCACTCGTAGAAGGATAGTTTTGCAGCAAATCGCCATGAATCTTCCTGACTTTCTCGCATAACATCGCCTTGCTTACGCTATCCTCTGCAAGTTGCTTCTCGTTCAGCCACACTAGCAACAGTTTTTCTATCTCTTCCAGCACTTGAGGCCTCTGCCTGGTTAATGCTGTAACTCCTTTTGCAACATCAGCTGCTTTAATAGATCCTGCTTTAGAATAGTCGAAATCATAGATTTTAACTTCTTGTACTTGGCGGCAAGATCAGTAACACAAACACCATGCTCATACTTTTCAATAATTTCATTCTTTACTTCGATTTCAATTTTCTTCAAAACTTTCTTCTCACCACTCTTCACTTGCTTAGAAGCCATGGTTAACTGCAAAAGCACACAAAATACTGTAGCGCACAAAGAGTTCACAGGTAAAGCACGCACGTCTGACTGAGAACAATGAACAGGCAGAGGCTGAACACATGCCTAAATACAGTAATCGGTGTGTACGAACCGGAAGGGAAATGAAATAGAGCACAAAGAGTTCACAGCAAAAGCACGCACGTCTGACCGAGAACAGTGCAACACGTTCGGAAATCATCGGCACGCACAAACTGAAAGGGAAACTGGCTTGTTCGTATACCAAGTGTATGGTCGTGAACCGAGGCAAAAGTTTGGCGAACTTTTTGGTTGTAAACCGAGTTGTATGTATACCGAGACATTCGTGAACCAAGGTTCCACTGTACTCAATTTTGTGCAGTATTTGGTACAGACTGTGGCACCCTTTATTCATGGAAAGGTAAACCATTCTAACCTCACCACTAAACAACCAAGATAAATTATCGTTTGCATTAATTTAGAAGTTTACTGAAGAGGAAGTTATGTTAAAACAAGGTTTTGGTCAAATCACTGTTACAGATTTAATTAAAGACCGCCCTTTGTGGTAGAGAAATGTTTATGTACTGAGGAGAGGGGAGCTCACTGCTTGGTACTGCCGCTCAGCAATATTTTCTGTTTCATGGTTGCTTTAATTTTTATCTGTCTCATCACCAGCTGCTGTTATGAGATTAACCAAAGTTTGGTGATTCCTTAATAATGAGTCAAATAATTTGTCATGTGACATTGTGATTTGTTCAGATCATACTGTTCTTTTTTGTATCTTTCAGCTTCATAAAATAAAAATACATTAACACTTTTTTTGAATAGAAAAAATCAATAGAATGCATCATGTACAAACATATTTATATTGTCATTTATATTTAAATATGTAAAACTGTTTTTCAGAGTGAAGTAACGTATACCTCGTACCAACACAGCTCCTTGGAGAACTTTGCTGAGGTGTTGCTTAGAACTGGAAAGCTGGCAGAAACAAAAAGTGAAGGACAGAAAATTTTTCCTTCTTCTGAAGGTACAGATTGCAGATTTGGTTTAATATAACAGTTGTTGTTTTCATCCTTCAATGTGATTTTAATTGTTTGTGGGCCAATTGCGGTGTGTAAATGGAAGAAAATTGTGTCATTAAGTTAACTCTAAATTCTAAAACCACAGAAGATAGTTAGCTATTAAAGAATATACAATACTAATGATATAATACATTAATTTATACAGTATAAAATGAAGTATTTATCCTTCACCTGTAGAATCTTCACATTAAATATATATGTATTTTCAAAAAACACTGGTACCTAAGAAACTTCAATGTTAAATAGCACAATTGAATCCCTTTAATGCTAATTTAATGCTTTTTATCAGGAGTGGAAAAACATCTTCATAATGGTGGCATTTCTTCATTAAGCACCACTAGTACAAAGTCCTGGAAGATGTTCTTCAAACTTTCTTAAAGTTATTAAAATGTTAATTACAACTGTTAACTTCATCATTTCAAGAAATTTCTGTAATGTGATTAATGTAATTTATTATTTAAAGCAATATTACCAGGTGAAATTGTCTTTGTGTTAGATCCTGCAAGCCTGTTTCTAGTCTATGGTGCTACATTTATTGGCCTTTTAGTGTTGTTGTATTTCTAGATTTACCTTAGAGTTGGGCTATTCAAATACAATTTCAGTTGGGCCGTATTTTTAAACCAAGAAATTTACCTGAGACAGACATTTTCAACAGCTGGCAAGAAGCAGGTAATGACAAATTTTAAATCAACACAAATTAATATATTTAAAAACAGGTAATGTTTATTCATTGATTCCTTTTTACATTTGGTCACATCTGTATCAGGCACATTAATAATGTATAAAGAAATACAACAAATGCTATAACTGAACAGAATCTGAGGTAGCAGCAATACGTTTTCCACTTTTGAAATAAAAAAATAAACATTTTGCTCACATTTGACCCAGGCACATCTCAAAGTTCATAAAATCAAACAAGTGCACAGTATTAGCAATAACATTGGTTTCTCTTTTGAAATATTAGATTCTACCCAGTGTAAAAGGGTGGTCATGACAGGTAAGGGATTTAAAAAAAAAACAAAAAAAAACTATTTAATTCACACGGTTTTAATAACTCAAATGACAGAGGTTAAATTTGAATTCCACAACAAAGCATTTTCTGTTGGAATTGTACCCACCTCCACCCATGTATGATATGTGGGTGTAAGGGTTAGCCTTGTTTTTTTCATTCTCTCAGTCACAGTCCTACCCTAAACCCAAAATGACACTGCTGATTTCACATAAAGATGCACTATAGCTCTGCACTCTGTAGGAAGTAAGTAAATAAATCTTAACCCTTACGAGTATCATACATTTACACCAGCTGTTACAGACTGAAATCAAATGTATGTTTTTATTCTACAATAGTAAGAATAAGAGCAGTTCACTACTCAAAACGGACTCGTCCGTGATTGAACCCGTGAAACTTTGATTACCAGTCAACAGTTGATACCGCTGCGCCACTGAAGCAGTCGTAGTAAATGAGTGTCAATGTCGCACCCTAACGCGTGTTGTTTTTCTGCAGTGATATTTTTGAATAAAAGCGCATTTGTTCTCTTATATTTGTACCTTTTGTGAAAGTGTTTCTTTAATATTTGGACTTCAGTCTTCACACATTATAAACTTCATGTCTACATTTTGTCAATTATTACTAAAACATGAAAAACTTTTCTTTTTTAACAATGTGTTTACATACAGTAGATCGTTGTAGACACGGAACACACATGAAATGCATGTGTTCCAAATAACGATATAGTATTTATAAAAGGTCTGAATTTGCTTGACTTCTCACTCTATACAACTCCAAGCAACTGACACTCAGGTAAACAGACTGAGAAAACTGTGCCCCGGTGGGGGATGTGATAGCAGACTGCTTGCTGCTTATCAACACATTTAAAGGACAAAAGACACTGACAGAGAGGTGAGAAGCGATTTAAGGTGGGATGAATCTATGAGTTTTTTCGTAGGCTCTGGCAATTCTAGTGTTAAGACAACAAGTAGAGTCATACTGAAATTATACTTAATAATCATTGATTGTATTTTTTCACCTCAGAGCCACTTGATTATAAACTTGAGGTTTTACTGTTTAAATTAAGACAATTCACAGCCAATATGTTATTTTACTTACCTTTATTTTGTTTACTTAATTTTTAAATTTGTAATGTTATGACAATATAAGAGGGTGTCATATGATTTATGTTAATGAAGACAGACCATACACCAACTTGCCATTTTTTGACTGATTTTTTTGTGACACGAATAGTGAGAAACTTGCACTTGAACGACTTGGTGCTCATTATTAAAAGGGTGGTATATATTATTAATTAGGTTATTACTGTTCACATTTGAGAAATCTGCACACAAAAAGGAAAATTCTGGCATAGGCATAATTTAAAAAAAAATCCTTAGAGCCATAGTCATTATAAAAGTTTAAGTAATATCACGCACTACCTTCTTTGTGGTTTCAGTTTTGGTTATAATGAAACATAATTCTTTCTACCGTATGCTTTAAATTGTTAGAAAAATTTGAGACCAAATGGGATGTAAACAAAAATTAAAAATAAAATAGAGAGAAATAACAGATATTCAGAAAACGACAGAAATATGGGCATTTTATACAGTCAGATGATTTAATTGATTTAGATTATGAAAAAAACCTTCAGGAGTAGTGTCAATAGTGGCTTAAATAAAGTTCTAGCTTATAGTGCATCTGATTAAGAACTCTTCTGCCTATCTTGAAGTTTTAGAATTCAGTATAATGCAAACTTTGTGAAATTGATTAGCACTGGATGATACTCGGATGCCCTATTGCCCCAGATGTTAGATACAAAATGCCTTGCCAGTGATGATTGTGCCAGTACTTTTTATATTGAGAGTACATAAATATTATATAGTCAGGCAGTGTGACTAGTTTTATATGCAAGCTTTCTAATAGATGATTCTGGCTTCATGTTTTATAATACTAACAGCTGCATAATGATTTAAAAAAACTGACATTTTTTAGTTATAAACCACAATCTCTTGGTTACATTTTTAGTACAAGGAAACCTGCCGATATCACTGAGGTCTTTCAGTGAGGCAGAAAATGTACACATTAATCAAACGGATCCGTCAACCTGCTTTTCTGTTTTTATTAATTATTCAGTTTAGACTTCATGGACTGGAAGCACAGCGCTGTATTTAATAAAGTAAATGTCACTATCTTCGGGAGAATTTTTTCAGTTAGATTTTGGGGAGGAAATTGCCGCAAGTGGCTGAGAAAACACTATGAACCCACTTTAGGTTTATTTGAAGATTTAAATGGGTGACTGAGAAACAACAGTCCCATTGTAGCTTACGTAAAATTTTTCTAACTTATAGTCATCACATGTATACACATTTTATACTCAACCTACAGTATCTCCGCTCCTTTTTTTTTTTTTTTACAGAACAGCTAAAAATAAACAAAATATGTGTTATTTATGAGTCATCCTTTCTGTCTTAATTTCTACTTAAGTAAATGACATATGAAAACTATTTTATATTCAAGACTTAGTCATCAAGCATTGACATCGGCTTCAACATTGGGAATAATTGCGCAGCTATTATCATTAGAGTGTGTAGTTTTAAAAAGGGACCTTTTGAAAAATGTCTTCTACGATTACAGTAATTAGCTTAGGTGTAAGATATAATTCAGAACAGTATTTCAAATTGACTAAGTCCTTAACAGTGTGGCTGTCTCTGAAGTGGTATTTCTTCTTGTGTTCCTTCACATTTCTTTAACAATAAAGTCTAAAATACTTTGCTTATTTTTTTTTTTTTTCATTTTCAGAAATTAGGCTTTATTCTCTTGTTTTTATTACTTATTTATTCTGTCACTGAGATCATCATCAAAGGTTAAAATACTAATTTTCTATAACATAATATATATAATAAGTCAGATTTGAATGTAGTAGCCTGTCAATATGGAGACCTAATTTCATTAAAAAATGTATTAAAAATTAAAACCTAGTTATACAGAGTAAACTGTAATTAAACGATTTTTAGAAATGGTAAAAAATGTAATTAAAAACTCCACATTATTAGGTGATGATTAGATTTAAAATGACTTTTTTTTTCACCAGTAAGAGGTGTTTTGTTCCCATCATAAAGTAAGGGAAAATAAGTAAAATTAATTGTTTTAATAGTTTATGTCCTAAACTTTATGAGACATATTGCATAGCTGATCCAATTCATCATGATCAGCTAACGTTAATGTACCTATATTGCTGAATGGGTTTATGCCATTTTTGACATTTGTCTCTAATGCCCTATTCAAGAAATCCTTAGAATTCCTTAGAATCCATAGAATAGTTTTTGTTATTGAATGGAAATCTGCACTTTCATGGACTGCTATGGTTCACTTAGCAAGCTGTGCAGCATAACACAACACTTTATATTTTCTTTCCACTCACTAAACAGTTAATCCGTTCCTCAAATAAATCATTCCTGTTTGATTCATTGCCCACAGCCTTGTGGGTACTGTTAAGGGTATTGACATATCCCATACTGCAACTGCCTTGTAGGCTTTAATCTGACATTTGTATTTTATGCCACAGAAGTGAAAATGTAATAGGCACACATTTTGAATGAATTTGTTTTACAAGTTCGGTGGGTTGGAGATTGCAGTCGTTCGTTGACAATTGGGTTTCTGTGGGTTGTGAGTTAGCAATAGGCAGCACTCTGTGATAATTTTGCCTGTTTTTAAATGAAGTTGCTGCTAGTGAGTCATCAATGAATTTAAAAAGGAAAAACTGGGGTGTGGGACTATAAAGGCTGAGAAAACCCATTGTATGGAAGGTGGTGTGGGCTGAATATATGAGAGTTAGCCATGTTGAGCAGTGGCAATCAAAACAATCATTAAAGGTTCCTCCAAGAGTCAGAAAACATATGTGGCCTGTGAAATAACAAGAATTATAATAATGGAAGATTTATTACTGAGGCTGGTTTTGGCAGTTTTTTGAACATTATTATCCTACTGGCAAGTTTGGCATTACAGGCACTACAAAAACTTCAGCAGGAGTAGCTCTGCTGCTCGCATTATGAATATAATATTATAATTATATAATGGATGTTGGAAGCTGTAGGGAGCTTCATTCCCAGAAGTGACAAAACTGTTGGAGAGCTAGTGGGGTCAGTCCTGTTGGGGATCAGAACTGGTGTGGGGCTGAGGCATTGCCCGCTTCAAGGCAGCATTTGGGCCCTCATTTGAGACAGCCCATCTGGGTAGGAGCGTGGAATGTAATGTCTCTACTCTGCTGTCAGAGGAGCTTCGTAAACTCTGCAGCACTCTCTGAGGTACGTAAACCTGGGACTGGCCAGATCTCTCTAGGTGGGTACAACTTTTATTGGTCTGGTCACTCTGATGGCTGTCATACTCAAAGAGTAACTGATACTATGGCAGATTGGCTCCTAATGATGGTGTCTGATGTCACTCCTTTCAAGGAGCATAATATGAGACTCAGGTTAAGGCACTCTCTGGGTTCCTTGTCTGTTGTTTTATGTTTATACTCCGACCATGGTGAGTGATGACTTGTGAGGGAGACATTCAATTTGAAACTTCGCTCGGTGGTTGATGGGTGCCCACAAGGTGAACAGAGTAATTGACAGGGCTGGCTATGAGGATTGTGTCAGTCCCCACTTGTCTGGCGGTCAATGTGAAAGTAGCTCTATGTTCCTTGACTTTGCAAAATGTTAGGGGCTGCAGTTCGCTGAATCCTGGTTCCAGCGCCCTGAGCTATCTCATTGGTTTTCATACTTAAGTGCTGGTGGTACGGTGAAGTAGATTGATCACATCCACGCGGATAGACACCGAAGGCTCCTACAGAACTGCAGAGTCTACAGAAATTACCAGTGTGTGAATTCTGACCACAGACTTCTTGTTGCTACTCAGAATATCCAGCTAAATGAGACTGGACTTGGCCAAACCTCAAGATCGGGCTGTTTCTAATGAGTTTGCATACAGTTTGTGCGAGGCACTTTTAGACCTGGCTGCGACTGCCAATCCTACTGTGATGTCGGAGACCTTCCCTGACAAGACCCTGAAGGTTGCTGAGGATTATGTTGGTGTGTTTCATCTTGCAGGGCACTGTGGATATTATCAAGAGTAGCTGCAGCGCACAGCTTGATGGCAGCTCTGGTCTGTAAAAAGAATTGAGAAGGATGGCTGTAAGGGCAGATAAGAAGGTGTTTGTTAATGGAATCTGTGAGCTAGTGACACACTATCTATGGTCCAACAACCCACATCCTGCTTACAGAGGAATTTAAGCATTATGCACATCCAAATCTGTTCCTCAGAAAGTCGCAGTCAGAGCAGGTGATGAAACGGTCTTTACTGATGATGCTGCAGTTGTGACTCGCTGGGCTGGCTGCTTTGAGCAGCTGTTGAAAGCTGGTCCTCTGGTTAGGATGTTGGACATTGGGTCCACGGTTCTTGGGCCAGATCCTCCAATTGGCTGTGAACCACCCAATCTCACTGAGAATGCACTGGTGATGAACCAGCTGAGGTTAGGGAAGGTTGAAGGAACCTGTGGTACTTGGGGTGAACTTCTCCAGGCTGGTAGGAAGGCTGTCCCCTTTGCATTAAAAGGAGTCTTTGCTTCCATTTGGGAGACTGGCGTCATCCCAACTGATTGGAAAACAGGACTCGTTGTCCCTGTCTGGAAAGGGAAGTGTGATGGTCTGGATTGCAGCAACTAAAGGGGGAGAACACTGCACTTGGTGCTGGGTAAGATACTTACTAGGGTCATCCTCAATGGGATCCATCATCACTTGCTCACCTACCAGCAACCAGAGCAGTCTGGTTTTACGCCTAAGAAGTCTGTCCTTGCCCACATCCCGGCACTCAGAGTTCCTGTAAAGTGCAAACTCAATTATCGGCAGAGTTTCTTTGTTGCATTTGTTGAATTTAGTAAAGCGTCTGATTCAGTTGATTGAGCTGCCCTGTGGGAGATCCTAAAACTTGGCGGCATTCCCTCGAATTTGCTGGTTGTCACGACTGGCCTGTACACTGTCGGCAGAATGTCTGCATTGTTCTCAGTTGATTCTGTGGTTCGTCAGGGGTGTGTTCTTGCTCCTACCTGGTTCAACAGGGCATTTGTTAATGAAGAAAGATTCACTGATCTTGATTTTGCCAACAATGCTGTGATCTTTGTGGAGTCAGTGGGGGCACTGACCAAGGCTCTTGAGAGACTCAGTGAGGAGTCTTAGTGGCTGGGCTTGCAAGTTTCTTCAATAAAAGCCAAGATTGAGGCCTTTAATGAGCTCTCGGGCATAGCCATCAGCAGTGTGTCTGTTTGTGGAGGGAGTGTCGAACGCATCGAGAGTTTATTTACCTTGGCAGCAACATTCATGGGTCTGGTGACTATTGCTATGAAGTCAGTAGTCAGATTGGGAGAGCATGGGGTCCTGAGATCGCTGAAAAGGGATGTGTGGCACTCCTGATATCTTTGCAAAAGGACAAAGTTCCAAGTCTTAAGAGTCCTAGTGCTTCCTGTTTTGCTATGTGATTGTGAGATGTGGATGCTAACCAGTGATGTGAGACAAAGACTAGACTCCTTCGATACTGTATCCCTTCGTTGAATCCTTTGAGTTGCTCACAGACTCCCAAATGAGGTATATTGCATCATTTACGGCACTACGGCCATGTGCTGCAATTCCCCGAGGGTAATCCTGCTCACAGCATCCTCATTGTTGAGGATCCGAGTGGCTGTATCAAGCCAAGGGGACACCCACGTAACACCTGGCTTTGGCAGATAGAGGGTCAGTTCCGAAAGTTGGACTGAACCGCATGTCTGCCTGGGGGGTTGCCAACCAGCTGTTTTGTTGTGTGGTGGATGCAGCAACACACTGTGCCAGTGCATACTCCCCAACTTGACAAGATTTGATTTCCGTATTATTTTCATATGACCCTCGACTGTAAGTACGAAATACCTTATTCCAGTCAGCCATAAATCAACACATGACTGTATACCCAAAAGCTCCCATGCTCTCACAAGACCTTTAACAATTTGTAGCTTAGGAAAGAAGAGGAAAGTGTTCTATGTTTGTTGTTGGGCTCGGCTGCTTATTCTGTCAGAGGTGCAAGAGGCTTAATACTAGAATTACCAAAGCCGACAAAAAAACTTGTAAATCCGGCCCACCTTAAATCCCTTCTCACCTCTCCATCAGCATCTTTTGTCTTGTAAATGTGTCGATAAGCACAAGGAGCAAGGAGCCTGTTATAAACACCACCACCGCAGAAAGGGCAAGAAGTTCTCCCAGCTCAAGCCTTGATTATCTTGGAGTGAAGTGCTGGAGTTTTAGAGGGGAAATAATATATCGTTATTTGGAACATATGCATTTCGTGTGTGTGTTCTATGTCTACAACAATCTGTGTAAACACATTGTTAAAACAGAAACATTTTTCAAGTTTTAGTACAGGGGTTCTCAGACTTGGTCCTGGTGGACCCCTATGGCTGCAGGTTTTTGTTCCAACCAAACTCTGTTTCTAATTGGACTCCTGGGCTAATTAAGTGAACTGTTGTTTCCCAGATTCCCTGTTTTGGGAACAATATACAAATTAGAAAACTAAGTTTGGTTAAAAAAAAAAGTATTAAAATGTAAGAGGTTATATGTATTTTTTTTTCTTTTTAACAGTATTTTCATCTTGATTGTCATTCTACTTTTCTAGGTGTTCTAATTGTTTAATTAATCTGTTATTTACTACTTTTATTAAGATTCATTGAAGGGAGCAAACTGCTGAGAGAAAGGGTGAAATATAATTAAAAGAGAGTTAAGCATTTAAATCCATAGCAAAAACAGAAATATTTCTAAAATTCTTATAAATGTAAAAATCATGCTGCTGTGCTTTGCTGAATGTAGAATAAAAGATGAATAATACCAGCTAATTAAATGAGATCAGTGCTATCAGGTGTTGTCACTGATTAGGAATCTGGTTGGAACAAAAACCTGCAGCCATAGGGGTCCCCCAGGACCGAGTTTGAGGACCCCTGTTTTAGTAATAAATGACAAAATGTAGACATAAACTGTATAATGTGTGAAGGCTGAAGTCCAAATATCAAATATACACTTTCAGAAAAGGTGCAAGTATAATAAAACAGCTTCTGTGGCTCAGTGGTAAGAACTGCTGACGTAATCAAAAGGCCGTGGGTTCGATCCTGGGTGTCTCCTAAATTTACCGTTTTGAGTAGTGAGCTGATCTTATTGTTAATATTATGCATTAAAAACATTCATTTGATTTGCATCTGTAACAGCCGGTGTAAATTTATAGTACTTATAAATGTTAGCGTTTGTTTTTTTCACTTTTATTCTCTCAGTTAGAATCACGATACACCCACCACCACCACAGATCTGACATTGTTAGTTTTTATTTGAAACAGGGAATAACTAAAGATGTGAGTGGTGTTTTGAGACAATGGAACTGGAAATTCTTTGATCTGGAGGGATAAAAGCTGACAAACACACACTGGTGTATCATGCCTTCTTCGTATCTCGTTGTCACTTGAATTTTTTTATTCAGTTTTATTATTCAGTGTTCCTGCTCACACTAAATTAGTATGCACCTTCTGGTCCATGATGTCAAAGCCATACTGACAAAAAAAGAGATACATATGTATATATGACATTTGGAATAATTAATTTTATGACCTGTATAGTACAGGCTCTGATTTAGGCTTGCAAATGTCCTGGATAAAAATCAAGATCCAGGTCTTGAATGACCTCTTAGGCACAGCCATCAACAGTGTGTGTCTGTGTAGAGAGTATTGACCTTGTCAAGAGGTTTACTTACCTCAGCAGTGACATTCATGTCTCTGGTGACTCTTCTTATGAAGTCAGTAGACTGATTGGGATAGCATGAGAGGTCATGAGGTCGCTGGATATCTATGCAAAAGTACGAAGGTCCAAGACTTTAGAGTCCTGGTGCTTCCTGTCTTGCTTTACAGGTGCTGGTCATAAAATTAGAATATCATGACAAAGTTGATTTATTTCAGTAATTCCATTCAAAAAGTGAAACTTTTATATTAGATTCATTCATTACACACAGACTGATGTATTTCAAATGTTTATTTCTTTTAATTTTGATGATTATAACTGACAACTAATGAAAGTCCCAAATTCAGTATCTCGGAAAATTTGAATATCAATTAAGACCAATGCAAAAAAAGGATTTTTAGAAATGTTGGCCAACCGAAAGGTATGAACATGAAAAGTATGAGCATGTACAGCACTCAATATTTACTTGGGGCTCCTTTGGCCTGGATTACTGCAGCAATGCGGCGTGGCATGGAGTCGATCAGTCTGTGGCACTGCTCAGGTGTTATGAGAGCCCATGTTGCTCTGATAGTGGCCTTCAGCTCTTCTGAATTGTTGGGTCTGGCGTATTGCATCTTCCTCTTCACAATAACCCATAGATTTTCTATGGGGTTAAGGTCAGGCGAGTTTGCTGGCCAATGAAGAACAGGGATACTATGGTCCTTAAACCAGGTACTGGTAGCTTTGGCACTGTGTGCAGTTGCCAGGTCCTGTTGGAAAATGAAATCTGCATCTCCATAAAGTTCGTCAGCAGCAGGAAGCATGAAGTGCTCTAAAACTTCCTGGTAGACAGCTGCGTTGACCTTGGACCTCAGAAAACACAATGGACCAACACAAGCAGATGACATGGCACCCCAAACCATCACTGACTGTGGAAACTTTACACTTTACTTTCATCAGAGAACATAACTCAGCAGCAGTCTAGTCCTTTTTGTCTTTAGCCCAGGCGAGACGCTTATGACACTGTCTCTTGTTCAAGAGTGGCTTGACACAAGGAATGCGACAGCTGAAACCCATGTCTTGCATACGTCTGTGCGTGGTGGTTCTTGAAGCACTGACTCCAGCTGCAGTCCACTCTTTGTGAATCTCCCCCACAGTTTTGAATGGGTTTTGTTTCACAATCCTCTCCAGGGTGCGGTTATCCCTATTGCTTGTACACTTTTTTCTACCACATCTTGTCCTTCCCTTTGCCTCTCTATTAATGTGCTTGGACACAGAGCTCTGTGAACAGCCAGCCTCTTTAGCAATGACCTTTTGTGTCTTGCCCTCCTTGTGCAAGGTGTCAATGGTCGTCTTTTGGACAACAGTCAAGTCAGCAGTCTTCCCCATGATTGTGTAGCCTACAGAACTAGACTGATAGACCATTTAAAGGCTTTTGCAGGTGTTTTGAGTTAATTAGCTGATTCGAGTGTGGCACCAGGTGTCTTCAATATTGAACCTTTTCACAATATTCAAATTTCCGAGATACTGAATTTGGGACTTTCATTAGTTGTCAGTTATAATCATCAAAATTAAAAGAAATAAACATTTGAAATACATCAGTCTGTGTGTAACGAATGAATCTAATATACAAGTTTCACTTTTTGAATAGAATTACTGAAATAAATCAATTTTGTCATGATATTCTAATTTTATGACCAGCACCTGTATGTTGTAAGATATGGACTCTATCCAGTGAACTGAGACGAAGACAGGAATCCTTCAATACTATGTATCTTGCAAACCCCAGTCAGAGCCTCCATTGACTCTGTGAAGATCACAGCATCAACAGCAAAGTCAAGATCAATGAATCTTTTTTCGCCAACAGATGTCCCACAACCTTTCCCAACACCCAGTACTTTCAAGCATTGAACAGAGTAGGAGCAAGAGCACACCCCTGACAAACCCTAGAATCAACTGGGAAAAACTTACGAGGTTTTGCCTCCACTCTGCACAGCACTCACAGTACCAGTGTACAGGCCGGCCATGATATTTAGCAAACTTGAGGGGATCCTGCAAAGCCTCAGGATGTATTGATAGGGCAGCTCGACAGTAAATCAGAGTTACACTTGTTTACAGAGTGTTTTTTAAATCTTGATCACTAGAACATAGTTGCTTATTTTCTTTCCCAGCTATCTTATTAATCAACAGTTAATTGCTCTTCATGTGCTTTAATTTAAGTATGTGGCCTGTTTTTGCAGTTTAACTTTTCTAAAACAAGCAATTAAATGTTGTTTTAATATGATAATAAACTTTAATTTTGAGCTAATTGTTATTAGTTCCTTCCAGTACTCAACTTTTTCATTTTTTTTCAAATATTTTACTGTAATATTACTATACCATACCATTTTTATTTGTTGAGTGCTTAAAAACACAGCATTACAACTGACCGAAGCGCTGTACAGTTAAAAAGAAGCAAGACTAAAAACAAAATATTAAACACAAACATTAAGAGAGAAATTAAAACAGAGATGCTAAAAACAGGCCAGAGGACCCAATAAAACAGGGAAATAGGAAGAAACAAGTGGAAATGAGACAGCTTAAGAAGTAAAAGCCAATGTGAAGAAGTGTGTTTTTAGGCATGATTTAAATCAGGCGACTGAGGTGGCTTTTCTAACCACTAAAGCTAGGGAGTTCCAGAGCCTGGGAGCACAGACAGAAAAAGCCCTTTCACCACGAGCTTTAAAACGTTTATTCACTTTATTCACTTCATTCAGAACTGCAGTGGTATTAGATTACCTAATTCTTTGATGGTAATCATATTATCTCCATCAGTTTATCACTGGGTAGCTGCCTGACTAAGAAACTTTTCAAGCAACTAGCCTAAAATGAAACAAATAACATTTTGGAATTGAGTAGAATTTTGCACATGTATTTACAGAGTCAGTTATCGCATACCTATGCAGCAGAATAATGCTTTTAAACTCCCAACTACAGGTGCTGGTGAAAAAATTAGAATATCATGACAAAGTTGATTTATTTCAGTAATTCCATTCAAAAAGATAAACTTGTATATTAGATTCATTCATTACACACAGACTGGTGTATTTCAAATGTTTATTTCTTTTAATTTTGATGATTATAACTGACAACTAGTGAAAGTCCCAAATTCAGTATCAAGGAAAATTAGAATATTAATTAAGACCAATGCAAAAAAGGGATTTTTAGAAATGTTGGCCAACTGAAAGGTAAGAACATGAAAAGTATGAGCATGTACAGCACTTAATATTTAGTTGGGGCTCCTTTGGCCTGGATTACTGCAGCAATGCGGTGTGGCATGGAGTCGATCAGTCAGGTGTTATGAAGGCCCATGTTGCTCTGATAGTGGCCTTCAGCTCTTCTGAATTGTTGGGTCTGGCGTATTGCATCTTCCTCTTCACAATAACCCATAGATTTTCTATGGGGTTAAGGTCAGGCGAGTTTGCTGGCCAATGAAGAACAGGGATACCATGGTCCTTCAACCAGGTACTGGTAGCTTTGGCACTGTGTGCAGGTGCCAGGTCCTGTTGGAAAATGAAATCTGCATCTCCATGAAGTTCGTCAGCAGCAGGAAGCATGAAGTGCTCTAAAACTTCCTGATAGACGGCTGCGTTGACCTTGGACCTCGGAAAACACAATGGACCAACACCAGCAGATGACATGGCACCCCAAACCATCACTGACTGTGGAAACTTTACACTGGACCTCAAGCTACGTGGATTCTGTGCCTCTCCTCTCTTTCTCCAGACTCTGAGACCTTGATTTCCAAAGGAAATGCAAAATTTACTTTCATCAGAGAACATAACTTTGGACCACTCAGCAGCAGTCCAGACCTTTTTGTCTTTAGCCCAGGCGAGACGCTTCTGACGCTGTCTTTTGTTCAACAGTGGCTTGACACAAGAAATGCGACAGTTGAAACCCATGTCTTGCATACGTCTGTACGTGGTGGTTCTTGAAGCACTGCCTCCAGCATAATCAAAATTAACAGAAATAAACAGGAAATACATCAGTCTGTGTGTAATGAGTGAATCTAATATACAAGTTTCACTTTTTGAAAAGAATTACTGAAATAAATTAACTTTGTCATGATATTCTAATTTTATGACTAGCACCTGTATGTAAAGTATGGTCATATTGTCAGAGATGGGACCTAACAAGAAACAATACAGGCAAAATAGGATGGAAATAGTTATAATTTCATAAGTGACTCTGATATTGTAATTTGTTTAAATGACAGAAAATAGAAGAAGTCAATGCAAAATTGAGAGGAAATCAAAAGATATTTGTTAAAATAAAATAATATAGACCGTTAATGGTGTGCATATCTTTTAGAGCAATGTGATACTTTATTTTTTTCAATGATAAGAACTGTGTAATAATAAATATTTCTTGATTTTTATATAACTTAAAATAGTGATATGGACCTCAAACCACAATACTATTGACTCCCAATCAAACATGCTACCACATGCATGTCACTAAGATTCTCTTTTTTGACTATTAATTGTGATATATCATCACAGGTTTCTCTAGTTTTTTTCACAATTAACTTTTTGTGAGGATGTATTTTTGTTGGCCTCCGCCCCATCATGTTGATCTATTGGTTAAAATAGTTTTTCCTTTAGGTTGTCTGCAAATGGAAAAAAAAATCTTATAAGTCAGTTGCTGACTCAGTCAAGATCTAACAGAAAATGTGATTCATCAGACCAGGCCGCCGCCTTCTACTGCTCCATGGTCTAATTCTCATGCTCATGCACCCATTGCAGACACCTGCAGCAGTGGACAAAAGTCAGCATGAGAACTCTGATCAGCAAGCTGCAAGGGTTTGCTCATATAAATAAAGTTCTATCTAAAGCACGTTGTTTAGGTGAATTGTACTGGTAGCAGAGACTCACAATGCTGAACTAAATAGTTTTCAGAGCGTTGTGTGTTACTTATTTATACAATGTGTTCTGACAATTTTTTGTAATAGCCAACATTACATTTCTTAGGAATTTGTGCTACAGTAGCTCTTCTGTGAGATCACACCAGATGGGCTAGCCTTCACTCTCCCCAAGCAAATCCTTGAGCTTTGAGCACCTATGACCCTGTCACTGTTTAACTGTCTGTCTTTCCATGGACTACTTTTGCTAGGTACTAACCTATATACTAGGAACACCTACCGTTTTGGGGATGCTCTGACCCAGTAGTCTAGCCATAACAATTTGGCCCCTGTCAAAGTCACTCAGATCCTTTCATTTGCCCATTTTTCCTGCTTCCAACATATCACCTTCAAGAACTGACTGTTCACGCGCCCCCGATATATCCCACTCCTTGAGAAGTGCCATTGTAACAAGGTAATGTTATTCACTTCACCTTTCAGTGGCTTAAATGTTGTGGCAGAGTGGTGTTTATAGATAGATATACACACATATAAACAGATAGACAAATATACTATATATAGATAGACATATAAATAGATATCCAATATGTGTGTATAATATAAAATGTATACAGCATTTAAGACAGATGATGCACTGATTTGAACTATATTTTTTTCCTTTTTTCAGTGTTACTGCAGCTGGCTAGTGATGCTTTTCCAAAAGACATGACTTTAGCCTTAGGTTACTTGCTAGCACTGCCACAGGTAAGAGCATGTCTGCACTTTTTTATTTTGAAATGGGACGACCATTTTAATTATTTTTTAATTAAGCCCATTGTTCAGAACTAAAAAAAGATTCCCCTCCTGATAGCTTGAGCTTGTTTTTACATGTCTTTTTCAGCAAGATCTAACAAGATATAATTAAAAGAGCTAAGACTATGAAACATATTGCATGCATTATGTGACAGATCTTATCATTAACTTTAGGGAGTATTTTATCATATTTGTGGGTAATGATCAACTTTTTTAACTGCTCAGGATATACAGTAGTTGTCTATTAGCTTGTTTTATTCAAAAGGCTTGTATAGTTCTGCCAGTTCTTTGTTTTTATATTTATTAAAACTGTTATCTTTTTAACAGGGATACTGCCACACCTCTAGATTGTTAGTTTCATTAGATTCATGTTTATGCACTGCAATGTAATTTACTATATAAACATTTACAAGTTATTCATAATGTACATATAACATATATTCCTGTATGCAATACATGATGGAGGGGGGCGAATTTGCTGCTTGTGCAATGTAGTGTCCCTCGGGCGGCATCCAGCCACAAGCGGTGACCCATGGTCCATAGTCACCAGGGCCACAGCTGTCGCTCGTGTGCAGGACGATGGTTCACTGCCTGCCCACTACGCTGCCGCAGCTACTGCTCCTGACTGGGCGCAGGCTGGATTGAGCAGAGGGGGGATTTTTCACTGCCCGCCCAGCACACATGGTTGATAATGCTGCAAGCGGTGACCCGGTTGTGGCTGAACAGAGGCCGTTGAGGGTGAATGGGGTGGCGAGGGTAGCATTGTACAGTGCCTCGGATGGCTGCCTGTTGAATTGGTGTTGGGTGATTCACTACCCGCCTTTGCCCACACCGTGTTCGTTCTCGGTGGGCAAACGCTGCAGGCAGCATACTGTAGTGGAGGTGACTGTGTGGTGGGCGAGTGATGAACCCCCCTCACCGCCCCCAGTCATTCTCAATAGTAAGCCTTCTTGTACTGTTAGGCACATAGCAGGAAGTTGTCTCTTGTCAGTACATCAGACGTGTTGATGGGGCCTTCCTGCTGTGATAGCATGTACAGTGCTGTGTAGAAGAGCTCATCTTAACCTCTTGTCTTCACCCTTCAAGAATGTCTCTGAAACACAAATCTGATGCAAGTGCTGGTGATAGAGTAAAGAAGAGAAAAACCATCACCATGGAAAATAAAGTAGAAATAATACAAAGGTCAGAGAGAGGTGAAACTCCATCATTCATTGGCAGAGCCCTTGGTTACACCCAGTCAACAACAGTACTTATTGAAATAATGTACCTGTTCTGACTTTCATACAAATTCAACTTAAGTACAAACCTACAGCCCCTATCTTGTACATAACCTGGGGACTGCCTGTATTCCATACATTATCAAATAAAATCAATCAGTGAATTGATTTTCTGTATTTTATATTATTTTTTTCTGTTGTTTGTTAACACATCTTATTGCACCAATTGTAAGAGAACTTATATTAAACAAAGTACAGTATGTTCTGTTAGCAATAAACTGCCACTGATAAGACCAAAGATGCAGGTTGCTCAAAAACTTTGTCCAGGCAGCATATTTATTTTGAAACTCTATAAATGTTTTGGTGTAAATTAAGCAAAAAGCTATTTATTTTATTGATTTATAATGAATTCCCAGCACTAAGATGAAATTTAATATGCCAGAGGATAGTTTTTAATTAAAGTAGTATATCACTATACTGTAGTTACATGTAATATCTCATCATTACCCTTTCACCCAGCATTTTGCCAAAGGTTGAACTATCAGAAATGTGGTTCTCTGTCTGTCTGTTTCTCTGTCCATCCATATAAATATAAACACTCACATGTATTTGTATATATGTATGTATGCAACTACGAGGAACTAAATTTTGAAATGAAACACAGCCTGTTTTCCTCCCTTGTTCCAACTTGAAATCTGTGCAGAAATAAGCAGCTTTCTGTATTACAGCTTGAGCATGTATTGTGCTTCACTGGATGACTTATTTATTTACGGCAGAGAAAAGAATTTTACTGTAAATTTTCTCTGTAAAGTAATTGTAAAATGGCATTAGACCAGGGGTTCTCAACATCGGTCCTGGGGACCCCTTGTGGCTGCAGGTTTTTGTTCCAACCAGCTCCTTTTTTTAATTGGCATCCTGGTCTAGTTAAGTGAACTGTTATTTCCCAGATTCTGTGTTTTGAGAATAATAGAATTAGAAAACTAACTTTGGTAAAAAAAAAAGTATATATATATTAAAATGTACTAAGCAGTTATATGGGAATGATGTATTTTTTTCATTTTAACAATATTTTCATCTTTATGTTCATTCTGTTTTTTCATGTGTTCTAATTGTTTAATTAATCCATTGTTTTCTAATTAGTGGGTCTGAAGCTAAAGTATTTACAGCCTTTCATGATTCAATGTCGTTTGCCTGGTTGTCTGCTCTGCTCATTTTTTAATTGTCATTATTAAGATACAATGAAGGGAGCAAACTGCACAGAGAAAGGGCAAAATATAAAAGGGCAAAAGTGAGTTAATGATTTAAATCTACAGCAAAAATGGAAATATTTCTAAATGTCTTATAAATGTAAAAATCATGCCTCTGTACTTTCTTAATGTAGAATAAGAGAAGAGAAAAAAATACCAGCTAATTAATTGAGATGAGTGTTAGCAGTTGTCACTGATTATGAATCTGGTTGAAGCAAAAACCTGAAGCCACAGTGAGCCCCCAGGACCGACTTTGAGAAACCCCTGCATTACCATTGGTAGTACGATATATTTAAAGGTACATTATTCCAGCAAAAATCTTGAAAACTAAGTGACAGTTGAGGAATAAGATGTAATAGTTTACTTGCAATTAACTTTATCCAAAGAAAACAGTTTAAGACGTCTTCATTGTAGTTATTGTTATAGATGTGTAGAAGGGAGATAACATTTTTATGTTGCAGTTGCTCTAAGGCATTTTGAAATTTAAGAAACACTTTGCTTTTCATCATACCATTTTATCTTTAAGTGTACATTCAAACCACAAGGGTCCTGAAGTGCCTGGCAAATTACTTCAGTATCAAGCTCTTTAGAGTCATTTTTGTGTTTCTATATTTACTAATGTATAAAATTATCAAGAGGCTAATAGCTGCCTGCCATTAAATTGAACTTTGCACGGCAGTGCCTCCCATGGTTATCCCAAGGATACTTATTAGAATTTCATTTTAGGTAATGGATGCCAACAAATGCTTTGAGAAGCAGGCTCATTCAGCATTATCTCTCCAGTTGGCAGCATATTATTATGCCCTACAGATTTATGCCCATTTGGCTCCATGTTTCAAGGACAAATGTCATGTGCTTTACAAGGTAAGCTGTTAATATTTCAATGTATACCAGTTTGAATTCTTATAAAAGTTCTTTTAGCACCCAAGGAGGACTTAGGTAATGATGATTAGAGTTATCTTTTCTTTTGTCGATGCTCTCATGCCACTGAGATCTGTCCTGTGTTTTGTTTTCCCCCGTATTCTTTGTACTCAATACTTTCTGAGCTTTTTTAAAGTTAACATTTACTATCAATCATAACTTCAGTAATTTTAAATTTCAGCAGCAAGTGATGTATTTGCATAATATTATATTTCTCTTCTACTTAATCATTTGTGTTATTATGAATGACACATTATCTTTGCTAAATGTTCACAAATAGTGTTTAAGAGAGGAGAGAGCTGTTTTACCTGTGATTTTAAATTTGATAGTTAAAATAGTTCCTGCTGGTTGGTTTTACGTGTTATGATTGATGTTGTTCAGTACAATATTAACAACTTGTTGAAGAAAATATATTGATTTTAAATTAATGGACTAACCCTGTGTTTAGTGTTGGACCCTGTGTATTAAACGAGTTGCAACATGGATGGATGGATGGACTAATTATAGGGGAATGTGACAGTCCTGGTCAGCTACATGATCCTTGGTTGCTTCCAGGAGCCTATTGAAACAGGAACCGTTGATAGTTATGAAATCACTCAGCTGGCGGAGAGTCCAGAGCTGCAATCCTCTTCACCAACCTCCATTGGTGTCACCAGAACGCTTGCGGTTGGTTGTCCTCCCGTCTTCCTTGTCGCTCCCCTGGCATGTTTCAGTTCCCTGAAGAGGACTCCACCACAATCGAACCTTATTTTCTGAAAACGTCAGCAGGGATGATCTGCCCCAGAGTGCCGATCCTTTGTTTATCTGTGGGGCTAATGACCTCTTTGCCTTTCACTCACTTGTTGACTGACTCGCTGGCACTTTATTCTGCTCTCTTACGTGTTCTGTTTCTTTATCTGATTTCCTTCATCTGTGGTTTCTGTCCCTTGCTGTGCAGGCTCCCTTTATACTACCTGATTGGGTGCAGGTGTGATCCGCCACCTATTCTGAGGTGTGAAAAAGGACCTGACTGATCCAATCGCATTTGATTGTGAGTGTGCAATCAGCCAAGCACCTTAATCAACTTCAGTGTTAGCGCTGGCATGCACACACACACACACCCCCACACCCAATTGGAGCCTGCACACTCTGGGACGTGATTATTTATTTAAAACTGCACTTCGCCACAGACATCTTATCATAAGGATGTTTGGCAAATATATTAACTATTCCAAACTAACACTTCTTATTGATGTGTCAGCCCTATAGACATACATAAACATTTTTATAGAAAAACATGTGTTCCTTAAATGTTTCATACAAACATAATACATAAAATAATAGAAATAATCAATCAGTGATGCAGCAATAGGAAGTACAGATGAGAATAATACTTGTGATCTATTTTACACTTTTACTTTTCAGTTCGTGTCAGGTGCAGTACATAAAAATGAATGCATTTTCAGACAAAAAAAATAACTAGCTTTGGTCTAATATAATACTTTTCAAACCCCTACCACGCATCAAGTGTGCAGATTCTGAAGTCATATATTGCAGAGGTGTCCGCTGATTCCAAAGAATCACCAAGGGCTGGGGTTGTGGACCCGGACTAGTGAAGGTGCTTTTACTATTGTTTGTTTCAGAATTTCTTGTTGCAGTGTTACTACTACTTACTGCTGACTGAAATGTTATGAAATGTGCCAATTTCCGGCAGCAGCCAAGTTGAATTAATGCAAATGAATTTTTCAATGTTGACGCTCACTTCAGTGCACTTACATGTGTAACATATTTGCTGAACAGATCTTGCTCTGCATAAATACAAATGCTGAGGCAAAATGCAATGTGAATAATGCACACCAATCAGTAATAAGCTAGCACATACAATGTATGTAGTATCTAATGAATATAAAATTACTGGACCTAATTAGTTACCCATCCAAAAAAATGATTGTGTAAAGGAATAGATTTTTCATTTTACTTATTTTGCCTCACAGGCAAAAATGTGAGTTTGACTCAGTAGCATCCTCTAGTGACCACAACTGCTATAATTATTATTGAATCAATATGAAGGTACTGAGCATACTTAATCAACTACTTAATAAAACTGTTGCATAAAGAAATTGATAATTAACAATGTAACTTGATGTAGTAACCAATCTTTGATTACTTAGCTTCAAATATTTTGTGCAAATGTTTTGATCTGCTTTGATTATTTACCTGTTAAGGATGTCATATTTATATTTGAATATGTGTTATTTTTTTAAATATTCAAATAAAATAACACAGTTTTGGTTCTGTGGATGCTGTTACATAACACTGGGATTTTTTAAAATGCTATTTGTCAGCTGATTCATATTATTATTAATCTCCATATTTCGGTCTGAGATTTTTCATAATTTTAAACAAAATACACTATTGTTTTTATGTTTTCTATTTCAGGCTTTGGTTTTTGTAGTCAGCATTGACATAGTAGAAAAAACGCCTTTTGTAAGATTTCACTTCCCTCTAGATATGCTACAGCAAAGCTAAGAATGGGAAAATATACAAATTACAATTTACATTCATTGAGATGGAAACTAGATACTGATCTAACAAATACATGAAGCACTATGCTCTTTCTCATCTTTTGGGATAAAATGGTAAATGCCCATAATTTATGGTGAACAGAAAAGTTCCAGTTATTCATATAAAAGAGAGAAAAAGAAATGTAGTGATAATTGGGGTTACATCTGAACTAGAGGGGTACCAATACATTGGGGAGGTATGTGACTAGGTTATTCGGGGATTGTTTAAACTACGGAATGAAGGGGCAGGAAGTTTAGGGCAGGTAAGGTTTAGGACTATACATGGATGAACAAGCAATCGTAAAAAAAAAAAAAAAAAAATTTTTAGTAATATAAATTCTAACCCAATGTTTAAATGTAAAAGGAGTAACACATTAAAACAGTTTCCCTTAATGCTAGAAATACCAAAAGCAAGGCAAGTGAGTTGGAGTTGTATGTAGCAGAGCATAATTATGATATTATAGCAATAACGGAAACCTGGCTAAATAACAAAGATGGGGATGAGTATAACACAGAGGAATACACAATTTTTAGGAAGGAGAGACAGAACAGAAAATGGGGTGGGGTTGCTCTTTATGATAAACAGAATTTAAACACAAGTTCTCTTCAGTTAAGTGACGAGTCACATCTTAGTGAGGACATGTGGCTTTGCCTGGAAAGTATTAGGGAAAGAGACCTTATTTTAGGAGTGTGTTATAGACCAGGGGTTGCCAGTCCCAGTCCTAGAGGACCACTGTGGCTACAGGTTTTCTTTCTAACACTTTTTTTATTTTAACAAGTGCCCTGTTCGTGCTGCTAATTAACATCTTGTGAATTCATTTTAATTGAATTGCTTGTTTAAGATTTGTGCCCCTGAATTTCTTCATCGTTCCTCTGAATTGTTTCATTTTTTTCCTTAAATGGTACCCAAACATGTGAGGTGAGTAAGCCAACAGAAGACAAACTAAGTCAGGGCTTCAAACTCCAGCCAATGCCAGTACAACCAGCTGTTTAATGAACTGCCAAGTCTTGTTGTTATTTAAACCCGTTCTTTAATCTTGTGGCTTGTTGCTGCTCTCGTGGTGTAATAGCAGGCATTTCCGAAATTGTTGATTTTCTCTTTCTAAGAGCACTGTTAAAATGTTTTGAGGACCTGAGTAGATCAAAATTCCTGAGACCTTCATCTTTCTTTATTTTCTAATATTGTATGATGGACACCAGCTGTTTTGGCTAATTTTTTATCTCATTATTGTTTGGCTGCTAATTAAGGAAAAATAAACAATTAAATGGGTCTGAGTCTTCAAGAACAAGTCAGTTAAAATTAGTTCAAAAGAAGTTAATTAGCAGCAAAAACAGGTCACTCATTAAGAAAAGGGTTAGAATGAAAACCTGCAGCCACTGCGGCCCTCCAGGTCCGTGATTGAGGACCCCAGAGTTAAGGCATAATTTTTGGTCAGCTTTCTCCAGAACAGGGCCACATGCCTATCTCAATATGGCTGCTGAGCTGTGCTCTTCATTGTGTTGTCCTTCTCATTTCATGGTGTGTGAGATGGTCTTTCATCAGTTTGGTCAGAGAGAGAGAGAGTGAGGTAAAGTGAGCAAATTTATAGGTTTTTCTGTCCAACCCCTAGAGCCAATAGGATGTCATAGTACTTAAAGGCTTCTGATACAAGCCAGTTCCAAACAGCCATACTTCAGACCAATGGGGGAATATAACACTTTCATATCTGCCCTCCAAACCATGTGTTATGGTAAAGCTTGGGAGTTGGGCAGCCTGGCTTTCCTGTAGGGGTTGACTGAGAAACTTTAGCAGAGAAAATTTAGCCAAACTTGTTTGAGGCACTTCCCCCAACCCTGTTGTAAAATTCAAAGAGACTCATTGGGGAGTAATCATGAATGCTTCTTACTAATGCAACACTAATATTTGCCTAAGTTATAAATAAAGACATACAAAATATTTATCAACTTGTTTGCAAAATTTCACATTACAACAATGGCGGAGCACAAGAACAGAAGCTTTTAGAAGTATTCAGTGACTGTTTTTTGACATAGTACTTCAAAGCAACAATGCAGGGTGAAGCCTGTCTAGATTTAGTATTTTGTAATATTCAGGATAGAACTGAGGTTGTAGAGGTTTTTGAACCACTAGGGTCAAGTGACCATAATATAAAACAAATCTCAGTGTTTTGTAATAGTATGGATGCAAAGACTAAAATTGTTAAATTTAACTTTGGTAGGGAAAATTTTAAGTAGAAGTGACAAATTTTGGGAGGTTAGACAGGGATAAGCTTTTAAGTATGGAGACAGTCAAGGAGCAGTGGAACATGTTTAAAAATGTTTTTTCATGTAATGCAGGACAGGTACATACCTTAATTTGGAATTAATAGTAAATAAAAAAAAAAACTCGGAAGTGGGTTAATAAAGAGTTAAAAAAAAAAGAACTAGCAATGGAAAAAAAAAACGGCTGTATAAGGCGTAGATGACTAATGACTCCAAAGTGAATCGTGAGATGTATGAAAACACGAGGGCAACTATTAAGAAGTATATAAATGAGGCTAAAAGACAGTTGGAGACGAATATAGCAGATAAGGCAAAAGATGACCCTGAGATTCTTTCAGTATTTTAGTAGAAAAAGAACTGTCAAGGAGGTGATGAAGTGCATCAGGTTTGGTAAAGTGGAATTAAAAGATACGATACAATACAATACAATTTATTTTTTGTATAGCCCAAAGTCACACAAGAAGTGCCGCAATGGGCTTTAACAGGCCCTGCCTCTTGACAGCCCCCCAGCCTTGACTCTTTGAGAAGACAAGAAAAAACTCCCAAAAAAAACCCTTGTAGGGAAAAATTGGAAGAAACTTTGGGAAAGGCAGTTCAAAGAGAGACCCCTTTCCTGGTAGGTTGGGCATGCAGTGGGTGTTAAAAAGAAGGGGGTCAATAAAATTCAGTACAATACACAGAACAGAACAAATCCTCAATACAGTATAAAAATAAAAAAAATAAAATAAAAAGATATAGACAGCGAATTAGCAGATGCTCTAAATGTGCATTTTTCCTGACGTCTTCATAAGTGAGGGAATGGATAACCTCCCAGCGGCAAATGGGACTACTAAGGAGGTTCTGAGTGATTGAGAAGTACTGCTCAGATTAAATAGGCTGAAATCAAACAAATCACCAGGACATAGGAAGTAAAAATGTTAGGTTTGAAAACACGGGAGGTCTGAAAATCGAGAGGATATCTTATGAGAGGAATTTAGGAGTCATAGTGGACTCTATGCTGTCAACTTCCAGACAGTGTTTAGAATCCATTAGGAAGGCAAACAGAATGTTTGGTTATAAAGCATGAAGTGTGCAGTACACGTACAAGGAGGTTATGCTCATTCTTTATAATGTACTGGTGAGGCCTCATCTGGAGTACTGTGTGCAGTTTTGGTCTCCCAGGCTACAGAAAGGACATATCATTGCTAGAAAAGGTCCAGAGAAGAGTGACTAGGCTGTAATTTAAGGGCAAAAAGGGATGAATTAGGAAGAAGGATTAAAAGAGCTGAGCCTTTTCAGCTTAAGTAAAAGAAGATTATGAGGTGACATGCTTGAAGTGCTTAAAGCTATGAAGGGAATTAGTACAGTGGATTGAGACTTTTATTTTAAAATGAGGTCATCAAGAACACATGGACAAAATTGAAAACTTGTTAAGGTTAAGGGTTCTCAATAACATTAGGAAGTTTTTCTTTACACAGAGAACCAGATACAATTGGAACAAGCTACCAAGTAGTGTGGTAGGCAGTAGGACTTTAGGGACTTTCAAAACTAGACTTGATGTTTTTTTAGAAGAATTAATTGGATAGGATTAGTGAGCTTTATTGGGCTGAATGGCTTGTTCTCATTCTAGTTTAGATTGTTCTGATCAGAGGTAGGTAGAGTAGCCAAAAATTGCACTCAAGTAAGAGTAGTGTTACTTTAAAATAATATTACTCAAGTAGAAGTAAAAAGTAGTCATCCAAAAAATGTTAGTCTATCATATATCCTCCCTATGGCATTTGCCACTTGATTGACATACAGGGCGACCAGTCTGAGATCTCTTTTCTTCTAACACACTGGTCATCCCACCCGCACGATCAAATGCGTGAGCTACTGCAAAAGTCCAGCTATCTAAGTGATCTAGTTAGCCTTCCAATTTATATCTACTAAAGAAGGGATTTAAAACAAAATTTGTTGTTTATGGGCTGGATTTTTTTCTCTCACAATGTCACAATCAAAGTGCGTTTGTCTGATCTGTCAATCTGTCATTGCTATTCCAAAGAAGGAAAATGTGGAAAGGCACTTTTGAATTGTTCATAAAAACTATGAAACTGACTTCCGAAAAGCAATCTGAGAAAGAGAAAGCTAAAATTGCAATTAATCGGACAGCCGTCATTTTTTACTTGGCTGAATTCAAAAGCAAAGGCAGACACACCGAAGCATCGTTCCGGGTGAGTCACTCGATCATTAAGCATAAGAAGTCCTTCCAAGATGGAGAGATGATAAAAGAGGCCTTCGTTGAGGCAGATGGCTAGGGAGAAATTCCTCCTGAGATTTGAAGACCCCTGGCCGGAGAAAAAGGAGTTTCTCCTTGTCATTAAACATGCAGAATACAAGCAACTTAATAACGATCAATGGCCGCTAGACTTGGCATTTTTTTCCGATCTGACCAACATGTTGAATGAGCTTAATTTACAGCTGCAAGGAAAAGTGAAACCCATGGTCAATATAATCATATAATCATATAATCAGCTCAATTAATGCTTTCAAACGAAAAATACATCTGTCCTCAAAGTTGTAGCGCCATGATTTGGGGAACATCCAAAACCTCGCGTCAGAGCTGGAGATGCAATGGAAGGCGTGTGCGCAACTTTACAGCATAAGCTACACAGAGCAGATTGAAAATTATCAGACTTCGACAGACAGTTTCAAGACTCAGCTTTACTTGAGCTAATCGCTACATTTAAGTGCTATCCATTTAAGGAGGATGTTGAGGGCGATTCACCCGCATCAAAAATTGCAACACTGTTTCACCTAAAACTCCTCTACAGTGGAGGATGAGATTTTGACACTACAGGATGACATTCAGCTGAGTATGGGGTTCATGGACAGTTTTGGAACTTACTCACAGAGAAAAAGTACCCAAACATGAGGAAATGCGCTACCTGCTTGACTGCATTATCTGGCTCTACTTATTTATGCGAGTCAGCCTTTTCCCACATGAAGATTATTAAATCCAAATACAGAAATGTATTGAATTGTTATTGTGCCATAAGGGTTATTCAGTTATGCAGGGTACGACAACATATATTTTATGTATAAAGTATACTCAGTATATATATATATATATATATATATATATATATATATATATATATATATACTAATAAAAGGCAAAGCCCTCACTCACTCACTCACTCACTCACTCATCACTAATTCTCCAACTTCCCGTGGGTGGAAGGCTGAAATTTGGCAGGTTCATTCCTTACAGCTTCCTTACAAAAGTTGGGCAGGTTTTATATCGAAATTCTATGCGTAATGGTCATAACTGGAAGCAGTTTTCTCCATTTACTGTAATGGAGATGAGCTTCAACACCGTGGGTGCGGAGTTTCGTGTGACATCATCACGCCTCCCACGTAATCACGCAGTACATAGAAAACCAGGAAGACCTCAAAAAGCGCTGAAGAAAACATGCATTATATAATTTAGAAGGCAGCGAAACAATAAGAAGCGAAGCGAAAGTGACATATACAACCATATTCATGAGTTCTGCTACTTGGAAACAAAGCACATGTAAACCTACACTTTAAATTAAGTTCATAGACAGGCTGCGCTGGCGCTTGTAATTTAGTGCCTGCCCATATAAGGCCGTCCGTCAGCGGCAATCCAATAGCAAACTGCCACGGGTAAATATTCACGGGTGAAGGACTGTGCTTATGGAGAGGAAGATGAGATGGTCAGGGTGGTGTTTGACACAAACTCAGCGAAACTGCGAGAGAAAGTTTTAAGTGCCAGGACTAAGGTAACATTAAATACAGCCATGGACATAGCACGAGATGGCACCAGCACAGCTGGGAACCTTCGATGCATGTACACCGAGCGGCTCACGGAACTGACGAGTGCACAGAAAAAGCAACAGTTCCAAAGAGCCTGAACAAAACCGAATTACACAATTGAAAAGGCAGCAAAAATATGAAGCGCCTGATACAAAGCATATTCATAAATCCAGCTACTGCGGAAACAAAGCACACGTGGAAAAGTCAATGTCCCGCTAAAGGAAGACAGTGTAAAAAACCCGTGCATGCAGTGTGTCAGGTCTCAGATAAAGAAGAAGACGAGCTGTTTATTGATGCAGTAAGAAACGAATCGATGAATGAAACCTGTCATCTTTACAACGATTGACAAACACGGAATGTAACTTGAACACAACACATCCTACAAATACGAACCTGATTGAAAGAAATAATGATAATCAAATCCTTGATGACAGCAACACTCAGTAACACTCACAAAACAAATACTGTATATTGACAGTCATGTTACGTTATTTTTAAAATGTTCCCTTTTCTTTTCTAGCTTTTTAACACACTACTTCTCTGCTATGATACGCTGGTATATATATATGTATATATATATATATCCCGATCTACATACTCGAATAATGGATACTTTATTCGCCATCAATGATTGTTTTGGTAAAGCCATACTCAGTGTATTCATTAGATGAACGGTAAAAAGTAAGAGCGAGGGAGGATGACTTATTGAGGCATGCAGGCTGTAGTGCGCCAACTCTATCTGAATTGCGCGATCACATTTGAAAAAATATATCTTTTCAAGTTCTATTTAGTCCATATGTGTCAAACTCAAGGGTCGGGCCACATCCGCCCGGCGTAATTATATCCGCGCGAGATCATTTTATATACTGTATTATTGTTATTAATGGCCCGGTATATGAAGCGCTGGTAACACAATAAACTACAGATCCCATAATGCAGCGCTTCAGCTGCCTTGCCAACACTTACGCGCTAATCAAGTCTAGCTTATGATGCTGCAAGTTATTGTGAAGCTAGCTCACACGATGCTGAAGAGAAAAGTTGATTCTGAAAATAGAGCCTTTAAAAACCGATGGGAGGCTGAGTATATGTTTACTGAACCCGTGTGTCTCATTTGTGGAGCTAATGTGGCTGTAATTACAGAATTTAATCTAAGACGGCACTATGAGACAAAACATCAGGGTAACCTGAATGCAATGCAGAAGATACAGAAAGCAGAAGAATTAAATAAGAATCTGACACTTCAGCGGACGTTTTTACCCGTGCACAATCACAAAGTTGATTTCAAGTGAAGCTGCTTTTATGGGAGACACAAATGCACCAGTGCAACTTGCCTCACTTTCCCTGTTGCCAAGTAATGTTGAACCAAGTCGTCACTACGGTGTTCCCAAATACACACTTTGCTGATAAACTGAGCGCACTGAGTTTACACGGCGCTTTGGTGACTTTGAAGAACAAAAAACGTCCGTCTACATGCGGCTCGAACCTTGTGCATGTTTGGTAGCACATATCTGTGTGAGAAGCTCTTCTCAGTGATGACGACTAACAAAACAGCACACAGGAGTCGCCTCACTGATGAGCACCTGCAATCCATCCTGAGAATCTCCACAACACAGAACCTCACACCAAACAGAAACGAACTTGTTGCCAAAAAAAGATGCCAGGCGTCCAGCTCTAAAATGACATATGAGCAAAGACAACTGAATGATTTGATTTGTTATTGCTGAAAGGAACACATTTTATTTATATTTCCAGGTTTTGTTATGCAGCATGTTCATATTTGAATTTGTATAATTTTGACAGGATATATTTTTATGGAGAGCAAAATATTATAAGTTGTTTAAGGTTTGAGTTGATTTATTCACAAATAATATTCCTGTCTGTTTTTATCATTCCTACCAAAGATATTTCTGTCGACTAAATAAAAATTCCTTCTATTTAAAATTTAAATATAACTTGAACAAATACGATAGTTCATAATATCCACACAGACTTGCACGTAAGAGCGGGAGTTATCCATTTTAACTAGCAGCGTATTGCACTGATACGAAATAGCTGTGTGTGTATGTGTGTATATATGTAGATATGTATGTATATATATGTTTATATATGTGTGTGTGTATGTATATATATATATTTGTGTGTATATATATATGTTTATGTGTGTGTGTAAATATATATATATATATATATATTATATATATATATATATATATATATTTATGACAGCAACACTTATCACTCACAACAGTGACAAAACAATTACATTGACAATCATGTTACGTTATTTTCAAAATGTTTCCTTTACTTTTTCATTGCTTCTTTAACACACTACTTCTCCGCTGCGAAGCGCTGGTATTTTGCTAGTATATATATATATATACACAATTTATTTATGTAATGTAGGCAGATCATTTCGCCCTGTTCATTTTAAAGATAGCTTGCAAGCCGAAAACAGTGTGGGCATCCCTGCTGTACACTGACAGTATAATACTGCATATTCACTTGCCCTCCAGATAGCATAGCTGATAGAAAATAACATTAGAACAAGGCAGCATGTGCATGTACAAGAAGTCTCACTTTACCTTGACTGTCTGTGTCTGTACATGTTTGGTTAAAACGTGCTTGTTCTTCACTCAGTGAAGTGATAGTTATGCTTCAGCAGGAGTTGGCTCTCATTTTTCATGTATAGTATTCTTTCTTTCCCTGTCCGCTGTCTGTGAGGAATTTGTGCCGCTGGGATGTGACAGTTTGTGTGTGGTCATGTGACTGCATGGCTATGTCTGATTTGTGAAATAAAGCCATGTGATTATTGATGGTATGTCTGATTGGTGAAATGGAATCTTGTGATTATTGTTGCTATGCCTGATTGGTGAAACAGTCATGCAGTAGATCGACTGGTGGATTCTCGGTGGCAAAAATATACCGTACTGTATCTGATGGAAAAAAGGTAACGATTCAAGTGTTGCCCAATGTAGCTGAGTAAGAGTAGTGTTTCTTCTTCACAAATGTACTCAAGTGAAAGTATGGTGCAGTAAAACTACTCTTAGAAGTACAATTTTTTTTAAAAAGTTACTCAAGTAAATGTAACGGAGTAAATGTAACTCGTTACTACCCACCTCTGGTTCTGATGTTCTAATGGAGAAATACTGCTTTTTCTGCAAAGGCCTTCTGTATTGCCAAGTCCTTAGCCTGCACAGGAATGCCACTTGTATCTATGGAATCTGGTAAAATATAACTTTGTTAGAGAACATACATCTTGTTTTAACAACACATTCCTGTACATTATCCACAAAACTGCTACTGTTACACAGATTAACTGGTCAATTTCACAGTCACTTCTATCCGCTACATACTCATGTAGAACCTTAAAATACACAAAGCAAATATAGATTAGTTTGGCCTACTACAATTTCCTGTCAAATGCCAGGACAAAGAATATGTTCACTGTTCCATAGCTAGGATAGAATACAGATTGTTAATAGTTAATTAATAGTCTGTGGGACAACTATTGGATGGAATCTCTGTGCAGTACCCTGACACAGACTTTTAACACTAGAATTACCAGAGCCTACGAGAAAACTCGAAAATCCGGCCCACCTTAAATCCATTCGCACCTCTCCCTCAGCTTCTTTTGTCCTGTAAATGTGCCGATTAAGACAAGTAGCCGGCTATTCCAAAACCCCCATCCACCCCGCAGTTCAATTTGCAAAGAAGTTTCTCAGTGCTCAGTGTTTACCTTTGAGTGAAGTGCTGGAGCTTTATTGTGTAAAAAAGTACATCGTCATTTAGAATACATACATTTCATGTGTGTTCAGTGTAATCAACAATCTCTGTAAAAATGTTGTTAACAAAGAAGCGTTTTTCATGTATTACTAATGATTGACAAAATGTAGACATGAAATGTATAATTTGTGAAACCTAAAATACAAATATGAAATAAACACATTCACAAAAGGTACAAGTATAACCAAACAAGTACACTTTTATTCAAGAATTTAACCGAAGAATAAAGAAAGCAGGTTACGGTAGGTGGTTGACATGACAGCTTAAGTGGTACTATGCTAAGAACTGTTGCCTTTCAATCAAGAGGTCGCAGTTTCGATATCAGCTGCTTCCCAAATTTACCATTTTGAGTAGTGAGCTACTCTTATTGTTTACATCATTAAATAAAAACCTACATTTGATTTGTGTCTGCAAATTTATAGTACTTGTCGATTTTTTTTTTTTTTTCTCAGTTTTATTCTCTCACGTTCAGGCTTCCACACACCCACCCCTATGTGACGCCTTTTTCAGATAAAGACGTGGTAATTATAAACTTGTTTTTTTATACCCCCTCTTTATTTGAAAACCGTGTCAGATCTTTTGCACTAACGACACTGGGAAATCTGTGCACATGGGTGTGAGTGTTGTGCGTGACTGAGAATGACTGTGCATGTGAATTGTTTTTATTCAGTTTTATCCTTGAGTCTTCCTGCTTACACTGAATTAGTATGCACCTTCTGATCCATGTTGTCAAAGCTGCTCTCACAAAAAAAGAAAGACTCAGATATATATGACATTTGGAATAATTCATTTTATGACCTGTATTGTACATTTCGGAAAACGTTGTTACACTAATGCAACATTATATTTATTTGCATACCTTCATGTGGTTGTAGTCATGACGTGACTGCGTTTTTTTTAGGGTTTTTTTTCCGATCTTGGCCAGTGCCCACATGTTGCTGCATGTTGGTATCTCTTTTCAACTCCAGGAGATGCAGAGGACAGAATAGTACAGACAGGTTAGTTCCGCGCTATACTGTATACAATCATCAGATTCAAATGTTAACAGTTCCCACACACACTCAAGGACCGTCCTCCTTACATTTGCGACATGTGTATAAGAAGTGAAGCCTGAAGTCCAAATATCAAAGAAACACTTTCACAAAAGGTACAAATATAACAGAACTAGTGCACTTCTATTCAAGACTATAACTGTAGAAAAACAGCCCGCGTTAGGGTGCTACATTGACACGCATTTGCTATGAGCGCTTCGGTGGCACAACGGTATCAGCTGTTGATTGGTAATCTAAACTTCACGGATTTGATCCCGGACAACTCCGTTTTGAGAAGTGAGCTACACGTATTCTTACAATTTTGGAATAAAAACATACATTTGATTCCAGTCTGTAACAGCCGGTGTAATTTATGATACTTGTAAAGGTTAGTTTTTTTTTTTTTTTTTGTTCAGTTCCATTCTCTCAGTCATGTTCACGATCCTACCCTGTCTGACACTGTGGTTGTGATCGCGGCTGAGAGAATAAAACTGAATAAAAAAAAAAAAGCTAACCTTTACAAGTATCATAAATTACACCGGCTTTTACAGACTGGAATCAAATGTATGTTTTTATTCTAAAATAGTAAGAATACATGCAGCTCACTTCTCAAAACGGACTCGTCCGGGATCGAACCCATGAGGTTTAGATTACCAGTGAACAACTGATACCGTTGCACCACCGAAGCATTCGTTTAAATGCGTGTCAATGTCGCACCCTAACGCGGGTTGTTTTTTGCAGTTATATTCTTGAACAGAAGCACATTTGTTCTATTTGTACCTTTTGTGAAAGTGTTTCTTTAAAATTTGGAATTCAGGCTTCACACGTTATACACTTCATGTCTACATTTTGTCAATTATTACTAAAACATGAAAAATTTTTCTGTTTTAACGATGTTTTTACATAGAGCGTTGTAGACACGGAACACACATGAAATGCAAGTGTTCCAAATAATGATATAGTATTTATAAAAGGTGTCATTTTGCTTGACTTCTTACTCTATACAACCTTAAGCAACTAACTTGCAGGTAAACAGACTTGAGCTGAGAAAACAGTGTGAAGTTGGGCGATGTGATATTAAGCTGCTTGCTATTTGCTGCTTATCCACACATTTAAAGGGCAAAAGATGCTGACGAAGGGGTGAGAAGCGATTTAAGGTGGGACGGACCTACGAGTTTTTTCGTAGGCTCTGGTAATTCTAGTAATAGGAGGCTTTGGAGTGTGATTCTCTTATAACATACCATATTATCTACATGTTATAAATGAGGATCACCCTTTGCCAACCTCAAAACAATGATGTCTCTGTTTTTCATAAAGCATTCATGAGACATTTTCAGTAGTTACGTCTTAGCTGGGATATCATATGTTCTAACTTTTTCATGATAATTTGCACCATTAACATATAGTACTAAACTACACTACCAACAAGTTTCTGAGAGTCAACTGTGTCTGTGATAGGCACCTCACAGGATGGTGGTCGAAGTGTCACTGTGAAAATGAGACCTTAATCTGCATTTTTGACTGGTTGAGTGACACAGGCTTTCCTTGGCAAGGAACTACTGCTAAACTCAATGTGCTATGAAATTAAAGCATAGAAAAAATAAACAATCGGAGATGTGAAAACTGCACAGTTGTTAAGCTCTACTTGAAGCTGTTGTTTTGTAAGGCATCTGATGCAAACTGTTTGTCTTCTGATTCTGTTGTGGCTTTGGGTCCGCCAGACCTGTTCCTGTCAGAGTTTTCTCCAATTTCATTTTTTGGTGTGGGAAACTTTCCTACTGACAGATTTCTTTTCAATTTCTCTAAGGGAAAGACCAATACCTTTAAGGGTTAACTTGTTTTTTTTTTCAGTCTTCCTTTGTTAATTGTCTTTTTGTATACTTTTATGAAAAGAATATTACAGTGCAGCATTGCCCAGATACTGCTTCAGAAGGTGTAGGAACATAATTTGTTCCAGCACTGCTTCTATACAGACAAATAGTTTGTAAGTAATCAACAAAAGTTGTGATACCTGCAGGAATTGAATGCATCAGCGTCTAAGGCTTAACCCTTAAACTGTTCCCAATGCATGAAATTTGCCAGCACGCCGGAGGCAAGTATACACTGCAACCGGGTAAAGTCGGTTTCCAGTGCAATTTGGAAACACACCGGAGCCTTGTATATTCGCCAACATACAGTGCATCCGGAAAGTATTCACAGCGCATCACTTTTTCCACATTTTGTTATGTTACAGCCTTATTCCAAAATGGATTAAATTCATTTTTTCCCTCAGAATTCTACACACAACACCCCATAGTAACAACGTGAAAAAAGTTTACTTGAGATTTTTGCAAATTTATTAAAAATAAAAAAATTGAGAAAGCACGTGTACATAAGTATTCACAGCCTTTGCCATGAAGCTCAAAATTGAGCTCAGGTGCATCCTGTTTCCCCTGATCATCCTTGAGGTGTTTCTGCAGCTTAATTGGAGTCCACCTGTGGTAAATTCAGTTGATTGGACATGATTTGGAAAGGCACACACCTGTGTATATAAGGTCCCACAGTTGACAGTTCATGTCAGAGCACAAACCAAGCATGAAGTTAAAGGATTTGTCTGTAGACTTCCGAGACAGGATTGTCTCGAGGCACAAATCTGGGGAAGGTTACAGAAAATTTCTGCTGTTTTGACGGTCCCAATGAGCACTGTGGCCTCCATCATCCGTAAGTGGAAGAAGTTCAAAAACACCAGGACTCTTCCTAGAGCTGGCCGGCCATCTAAACTGAGCGATTGGGGAAGAAGAGCCTTAGTCAGGGAGGTGACCAAGATCCTGATGGTCACTCTGTCAGAGCTCCAGAGGTCCTCTGTGGAGAGTGGAGAACCTTCCAGAAATGACAACCATCTCTCCAGTAATACACCAATCAGGGAAAGGACAACCATCTCTGCAGTAATCCACCAATCATGTCTATATGGTAGAGTGGCCAGACTGAAGCCACTCCTTAGTAAAAGCCACATGGCATCCCGCCTTGAGTTTGCCAAAAGGCACCTGAAGGACTCTCAGACAATGAAAATCAAAATTCTCTGGTCTAATGAGACAAAGATTGAACTCTTTGGTGTGAATGCCAGGCGTCACGTTTGGAGAAAACCAGGCACCGCTCATCACCAGGCCAATACCATCCCTACAGTGAAGCATGGTGGTGGCAGCATCACGCTGTGGGGATGTTTTTCAGTGGCAGGAACTGGGAGACTAGTCAGGATAAAGGGAAAGATGACAGCAGCAATGTACAGACACATCCTGGATGAAAACCTGCTCCAGAGCGCTCTTGACCTCAGACTGGGGTGATGGTTCATCTTTTAGCAGGACAACGACCCTAAGCACACAGCCAAGATATCAAAGGAGTGGCTTCAGGACAACTCTGTGAATGTCCTTGAGTGGCCAAGCCAGAGCCCAGACTTGAATCCGATTGAACATCTCTGGAGAGATCTTAAAATGGCTGTGCACCGACTCTTCCCATCCAACCTGATGGAGCTTGAGAGGTGCTGCATAGAGGAATGGGCGAAACGGGCCAAGGATAGGTGTGCCAAGCTTGTGGCATCATATTCAAAAAGACTTGAGGCTGTAATTGCTGCCAAAGGTGCATCGACAAAGTACACATGTGATTTCTCAGTTTTTTTATTTTTAACACTAGAATTACCAGAGCCTACGAAAAAACTCGTAAATCCATCCCACCTTCTTAAAATCGTTCACAGCTCTCCACCAGCGTCTTTTGTCATCTAAATGTGCTGATAAAAATCAGGCTGCAAAGCAGCCGGCTATTCCATCCCCCACTGACTTAGAACGTGCACAAACTTCTACCAGATCATGCCTTGATTGGATTTCTGGGAGTGAAGTGGAGTTTTAGAGTGGAAATAATAGATCGTTGTTTGGAACACACGCATTTCATGTCTGTTCCGTTTCTACAGTAATCTGTGTAAACACGTTGTTAAAACAGAAACGTTTTTTATATTCTAGTAGTAGATGATAAAATGTAGGCATAAACTATATAATGTATGAAGCCTGAAGTCCAAATATCAAAAGAAATATTTTCACAGAAGGTACAAATCTAACACAACAATTGCACTTTTATTCAAAAATATAACTGCAGAAACAAAAAGCCGCCTTAACATACGACTTTGACAATTGCTTATTATGACTTCCTCCGTGGCGTCAGCGTCCGACTAGGAATCAAAAGGTCGCGTGTTCGATCCTGCACCTCTCCGTTTTGAGAAGTAAACTGCTCTTAGTCTTACTATTTTAGAATAAAAACATACATTTGATTTCAGTCTGTAACAGCCAGTGTAATTTATGATACTTGTAAAGGTTAGTTTTTTTTTTTTTGTTTTTTTTTTTTTTGTCAGTTTTATTATCTCCTCCCAGCTCATGCCTTGATTGATTTTCTGGGAGTGATGTGGAGTGCATGTCCTCTGCACACTACTTGTGACTTTAGGCTTTAGGAAGTAAGTAAATAAATAAAGGTAAATCTTGTCATAAAATGATTCCTTCAAAACGTTGAATGTTATTTATTTGGCACGGACATGTCTGCATGCACTTTTTGTGGCATTACAAATGTATTTTTTGAGCATGTCCGTGCCAAATAATTAACGCTGTTCGTTTTCAAATAATATTGCATTTCTCTCTATGCTGTGGTTTCTATTACACACCTGAAAGAAAGATACAATATATGTGAAAATATCATCGCACAAATGCAATATTATTTGAAAACAAACAGCGTCCGATCAGCTGTAAAATAATGGCATTTCTAAATGTTTGCTTTTTTTCAGTCTGATTCTCTCAGTCAGACTGTATATTTGTCTCTTATTCAGTGCACACAAGAACATGCAGGTAGCCAGATGCCGTATGCTACAACATGCTGGCGATGATCAACGCACATTTTAAAAAAAGAAAGAGACAAATATATGTGATGTTTTGAAGAATTCATTTTATGACACAATTTACCTTTATTTATTTACTTACTTCCTAAAGCCTAAAGTCACAAGTAGTGTGCAGAGGGCATGCTCAAAACTGTGTGTAATGCCACGAAAAGTGCCTGCTGACACTTCAGTATGCAAGCAATGGTATGTGCATTCTTGCTCCGATGTAGAAGGGAGCTGAGTTTACCTCTGTTACAGCGCGTCTATGTGAAAACAGCAGTATCAGATGCGGGGGTGGGGTGTATTTGGGCTTGTGAACGCGGCCGAGATAATAAAACTGACTAAAAAAAAAAAAAAAAGCTAACCTTTACAAGTATCATAAATTACACTAGCTGTTAAAGACTGAAATCAAATGTATGTTTTTATTCCAAAATAGGAAGACTAAGAGCAGTTTACTTCTCAAAACGGAGTGGTGCAATATCGAACTCGCGACCTTTTGATTCCCAGTCGGCAGCTGAGTCAATTGCGCCATGGAGGAAGTCGTAATAATCTACTGTCAAATTCGCATGTTAAGGCGGCTTTTTGTTTCTGCAGTTATATTTTTGAATAAAAGCGCAATTGTTGTGTTAGATTTGTACCTCCTGTGAAAATATTTCTTTTGATATTTGGACTTCAGGCTTCATACATTATATAGTTTATGCCTACATTTTATCATCTACTACTAGAATATAAAAAACGTTTCTGTTTTAACAATGTGTTTACACAGATTACTGTAGAAACGGAACAGACATGAAATGCGTGTGTTCCAAACAACGATCTATTATTTCTACTCTAAAACTCCACTTCACTCCCAGAAAATCAATCAAGGCATGAGCTGGGAGAAGTTTGTGCACGTTCTGAGTCGGTGGGGGGATGGAATAGCTGGCTACTTGCAGCTTTTCTTTTATCAGCACTTTTAAATTAATAAAAGACGCTGGTGGAGAGGTGAGAACGGTTTTAAGCGATTTAAGGTGGGACGGATTTACGAGTTTTTTCGTAGGCTCTGGTAATTCTAGTGTTATTAATTTGCAAAATCCTCACGTAAACTTTGTTCACATTGTCATTATGGGGTGTTGTGTGTAGAATTCTGAGGAAAAAAATTTATTTAATCCATTTTGGAATAAGGCTGTAACATAACAAAATGTGGAAAAAGTGATGCGCTGTGAATACTTTCTGGATGCACTATACATTCATTGAACTCTGCAACCAGCTAAAGTTGTTTCCCAGTGCAATTTTCCAGCATGCCGGAGCTGAGTATGTTCGGTGACGTATATACATTGAATGCTTTAACCGGCTATAGTCGCTTTACAGAGCAATTTGCCAGCACGCCGGAGCTGATCAGTCAGTGCCGTATATTCATTAAGCACCCAGCTCATGACCACTGCCAGCCCCGGCAGAACTGCAGCACCACTGTCCCTGGGATTCAGCCGCTGCACTAGACTAGCCTGCAAGCATCAGCGCTGCTTATCTCTGTGTGCTTGTATGCAGCCAGTTCAAGCGCAGTTGGCTTGGTGATTTACTGAATTTCATCAATGGTGTCAGTTGCACCTTGTACATATAATAATAGGTTGTTGCAGTCGTTTTTTTAATAGTTTTTACAGTTCATTGGCAGTGTGTTAAATGATCAATGTTGCAGCAATTGTGATGGTCTTTGCATGAAAATAATGTGTTACATTAAAATCTCACATTTTCTTTGTGAATTGTGACATTTACTAAAAAAGTATTTGCTGTCCAGGGGTGCATTAACCCCCTAGTATGTGTCAGTGTAAGGGTTAATTACCTTCCATTGCTACAGAAGAGCTGTAAGTTGTTAACCCATTACTTGATCTCTGTAAAAGGCCTTTTTGTAAATCTTTGAAAATTACAAAATCTTTTTTAACCTTTGGTAGTTTACAGCTCACCTCTGTACCATTTCAGATTATTTCTGGACTTAAAATTGTTTAAATGTCAATTTAAAACTAGCGATACAGTGTTCTAAAACTTTTGAATGGTAGTATATATTTCAAACTAAAATCCTAGCCTTACAAAAGCCTGGTTGAAGTACACATTTTGGCTTGTAACTTTTTTGGTTTGTGTACTAGATTCTTTACCTGTGAGATTTAAAAACACATTTTTGTAGCCTTAATTTAAGGTGTTTGTTTAACATGTTTAATTCATTGCTTCAGTTGACAGAAAATGCTTGAGGCCATATACTGTTCAGTAGTTCTGATGACAGATGTTTGGACTGATCACATTAACTTCTTTTAAAAAAAATGCAGATGACTGAGCAAGAATGCACAGCATCCACCATCAGTCAACATCTGCTTTTCATTCTTGTATAACAGGTAAATCTGTTTCATATGAAGTGTTATTTGAAACTAATATGAGTGAAGATCTATAGACTGAATAGGTTAGTTGATATTCCTGATATGTGTGTCATTGTATTACAGTTTTAGTTGGTGTTTAATTAGTTACATATATGTCACAGTTTTAAAATGCATCCATCATTCCATGTTTAGCACACCTTTTCGTGTCACAACCTAATCCAAAAGCAAGAACATGGTTTAAAAAATATTTGCCCTATGCAAGGTACTTTTTTGTATGCATTTAAAAAAATCACACAAGGGCAATTTTTGCCTAACAATGATTTTTGTTGACAATGTAGCTTAGTTATTAAGGCATTTGAAAGTACGGCACTCTACACATATATGAACATTCATTTGAACTCATATTTTAGAAAAAAAAATCACACAAGCTAAACATGTTTTTTTTTTTTTTCAAAAGGGGTAAAGTTTTTATCCTGAGTTTAAGTTAGTGAAGTTAAAAATCCTGTACTAGTGTGAACAGTTTCTTCAGTATTACAAGACCCGCAGTTGAGTTCTAACCAATAACATCAAAAATATGGCCAGAGAAGGCAACTCAGAATGCAATGCAGTTAGGGCAGTCACGATCATGACATTTTAGTTGTATGAGTAATTGTTATACAAATAACAATGATTAATGATTTAATTGTCTTTTTTGTTCATTTAATGTCACATTTGTAGAATCTGCCTAAAAATAGTTTAACAAAACTCATACACCTTATGAAGAAGGAGAATCAATTATTGGCATTGAACATTGGAGCGTGTAAATAAAAATTGCATTTCATATATTTTTGCATATCTATCTTGTACTTTGATGATCTGCTGCATCATATTCAGCCCTTTGTTCATCATTCTGACACCACACAATCAGCCTCTCTTCAAAATTTACCACTTTGGAAAACCGAACATATGTGCCATGACGTGTCACTATGTCTGGCGTCATATTTACTACGAAGCGCTTGTGACTAGTGTGGATACATAAAGTCAAAAATTATTAAACAAAAGTCGTCGTCTTCTTCTTTTGACTGCTCCCGTTAGGGTTTACCACAACGGATCATCTTTGTCCATATCTTCCTGTCATCTACATCTTGCTCTGTCACACCCATCACCTGCATGTCCTCTCTCACCACATCCATAAACCCTCTCTTAGGCCTTCCTCTTTTCCTCCTGCCTGGCAGCTCTATCCTTAGTATCCGTTTCCCAATAAACTCTGCACATGTCCAAAACAACTCTCCTCTACAAAAAATTATTAAACAAACGTAATATTTATAAATGTTATCCTGCATGTGCCGAGGGGTGAATATAATCTGCCCAATTTAGAGTCAGAAGAAGCCAGTGATCATCGCAGCAGCATTCTGTGTAATATTTATAAAACACAAGAAAATGATCAAATGTAGCTGTGTTTCTGCTCAGTTTCATGAAGGTTCTTGGTTTTAGGACTTAATAACAAATGCTGGCCGGTGAAATTTGCAATTGTTCGCACAAAAGAAGAAACAGTAACACAAAAATGACATACTGTTTAAAATGCATTATATTTTATAATAAGTATCTAAGTAACATTTTGTTACATTTTTTCTAAGTAACAAGTAATGTAACCAAGTTATTTTTAAAAGTAATGTTCTCCCAACACTGGATGTTATTAAATGAGTGCCAGTCAAACATTACACGGTGGAAAATGACATGGACATAGTGATACAGATGAATGGAAATAACTGTAACCAGTCGTAGTGAGCTCAAATGATCACAATTATGCAATTATGTAATAATTATGACAGGCCTAGTGCCAGTTAGCAAATCATTGTATAAAGGGAACAAATACAAATGAACTTGCAACAAATATTGTCAGTTTTATGTAAATGAAAAGAAAAACTAGTTTACTTAATGTAGCCTTGTATGTATGTATTCTTTCTATGTAAGTATCTTGCTAATCATTTCATTGTAAATATGTAACTTAACAAAAGAACAAAAACTCAGAAGTAATCACATAAGGTTAGATATGTAAAACACGAGATGGTTATTCCCAGGTATGTGTAATATTTTATACTAGCCAACTCGCGGCGTAGCATACGCCGCATAATCAGGCCGCTTTTTAAATGATTTTTAAGCACAGAGGAAAAAAATAAACATTTGAAAAAAACGTAATTTAATAAACCACCAAGAAAAGTAACATTGCAACAGTGCACGCTACGAACCAACATACAATTGTCCGTGACTAAAAACCGGAGGAGTGTCGTCACGCTTTCTTCTTCCAAAGCGAAGGACGGGGTTGAACGGCGCTCGTTCAGTACGCACTGCCCGCTTATGTGCCCGCCCCTAACTCCCTACCTGAGTCGCTTTCGTCTGTGTACAGTCCACACGCACCTGTGAGTCACGTTGACTGTTAATTTTCCAAATACCGCCTCAGTCGTTTTCCACGTTGATTTTTCATTGTTCTTTGCGGTTCTGGCTGCTTTTTTTATATATTTAATCTACCAAGTCACCTGACCATGGGGGGGCTTTACAAAGGGCAGGGACGTAATCAGTACGAGCGTATGACCCGCACGTACTGGGAATTTCTTGTTCGTGGGGAACAATTGGAAGCCACGAATGGGGTTCAACGGCTTACCCACGCCGGGTAGACACACGTTGATCCATTTAGTGTATCGCGCTTGCAGTACCGGACATACAAGTGCATCACAGACCTGTTAATGCTCAATCTCACATGGCTGAAAGCCACTTGTCCCTCTAAGAATTCGGACGCCGACCGCTGTTGGGTCGTGTAACTATTTAGCAGGCGGGAGTCTCGTTCGCTGGAAATAACCAGCCAAATCGCTCCACCAACTAAGAACTGCCATGCACCACCACCCACAGAATCGAGAAAGAACTATCAATCTGTCAATCCTGTGCGCGTCCGGGCCGGGTGAGGTTTCCTGTGTTGAGTCAAATGAAGGGAAAGGCTCCACACCTGGTGGTGCCCTTCCGTCAATTCCTTTAAGTTTCAGCTTTGTAACCATACTCCACCCTGAACCCAAAGACTTTGGTTACCCGGTTGGCTGCCCAATTGCCTGGATCGCCTGTTGCGGGGCCTGCATTGGTGAAGCAGGTGAGACGGTAATGAAACAGAGGCACAGGGCTTATTGGTTTTTAGAGACTGCTTCCTTCATTGGGTTTTAACCAATGCACGGAACGAACCAACACACAATCGTCCGTTCGGCGCTCAGGGTGGAACGGGAGGAGAGGAGAAGGACATCCACTCCGCTCCCTCCGTCATGCTAGTCTGCTGGCTTCTCGTTCAGTATACACTGCCTGCTCATGTGCCCACCTCCAACTTGTCACTCGAGTCTTTGAACAGTCCAGATGCACCTGTGACTCACGTAGACTTTTCATTGCTCTGTGTGGTTTTGGCTGCCTTTCTATATATAATCCACCAAGACACCCGACCACAGTGGGAGGGGGGTGTGTACAAAGTGCAGGAGTATCTAAGAAGACGCATGTTTGTAGCGGATGTGAATTGCTGTATGTAGCGTGTAAAACAGTTTGCTATAGTGCACGCGCGTCGCAAGGTCGTAACCAAAACTCGTTTTTTAAAGACTGCTCACTTCATTGTGTTTTAACCTCAGTTGTAAAGGAACGTTTCAAGGATCGCATGGGATACCCCTCGCAAACAGTTTTACACGCCGCATATGGCGATTCACCTCCGCGAGAAACATGCCTCTATTAACAGTCAACGGGTCGGAGCTGCATGTGACCTCTACGACAGACGAATATAAATGACGCCGGTTTTTCTGTGTCGTCGCGTCCGAGTTGGTGGGCGTGGCTCTGTGAGTTGTCGTCATATCCAATGGTCTTGGAGTTGGTGGGCGTGGCTCCTTCCTGCGTGCGTCATAGGTGTCTCACTTGTCGGCGGCTTAGTGAATCCACGCCTTCCGCGTGCTTTCCATGGTTGTCTTGCCTTAGTGAATTATATATATAGACTAGCAGAATACCCGCGCTTCGCAGCGGTGAAGTAGTGTGTTAAAGAAGTTATGAAAAAGAAAAGCAAACATTTTAAAAATAACGTAAGATGATTGTTAATGTAATTGTTTTGTCATTGATATGAGTGTTGCTGGCATATATATATATATATATATATATATATATATATATACACACACACACAGACACATATATAAACATATATATACATATAAACATATATATAAATATATATATATAATATATATATATATATATACACTTCTATACACATATATATATACAGTTATATATATATACACATATACACACATACATATATATACATTATTTAAAACGGTTTTAGTGGGCGACAGAATCAAATAATAGACATGGACATGAATATTGTAAACTGAAGCTGTTTTAATTTCTGAAAAAAAGCCTTTAAACTGCATTTGAATTCAAAACAGAAACAAAAATATCATCCCTGGTTAAAATTGGGCAGACTTAAAAATAAAGTGGTAGTTTAAGTACTTTAAGTACATTTTCAGAATAGTATTGTCTTTAAATAATAATAACCAAAATTTCACCATAAAGTGCAGTTTTTCTTCTTAAAAACTAAGTCAGAAACATAAAAGGTAATTTGACCAGCTTACTCTTTAAACTCTGAGTAACATTAGCCAAAATTATTTTGTACATTAGGCTAAAACAGTGTGATCATTGAACATTTTGTAATTAGATGTATTTAGAATTACTAACGGTCACGGAAGTCCAATGATCCCCAGTAAGAGCCACAAAGTCCGCTTTCTGTAATGCATCTAATTTTGCTTGCTTTTCAGTGTGCACAAAACCATGCTTTTATCAAGGCTTCGGGAAGTCGAAATGATCAGTCGTAGGAACGCTTTATTCCGACTCTAACATTTTTGTAGCTGTGATGTGTGCATCAGTGTAATGGATGTACCAGGAAATCATGCATTGACAAAAGTTCCCGTTTGCTTGGAATTGAAAGTGTGATTAAATGCGTTATTTTTAACGCTGCTATGGAGTACATGCATCAAGCTTCTCAGCTGTGCTTGTGCTAAGAAAGGGAAAATTTTAAAAATAACGTAACATGATTCTGCGTTAACCTAATATTTTTCATACGTCCCAAACCAAGGAGATGCTAAGGTAAAATGAATCGGGTAGCGCGTACATAGTCAGTACACCCTCTCGAATCAACCTCAATGTCGGCGTTAGAGGCTTAAGACTCTACAATTAGCCACAGCGTGTGGCTTGTCTATGCTAAAGTATGTATTGTAGATCGGGGTATATATATACATTTATATATATACCGCGTATCGCAGTGGAGAAGTAGAAGTTATGAAAAAGAAAAGGGAACATTTTAAAAATAACGTAACATGATTGTCAATATACAGTAATTGTTTTGTGAGTGTTATTGAATGTTGCTGTCATCAAGGATTTGATTATCATTATTTCTTTCAATCAGGCTCGTATTTGTAGGATGTGTTCAAGTTACATTCCGTGTTTGTCAATCGCTGTAAAGATAAGAGGTTTCATTCATCGATTAGTTCCTTACTGCATCAATAAACAGCTCGTCTTCCTTTTATCTGTGATGTGACAAACTGCATGCACGGTTTTTTTTACACTGTCTTCCTTTAGCAGGACATTCACTTTTTCCACCGTGTGCTTTGTTTCCGCAGTAGCTGCACTTATGAATATGATTCTATGTATAAGACGCTTCATATTTTTTTGCTGCCTTCTCAATTGTGTAATTCGGTTTTTGTTCAGCACTCTTTGGAACTGTTGCTTTTGTCTGTGCACTGCCAGTTCACGTGAGCCGCTTGGTGTTCTTGCATCGAAGGTTCCCAGCTGTACTGGTGCCATCTCGTAATGTCAGCTAAGACCCGCACTTAAAACTTTCTCTCGCAGTTTCAATGAGTTTGTGCCAAACACCACCCTGACCATCTCATCTTCCTCTGCATAAGCACAGTCCTTCACACGTGAATATTTACCGGCAGTGTTTGTATTGGATTGCCGCTGATGGACGGCCTTATATGGGCAGGCACTAAATTACAAACGCTAGTGGCAGCCTGTCTATGAACTTAATTTAATATAAACTTACGGTTCACGCCGTGCTTTGTTTCCGCAGTAGCTGTACTTATGAATATGCTTGTATGCATAATTTGCTTCATAATGTTTTTCTGCCTTCTCAATTGTGAAATGGCGTTTTGTGCTGATCGCTGTTTGGAGTTCTTCCTTGTGCTCTACGTACTTACGTAGGAGGCGTGATGAAGTCACACGAAACTCCCCCCGCGGCCATCTCCAACTCAAAACTCCATTACATTATATGGGGAAAAATAGCTTCCAGTTATGACCCTTATGCGTAGATTTTCGAAATGAAACCTGCCCAACTTTTGTAAGTAAGCTGTAAGGAATAAGCCTGCCAAATTTCAGCCTTCTACCTACACGGGAAGTTGGAGAATTAGTGATGAGTCAGTGAGTCAGTGAGTGAGTGAGTGAGGGCTTTGCCTTTTATTAGTATAGATTTGATTTAAACATGGTCACATTATTTTAATGAGAATTTCAGCAGGGATTATTGGAAATTAGAGGTCACCACCTCTGACGTTTGATGTCCCATCGGCATACACAACACTACAATGGCAAGAAGAAATACAACAAAACATAGTATCAGTATTAAATGCTGTGGTCTATGGCTGGCTTGTCATCACGGCCAATACCCCCAGGCCGCCAGATGGAGCTCTCCCTACAGCATGGAGGTGCCCCAGATACCAGCAGGGAATCATGGACTATGGAGTTTTCCCCTACAAACCTGCTGGATACCCCAGGGGCCAACAGAGGATGTTGCAGGGAGGACCAGAGAGTCATATGTGCCCTATAACCCGGAAGTGCGTCATAGACAAAGCGACAGCAGAAGTGACGTACTTCCGGTGCGAAGAAGGACTTTTTATCTGACCCGGAAGTGATAAGGAATCATGGACTGAAGGATTGGAACACTTCCGGGTCAGGGACTATAGAAGGATTGTGGGAGCTCCCAGACGGAGAGCTGAGCTTGGTGGAAGGGTGGCAATGCGTCTGGGAGTGTGGAGGATTGATTTATTGTATTTGTGATTAATTTAATGAGCATTGTGGATAGGAGGGTGCTTTGTGCACTGTGCTGTATTAATAAACTTAGCATTTGGACTTTTATCTGGTGTCTGACGACTTGGACAAGGGTTCAAGGGAGCGATAGCGCTCCCTATCTGTCACAATGCTTATGAAAAAACATCACATTCAATAATGAAAAGTGCAGTTATGAAGAACTGGTTATTGCACCACATCACAGAAAACAATAACTATGTGTTTACATCTCTCCTGTTTTCCTTATTATTCTGAAATAATTTTTTACACAGATTGAGGCTTTTTTAAGTGAATAAATACATGTTTATATTAACGTATTACAGTTTATATGAAAACATGGCATAATTTCCAACTGTATACCTATTACATGAAATTAGAGCCATTGATATAGCAATGTTTGTCATCAACTGTAATGAAATATAATTTTCACTGTCAGCCACAGATGATGTTGAAAGTAACTGTATTTGTCTTAAATTAATAGCATTGGGTTACTTATTCAGAAGTTATTTACAATAAAGTAATTCAAAATACACACATATTGGCATGGCTTTGCCAATTTTGACATGAGGCCAAACCTATACAGACATTTTAAAATAACGTGACATTAATAATTCACTGAGACATAACTAAAGATTGTAGGACAAAACTGTGTTGTCGATACGCCCACATTGAAAGCAACTTGTCTCCTTTTATGTCAAGTATTCACAATTTATACTTGGGCAGAATACCTGTAAAACTCTCTTCTCAGAAGCATAGTTACTGACCTACTTTTTCTATCATGGACATTTGCTTTTGGGAAAAGGGTGGAAATGTAAATTATGGACGCCTATAAAAGTGAAGAACAGGCTCACCTCCATGTTAAAATTTGATTGGCAACCAAATATCAGCTGTGATATTTTGCAGGGATGAAGATAGAGTATGTAATCTATACTAATAAAAGGCAAAGCCCTCACTCACTCACTCACTCATCACTAATTCTCCAACTTCCCGTGTAGGTAGAAGGCTGAAATTTGGCAGGCTTATTCCTTACAACTTACTTACAAAGTTTAAGCAGGTTTCATTTTGAAATTCTCCACATCCGCCATGTTGAACTTTCTTATTTACGGCCCCATCTTCACGAAATTTGGTAGGCGGCTTCCCTGCGCTAACCAAAACCGATGTACATACTACTTTCGATGGTATGACGCCACTGTCGGCCGCCATATTGAACTTTCCAACGTCACTAATTCTCCAACTTCCGTTGTAGGTAGAAGGCTGACCCCATCTTCACGAAATTTAGTAGGCGGCTTCCCTGCGCTAACCGAAACCGATGTACGTACTTATTTCAGTGGTATGATGCAGTCTTTGTTACTTATGGGCCCATTTTCAAGAAATTTGGTACGCGGGTTCCCAACGCTAATTGAATCCTACTTACGTGCATATATATGTCTATAGGCTGTCACCGTATGAGGCGGCATTGGGTCCCCCATCCCAACGCCTCCCACGTTGTTGGCTGCCTGCCTATATAAGGCCGTCCGTCACTCCGGTCTCTACATTCCCTTCCTTGCTTCGCCATGGGATTCATGTCTCCCTGCTGATAACTACAGCCTTTTTATTTAATCCACGGCTTCTCCGCTGTTTTATTGTTCGTTTGTTACGATTATAGTTATTATTTAGGTGTTTTAGACTTACTTTACATTATTCAGGTACCCATTTCCTTTATCATTCCAACCGTACCCCCATTAACAAGTCTATTGAGGTGATCACCATTGATCAAAGAACTGTCACTTACCGAGTGGTTTCCAAGCCCGGAGATGGCACCTACCTTTTCCATTCTCTGTGTTACATATTGCACGGCCATATCAGGCTCACTCTTGATATCCGGAGGAACATTGTGTCTTATGTATTGAATGACTGGGACAGGTTCAAGGTGTGGACTGATGATGGTACAGGAGATAATTATACTACACAGGAGCACTATAAGAGTGAAAGCCCTTCACCTATGGTTCTGCATGTGAGTTGATGGCTGCCGCTGAATTGTTTGGTTGTCACTTTCAAGTGTACCGAAATGGCCAAATATTTTACACCTTTCAACAACTGCCAGTGCCTCTTAAACATCTTAGACTCACAGGTGATGATTTCAGTAGTGGACACTTTGATGTTTATGAATGTTTAAACTCTCAAAAGCTGGATGTGAAGTTATCGATGAAACCGGTTGTATGCTTACAACGCTTGACAGTTGCCGAATGTCACTTCAACACAAGTCCTGCAAATACTGTCGTAATTGAAACAAACCATGAAACTCAAACCGATTATGACAGCAGCAATCCAAGCTGTGAGATTTGAGACAAGATTACTTTTCACATGGCCAACTGTACGTTGCATGCTCAAGAATAAGCACAGCTTGGTCATATTACAACTGGAGGGCTGAACTGACAATGTGGTATACAAAGAGATCCTCAACAAATAATTATTGGTATATTTTCCCACAGTTTAAAAAGGTTTAATTTTCTTCTTAATAAAAATTTTAAGGCAGTACTTCGCCGCTGCAAAGTGCGGGTATTTTGCTAGTTGAATGAATATATGCTTATCAATTATGAATATATACAGTACTAGTGGAACACATGGCTGTCTAATCTTCAAATAATATGGATCTGAAAGGGATGGAGTCAAGCAATATAATGGTAAGCTTAAAAAAATAAGAATTTTGAACACATAGGAGACTATGTTTTAGGAGATTATCGGTAGAGGCTGTTATGCCCATGATAAGGAGGTGGTGATACTGTGTATGTGTTTTTCCATTTTTTAAATAAAGGGGAATGGAAAATGTAGTCAGAAGTGGTGAAGTATGCAAGTCCAAAATGAAAGTGTGGTACTGAAATAAAGAAAAAATGTATTGAAAACTTAAAGATGAGCTATTTGAAGAAAGTGACGAAATATTAAACCAAATTCCTGAAGTGCTATGTGATTTAACAGCATTGGTCTTGTATAAAAAATGTGAGGGTGTAAAAGTAAAAAGGGAGCTAAAGTTGTGGAAGGTGTATGATGTTTGTCTGTAGTAGTAGTTTGTAGTCTTTTTTGAACTGTCTTCTACTTGTAAATGCTTCGATGTGTGAATTGACGAAAACTTCCACAGTATGAAGAGCCCCAGAGATGGTGGAGTATATGGTGGGGAAGATATTGCAACAGAACTCTATATTATAGGACATCACCTATAGCAGTAGCTGGTAATTTTATAAATATGATTTAAAGCTGATTTATTCAGAGTTTAAAAAAAATGGTACATCAAAGCATAAAATTGCTACTGAGTTATACAATGGATTTGAATAAATGTCTACAAACCAAAAAGTAAAAGTCTGTAATTACTTTTACTCACTGACAAGTACAGTTTTCTGTTGGTCTATTTCTAGCATATTCTAAAAAGCAGCAGCCCTAATGAGCTATAGATAAAATAGGGGTTTATCTTCTATCACAGTGTCACATGAGTGATGGCAGCCGGATTGTGTAACACAGATCTTTATAAGGCGAGATCTTTATAAGGGTCTGTAGTTGGCGAAGATGGTTTCATCAACCTGCAGCATTATCACTTGGCCGTGCTTGACTTGTCAGGTATGCAGGATGATGTACAGTATACCCCCACAAAGTCGCGGTTCAGAGTTTGCGGCCTCAGTCATTTGCTGATTTTTCCTTAGAACGTAACTAATAATTGTTAGCGGAAACCGCAAATATTCATCGCAATTTTTATTGCTTTTTTTGTGGCAATACTGTAATGTAGAGAGAACAGGAAGCAGCTGTAGAGAAAAAACGACTAGGGATGGTGAAAGTAGCCAATAAAATTTGAAACTGCAACTCCTAGCAAGTCCGTGCAGTGGCTCTGATTGGTCTTCTGCTTAGGGTGCTGGGGCTGTTGAGGTCAAAGGATGTCAGTGCGGCTTTTAAAAAGGGGGCTGGTGACCAAAAGCAAAAAAAAAAAAAAAAATTTTTGTAATTTGTGTTTCAAGTTCCTGTCTGTCTGCCTTCTATTGGGTTACCTGTACTGATTCATTTTGTTCTGGATTGTTTCGTGCATCTGGATTGTCTACCTGTGTACATGAGGACTGTAAGTGGATTCATGACCATCCTGCAAAGAAAGGAGCGGTCCTGAACCTTTCCACCCGTCTTCACCATTTCAGGAACTACTGGTAGGACTATCTGTACATTCCCATTCAACGTGCGGATCTCTGGACTATCTATTTTCATCATTACATTTCATCTGTTGCCGTTTTTCATGAGCTTTTTCATGATTTACTGTGTATGTTTTGTTTTGCTTTGTTGTATCTAATGTGTAATTGCCGTAAGGGGAACAGGGGTGGTATCGTTATCTTATTTCATTTGTTTTCATTGCATTCTTTATTTTCTGTTAGATTACTGGTTTGCTTTGTTTTTGTCCCTGTTTGTGAGTGCGCGCTTCGGGTCAAGGATAAAATCTCCACCATAAAAATAAATAAATCACCATCTTCTCAATTGTGGCTTCTCCCGCTATGCTTACTTAAAAGCCTGAACCATACTGGTCCTTTTTGGCTGATTGTTTTGTTTTCCTCTTCTCCCCCAGACAGAAGTTGTGCTCCCCTATAATGTTTGTCTATTGTTTAATCGATGACTAACTGCATGCTGAGCACCTTTTACTTCTGAAAGAGACCTGTTTGTTTAAAGTGCTTGTGTGCAATTCTGTGACCCAAGCTGCACTCAGACTAGCCTGCCAGCGTTAGCGCTTTATCTCTGTGCGCTTACTTGCAGCCAGTTTAAGCACAGTTGGCTCAGTGATTTACATCCATGGCATCAGTTGCACTTTGTATATATTGTTCCAGTAGTTTTTAAAATAGTTTTTACAGTTCATTAGCAGTGTGTAAAATGCTCTTTGCATGAAGAAAAATGTTTTTACTTTAAAATTTCACTTTTTCTTTGTTAATTGTGAAGTTTACTTAAAGTGCAGCAAAAAAGTATTTGGCGTCCAGGGATGCATTAACCCCCAAGTATGTGGCTGTTTAACGGTTAAAGCCCCAAGATGCGGCCGAAACGAGTTGCACCGTCTAAGGCTTTTGGCAATGAAAATGCGCTTGCATGAATTACAGTACATATGGCGGTAACATCAGTATTTTACATTCTAGCACTGCGGGAGACATACCAGTACAGTATACAGGTTTACCTTTACACTCTTTATTTTTAGATAATGTATTAAACTGAGTCTGAAACTAAGTTAAAGTGTTTTGGGTGAATATTTAGGGTTTAAACTTTAAAAATAGGCATTTTTTTAACCACATCCAAAATTCGCATTTTTTCACAATACGCGGGTGCTCTAGGAACATAACCCCCGGGAAGTTTGGGGGTGTACTGTACACTGCTGGTGCAGCCTTAGTGCTATGTAGGTGTGTGTATGTTATGTTGAAGCCTTATATAGCAACCAATGTGGGCCTCAAATGCAATTGAGGGACCATGTTTCTGTTAGAGCAGCTGTGTGTTCAGTAGGTTGTACTTATCGTGTCAGGTTTGTGTGATGTAGTAAGCTGGGGTGTATGTGGTTTGACTTCCTGCACACTTCTATATCTCTGGCAGCCATGTAATGGACCTGAATACCAATTCATGTTATACCAGCGGTGTCACTGGTTGGCCGTACTTACTGTGAGTAGTACAGCCTAGTCTGTGCCAGCCATGAGAGGAACTTAAAGCCCAATTTTGGTCACACCATCCCACAATCATCAAAAACCAGGGGCCTCGTGTGTCATGGCATAAAGCCATTAATTGAGACCATGGTCAAATTTCAAAGGCCAAAGGTGCCCAGGTTTTTGCATGTATGAGATTTCAGAATCTCAGCTTTGCATTAGGCTAATCAATGTCAATGTTTGTTTTTTGAATTTTTTTTTCAAAGTGGACATGGAGCATTAACCTGATCTGTGCTAAATTTTGTTTTAAATTAAACACATCATACATGATTTAGTGTTTATTTTGTTTCATTGTAGGCTGATCCGAAGGAACTTATAAACCTGGTTACAAAACATGTAACTGAATATGCTGAAGCCAATTGGCCTGAGGAACTTAAAAAAATAATTCTACAGCTTCATTTATACAATGAGAAACTGACAGACTTTACTCAAGCACAGATTCTACAGGGTCTTGGCAGAGGAGTGGACGTACAGAGATTTTCTGAGGACATCCAGTATAAAAAAGAAACCATACTAGGTTTGGCAGAGTATGTACTACTACAGTTTTTGCTACTTTACTGTCGTTCATTCTTGGTGTGGAAAATAATGTATATGACACAATATTATTACTTTGTTAAAGACAATGGAAAATAAGTTGATTGAAATAATAAACTCAAATATAGTTGAGTTTTTTGAACTTCTCTAACTCCATCTTAATAATGCACCATTAAATAAATATCTCTCTATTATAAAAGAAAATCCTGCGACAAGACGTGATCTTGAAGAGAGACAGAGAGACACTTCAGAGAGGCAGAGACACTTTCACTTTCTGCAACACAGTCAAGGCACGTCATACTGACATCCATTGGAAGCAGAAAGAGAAGGCATGTTCCCGTGAGATAGTGATTTGTCAAACAAGATCATGGTCATATAACCTCTCAGTTGTCGCCCCGCCCTACTTGCAACCATTTTCTAACAAGATCACAGTCATCTAAAAAGCGAAGAAGTAAGAGCAGCTCTAAAACAATTGATAAGTTGAAGATGACACAACCACGACTAAGCGAAGAAGAAAGAGCAGTACGTTGAAAAAAGACCCAAACTGAAGAGAAAAGAATGCTCAACAAAATGCAAAAAAGAACAATAATAACCTGACTATGTGAAGAAGAAAGAGAAGCTCATAGAAAATTAATAAGTTAAACATCACACGGCAAAGAAGAAAGAGCAATGTGTCGAAAAGAGACCCAGAATTGTTAGAGAGAAAAGAATGCACAAAAAAGGAATTACTCAGTGAAATAACGGAACAGCAAACACTGATCGAATATATTGGCATAGGTGATATGTCAGAAGTATATTATTGTAAGGCTTTAAAGTTTAAGTTGGAGACTTGTAGATCGGCGAATTTGTGTTGCCATCAGTGAAAAGTACTGCTACTTCCCAATGAAGAGGTGTTTCCACGAGAATTAAAAGATTTGTTGTTTGTTAAAAGTGAAATCCACAAACACTACAGGCAAAATATACATGTCTACAATAATCTTTTCGCGTCATTCAATGCACAAAACGTTGATTTACACAATAATGGACCGTACACTATGAGAATCTGTGGTCCCGCAACAATTAAAGTTACGACAAGTTTAATTCCAAAAAAAAACACAATTTGGTCAGGTTTATATTTATGATAACGGAGAAGCGGTGCAACATCTAATCAAAAGAGTTAATGATCTGATCTGTTTATCTAGAGAACACGGACAAAGAAATTGTCTTGGATTTCTATTTGAATCTGAAAGATCACAGTTGTATTTATAATAAACCAACATGTGATGAATTGTCAGCGATAGTAATTTCAAAAGAAGGAGATGCAGTATCAAAGACAGAGTAGATATTTGTGTATATCCAAAGGCAAAGTACGATTCAACATTTCTGTCAAATACATCGCCATATTCAGATCCTTTACTCTTTCCTTTGCTTTTCCCAGAAAGCAAAAACAGAATGGTTGTACAATATGAAACAAATACATTCAGAAAAACGTATAATTCCCACACAATATTTCGGATCCAAATTAGCAATACGTTCCCATGTATGTAACCCACGTCTATCATCTCAATGCCTGTCGCAATATTACATTATTAATGCGTATCTAAAAGTCAAAGCTAATCGTCTCTTCTTTATTAAATCGAATCAAGCTAAACTTAGAATGGAACATATTCAAGGGCTCATTGATCACGTTTAAAATTGGTAAAGCAGTAATATTACCTTCATCATATCAAGGTAGTCCAAGAGCATTGCAACAGTTACTGTATATCATGATGCAATGGCAATATCCCGTTCAATCGTTTGGCCAGATTTATTTATTACAATGATGTGCAATCCACAATGGCCAGAAATCCGCAGATTCTTGAGAACAGTGACACCGACTACATCAGCTCTGGATGTTCCCACTTTTGTAAGTGGATTATTTTATCAGAAAGTCTTATTTTTATTGAACTCGAAACGGTGTTCAGGCAAATCAGAGCATACATTTACACCATCGAATTTCAAAAATGGGATTTGCCTCACATGCAATTATTGGTTACTTTGCAAAATAAATTATTAACTGCTGATGATGTAGATCAATTTGTCAGTGCTGAGATTACAAAAAGAGAAACCTATCGTGAATTATGGTACAAACTCATTAAGCACATGTCTCACAGACCAAGTTTAAAAGATTCAGTATGTTAGAACTCAAAAGAACAAAAGTGTTTAAAGAACTTTGTACGAAAGTTTTTAAATAAAAAGTGAACATAATGCATATGTAACAATTACCATGAAAACACAATAAATAAATCCTATTTCTCCTGGACCAAACGGAGGGTTTGCGAGCGAAGTGAGCAGGGGTCGAAGCCCCCTAGTAGTTAATATTATTAATTATATTTCTGATCAACCTAATTAGCACACACTCCTACACAGTTTAATGCAGGTCCTTTTTATATTTGTCCTTTGCTACAGTAATTTTGTGCCTGTGATAGTACATGTGCTTACTATTTCACCAAAATTTTACAATGCTGCATATAAGATCAGGAAAAGAAGCAGCATCACTTTTGTATTATAAAAAGTAGTCTCCTTTCTCCATTCCTCTGTCCTCATCTCACACTTTTTTTACATTTGAAAATTTGCAACTGCCAAAGCCCAGGGGTCTAAATACTTAGGCAGCATGATTTGCTCTCCATGCAACTTCTATACACTTTTGTAAAGCATTTTTGTTCTAAATCTTTTGTTATGTGTTTTATTTACGATGTATCGGTTAACCTGTGTTGTATATATTTCACCATTACTTTTACTCTTTTCTTAATGTTTCATTTTATTATGTAAAATTTATATTCTATCTTTCTGTATACATTTGCAGTCATAAGCATATCTGAGTTTATAAGAGATTGCTGTAAATTCACACAGGAACGGCACAAAAAAATTATGCGTCAAATGCCATGAACTGTGATCATTAGCACTAGAATCCCTGAAGCCTGTGAAAATTTTCGTTGTCTCTGCCCACCTTAATTTTCCTGAAATACACGAGGAACCTCCAATGTCCATATTACAAACATCTTTGTTTTGCAGATGTGTCAATTAGTGGCACTCAGCCTGCACGCACCCATCCCCAACTCTGCCAACTGCATGCCCTGCCTGATATAGTTACCCTCTGTATTTATCTTCCCCAGCCAGAATTCTACCTAACAGCTCACAGAAACATCATTTGAACAATTTCTTTTTATTCAGTTTTGTTCTTGGAGGTACCTTGTTTCAGAATAGAAGACATCAAGAATATAAGCTGGTACAAAATAAAGACATTCACATGCATTTGTGTTTTTGCATGGTTCATTTTCAACCAGTTATATTTGATATAATAAACAAATACTTTTATCTGAGTCTGTAGCAGTCTGTAAATTTATTTAACACTAGAATTACCAGAGCCTACGAGAAAACTTGTAAATCTGGCCCACCTTAAATCCGTTCGAACCTCTCCGCCAGCGTCTTTTGTCCTGTAAATTTGTCGATAACAGCAAGCAGCCTGCTATCCAATCCCCCCGCCCACTGCCGCAGTTCAATTCACAAAGAAGTTTGTCAGTGCTCAGTGTTTATCTTCGAGTGAAGTACTGGAGCTTTATAGGGTAAAACAGTACATCGTCATTTGGAATACATACATTTCATGTGTGTTCAGTGTTATCAACAATCTCTGTAAAAACGTTGTTAACACAGAAACATTTTTCATGTTTTAGTAATAATTGACAAAATGTAGACATGAAATGTATAATGTGTGAAGCCTGAAATACAAATATGAAATAAACACTTCCACAAAAGGTAGAAGTATATCAAAACAAGTGCACTTTTATTGAAGAATTTAACTGAAGAAAAAAGAAAGCAGGTTATGGTAGGCGGTTGATACAACAGCTTACGTGGTATAATGCTAAGAACTGCTGCCTTCCAATCAAGAGCTTCTGGGATGGATGCTGACAGCTTCTCAAGTTTACCATTTTCAGTAGAGAGCTGCTCTTATTGTTAATATTATACAATAAAAACATACATTTTATTTACATCTGTAACAGCCGCTGTAAATGTATAGTACTTGTCAAAGTCAGCGTCTTTTTTTTTTTTTTTAGTTTTATTCTCTCACTCACATTCACACACCGACAACACCTCCCTAAAACCCCCGACAGAACTGATTCATCCACGTTTATGTGTCAGCTTTTATCCCACTACCTCTGAGAATTCCCTGTAAATCGGGGGTTGGGGGGAATGTCACCAGGTTGAGCATGTTGTAGAGCACAGCAACCACCCACCTGCATGTTCCTGCTCATAGTGAATAAGCATGTGCCTTCTGGTCCATGATATCAATACCATACTTTTTTTTAATAAAAAAAAAAGAAGAAGAAGCAAAATGCACATGAAACACATGTTTCGAGTCCATTCTTACTTTCGTTCTTGGCACATTTGTTATGTATAAATTTTATATCGTGCTAAGTTAATTATAACAGCACTGATTAATAATTTGTCTTTTTAGCACTGACACAAGTCCCATAAATTTACAGAGACTAAGATTAAATGTGTGTTTTTATTATTATACTGTATAATAATAGCTCACTATTCAAAGAGATAAATGTAGAAAGGACCCGGGATTCTAATCCTTTACCCTCCGACTACAAAGCAGCAGTTTATTTACTGTGCCACCTGCATATCTGGTTAATATGGTTGAAAATGAAACACACAAACAAACATGCGTTCAGCTCTGTTTATTTTGTACGACTGATATTTGGCCTTCAGTTTTTACACATTGACAGCAACATGTAAATTGAACAGTTTCTTTTTCTTCAGTTTGAATAAAAGCATACTTGTTAAATTATACCTTTTGTGAAAGTGTTTATTTGATATTTGGACTTCAGTCTTCACACATTCTTCGCTATATGTCAACATTATGTTATTACTATAACATATGAAAAAAATTTACACAGATTGTTGTAGATACAGAACACATGTGAAATGTATGTATTTCAAATAATGATAAAGTGTATCATTTGCCTATACAATTCCCTACAACTAATTGCCAGATAAAAATATCAACACAGACGAGCTGTGAGAATTTTGCTCTGTGATGACTTCAGCCATCTGATGGAGGGTGGTTGAGTGCAGGCTGCATGATGCTAATTGACACATTGGCTAAAGAAAAGCACTTCTGGAGGGCAATTGATGCAGTAATATGGAGCTCCGAAGAAAATTAAGGTGATCCAGGAAAACAAAACATCTCACAGTCTTCAGGGATTCTAGTGTTAACTCGCTCTTCCAAACTAGATTTAAAATATTTTTCCCATTAAACAGGCATGAAATTCAGATATGTTGGTTATGCTTTTTTATGTTTTCTAGGACCTTGGATGAAAGTGTGTACAAGATTTCTATATCACTAGCTCAGCGATACTGTGTTCCTCTTTGGGAGGTGTACATGACACATTTGGAATTTCTTTTTACTGATAGTGGGTAAGTATTCTTGGTTATCACGTATTTTGTTTCCCAACCAAAACATCTGTTATGGTAAAGTATTTTTTTCTGTCCTTTTTGCTTAAAGAAATAATTGTTTCTACATCTTGGTGTTGTCTGTCATTAAATTTTAACTATTTGGTAACAGTTTCTCATTTATTTTTTGTTGTTTCATAAGGAAATTAAGTTATCACAAAGTTGAAACAAAGTGGAAGTAAGGCTTTTCAGAGTGTGAAATTGGTGACAGATGATGAGGAAGAATGCTCTTTACATGCTCTTCAATAGCCTGTTATTCACAGAAATGTGATTTGTAAAATGCCATGTAAACCCTTATTCTGATTAGAGAAATCTGATTATTGGTCTCTGAGAAACCTGGTTAACAGATATAGATTCCTCCACAAATAATAAAATTATGTAGCCATGTCAACCCATAACTGGGTTACTGTTAAGGATTTCTTTTGTCTACGCCTGTCCATTGCACTCTGTCAGCCTGCACATGTATTTATTTTGCACATTTATTTTGCTGCAAGAAATCTGGTAACAGAAACCTGTAAATACAGTGTCAATTTATTTAATCATATCTAATTAAACACAAGAGAATTGTCATGTTTATTTCAGAATTCATGGTGGCCGATAATGACATTTAACTCTTTTGTTTTTGTGCTAGTTGCATGACATTTGAGAATTTTGCTAAAGGAAAAGGCCAGAAGATTACTTGCACATGTAAATATGAATTATTAAGAAATCAGGTTTCTGCCTTAACTGAGTTATTCACCTTAACCCAGATTATATGTGTGCATGTAAAATTGTGCACAACCTTTGAGTTACAACCCCCACCAAACTGTAAAAATATATAGTAAGAACAGTGATATATTATGCAGGAAATTATTTTAAAGGATATTGACACAGATACAAAGAGGAACAGAAATAAATAGGGTAACTTTCTTGTAACTAAATTTGTCAAAGGATCAATTTTTATACAGGCAGTCCCTGGGTTACATATGAGATAGGGACTGTAGGTTTGTTCTTAAGTTGAATTTGTATGTAAATCAGAACAGGTACTTTATTTAAATAAATGCTATTGTTGAATGCTAGAGTTTCACCTCTCTCTGACCTTTTTATTATTTCTACTTTATTTTCCATGGTGATGGTTTTTCTCTTCTTTATGTATCACCAGCAATTGCATCAGATTTGTGTTTCAGAGACATTGCTGAAGGGTGAAGACAAAAGGTTAAGATGAGCTCTTTTACACAACACTGTTCACACTATCACAGAAGGAAGGCACCCCTCATCAGCACGTCTGGTGTGCTGAATGAGAGACAACTTCCTGTTATGTACGTAACAGTACAAGCAGGCTTGCTATTGAGAATGAATGGGGGTGACGAGGGGTGATTCACCATTCGCCCACCACACAGGCACCCCCACTTGCATACAGTATGCTGCCTGCAGCATGTGCCCAACGAGAACGAACAGGGTGCGGCCAAATGCAGGTAGTGAATTGCCCCCCACCTCCCCATTCACCCTCAATGGCCTCCGTTCAGCCACAACTGGATCACCACTTGCAGCTTCACCAGTTTCCCACCGAGAACAAACTGGGCAGTCAGGAGCAGTAGCTGTGGCGGTGTGGTGGAGGCAGCGAACCGCCCCATCAAGCTTTTGTCCTGCACACAAGTGGTAGCAGTGGTCTCGGCGACTAAGGACCCCGGGTCACCACTTGCCGCGCATCCAGCCACCCACTGAGAATGAATGGGGTACGGCTCCCGCTGCCCAAGGGACACTACACTGCACAAGCAGCGAAATCACCTCCTCCAGCCACCGTTTGCATTGTCCCCAGGTCGAAGATGACAGAGCGGCAGTTACTGAGGAGCCTGCGTAGCATCCCCAAGACAGCGGAAGTAGCAGCTGCGGCCCTGTTCGTAAAGATGTATGTCGGATGTCCATAACTTGGGAACTACCTGTATATATAAAATGCAGTGACATACAGTCAAATCCATTCATACTAAAATTTGTTTGGTTTACTGCAAGACAAGTTTATATAGTTTAGCTTTATAATTGCATTTTATACGATCCATCTTTGGATTAGACAGCAAGGAAAAAATCAAATATGTAATAATTAGAACTGAGTTGCAGTTATTTAAAATCTGTATAATGTTCATTAAAACATATTTTATATTGATTTTGAAGTCTTGTAGTGTACCCAATCATCTTGGCATAATTTAAGTTCCACATTAACAAGTAATTTTGTGTAAACAGAACCAAGGAAAGTTCCTTCACTTATGATCTCATATATACTATATTTAGGTCAAATTCCATTATGGCAAATACCAAAGTAACAACATTTTCAGAATAATGAATAGTTTTTGTGACCCCAGACAAACGTTTATTCAACATCATGTTCAACAGATTATGTTTTAAGAACATGTAAATTTTAGTTTAACAAATGTCGACCAAAAATGGCCATCGAAGATTATAATGTTGCAAAACATACTTAATGCCACGCCTACACTTTTTGTCAAGTCTTGGCAACAAGCTGTCTCTTTCTTGTTAGACCAAAAGAAAGTGACAGTCTGTTGTGAAATTGCCGGACTTTGGTAACTTTCATTCGCAGGGTGTTTCAATAGAAACTGTCCATGGAGCTTTGTTTAGTCCTCCCCTTTAGAATGTTTCTGAAATGAATTAGGCAAGTGTCATGAAATAGCACCGCTGCATGAACAGTTTCTTTTCAAGTAAAGTCGAGCGTTAGGCAAGTGTCATGAAATAGCGCCGCTGCATGATGAGTTTCTTTTCAATAAAGTCGAGCGTTAGGCAAGTGTCATTAAATAGCGCGGCTGCATGATGAGGTTCTTTTCAATAAAATCAAGTGTTAGGCAAGTGTCATTAAATAGATGGCTCGTATTTCGAATTTTGGCTCGTAACTCAAGATAAAAAGTCGACATAGTGACGGCTTGTATCTCAAAAAGCTCATACATTGGGGCATTCGTATCTCAAGGTACCACTGTATTTCGTTAAAAAAAAAGTTACATGAACTGTTTACCAAAGCAGCTACGAAGCTGTCCTTGCACCACTGCTGTTAGAGCTGGCAAATTTCCTGCGACCCCAATCACAATAGTATATGTGTTTTTTTCATATACATGATAAAGATTCTGTATGTGTGTTTATTTTTAAATGCAAATACAAAGTAAAACTTTTTGCTTTAGAATGAACCTTAATACTTGCATTTGTGCTTTAACTCTACTTCAGCAAGCAAGCCAACATTATTGTCTCATCTTCTTAAAAAATTGTACTAGCTAAATTTCCAATTAAATATGAAGAATGGTAATATAAAGATAAGAGATTATAACAAATATTATTACAATGTGCTGTTTAAAGTGCTTTTCTTTACTACCATTCATAAAAAACAGAAAAAGAAATATGCATTCTATCACATGGCAATCTCTTTAAATACTTAATGTTTTCAATATGTGAATCACAAATTGCATTGTAATGCTGCATAATATGATATGACTGTTCTAATTTAACCTATCATACTGACTCTTGCTTCACTGTTAAGTAATAGATTCAATGATCTCTGATTTAAGGTTATAAAAACTTGTTTATAAGTCTTGTCATTGTCCCAAAAAAAAAATCTGTTGCCCTTTTGATTTTTGAAGCATGCCGTAGGCAATATTATTTCTGCTTCATGCTTTCTCTTTCATCTTGTCTTTCTATTAAAAGAAAGGTGTTGAAGTTTTCTGCAGTCACATTATATATCACAAAGCTTTGTTTTCAGTGTTAAGAATATATGTTGTGTCTTCAACATTATGAAACAAATCATCACCAGAAAACATTTATTATTTCATGCTGCTATTGAAATCTAATAATTTATTGGCAAAAAAATTATAAAATATTTCCCATTTATTTGAAATGCATCAAAATTCAGGATACATGGAAAGCTTTGAATATTTATCACATTGCAATAATGTTGTTTATCTTGGCTGAGGAGACATTCAATTAGGGAAAAGTGCAGATGTAGTCAGGTTTGCAGTTATAAAGTCAAGGTTGACATAAATTATGTAAATGCAGCCAGAAAAAATAACACTGTGAAATCTATATTCTCAAGTTCTGATTTACTGAAGCATGGAATTCTGTTCCTTATACAGCAAGTCTAGTGAGGATGTAATTTCAAACCATGTATATCTTTTAGTAGGAGATACTTAAACACACACACCTTTTTAAGGTGTTATTAAGGCCGAAACTCTGTTGACTGAATAAATATAATACTCTTAAAAATTGAAAAAGTATGTGTACGGTGGCATTTAACCTAAAATATTTTATTATATGCTTTTAGAGGCTGTAATGCCTGTAATTGTTTAATTATTTTGTTTCAATAATTTAGAGCAGTATATCTTGCATTCTAGTTGCCGCTCAGTTGTTTTTTATGACTCGCACAAAAATGTAGCCGCAGTTAGTTACCTGTCATTGCCCAGATCTCCAGAAAAGTCTTTTTGCATCCACTTTCTATAATCCACATACTGCTTGCATCACTAGATGATCAACCTCAACCATTTGCATTCATGGAGGAATTATTTATATTGGAACAGCTTCTGTTTAGCTACCAGTGGCTTCTCTATATTAGAAACAAGCTGGGCACTGCTTCCTTACCCTAGTACACATTTCCCAGTGGAAGATGATGTTCTGGAAAAATTAAGTAAATTGTAAAATCATTTCAGTAGTTTAATTTATCATTAAAATGCTTATTAGCAAGATCAACTTAGTTTCATAGTATTTTTTTCCATTTTTCTATAAAAATATTTCTTTTGGAGTTTGAGAAATTTCATTTCTTCCTGTGTCCACTAGCCTCTTTCCAAGTTCCTTGGGCAAGCCTTTCGACCCCACAGTACTGCAACATACCTCTGCACATTTCTCCATGTGCATCCCTAAACTTCTCATTTACTGTTTGGGAGTTGAAGGATAGAGCCCTATTAAGTGACCATTGTTTGAATTTTCTGTGACATGGCTTCAAGGCTGCATGAACTTATACATCTTGCCGCATTGGAATAGTGGTCATCAGCATTATTATGAATCACATTGATTATTTAAGCACAATATGATTTAGCACTTTGCCAATTGAACAGAACATGGAAATTAAACATTTGGGACCACATTATATTCTATCCCATCGGATTGTAGTTTACAAATTGCATTGAGTGTTGACTGTTATGTGGTATCCATGCAGTAGGCTATGTGCCAATTGATTATTCATTTGTGTTTCTGTTTTGAGTGTTGAGTATCTGATGTTTGTTGAAATATATTTTAATTCCATCTGTTAGTGACTGTACTATATGACAAAATGAAATGTTCATAATTTCATGTTCATGATTTTTTTTATGACACTACTTGACTAACATTTTATTATCACTGCTAGCCTAAGACACTGAGAAACACATTCTCTCTCCCTTGCTCCCTCAGATGAGGTTTACTAGAACCTTCTGTTTCAATGGCCGGCGTCCAAAAGCACTGTGCTCTTACATGCCTCCAAACATCTTTTCTTCATCTTGTCCATTGCCTTCACAATTGCTTTGTTGGCCTCTCTCTTACACCACAAACTTGGGGCGAGAGGCAATACCATCTGGACTCACTTCCTCTGACTTTGTCTGAGTCTTGCTGATGGCCTCATACCCAATCCAGTGGATTTAATCAGTGGAGCAGATCTTGCAAATATTGTAAGTACTGCTCATGCTTGCAGTGTCACTCTTCACTTTTGCTCACCCTTAAGCACACACTCTGCTTAACTCATTTTATGGAAGGCTTCTAAAGAAGACTCTGCACCTTTTTGAAGTCTGCAGTCACTAAGTTACACCATAATTTTTATGGTAAAAACCCAATTGTTAGCTACAGAGTGGAAATGGTTTAACACTAGAATTACCAGAGCCTACGAAAAAACTTGTAATTCCGTCCCACCTTAAACTGCTTCTTAAATCCCTTCACACCTCTCCGCCAGCGTCCTTTGTCTTCTAAATGTGCTGATAAAGAAAAGCTTGGAGCAGCCGGCTATTCCATCCCCCCACCAATTTAGAACGTGCACGAACTTCAGCTTGATTGAGTATCTGGGAGTGAAGTGGAGTTTTAGAGTGGAAATAATAGATCGTTATTTGGAACACACGCATTTCATGTCTGTTCCGTTTCTACAGTAATCTGTGTCAACACATTGTTAAAACAGAAAAGTTTTTTATATTCTATTAGTAGATGACAAAATGTAGGCATAAACTATACCTGTATAGTGTATGAAGCCTGAAGTCCAAATAGCAAAGAAACATTTTCACAAGAATAACACAATTGCGCTTTTGTTCAAAAATATAACTGCAGAAACAAAAAGCCGCCTTAACATGCGACATTGACAGCAGTTTATTGTAATTACCTCCGTGGTTCAATAGAATTAGCCCCTGCTTGGGAATCAAGAGGTCACGAGTTTGATCCTGCGCCCCTCTGTTTTGAGAAGTAAACTGCTCTTAGTCTTACTGTTTTAGAATAAAAGCATACATTTGATTTCAGTCTGTAACAGACGGTGCAATTTATGATCCTTGTAAAGGTTAGCTTTTTTTTTTTTTTTTTTTCACTTTTCATTCTCTCAGTCGCGTTCAGAATCAATCCATACAACCCCATCTGACACGGCTGTTTTCACTAAAGACGCACTATAGCTCTGCAGTGTACCACGATGCATACTAACGCCCCAGTCCCCGCATGTTGCTGTATGCTGTTTCTTTTGTACTCCAGGACATGCAGAGGAAAGAATGGTAAAGAGCAGTAACTTCGGCGCTATATGCAATCATCAGACACTCCCCGTCTGCCTGTGTCGTTCAAACACAGGAACATATATTGGTGTAAAAGTATAACAAAAGTGCACTTTTATTCAAGTGCACTTTTTCCATCGCCTTTTCCTGTAAGAAGCAATGTACACACTTCTCTCTATGCTGTGGTTTCTATTACACACCTGAAAGAAAGAGACAATACATGTGAAAATATCCAGCATACAGCAACATGCGGGGACTGGCAGGAACACTCAATAAAACTGAATAAAAGAAAATCAAGTGACGGTGAGATCGAAGAAGGCAGCTTCAGCGTCTGTGTGTCAGAACCCTTTTTTGGTGCGTTAGTATGCATCGTGGTACAACGCAGAGCTATAGCGCGTCTGTATTCTGTTTCTTTTGTACTCCAGGGCATGCAGAGGAGAGAATGGCAAAGAGCAGTAAGTTCGGCGCTATATGCAATCATCAGACACTCCCCATCTGCCCGTTGTTTTGTTATACTTTTACACCAACTTATGCTCCTGTGTTTGAGCATGCTCAGAAAATACACGTGTAATGCCACGAAAAGTGCACGCAGACACTTCATTTCGCAAACAAAACAAGTGCACTTTTATTCAAAACTACCTGTATAACCGAAGAAAAAAGAAAGCAAGTTACAGTAGGCGATTGATACGACAGCTTGCATGGTGCAATGCTAAGAAGTGCTGATTTTCATTCCGTGCTATATAAAATAATCACATTCAAATATTAACAGTTCCCACACACCCAAGGACCGTCCTTCCTACATTTACGACATTTATATGTTCCTGTGTTTGAACGACACGGGCAGATGGGGAGTGTCTGATGATTGCATATAGCGCCGAAGTTACTGCTCTTTACCATTCTTTCCTCTGCATGTCCCGGAGTACAAAAGAAACAGCATACAGCAACATGCGGGGAATGGCAGGAACACTCAATAAAATTGAATAAAAAGAAAAGCAAGTGACGGTGAAATATGAAGAAGGCAGCTTCGCCAGCGTTTGTCTGTCAGAACCCGGGGTGGGTGGGGGGAGGGCGTTAGTATGCATCGTGGTACACTGCAGAGCTATAGCGCGTCTTTAGTGAAAACAGCCGTGTCAGATGGGGTTGTATGGATTGATTCTGAAAGCGACTGAGAGAATGAAAAGTGAATAAAAAAAAAAGCTAACCTTTACAAGGATCATAAATTGCACCGTCTGTTACAGACTGAAATCAAATGTATGCTTTTATTCTAAAACAGTAAGACTAAGAGCAGTTTACTTCTCAAAACGGAGGGGCGCAGGATCGAACTCGTGACCTCTTGATTCCCAAGTGGGAAGTGATTCTATTGAACCACAGAGGCAGTTACAATAAACTGCTGTCAATGTCGCATGTTAAGGCGGCTTTTTGTTTCTGCAGTTATATTTTTGAATAAAAGCGCAATTGTGTTATTCTTGTGAAAATGTTTCTTTGCTATTTGGACTTCAGGCTTCATACATTATATAGTTTATGCCTACATTTTGTCATCTACTACTAGAATATAAAAAACGTTTCTGTTTTAACAATGTGTTGACACAGATTACTGTAGAAACGGAACAGACATGAAATGCGTGTGTTCCAAACAACGATCTATTATTTCCACTTTAAAACTCCACTTCACTCCCAGATACTCAATCAAGTCATGAGCTGGGAGAAGTTCGTGCAGGTTCTAAATTGGTGGGGGGATGGAATAGCCGGCTGCTCCAAGCTTCTCTTTATCAGCACATTTAGAAAACAAAGGGCGCTGGTGGAGAGGTGTTAAGGGATTTAAGAAGCGATTTAAGGTGGGACGGAATTACGAGTTTTTTCGTAGGCTCTGGTAATTCTAGTGTTAATCAGTTGTCTAAGGTTGTTAGTATAGCCTCATCTGCTATTACCTTTAGTGTTTCATTTAGTATTAAATTTACAATGTCTTGAAAGATAAGGTATTTTTTCAATTTAAATAAACAGAAAATTTACATTTAAGCAAACAGTTCACTGCAAATAGTCTATAAATATCAAATATCAAAAAAATAAAAGCTCAAAGTTGTTTAACTGCTAATAAAAATGAATCATAACATAAGTATATAAGATAGTACATAAGATATTTTAAAAACCTAACTTGTGTGGTGGCAGTTCCATCCCATGTAAATCCAAATATTTATTTTACACTCGGATGTGGACCTTTCTTGATTGACAGCGTTCCTAGCCATACTGAACATTCATTCAAAAATATGGTGGTGCAAATGCATGTATACATTTTACTGCTTATATGTGCTATTATGTCAGTTCAGATGAGGTTTGGAATACTATTCGGTTTAAATAAGCACTGCGAGACTTCCTTTTGGGAGAAAAGGTACCTACCAGAGCAGATGCAGCAATTCTGCGTTTTTAATTTTTATTTAGTTTAAGCAATATACATCTTCACCGTAACTCGTTTCAGTCATTCTTACCTATGGTTAATAATGGGACATCATCTTTTTTTCCCCAGAGCACTTCTGCCAAAAATCTGTAACTGCAACCAAGAACAGAAATTGTCCAGGCATCACTTGGTAGAACGTCATCCACTAAAATAGATTTTTTTTTTGTTACTTTAGAATGCTTGTATGGTACAGGCGCAACTTCATTCATCCTGATTGATACATCCAGGTAGTGTCAGTGACATTTATGGGTTGCTTAGTGTCTTTATGCACCTGTTCATTTTAATTAACATTTGAATCTGTACTATATGATTACACTGTACCAATACAGAGTGTTTTGGTTTATTGTTTAAATTAATCCAAAAAAAGAAAATAATTAGTTTCAGTCTTTGAATTATAATTATTACTGTTTTAAGTAATATGTCAGTGATGCTATGTATTATGAATTTTTAATAATAATGTGGACAAATTCAGTTGAGAATTGACTACTGCTCGATATAAAAACTGACCTGATTGTCATCTAGAAGTGTGAATACGCTATTATCCAATGTGAATTAAATTAAAAGGTGTTCAGTCATTATCTTTATTATTTTGGTCTATGCAAATAAAAAAAATTACCTTCATGTTGTTACCATTCTGTTCACAAATGAAAACTTGCAGGTCATCTTTTAGTGAATTCTGAGAGATAAATGACTGTGTTTAGCAGCCAGACAAGCAGCCAAAGGATTGCATCATTTTAATATTTCTGTTTTTTTTTTTTTTAGGTCTCCTTTATAATCTTGTATTGTCTATACAAAACAAATGAAATTTGCCTCTGAACTAGTTATGTAAATCCTAAACATTTCAGGCTCAAGAATTTAGTTCAATAATATTTATACGTGCATTTCTCCCACAGAGAAGTGACATCACTGTAATACTAATAGCACAGAATGAATACTGCACAGACAATAACTACAACATCATACATTAAATGCCACATGAGCAAAGCTTGATATCACCAGGAAGTGTTCTTCTAGCAGTGGTTAGAAACAGTCCCTGCCCACATGAGCATAAAAGTTCTCCTATTAACTTATGCTGTAAAGGAGCTTCTTCCAGATGTCACAGGTTCAAACTGGGACAGATAATAGTGTAATTCTTGTGTGTAGCCTTCAAGTAAAATTATATTTAAATGCAGAGTCCTGTGTGGTTTAGTCTGGATACCTACAGCAGTAGAGGAAAACTTAGTGAGAGAATATGTTATTGTTGAAGTCTGCAATTTGTAAAAGAGCCTCTTCAAAGTCAAACCTCCATCTATCCTTTAACCAGTTTTTAATAGTTGGGAATTATGGGCTGCCAGAGCCAGTAGTATTGGTCACTCGTCACAAGTAACATACGAAGGGGTGTCCCATTGCATCACTGGGCACACTGCCAAACACACTCTGACTCTCTGTTATGAAACCAGGTTTACTCTCTCCAGTTGACCTAACATGAAGGATTTTGGAATGTGGAGGAAAACAGAGTAATATTTAAACATAGAGAATATGCAAACTTCACATGTTTGTTTGCAGTGGTACAGAAATGAAATCAAGGAGCATAATTGAACTTGTGAATATATGAATGTTTATAGATTTGGAGGTCTTTTTTGGTGTAAACATAATTGTTTTTGGATTTGTTTTTTTAAACCTTTACTTAATTTACAAATTTGCATATTTTTTAGTTTGTATATCTTGTGAACATTCTCAGTACGGGCTTTGATATTCATTTGCAAAATTTGTTATTGGAAAAAATAAATAAAAGTTTTAAGTTTATTCTTGTTTGAAAAACTGTGCCTCCCACCAGTGGAGGTGATTACAATGTAACATTTTATGTAACAGTGTAATACTCAGAAGGCAAGCCTTCTATATACAGTATTTAAATGTAGCATTATAAAATCCAATGGGCTTAATGAGTTTAATGGCCTCTCTTGCTTTTTACAGAAGCTGCCCTTCTTTTTCAGCCTTACTTATCTGTTTTTATTCTGTACATGATTACAATCCTTTATAATTTAGCTACTCATTATGGTTTAGGTAACCCACTTAGAAATTTCTTTCATACCTCTTTATTGCTGTTTTACTTTATAAGAGATTTATAATTATGTATTCACTTCTTTGGCAGCCTTCCCTGATTTTGGTAGCTTGTCTTTGTTTTATTTATTTGGAAGATCAGATTAAAGTCTTTTTTGGGCATTTATTGTGCCTCTTGTTTTGCTTTTCTTTCTTCTTCATTAAATGTGTAAAATATCATAGGTAGTATCGTTATTCTAGGATTATATATTTCGTTTGCAGAACTTGTGTTGCAGAACTTCTGATACCTGGATTTAATCCCGATGAAAGGATGATTTTGTTCCAAAGTTTATTGAACTATCTTGAGTTATAGAACAACTTTAGATAATCACATATAAGTTGTAATATTTAAGACATTTAACACAATCATTGCTTAGACAACCTATGAACAAGAAAAGCTATAATTGTATAGTGTGCTTTAGACTTTGTTTAGATGCAGTAGGTTGTAGCAAGATATTTTTCTTTTCTTACACAATCTCTGAAAGTGTATCTGTTCTGATTAATGATTCAGACTTGTATTAAAGTAAAAAATAAGAAGTACAATGAAAAAGTAAACATGTTTTATATTAGAAAACAGTAAATATTTAGTTTTTGGATGAGATTTAAACCATTTATTTTCATTTTTTATTTCTAGCTGTTTGCTATCCATACAAATGCTAAAACTAGGTTATAGTGGATGTTATGAGCCTGTGGAATACATTTCTTTTCCAAAACAAAATAAAAAGCCATTTGACAAGTATGCAACATTATAAATAGGTAACACACCTACAGAAAATAAACTGTAGTTTCACAAGTAAGAATAATGAAAATGAAAGTATTAAAAGTTCTTCAAGTGCTCATTCTGTTTTAACAGACAAGCAGAACTTACTTTTCAAGCAGAATAGGCAAAGACATACTGTGTGCCCTTTGGGTTTATTGCACCTAGAGTGCAGTTGAAGATTTTAACATTATTGTTTGCCTTATATGAGTGCCCGATAGATGCTTTCAAGGAGAAAAATTAATACTATAGATGTTTTCATTGTAAAAAACAAATGTAACTAGTACTACCAGGCTGATAAACCTGAACCTTTAAATGTTTCACAGGTACAGGAAATTACATTAAATGGTAGAGCAATAGTGGTCCCATATGAAATACATATTATTGATATATATTATTGGTTATTAATCTGATACCTAAGTGCATTAACTGCAGCTTGGTGCACTTAAAACTGCACCCCTCCTTCACCAATCCAACAACAATCATTTAACTCATCCTGATCTAGCAACCTGTCTTTAGAGTTGTTTCTAAATTTTCTCTCTTTTGAACCTCCTGCCATAATGTTATTCTGTCTCATTTAATACAAGAATTGTGATGCTTAAGTAAACTGAAAATGAAGCTTTGTTCATAATGCTGCAATTATTTGTTGTGTTGGAATATAGAAGTACATTTTCTATTTTATAACTAACCTGAAATACATAATAAAGTGTAGGAAATGACAATATTCTTACACAGGAGCACAATTTTGAACATTTGGAAGTAATTTTTTGGAGAATTTTTACATGTTCAAAAGGATTTCTGTACATGTTGATCATTATAAAACGAGGTATTATTTAAGAACAAGTCCTTTTATTAGCATAAGCAGTGTAAGAAAAATAAATTGAAAATTATAAATCCTAGCATCAAGATGGGCAGAAAAATTAAGTAATCTTGTGTTACCAGATTTCTGCTTTTTCTCAAATGTTATGAAAAAAAGCATCTAAAACAGCAATATTTAAAGCAATACACATGCAAGACCTGAGTCAAGTATTTGAACAATACATACTGTGACCCTGGTTGTAATAAGATTAGTAGATACTTTGTTTCAATTTATTTTTTAAATACCCCTTTTGCTTCATCATAATCTTAGAAGGTGCCCTGTTCTTTATTATTATTTTAACAGACTTTCCACAACTGAAATTGAAGACAGAATACAAGGACTGGGTCTCTTGCAAATTCTTAAGTCGAATCCTGAAAATTTTCATGATCACATGACAAAATATGTGTACCCCAGCATTGAAGGCACTGATCATCTTCGCCTGCTTTACTACTTTACTTTGTTAGAAAAATGTGATTGTTCAGATCTTGTAAAAAATCGCATCAAACCAGAAACTCATATACGGCTACTAAAAAAACTGAAGGCAGTTGCAACAGGTATGGCTATTTTGACTATTATCAGGTCTGTAATGTTAATCACCATACATGATTTAAGATTTATTTATTACATATTAACAGGCACAAACATGGCATCATTTTTAGTATTCACATTGTTATTATAGCTATAATGTTATACAAACAGTTAATAATATATGAACTGCACAATTAACAAAAATCAGAAATTACATTTTAAGCATTTGCAGTCAATTTGAAGTTTTATCAGATCAGAATTTGAGAGATCTGTGTTTAAAATGCTATTTTTGACATTTCTAATATTAATACATTTGTATCTGTGTGGCATACTAGACAACATGGATGTAATTGGTGTCATGGTTTCTGTTTTTTATTTTAACCAATACTGTTGGATGTGATATGATTTGAAACATTTCTGTTCACAGGATTTTGAATTATAATATACTTTTAACCTCTTTCATAGTTCTTTTATTTAATCACTCTGGCTGTGGAGGTTGTTTCTTTTCATAAAGTAGAGTAATTGGTCATTAAATGCTCCCATACTAACAAAAAATAGTTGAAAATCTTGAAAACTGGACAGAATATTTGGCTGTGTTTTAAGTGCATAGCTTTATAGGGACAATATTTGGACAGGTACAGAGTACAGTAAAATTTATACCAGCATTTAGTAATCAAGCCATAATTAAAGTATTCTCCGGCACCATCAACAACTACCTTATGCATGTTTAACATCAAATTGTATCATTTTTTTGCAGAGTATAGACTTTCTTACTCTAAGAAACATTTCTGCTTGGTGGAATATATAATGGAATCAATTTTAAATTCTAAGTTCCACTTTAAAATTATGATAACAGTATAAGAACTAGTTTATACTTCACGCTCAGAACACTTACGCGCACACATCATGGCTGCCACACGTTCCCAGCATTCATTTTACGCATCCTCTGAGCACATCCTCAGAAATGAACGCATGTGTAAGTTGCAATACCAGTAAAAAATCTGGGGTGCAGCATCTTCAAGTTGGAAAGTGATGTCAGAGTCTCTGTTTACTATCAACATGTGATAGAATGCCACTTTGCAGATCCTACAGGATCAATGTGCGTGCAGTGATGTTTCATGAGTGGATTGATGAGGTGAAGCAAAATGCTGACATAAAAATGCATTCATGATACTTTTATATTCAGGCGTATCATATTCTCCATCATAATGATGCAATACATTTTAAAGGTCTCACATACCATCTTCTGTGGTTTTATTTTTTTTTTGCACCTTCACAACAGCACCAGAATGTATGGCAGCATATTAGAGCCACAGAGAAAAAAATTATGTTCCATACAGGGATTGTTTCTGCCTCATGCCTGATGCATTATGGAATGTGTGCATTCCTGGATTGATAGATCATTAAACATTCATCCTTTTCAGATATATTGTGGCAAGAATGTATTGGATGTGTCAGGCAATTCACAACTTAGGGAAGCCAAACGTTTTCTCACTCTGACGTTTTCTCTCGTGCTGCCACCTGGTGAATTCTTCCAGATTTACGTAAAGTACCCACACAAGTATAAACAGTACTCCACTTGAGTAGCAGAAATGTCTGCAGGAGCATGTATTGCGTCACGTGAAGTATAAACCCAGTTAAAGACTTACTAAAGAATCTAATTGTCTGAAGCATGGATTTTTTTCCCTTGTTCATGGCTGCCTTAGCTATTCAAAAATGATATTTTATTTGACTAAATTTCCTTTACTTTTTACATTTATGTAACTGTGAAGACATTGTAGCCTCCATTCATGGGTCCAGCAAGACAGTGAATTATAAATGACTAATGTAAACACAGACATCTCTTAATTTATACCAAGCCATGATTTAAGCCAAGGTTGCCGTCTTTTTCTGCTTTTTTTGGCCTCCATAATTACTGTGCCATTTTATACAGTTCTGCATAACAGCATGGAGTTTCAGTAAAATCAGTGTAATAGCTCAGAACAAAAGAATCCTTTAAATACAAATGATGGGCTGTTCTACTTTTCTGATTCAGCCTCTTTATTTAACAATGTTTTAAAGGTAACAAGTACATTTACAAAGATTCATGAGTTTGTTATTGATTATTCCAGGCATCTTTAAATGCACACATCATGGGACACACCAGTCCATGGCTCACTCATTCTGATGCACAGCTATGTAAAGGCTGTTTTAACACTCTCATTGATGGTTATGATGGCCTTTCTTAGGCAATTTCTGATATCCAGTAGATTGTAGGCCTTTCAAAAGAAGTGAGCTACATAACTTTCTGTAACCTGCTTCAGTGGGACCTGAACACAAATTCTACATTCTTTGCCTTTTCTCTCTCATTGGTCTTCACCATCTAGTTTTCTCAAGGCATGTTCAGCTCAACCAAAACTATCTGCCCTCATAATTCAGGATACAATATCTGGCCCACGTATATCCATGGTGTTCCTAGGTCCACCTTAAGCTTCCAGTACAGCCTTTACCCTGCTCTAATGAAAATTGTCTTGCTGACAGGTGGTACTTGCTCCATGTAGTGCCACAGTCAGAGGATTTAGTGAGTACTTTCAATATCATTCTTAGTGTCCTTCATACAAGGTTTTCTAGAAGCTTAAAAGGAGCTACTGTATTGTTCCTCTTATTTGCCCCAACAACAGAGTTTTAATGGGCGAGGGAGCACATTATAGATGGATTGAAACAGGAGCTTATTGCAACAGACCCTGCTACCACATTTCTACTATTTTACTAACTTGTACTTCCTCCACCTCTTTTTGCACCACTTCTTACACCAGCTTGTGTCTATGTTTGCCTTGAATCCCATAACGAGGCAAAGAAATACTACAAAGGCCTGCTCTTCCAGATGCAACTGATACAACCAGTGGTTGTTTAGCTGCACTTGATTGTGCCACACTTCCTCCCAGTCCTCACTTCTGTGTCCATCGTTAGGTTGTTGAAGATATCTATAGGTCTCTCTTGCATGGGTAACCACAAACTCTTTGCTCAAGTTGGAGCTTTAACCTGTTCTTGTCCCTGTACAAAAATATTCCTCAAACATCTTGGGAGACTCAACCAACTACAGAGATAATTGTTGATCTTCTTAGTGATCTCAACATTGGAGATGTCAGAAATAGTATTCCAGGAGGGGCCAGAGGATCTCTAGTAGATGCAAACCTTGAACTTGTTTGGTACTCCGACTTATCTGTTGCTTTCAGCCAAAGGTCTACATTCTTACTGGTGTTCTAAATAGATATGTTGTCCTACAGAATGCGTGTGAAGGTTTTTCTCCAGGCTTTTGCCTAGATTTTTTGAGATGACATGAATAAGTATTCCTCCTAAAAAGAAACAGAAACTGTTTGTACCTCGGCACTAGCGTAGCTGCTACTACGTAGCGTAGCTGCTACTATCAAGCTATTCATGACAGCTCTGATGGCAGGCTGATGGATACTTGATCAAGAGTTCTCTAAACTCCAGTTCTTCTGACTTGACCAGCATGTTCATGGCCAAGGAAAAATGCATCCGGTGATAGCCATTTCCAATCAAAAGTTGTGAACCCATTGGTAACTCTCAGGCTAACACTATTAAATTAAAATAGTCTAGGATTTTACTTTTACATTTATTTTAATATTTGATTTTACCTGTGATGTAATACAGCACAACCAGGTTGAGACTATTCCCTCTTGCCTATCTGATCATTTTTGTACCAATCACTATATGTACAGTAGAGCCTGACACCTTGAGGATTGCTCTTTTCAGTAAGAATTCTCTAAGAAGTTTTAAGTCAATCGGTAGGACACAATATGAAAATATAGTACACCCTCAAAATTCGCGGGGGTTTCGTTTCTAGAGCACCCGCAAATTGTGAAAAACTGCAAATTATAGATGTGGTTAAAAAAATGCCTATTTTTATTGTTTAAACCCTAAATATGCCCCAAAAACACTTTAATTTATTTCAAACTCAGCTTAATACATTGCCTAAAAAAAGAATGTAAAGGTAAACCTGTATACTGTACAGTACTTTACTGATATGTCACCTGCAGTGCTAGAATGTAAAATACCGATGTTACCGCTATATGTACTGTAATTCATGCAAGCGCATTTTCATTGCCAGAAGCCTTAGAAGGTGCAGGGCATTTCGACGGCATCTTGGGGCTTTAGCCCTTAAACTGCCACATACTTGGGGGTTAATGCACCCCTGGACGCCAAATACTTTCTAGCTGCACTTTTTAAGTAAATGACACAATTCACAAAGAAAAAGTGAAAATGGAACACATTTTTTTCATGCAAAAAGTATCACAATTACTGTAACACTGATCATTTTATACACTGCCGATGAACTGTAAAAACTATTAAAAAAAAACTACTGGAACAATATGTACAAGGTGCAACTGACGCCATTGATGAAATTCAGTAAATCACTGAACCAGCTGCACTTGAACTGGCTGCATGCAAGCACACAGAGGCAGAGGCCAACATGATTAATGCAGGCTAGTCTAGTGCAGTGGCTCAATCCCAGAGACAGTGAGGCTGCAGGGGCCGGCAGTGGTCATAAGCTGGCTGCTCAACGAATGTACGGCACTGATTGATCAGCTCCGGCGTGCTGGTAAATGGCACTGGGAAACAACTATAGCCAGTTGCGGTAGTTTAAGTATTAAGAAGAACAAAACGGAAAACACGAGAACACTCAGCTGGAGATGTGTCACAATGCAGCAGTCAATCAGCTGCAAGGAGATATGAATAACGCTGTAGTGGTCCAGTGCCGCTAACATTCACATCGTCGAGAAGGCGGTAATTTATTTATTTTTATGGGAGAGATTCCAGGGACGCACCCAGCCTTGACCCGACCCTCACACAGTCACAAAGAGAGGCAAAAACAAAGCAAACTGGTAATCAAACAGCAAATACAGAATGTAATGAAAACAACGATGCCACCCCTGTTCCCCTTACGGTGATTATACATTAAATACAACAAAGCACAAACAAAACAATCAGTAAAATCCATGAAAAACGCCAACGGATGAAATGTAATGATGAAAATAGATATTCCAGAGATTTACGTGTTGAATGGGAATGTAAAGATAGTCCTACCGGTAGTTCCAGGAATGGTGAAGACAGGTGGACGGGTTCAGGAGCGCTCCTTTCTTCGCAGGATGGCAATGAATCCACTTACAGTCCTCATGTACACAGGTAGACAGCAGACAATCCAGACCCCAACCCCAAAATGATCCAGGACAAAGCGAATAAATACAGGTAAGCCAACAGAAGGCCGGCAGTGAGACCGGAACTTGAAACACAAATTACAAAAACTTTTTTTTTCTTTTGGTCACCAGCCCCCTTTTTAAAAGCTCCGCTGACATCCTTTGACCCCAACAGCCCCTGCACCCTCAGCAGAAGACCAATCAGAGCCACTGCCGGGACTGCTGGAAGTTGCAGTTTCAAATTCTAGTAGAGTAGAACGCTCTCAGATTGGCTGATTCACCATCCGAATCGCGTTTTCCTCTACGGTTGCTTCCTGTTATCTCTACAGTGCTGTATTGGCACGAAAAAAGCCATAGAAAATTGCTGAGGATCTTTGCAGTTTCTGCTAACAATTATTACTTAGGTTTTAAGGGAAATTCTGCAAACGACTGAGGCCACGAACCCTATGCGGGGGTCTACTGTATTCCCTCTCACACAGACAAGAGAAGTGGTTTTAAAATGTTCATTTTTAGTTTTTCTCCTTTTGTATCCAGACATACTCTGCAGTTCTTCACTGTTGACCAGTGTTCTCTCTTTCAGATCACTGCCACGACCAGTGCTATGTGATGCATTGTTAGATCCCCCAAGTATATAACATTGAGCCAAGTAATAGGCTAAAAATCTGTGGTTAAGTTTTAGATACATTTAAAAACAAAACACGCATGCAGAGGGAAATTGGAAATGTGTTGGTGTGTTCATGTCTTAAAGCTAGTGCTCTCAAAAATGTCAGTTCTTATGTCTTGTAACCTTTGCTAACTGCCTGATCATTCCCCCAAACACATACACCCCAAGGTGAAATAAGAACAAAGCACTTTATTATTAAAGAAAAAAAGTATTTAATTTTTAATACTGATATAACTGCTTGATAAGGCACTATATTAATATCAACAGGTCAGGAAGCTGTGATACAACAGGAACATGAATATGCTCAGGGATCTAGTAGCATTCCAGAAGTCACTTTTGCACTCAAGATCTCTGATTTGTTGCTGTTTTATGGTAGAAGCACCCAAATATGCAAAAACTGTCTTACTAAAAGACAATGGCAAATAACTTCTACAATTCTGTTTTTCAGTTTGTTAATATAATACCACCTTTTTTCACAATGCATATTTTGTTGCCTTTGCAAAATTCAGTTTTACACAAAGTACTCACTGTAGCTGGCTGTTCATTTAACACACATTGCCTAAAGTAATGAGGCGTAATATTATTATTTTGCTACAATTGGAATCTGGAAAAGAACAGCTTATGTTAGTTTCGTAAATCAGTCCTTGACTACCTTCACTTGCCCGCTGCACTCAGCTGGCTTCTTATGATAAAGTTGAGTCCAGTATACTCTCTCATCTACCAGCTGTGGTTTTTTTTCCCTCTTCCACCTAGGCATAGAACTAACTATAGCCTATGATTTGTTTGCTTTACTTTAATTACTTTACTTTTATTTTGAATTATTACCTTATATTTTCCCTGGTAATTACTTTTTTCTACAGATTTGTAAATTTGTCTAAATTATGCTAATAAAGAGAAAATGCCAAAGAATGTTGCAAAGATCATTCATTTTTTTTTATTTGTGAGCTACTTTGAGTAAAGACTCATGGTCATTTACATCACTTTGTACTCACTGTGAGCCCCATTTTTGTGTGCTGCTGTTTTTTTATTTTTTTCTCTCTAAGAAAATCAAACAGTATAAACATGCTGTATATGCTCTTGGTCTATATTTTTGGGTAAAGCAAATGCACTTGAACAGCAGGAATGCTCTAGGAAAGAACACATGTACTTGACTCAAATCTTGTCATAAGTCCTCTTTTCAGCTCTCCTGGGCGGCTGTGGCACCATGGATTCCCACAGGGCATGCCAGCACTTGGAATTTGGTATGGCCCTGTTGGATTCCATGAGGGCTGCCAGGGGGAGCTGCAGAGCCATATGATGGATTTCCACCACACCTGGGAGTGATTCCAGGTAATCCTCATTAACCACCTGGAGCACTCCCAGATACTGAATAAAAGAAGAAGCCTCGCTCCTGTCTGAGAGGCAGAGTTTGGAGGAGGAAGACGAAACTTGCTGGGAGAGGATTGGGGGTTGCAGAGAAGGAAGAAGTAGTAAACGATGACGACGAAGAAGAAGAAAGAAGGGACTGAGCATTGTGTGGTTGTCTCTATTGAGGTGGGGAGCAAGGGAATATACACACACACCACACCAATTGTGCTTGAAAAATCCTTGTTTTATTTAAAACTATTTTATTATTCATCTTATTCATCAAAGTTATTGTTTTAAGTATTGACTATTTAATTCTTAATGTTTTTGTTTATTTTAGGTTTGCTTGTTTGTTTTTTGTTTTTGGAAACTTAACATTCACTAGAACTAAAATTGTGTTTTTTTAATATTAGGTCTTAATTACAGAAAACTAACAGATGAAGACTGTGATCCTTTAGAAGCCCTGGCTCCAGTGCTCACTAGCCAAAACACCTTATCTATTTCAAAACTGGCCCCTAAGATCCCATGGAAACATGGAAAAATGTTGTATCCAAGCAGTGTTTATGCTGTTTGGCTTCGCAAGATGTTTTGGAAAGGAGATCCAGTAATCCTGAAAAAGACACCTCAGTCAATGACTGATTATATTTATGCTTATGACACCTGTGCTAAATATTTTGACAAAATTTCTCCTGCTGATATTATTTTTGTTATGGACAATATCTGCTTCTCACCACAGGCTGTCAGCTTGGTAAGTGGAAATTCTAGATAAAGGGTGTCTGGATTGTTCATAATATTAACAGACAAATGTGAAGCAATCTTATCATTGTTTATATTACATTTTATTTTCTTTAATATGCTGAAATTAATTTAATGTTAAGACAGTGAAACTAGAAATATCCCAACTGTTGGATTCAGATATATTTTGTATATTCTTTTAATGTATATGAAGTGTTTTATGAAGGAGGTTTTTGATGTCCTCATTAAGGGCAGAAGGGACATGGATTGCACTGTTGTACCTAATAAATACAAAGCTTTCCTCAGTAATCTTATTCTTAAAATGTTTGTATTAAGTTCAACCTTGCCTTCTTAATTATTTTTTCAAATTTTCCATCTATTCTAAATATAGTTACTTATCTAGAAGAATATTGCTTTTTTGGGAGCTTGTTTTTATGCCTGGTGCTTCTAATTTGTTTCTGATTGGTAGGGCCTGAAAGCTAAGGCCCTTATAAGCATCCCATTTTTTGAATGATTGATTGATGAACTGTCATGGTGTGAGACTGGTGAGTGAACGTTTAGCCAAACATCAACAGATATGGGTGTCTTGGTTAGTTAGTGTTAGTGTTTTGCACGCTTGTTGGACCACTGTAACATCTTCATCTTGAAATGGTTAACTAAATTTGTGAGTGCTAACGCTGTGCTTTCGTGGTTGTGCTGTTGGTGTTGCAAGGTATGTTGACAAAACTTAATTGTATGTATCTGTTTTGATGCTGATGTTCAGATTTCATTTTATCCTCACAGGAACTGGTAGTCTACTCCATAAGTAATACAAAGACATAATATCTCTTCTTTAGTCCCTCACATGAGATTTACTGGTTGATAGAAAAAATTTGATTGTTGAGTGGCACTGGTGTTTGACTGAGAGGTGATAAATAGATATATTGCTGTAATAAATAATTAAAAGTTGTGAAGAAAGGAATACGTGCAAAATTTTAATCAAATTACAATAAATGGATACCTACAAAAATGCATATACTGTATTTAAAATAGGTAAAAACATGCATATATTCAAAATGGGTCCAAATAGGGACACCCACAAAAAAAATGAAATATTTTGAGTTTGACTCATTGTTACAGAAATATTTAATATACAATACCCCAACTTTCAAAACTGTTAACCATGTCCTAAATTAACTTGAATAATTTGTAATGTGTATTTATTTTCTAACTTCCTTAAATTAAGTATGAGACCACACCGCTCACCACTCATACTTGCTTTGTTGTATATTAGATATCTGGAATTTTTGCAGTTGGTGGTAGCATACATTTAACACATAATAACAAGTATTAGAAATGTATGATATATTTGCACTAATTATAACATGACGTTTAACAGACAACGACAGAAAAATTAAAGCAATGGTTAGAGTAATGGAAAACCAAGTGTTTGTTAGTGCTGTAGGTTTCTATTTTTGTTTTCTAGCACAGTAGCTAGATGAAATATGCACTCATACTTTTAGATGCATACTACTTGCAAAGTGATAAGTAGTTTACTGGCAGCTTTGTGTTATTTTTTCACTGAGGTTTAGATTTATATGTGAAAACATTGTGGAAACTAATACTCTTTTACTTTCATTAAATTAACCTGTTCTTTTCCTCTTCTTCATCCATCTCCTTTCATTCCATTGTCTCATAAAGCTCTGTCAACAAGTTTTTGCAGTGACGGGGAGTCTCATACATTGTTATTTTTCAGTTTCACAAATGGGAAACCTCCCTGGGGGGATCTTTACTTGCCCAAGTATTAATTAGGAGAGCCCTAAAAATAGCAGAGTACATCAGCAGAAATTCATAGTCAGTATTCAGTGACCATATTTTAATTTTGTATGTTAAAGCAATAATGTGAGGTGTACATTATTTGAGAGGTCTAGATTTATTAATTTGTAATAATGGGGATAACACTTGAGGGGAGGTGCTGTAATTGATTTATTAGGAATCTTAGGAACTGTTTTAGCTCACAAGAGCTGTTATGTGTTGTTGTCCAGCTTCTTTCACCATAGAATACATAGAAACTCGTGTTCTGCATGAAAACATTAATTTTTCTCAGCCATTGCTACAAACTACATGTATTAAGTAACATATAAAAAAACATAATTTTTGAGTGGAGTATTCCTTTAATGTCTCTTCTTCAGAAATCACTGGACATCAGGGCAATTGCTAAAGACAGGAAGCTAGCAAATGTCCTCTTTTTATAAAAAGGTAAAATAATAATAATACATTTTATTTATATAGCACCTTAAGGATGATGGTTAGATAGATAGATACCTTATTAATCCCAAGGGGAAATTCACATAATCCAGCAGCAGCATACTGATACAAAAAAACCAATATTAAATTAAAGAGTAATAAAAATTCAGGTAAAAACAGACAATAACTTTGAATAGTGTTAACGTTTACCCCCCACCCGGGTGGAATTGAAGAGTTGCGTAGTGTGGGGGAGGAACAATTGTGGGATGATCCTAGTAACTTAACACCATTAAGCTTAAAGTTTATGAAGTTTTAATTAATGAAGGGAATTATTAAAGAAATGATTGAGCAACACATCTCAAGGTGGGGTATATTATTGTATAGTCAACACAGTTTTAGATTGTACAGATCATGTTTTACCAATATATTTAATTTCTACCAAAAGTATTCACTTAGAGGGGCATATGCAAACAAATCTTTATATTCAGAAAGCTTTTAATAAGGTAATGCATGAGAGTGATCAAAAAAACAAGAAGTGGGAGTTTACTGCTCATTGTGCAGATGTTGTAAAATTGTCTCAGATACAGAAATCGAGGAGTTATGGCCGGAGGAACTGATTCTAAATTAAGGAATGTTAAAATTATGACCTTTACAGATCAGTGTTGCTGCTATTTTTAATTTACATGAATAATCTAGATAAAATTGTAACTAGCGAGCTTTTTAAATTGCCATATGGCACTAAACCAGGTGGTTTGTTGAATGCGTTAAAGTCAGCAGAATCGTTAAAGTTAGAACGGAGCAGAATTCAAAATTGGAAAGATGAACTCTAATGTAAATATTTTTAAACTATTAGATCTTTTGAGAAAGAATGAGGGAATGCAGTAGACCCATCACTGTACACAAGCAAAATTGCACACAATGTATAGAAAAAATTAAGTATGTTAATATGATGTTATGTTATATAGAAGAACATGTCAAACACAAATCAAGGGATGATATTCTGAAGCTATACAGTGCACAAGTGAAGCATTATCTGAAAACTTATGTACAGTTTGTGTCTCACTATTATGAAAAAGATATGACAAAACTAAAGAAAATCCAAAGAAGAGGAAATACAGTGATTCTTGGATTCAGGGATATGAGCTATGTGGAAACACTGAAAGAGATGGCTTTAATCTGTTGAGACAAATAGATGTTAAGGTTAATGTTTACAATTAGGAAGGTAATTGGGCTCCAGCTATTCAGCATGTAGGTACTAATGGATGTTGCTTTAGGTCAAATTTCATAAAAATGTCAGAAGTATATTTTTCATTCACAGGATCATATGTATACTACATTACCAGGTAGGTACAGTATGTTGGTAGATAGTAGTATTTGAATGATGTTTTTTAAAAGTACTTTTGTCAGTGCTTAATGGCATGTTTCTTCATCAGATCTGATACCAAGTTTATACTTCATCTTTATTTGGTTTAATCTTATTTGTTCATTAATTTATAATGAACAACAAATGAAAATCATTTACAGTCATATGAAAATGTTTTGGAACCCCTCTCAGCCTGCATAATAATTTACTCTACTTTCAACAAAAAAGATAACAATGGTATGTCTTTCATTTCCTAGGAACATCTGAGTACTGGGGTGTTTTTCCGAGCAAAGATTTTTAGTGAAGCATTATTTAGTTGTATGAAATTAAATCAAATGTGAAAAACTGGCTGTGCATAAATTTGGGTCCCTTTGTAAGTTTGCTGATTTGAATGTATGTAACTACTCAATACTGATTACTTGCAACACCAAATTGGTGGGATTAGCTTGTTAAGCCTTGAACTTCATAGATAGGTGTGTCCAATCATGAGAAAAGATATTTAAGGTGGTCAATTGCAAGTTGTGCTTCCCTTTGACTCTACTCTGAAGAGTGGCAGCATGGGATCCTCAAAGCAACTCTCAAAAGATCTGAAAACAAAGATTGTTCAGTATCATGGTTTAGGAGAAGGCTACAAAAAGCTATTTCAGAGGTTTAAACTGTCAGTTTCAACTGTAAGGAATGTAATCAGGAAATGAAAGGCCACAGGCACAGTTGCTGTTAAACCCAGGTCTGGCAGGCCAAGAAAAATACAGGAGCAGCATATGCGCAGGATTGTGAGAATGGTTACAGACAACCCACAGATCACCTCCAAAGACCTGCAAGAACATTTTGCTGCAGATGGTGTATCTGTACATTGTTCTACAATTCAGCGCAATTGGCACAAAGGACATCTGTACAGCATGGTGATGGGAAAGAAGCCCTTTCTGCACTTACGCCACAAACAGAGTCGCTTGTTGTATGCAAATGCTCATTTAGACAAGCCAGATTCGTTTTGGAACAAAGTGATTTGGACTGATGAGACAAAAATTGAGTTATTTGGTCATAACAAAAAGCACTGTGACAAAAATTGAGTTATTTGGTCATAACAAAAAGCACTGTGCATGGCGGAAAAAGAACACCGCATTCCAAGAAAAACATCTGCTACCTGCTGTCAAATTTGGTGGCGGTTCCATCATGCTGTGGGGCTGTGTGGCTAGTTCAGGGACTAGGGCCCTTATTAAAGTCGAGGGTTGGATGAATTCAACCCAATATCAACAAATTCTTCAGGATAATGTTCAAGCATCAGTCACAAAATTGAAGTTACATAGGGGTTAGATATTCCAACAAGACAATGACCCAAAACACAGTTTGAAATCTACAAAGGCATTCATGCACAGGGAGAAGTACAATGTTCTGGAATGGCCATCACAGTCCCCTGACTTGAATATTATCGAAAATCTATGGGATGATTTGAAGCAGGCTGTAAATTCTCGTCAGCCATCAAATTTAACTGAACTGGAGAGATGTTGTATGGAAGAATGGTCAAAAATACCTCCATCCAAAATTCAGACACTCATCAAAGGCTTTAGGAGGTGTCTAGAGGCTGTTATATTTGCAAAAGGAGGCTCAACTAAGTATTGATGTAATATCTCTGTTGGGGTGCCCAAATTTATCCACCTGTCTAATTTTGTTATGATGCATGTTGCATATTTTCTGTTAATCCAATAAACTAAATGTCACTGCTGAAATACTACTGTTTCCATAAGGCATGTCATATATTAAAAGGAAGTTGCTACTTTGAAAGCTCAGCCAATGATAAACAAAAATCCAAACAATTAAGAGGGTTTCCCAAACTTTTTCATATGACTGTATAATACACCTCTATATGTATTTCCTTGAACTAAGAAACAACAGTTGTTTATTGTAATTTTTTGTTTTATATTCTTATCATTTTATATTTTTATTACATAGTTAACAGAAGAAACCCGTCTGGAGTTAACTAAAAAAGCTCTTAAAGCAGTTAAACAGATCAGCGATAAGCTAAAGAGGACCAATTCTGAAGACAGCAGCCACCTTGCAGAAAATTCTCCTGTGCACTTTGAGAAGGCTCTGAATCATCTCCAGCAGTCTGTTGCTCATCTGGAGACACTCAGTCAAAGTTTCATTATCTCCCTGAAGAACAGTGACCAGGTAATTGAAAACAATAAGTGTTCTACTTATTATACCAAAGAATTTTGAGTGGAGATGTTTTAATATCATATTGTGGAGTAGGGCCTGAAATTTGGTGGGAAAATGCACATATCCTAAACAAAGTTAGTTATTTTTACAAATTCTAAATTTTAAATAGCGAATTTCCTACTCATATTTGCTTGGTAACACTCTTTCTTAGTTGTTGCAAGAACAGTCAACATCTTTTTTTAAATCACTATTTTATAGCTCTGCCAAATGTATTACTTAGGAATTTATATTTTGTTTTCATTGTTTACATTTTGTTTAAGGTCATATGCATAGAATGTCACGTTCCATTTGCCATTGCTCTTGAACCGACCATACAGGAGCGGAATACAATCAATCAGCTGTTCAGTGAAGTTGCACAATGGTGCAACAGGAGTCAAGGACACAGGGCTTGTAATGCCTTTGCTTAAACATCCCTTTATAATTTGGTCCTCCAACAGGATTAGCTTTATATCAGGAGGTCTAAAACTACAGGTGTCCACTGGTAAAAATTACATTATCCCACCTCCTGATGTAAAACTAATCCCTTCCGAATAAGGCTGAAACTAAACTTAGGAAAAAAGGAAACTGACATGAATTGTTTAGTGAATTCATATTCAGGTTTGCACTTTTTTTTTATTTGACAAACCTACAACTGCCAATTTGTTTCTGTGCTGAGATATTTATAGAAATACACCATCATCAGTGAACTGACTGCCTTGAAACCTGAATCTGAAAAGTAAAAATCAGTGACACACGCAACCAGATTACAAACAATGATCAAGGATCACTTGAGATGAAAATCAGCTGTAGAAGGCTGCCACCTCTCCAACTTGGAGAAGGACAGTCCAGCCGAAAAATGAAGCCTTTGTAGGATCCATTTCTCTATGATGGCATCACTATTTGAGTACTGTGGACTAACTGTCCCCTCAACCACTAAGTAGCCTAAGTATTTGGCCTCAGGTAATCCAAAGAAACATTTCTTGGAGTTTATGTTAAGGCCGGCTTTACTGAGTGTTAAGAATACAGCTCGGACCTGGAGTAAGTGATCCTCCCATGTGTCGGAATAGATGACAATAGCATCTAGGTAGGCAGCACAGTAGGAACTGTGTGGGCGAAGCACTGTATCCACCAATCACTGGAACATTGCTGGAGCCCCATACGGACTAAATGCGAGGACTCTATACTGCCAGTGCCCACTTTTCCTTTGCAGAGTCTGTTAAGGGAATTTGCCAGTTCTCTTTTGTCATGTCTAGAGTGGTCAAATATTGAGCATTACCTAGCCACTTGAGGAGACCATCTACTCGGGGCATCGGATAAGCATCAAATTTAGAGACCTGATTTAGACATTGGAAGTCACTACAGAACCTCCAAGTCCCCTCAGGCTTAGAGACCAAGAAAATAGTGCTCGAACAAGGGCTGTAGTTTTCTTCAATCATGTCTAGTTCCAACATATGCTTGATCTCCAGCTTTACTTCTGCTGTTTTTGCCTCAGGAAGTCGATAAGGATGTCCCCGAACGATTTCCCCCAGGTCGTGATTATATTATGTTCAATTAGAGAGGTTCGACCTTGGTGTTTGCTCACTACCTCAGGAACATACAAGATCACTGTTTCCAGTTCCCATTGTTGATAGGCAGTCAAATTAAGACCAAGATTGAGGTGGTGTTTTTGAATGAGGAAGGAACGGGGCTCTCTGTAGGAGGGACCTGCATCCGTATCCTTCCATGATTTCAGCAGGTTGATGTGATTTACCTGTTTGCTTGACTGACAATTTTGTTGATTTACCAAATAATTGATGAGGCCACTTCCTTTCATTAATCTTGTATAGACTTTGCCAATGTGCCAATACTTTGGAATGAGAGGTAGGGACTAAAACCATAACACAATTCCCCAAAACAAACTCACAGAGGGTTGCGTTTCTGTTGTAATGTTGAACCGGTGCTGATTGAGCTTTGTCCATGTGAGCTTTTAGAATAGGCCAAGTTTTATCTAATCTTATGTAACTCTGCGATATATTGCAATATATTGACGGAGGGGAGAGCTTCTTCCTCCCATCATTCTTTTAAGATATCCAATATGCCCCAGGGTTGTCACCCATATAGTGGTTCAAAACGCGAAAGTCCAGTCGAGGCTTGGGGAACTTCCTGATAGGCAAACAAAATGAGGGGAAGTAACTGTTAATAATTTCTTACATCCTCACTGACCTCCTTACCTAACATCTGTTTAAGTCCATTGGTCTGTGGATGATAGATAGAGGTTTTTAGAAGTTTTATTCGGAGTAACTTAGTAGCCTCCCTGAATGTCTCAGAGGTAAATGGGGTCCCCTGGTCGCAGAGACCCTACTAACTCCCGTGCATTGTTTTTTTTGATGTCGCTATGTGCAAGAAAGGACTTCAGGGTATCGGATAGCATAATCCATACTGACTAAAATATACTTGTGTCCTCGGGCAGAGGGTTCTAAAGGACTTATGAGGTTGACGCCGACTCGTTCAAATGCGACTCCAGTTACGGACAGAGGAATTAAAGGAGCTTGGTCATTCATGGGAATCTCATGTAACTGACACTCCGGACAGTACAGTACAGTAACGGTGGACCTCCTCATTTATTCCTAGCCAGTAAAAGCGGAGTTTAAGCTTCAATCCCTGTGGTTGCCTCGGATGTTGGAGTTGTTTCCAGGACAGGTGTAAGTGCTTCCATTATATCACACTGAGTTGAGACGTGAGACCTGGATGTTGATAATAAACATGGTATGAGGTCATCCGAGTGCGGGTCTTCCCTGTCCAATTTGTCTACAGGAGTGATTTTATACATACCGCCTTTACTATCAGACCAGTCTTGCCCCAAGATGATAGCATAGGGTGGATTAGGTAAAATGGCCACCATTAGTTTTCTTCGAACGCTGTCATAACTGATCACACAGGAGGCAGACGTATACCATTGTGTTTCCCCATGTATAAAAGTTAGAATGGTCTTACCTTTCAACCATTGTTACGGTAGAATGAACTGCAACAATGGAAATATTACTCCCCGAATCAAACATGGCAGTTACCCGGTGCTCATTTATCAACACACTCCTGTGTAAGGAAGGAATAAAGGGTAAGTCAGAGCACAATGCCTTCTTCCCTTCACCCACGTACAGTCCTTTGGCTCACTCAGTTGGGGACAGGCAAAGACAATGTGTCCAACCTCCCCACACTTGAAACAGTGAGGAAGGCCTGGCTGTTTTTCTCGAGGCTTATCTGCCAGCTCCGTGGTGCAGCAGGTAGGCTTGGAAGGGGCAACACATCCCTGTCAGGATAAGCAAGCAGACCATTCTGTCCTCTTCAATTTACAAACTGCTCAATGACACTCGGTCACCTCGATTAAGGCCTCCATTTCCCCCAACTAAATCTTCACTGTTTGTAGTTCTTCCATAATGGTGGAAAGAATGATGTTGAGATCCTGCCCTTCAGTCATTTCTAGCACTAAATCCTACTAACTACGCCAGTGTAATAAGGCAAAATACACACAAATAAAGATTTGTGGATCCTCCCCGTATATTGTGAAAAAAAGAGTAGTTTTAAAGATTAATACTGGTCTTAATGGCTGAAAACAACACAAAAATTAGTTAGTGGAAGGGCCTTTATAATAAGGTGGTAGAAAGTGAGGTCACCAGGGCTGGATGGAATGGTTTGCAAAGATTGGGTTAGTCTTCTGTAGGTCTGTAGGAAGAAGAGGAAGGCATTAATACTCATTACCAACCCTTTTCTCCCATTTGATCGCCCTGAATCGGACCCTTTGGCTGAATCCTAAGCATATGTGTGTGACAGTACCTAATTTGTACTGCATAGCCAGTTTACTTTCCTCCTTAAAATTCAAATGAACTCTAAATGTTCTTTTGTTCTGATCATTAAAGTTCTTGATTGAGACACTTCTACTCACATGCTGCTACCTTCCGTGTAGGTCTATCTCTCCATCTATTTTGTTGACCTACTTATTCAGGGCAGGGGCATGGGGCAACTGCCGTCATTCCTAGAAATCATTAGGCACAAGGCAAGAACAACCTCTGGACAGAGTGGCAGTTCATAGCTGTGTGAATACAAACACACACACTATGTCCAATTAAAAAGTGCCAATTCACTTACCCTGCAACTGTGTGAAATCTGGGAGGAAACCCAAGTGGACACGGGGTGAACATGCATACTCCATTTCATCTATCTATACTAATAAAAGGCAAAGCCCTCACTGACTGACTGACTCTTCACTAATTCTAAAACTTCCCGTGTAGGTAGAAGGCTGCATTTTGGCAGGCTCATTCCTTACAGCTTACTTACAAAAGTTAAGCAGGTTTCATTTCGAAATTCTACGCGTAACAGTCATAATGGTCGACAACGTCCGCTATGTTAAACTTTCTTATTTATGGCCCCATCTTCACGAAATTTGGTAGGCGGCTTCCCTGTGCTAACTGAAACCAATGTACGTACTTATTTCGGTGGTATGATGCCACAGTCGGCCGCCATATTGAACTTTTCAACGGTCTTTGTTACTTATGGGCCCATCTTCAAGAAATTGGGTACGCGGGTTCCCAACGCTAACTGAATCCTACTTACGTACATATATACGTCCATAGCCTGCGGCTCGGTCACCGTGTGAGGCGGTGTTGGGTCCCCCATCCCAACGCCTCCCACGTTGTTGGCTGCCTGCCTATATAAGGCCGTCTGTCGCTCCGGTCTCTACATTCCCTTCCTTACTTCGCCAAGGGATTCACGTCTCCCTGCTGATAACTACAGTCTTTTTATTTAATCCATGGCTTCTCCGCTGTTTTATTGTTCATTTATTATGATTATAGTTATTGTGTAGGTATTTTAGACTTACTTTACATTGTTCAGGTACCCATTTCCTTTATCATTCCAACTGTACCCCCATTAACATGTCTATCGAGGTGATCACCATCGATCAAAGAACTGTCACTTACCGAGTGGTTTCCATGCCCGGAGATGGCACCTGCCTTTTCCATTCTCTGTGTTACATACTTGTATTGCATGGCCATATCAGGCTCACTCTTGATATCCGGAGGAACATTGTGTCTTACGTATTGAATGACTGGGAAAGGTTCAAGGTGTGGACTGATGACGGTACAGGAGATAATTATACTACACAGGAGCACTATAAGAGTGAAATGCTTAAGCCCTTCACCTATGGTTCTGCATGTGAGTTTATGGCCGCCGCTGAATTGTTCAGTTGTCGCTTTCAAGTGTACCGAAATGGCCAAATATTTTACACCTTTCGATAACCGCAAATGCCTCTTAAACATCTTAGATTCACAGGTAACGATTTTAGTAGTGGACACTTTGATGTTTATGAATGTTTAAATTCTCAAAAGCTGTATGTGAAGTTACCAATGAAACCGGTTGTATGCTTACAATGCTTGACAGATGCCGAATGTCACTTCAACACAAGTCCTGCAAATACTGTCGTAATTGAAACACACCATGAAACTCAAACCGATTATGACAGCAGCAATCCAAGCTGTGAGATTTGAGACAAGATTACTTTTCACATGGCCAACTGTACGTTGCATGCTCAAGAGTAAGCTCAGCGCACAGCTTGGTCATATTATAACCGGAGGTCCGAACTGACAATGTGTTATACAAAGAGATCCTTAACAAATAATTATTGGTATATTTTCCCTCAGTTTAAAAAGGTTTAATTTTCTTCTTAATAAAAATTTTAAGGCAGTACTTCGCAGCTGTGAAGCACGAGTATTTTGCTAGTTTAACATATAAAATATAATAATTTTAGAATTACTATAAGCATATGCATCTCAACTGTTAAGCACCAGTTTATTGAGTAACCTTTTTCTACAGTTGTTAACCACTGTTCCCATTTTCATTTGCACTTAGACAAAATATTTGCATTACCTGCTTTTCAATCTGCTCATTTAAGGCACATTTCCTTCATTTACCTTCATCTTACTATTCAGATGGAATTCTCAGAATTACTTTTGCCTAGTAGATTGAATCTTTCTTGAAAAATTCATACTGTATGCAGTTGATACCTCAGTAGTTTCAGAGGACAAGGAATTAAGCAAACTTTTCATTTTGATAGTCCAATTTATATTAACTTCATGTGGACAGATAAATATATAGATAACATTAAATTTGACATTAGGGCAACACAGTAATTTGGTGATCAGTACTGCTGCCTCTTAGCTTCGGAAGACTGGGTTAGAACTCCAGCATGGTTACTGTCTGTGTTGGGTTTGCAATTTCTTTCTGTGTCCATGTGTTGGTTTTTTTTCTTCAGACATTCCAGTTTCCTCCTAATCCTAATGGGTAGGTTTGGTATTTTTCAAGTCAAAGTTACTTCTTCCTGGGTATGGAAAATAAGCTTGAATACTTACCAAATACATGCATTGTTCAAGCCAAGACAGTATTTGCAATTACACACATTGTACAATGGTTTATACATCATTTAAGCAAAAACCACCAATATTATGAGATTCAGTCATATTAAAACAACCTTTCACCCTCTCAAGACATGGTTTTCTCATGAAACACCAACTCACAGTGAACACCTTTCGTGGTGTGTGGCTGGTTTTCTTTTGATTTACTTCTGTATTTATACAAGAACTCATGCAAGTGAATAGAAAACATATTGTTACCATGGAAAAAAGTAGTACCAGGAATATGTAATGAAACTATTTTTCCACTTTTCTCATCACAAACATGTTTTGGAAACAAGGAAAGCATGTTTTCCTATATTAAAACTTTTGATGCTTCATCAGTAAGTGATGTTTTATGCCTCACAGCCTCCATTGACAAGTACCAATGCAGGCAAGATATATATATTTTTTTTAATTTACAAAAAATGTTTAGCTTTAGAGCACAATTTTGTGTTGCAAATGCATATAACTATGTTTGTGAAGTAACTTTGACTTGAAATATTCTTTAAGGTAAATACATATTGCATTACCTATGCATTTTGTTCAGTGATTGATTTTGGCTCTCTCTTTGAGGTATATAAACTTCAAATTGGTCAGGTTACTGAGATGATACTGGTGTACCTCAGTTTAAAAAATTGGCACAGATTCTAAGATGAATTTTGATCATGACTTTGACTTGGCCCAAGCTTCACTTTTTTATTTAGTTCTGGAGAATGTGTTAACAGCTGTAGACACAACTTTACTTTCATGCTTTTGACTTAGAAATAAAAAGCTTTTTTTCAGCAAAGTGTTATTTTTTTGACTGACAGGAACTTTTGAAAACATATAGCTCTCAGTATGATATGTCAAGATCAGAAAAGGAAAAAGTTCATGAGCTGGCTGTAACTATGGCTTTGGATGGACAACCCCTTGGTGATATACAGAATCTGCTCAGAGCAGCAGCTGGATCTCTGGACATCTCGCCAAAATGTGTAGTAAGAGATGCAGTTAAGAGAATCATTTCAGTGCTGAGGTAGGTCATCAAATTCATCACAGATTTAGGTACTAAGATCATTATGTCTAATTGTATTTATCATTAGGTGTTATATATTTTGTCAGTACTCTTCAAGAAAGTTTTGAATGCAAGATTAGATTTATTAAAACATAATACTGAAGTGCCAAAATATGTATGTAGTACTTTAACATTTTCTTCTTGAGTATTTGACTTTGAAATAATGTACAAATTTAAACAAAATATGTAGATGGAATTTATAACCTAGTAACATATGAAAACCTTTGGAAGCCATTGTAGATATTGAATGTGAAAGTAATATCTGACTTAAAATAATTAGATGAACATCAGTGTTCTCCCCAGAAATTTTTCCCAGCCGGATGGTAGGAAAAAGTAGCTGGGTGGGGCCGGATGGGGAAGTTTTGTGGTGGGGAAAATTAAATGTGCACTATTTTTATTTGTTAATTATTATTATTTATTTTCCAATGCTCAATATGTCTTCTTTCTTTAAGGTTTGACACTTATGCCAGAATATTTTTATTAAATTTAAGAAGTATCAAATTCAGGATCCGGCAACCCTAACAAAAATTTTAAATAACAATTGTTATGACAAACTAAGAGGCACAAGTATTGTCTCTGTCAAGAAGAAAAGTGAAAGCAATGAAAAAAAAGTATAGAAAACCTAATGAAGAAAAATTTAAAAATATTCTTCAAAGCCAACTTGCATATGTAGAAGGTGTCTTCAGTTAAATATTTATTATTCTTTTCTTCCTAGAGGTCCAGTTGTTTGCAGCTTTCCCATAATCAAAGTCCCCAGGATCTGGGCACTCCAGGGAGTTCAGCATGAGATTATTTAGCGTGCTTTGATTCATGTGATTTCTCAAACATGTCTTGATCCTTTTAAGGGCAGAAAACCCCCTTTCACATTCAGCTGTGCTCATTGGGATCACTAGCCCAATATGAGCTGGTTTGGCTAAATTTGGAAACGACTGTGAGCTCTGGCGTCATTCTCATTTTTAATAAAATCTGTTTTGGACTGATGTCTTTGTATGATTTTGATCATTTTTGACACAACTGTCCATTCTTGCCTGCTACTTTCAAATTTTAAAATTGGACGACTACCACTTTGGAGTAATGATCGAAAAGAATTTCAGCAGACTCACTTGAATCGTGAGTTTCTGCATTGAAATCTTTTGAAAAGCTGGAAATAATTGATATTTCAGGAATCTTGCATCTAGCAAGATGATGAAAGCATCATCAGAGAGGAAGCAAAATTGTACGTTTTAATACATCTGCTTAATCCTTCAGCTGTGATGTCATTTCATTCAGTGGCCTCTGTTTCCAGCACAGCTATGACACTCTTCATACACTGTCGTAGTGACAGTACTGCAAAGTCATCAGACAGCCATCTAGTGTCACTGGTTATTTTCAGCTCAATCTGGGGAATGTTCAGAGTATTTTGGATTTCTGTTAAAAACCAGCCATTCTAACTGAAGAATTTTGGAAGAAATAGAACAGCTGCCTTAAGATGTCGTTCACTTTTGTTAAATAAGGTATAGCAGCTGTTGCTTGGGCACTTGCAAAGGCCAATCGGTGGCTTACACAGTGGCAGTTGACCAAGAGTCCAGATATTTTATCTTTAAGCAGTTTTGCCACACCTTTATGTTTCCCAATCATAACAGCCACTCCATTTGACCCTAGTCCAACTAGATTAGCAGTTTTAAATCCTAGAGTGTCCATTATCTCACTCAGTGTGTTGGTTATAGTCTCCGCTTTGCCATCAATCATATTGCAGGTTGATATAAAACTAATTCTGACCTCTTTAGTGACCTGGCAAACATATTTAATATAAATAATTAATTGTTTTACAAATGAGATGTCTGTGGTTTCATCACACAGAATACTGAAAAAATTTTCAGCGTGTATATTTTTCAGTGTGTTGGACTTTATTTCTGATGCTAAGATATCCAGCAGCTCTTGCATTATTCTTTTAAAAGTGTAATGTGCATTTTTACCAATATCGAGATGTTGTAAAAAGGAACAACCTATTTCTTTACAGTGTTCCAACAGCTTTTCAAACAACATTGTGTGTGGCAACTCATTTTTTGCCAACCAATACATGGATCTTAAAGCTCCCACAAAGACATCTCTCTGTAAGTTATTTAAAACAGATACAGATCTTTCAATTTGACCGATTCCAGTTTGCTCTAGTACACACTTTCCTAAAAGGTCAGCATAAGACTCAATGTGCGTTTTACTTTTTTCATGTTCCAGCAAGCTTTCTTTTCGAATTCTTGTGTATGGCACGTTTACCCAAAGTAACTCCTCCTTTTGCTTGTTTGAATATTTCATGCACAATGAGCACCACATAACATTTTCTTTGACCATTAGCCAATCAAAATCTTTAAACAATTGTTTGTTTATGCCGGATAAGCGGTGCTTAGATTGATCAATTGGCAGAGTGTGTGCTGAAGAGATTTTCCCTCATGGACCAGCTTCTGCAATGTCCTTGTCTGAAATTGCCACATCAGGAGTTGATGCCGCACCTTCATTAGTCTCTTTTATGAAATAACTGAGTAGTGTTGTTTTCTGAACACTTTTTTTTACTCATATTGGTAAAACGTTTGGAAAAAATTTAAAGTACCTATGAATAAGACTTTTGAGTGGGAAAGTGAGAGCCTGTTGGATATTCAATGCACACTTGCACTATGGCAGGGCAAAATATGAACAAAAAAAGGAATGGCAGACGGGCCACTTTAACAAAACCCTCAGCAATTCAGTGTGACAGAACTTTTGCTCTGCACACTTTTTGCAATATGGACATAGGTCCAAATATGTGCAAATATAATAGCGGCGGATGGGGTCATGTACAGCCCCCTCTCGAAAGCCCACCTCCCCATACTCTTTGTTTGTGAACTCTGCTGCGCTTCATTCCCGCTATTAGCTTGTTCAGCATTGAGTGATCGGCAATAATGTATCATGCTCCACGCCTCTCCCACTTGTGATCCTGCTTCTAAAGTATTTGCCCACCTGCCCGCTCGTCCCTTGCCATCTCTGCAGATCATTAATCTGCCTGTGCAACGTCATGCAAGATGACAGCCGGGCGGAGCGCCCGGCTAAAAGACACTAGGGAGAACACTGATGATAAAAACAAACTAAGGCAACACAGGAAGATGAATTAGTAAATTTAATTAATGGATACTGTTAACTTTAGCAGAACATTGATTTTATTTGCAATTCTGGAAATTACCAGTTGGAACGCATTAGTTACTAACACACTACTTAATGAGCACTATTATGTTTAACATAAAAAGGCAACATTTTAAGAAGATATAGATAACAAAATGAACTAGAAAAAGCAGTTACATTTTAGCGGTTGAGGTGCAATATGTTTGTAAAATAATAGTTCATTTATTAATGTACATTTCATACTAACAATTAGAAGTAAGAGGACAAGTCACCGACTTTGAGGGATGAATACAGAGAGAAAAATACTAAATTATACACTGTAAATGATGGATTGAATTTGGCTAATGGGATGGAATGGTTACCGTTTTTCTTACAGTTAACCACTGTTACAGTGTTACGGGTTCCACTAAGTATTTGACTGCATATCTGCTGCCCTGATATTTGTATTTTATCAGAATCACTTTTATTCGCCAGTAATAAACATGAGATACTTATAACATAAATAGTATAAGTTAAAAAGAAAAACTTCATATTATTTTGCAGAATAGTACATTTATAAAGGAGATGTGCAAATCATGATGTGCAATTTGGAAGTAAGTGTGTAGTGTGTATGCGCATGCATACATATACATATGCTGCACAAACGCATACACACACACATTCATGCAGTATCTGACAGAATACATGAATATACAAAGAAGTCTGGCTAGATTACTGGTTTAAGAGAGCTATGGCTCTGAGAAAGAAACTATTGAGGTATCTGTTAGTTTTAGTTTTAAGTGACCTGAAGTGTTTACCAGAGGGGAGTTTATGGAATAAGTGATGAGCAGGGTGAGATGAGTCTGTGGTGATCCTTTTGACATGGTTAATGACAGAAGATGTATACAGGTCTGCAACAGGTGGAAGGGTACAGCCAATTATTTTCTCAGCAGACCTTACAACACGCTATAATTTATCTTTGGTGTGTGCCATTGCTGAACCAAACCAGACAACAATGGAAAATGTGATTACACTTTCAATTATGGCTTTGAAAAATTGATCTAGGATTGGCTGGGAAATATTTAATTTCTTTAGTTGCCGTAAGAAGTACAATTGCTACTGTGCCTTTTTAGTGATGTAGGTAGTGTTAAGATCCAAGCTAAGAGTTTTTGTGATAGTTGTGCCCAAAAATCTGAAGGATTCCACCATATTGACTACAGAATCATTAATTTCTAGTGGCAGAGATTGTAACTGCTGTTCGGAAAGTCAATGGCCATTTCCACTGTCTTGGAGTTATTGAGCACTAGGTTGTTGGAAGCACACCAAAACATAAGACGAGGCACTTCTTTTCTATAATGTGTTTCGTTGTCATTAGTAATTAGAACAGTAATGGTGGTGTTATCAGCAACTTTATTGATTTTAACTGAAGGATTAATGAACCTACAGTCATTTGGTGTACAAAGAATAAAGTAGGGGAGAAAGTACACATGATTTTTAATAGGATATAAAATATGTTTTTATACTTTGTGTTGTAATGTTTTTAAATGTATATGCACAGTAATTGCCTACCATGCCACAGCAAAAATTGACATCTGTTTGACTTTGCAACATGTTTTCAATTTTCAGTTGTACAATATTGGTAATAATAATGTAGTCTTGTGTTTGTCTTTTTAACTGACATGAGGCAAAACCCCAACTGGTTCTCTAGGTCCAGTGCACTGGATATTCAAAGATGTCCAACTGCACACTAGTTTTCAAAGATCTATTATTTCAATATTTTTGGCCTAACTTTCTGCTAGCTTGAATGACTTGGAGTGTTCACTTCTAAACATTCTTGTTAACATGGTGTTTTAGCCTATAAAATCCTGAATTTTTTTATTTATCACACCATTTCCTACACAATCTAGGGACTCCAAATTAAAATGAGCAAATCTTAACTGTTTCAGCATCTTATGTAGTTGATGGTATGTGTACATCTGATTTGTCATTCTTTTTACTTTTTTTAATTTTCATTTATAGAAAGGTGTGTGTGATTGTTAAATTATGAAACCTCTTTTTTAATACAGATTTTAGAAGTTATTTCAATTTATAATAAAAAAATAAATGGCAAGATAACAGCTGTTTCTGAGATGCTATGAAATCTGGTGATAGCAATCATACAATTGCTGAAGTTGCTTTGATTTGTTCTTGTATAATGTAACATTTGATTTAAGAGCAGCTAAGCCTCTTCAACATGTCTGCATACTATATACAGAGTTGCAGCCACATTATTGGCTCTTTAGAAGAGCAGTCTACTTATGATAACATGCAGGTGGACATAATAAATTGGCTAATGAGGTATGTAGAAGTTCTCAATTGAATAAGTAAGGCAAAAATATTGAAATGTTCCTTGGAGTGCCTTTCATACTGCTTCCACTATGCTTTGATTTAATGAAAAAGTGTTTTGGGTACTTAATTTTAAATTATACTTTTTTTCTGAATTATCAGTAATAAGTAATAATAAGTGTCTTAACAAACGAAAGGTGCTACTTTTACATTCAGTGACATTTCAATTCAGTGTCTATTGTTTCAGTCACTTCTTCTGCAGCAATATAAAGCTTTTGGCATTTAGGTTATCTACTATAAATGTTTGAGGTTATTTAAATGATGTTGAACTAAATCAGTCACTTTTCAGTTCACCCAAATCTGAATAGAACATCTGTTAAACATCATCGTAGCATTGTATATAATTAAGATGGATGATGTAGTTTTCTTGCATTTTCTTTTGTACTCAAGTATTCTCTGATATCGTTTATGGCTCTTAGGGACATTGTTTAATTAAAAGCGTGTCTTTTGACTATAAGAGAGAAATGAAGGCTGAAGATTCATTATCAGTTTAATTACACTACAATGATACAGCTTTTACCTTGAAGCTCTTAGTTAACCTGCATTTGTGGAAGCACAGCAGTAGTTGAAGATAAGAATTTTACATTGTGTGCCAGTGTTGTTTTCTTGAAGAATCTCGATTATATCAAACCAATTACATTAACCTCCTTTTTCCCTCGACATTTGTTCCCTTTTTTAGTATTATATGTTTGTATTAAAATCTATAAATAAAAATGTTAAACCACTATGGCTAAATTAACAAGTAAACTAAATTTTTAACTTATTTTATACATACTATATATGCATTAGGTGATTCCTGCTTTTGCTAGTGACTTGACTTTTGTTCATGGTCATTGAAAAGCATAATTTTGCAGAAAAGTGTATGCCTTTGAATTGAAATTGGTAATTAATAGAAATAATATGAAATTAGTGATGCAATTTTCATAATTTTGGACCACCACAATGGATTTGAAATGAAACAATCAAGATGTGATTGAAGTGCAGACTTGCCATTTTAATTTAAGGCATTTAACAAAAAACATTGTATGAGCCATTTAGAAGAGACTGACATTTTTATACATTTCAGGGACTCAAAGTATTTGGACAAACATAATCGTGAATGTGATGATCATTTTCAATACTTGGTTTCAACTCCTTTGCAGTCGCTGACTGCCTGATTTATAAAACCTATGGCCTTCTCCAAGTGCTGGGTTTCCACCCTACTGATGTTTTGCCAGGCCTTTACAGCAGCTGTCTTAAGGTGCTGCTTGTGATGCTTTATGACAAATTATAAATTATATTATAAATTATAAATTATAAACAATTTGTAGAAATTGATTTCCTCTTGTATTGTAATATATCTTTGTGGGAGTGTTTTGGTGTGGTGCTTGAGATGTGAATAAATTAATAAGCCACCCCACCTGAGAGACAGGTTAACAGTCTACAAAGGCAAATTCAGAGGGTTTGTATTGATTTATTCTGTTGCTTTGAACTATACATTCTTCCTATTGTCTCCAAAGCTTATCTTATTCATTAAAATAATCAAACTACTTTTGAAATTCTGGACTCTTTGCAGTTATTTCTTTTACAATATCCAGTTTAAACTAGATTACATATAGTCTCAAGATATTTGATTAAATATTAATCAATGATGCATGAAGAAAATATTGTATTTTTTAAAGAATTATTGGTATTGCCTATCAGCACTCTAAAAGTTAATGCTGTCTAAAGAAAATAAGCTTGTAGAATGTTACATTCAAATAGCTTTGTACCTAATATTTTCTAAATGTACAATGTTTCATGCTCAAATGCTCTTACTACAATTGCATATTTTAATCACAGTTTTAATAATTAATAACAAATTTATAATATGTTAGAAGAAAATATTGTGATGTGGTCTGTTATTTAAACAAATTTAACTTCTGTAGTTTTATATTACACTTGCTTTTTATGGACATGCCCTGATTACCAGTTAATCTTAAATTACATTTCCTATGCCTTTTTGTCTCAACAGTGGTGATGAGAATGTCATTCTGACATCTAAGAAAGATCCGTTGGCAGTTCTTGAAGGAACTGTTAAATCAGTACATGCAAATGTTGTAAATGGGTAAGAAATTTACATAATCCCTAACTGCTGAGATACAAGATGAATACTATAATACATTTTTACATATATTATAGACACAAATCTAGGATTTATTGACAGAAAGAATGTACATTTAAGATGAATTTAACATGATTGTACTGTATAAATCAGAATTCTTTTCTTCTATTATTGTTCTCCGGCATATCATATGTGAAAACTGTGAAGAGAATAGTGAAAAAAATAAAAACGGACAAAATGACTTGCTAGGTCTTAAGTAATTGGATTTTATTGGAGGACCAAAAACATAACTTAGCATATTGGTTTCACATTCCCTCTAAACATCCATAAATAAAAATTGGGTGGAGTATTTTCAGCTGTCAATGCTTTATATATTTTTTTATTTTTTATCCAGATCACTTTTTCAGTTTTAATGAGCAATGTATTTATAATAATGGTGTTCTCTAGGGGAGAGAGAGCCTATAGGAAAGCACAGTTGTCCTACATGTTATAGTGGAGTCCTCAATGATTGCATTTCCACTTTCAGAGGAGTTGGAGGCATGGTCAGCTGTTATATCTTCCAACCATACATATGAAAGGTTTCAATGAGTGGCTGAGCTGTATTCTCTTTTATACCATTACTTGTTGAAATAACATCATATTGCATTAATCCATTGCCTGTTATCTCTTATTAACTATTAACAGACCATTGCTGGCCAGTTCATAATTAGTCTTACCTTTTTCCATTAGGTATACTGGCCATTAACTTTTATTAACTGTTTACACAAAATCCATTAGTTCACTTTGTTTTAGTTATCTGTTTGATCCTCCATTAAGGTAATGTTTACATTTCAATTCTTGCTGACTACCTACCTTTTAAACCACCATTTACAATAGTCATTTTACAATTTACTGGTTATTGCCTATGGCGTTGTTATGTATTAAGGTAATATGTAATCTTTTATGTTAACTGAATCTGTTTTTTTTAGTCCTCGTGGCTTTAGCCCTGAGTTTGACTCTCGGAATTCTCTGCAAATACAGTTAACCATAAGTTATACATAGTGATGGGTAATAATCTTTTTTACATTTTTGCTCCTGAATAATGCTTGGGACAGTATTCTGCTGCCTTCTCGATGGATGAAATAATATGCTGCAAAACTTAATATTTCTATGCATTTTGCCACTCTAAAGTAACTCATCGATGTTCATGAGTAGGATGGAGCCTCCAACTAAAAACACAAAAGCAAACTAAAGCCATAAAGGTACTTTTAGAACAAACGGAAACTGAACCATTGCTTGAATCGTGGTAAATTCAGTCGTGTGAAGCTTCAGCAGGGTGCAATAGTAGCTGTTTGACAAAAAGGCAAAATACTTGCCATTGAGTACAAAGACAAGCAAGACATTAACCCTTGAAGCACTGTTCACATTGTGGCAATTGTCAATGTTTGTGTCAGAGGAAATGTGGAAGCCAGTAAACCTTGTGCTGTGGTAGTCTGCAATAATACAAGGGGCACGTTAATCAGTCAATTCAGGTACTGTGTGAAGCAACAGAAAAGAAAATTGCACAAAGAAACATGCTTCTTCTATCTTGATTGCAGCATCAGGCTGTGCGTTGGTGACTTGTCTCAAAACATCACACAGTTGACATGTACTAAATTTGCATCACTACAGCAGTGGGCACTAGACATACAGTATCTTTTCTACTGTATGTTGGTATTTTAGCATTTACATGTTTATATTACATGTAATAACATTTTATCTTTTAAAAAAAAAATCAGCTCTTTGGCACCTTTTTCCTGAGGTAAATATAATTCTACGAAGTTTAAATTGTAGTATATTCCCAAAATGGCAGCATGTTTTTTGAAAAAAAAACTGTCTTACAACACATTGTTATTTTACTATATATCTCTGACTACAGATGGTAATACATTTCTGTGTAGTTATGTAAAATGTAAAAAGTCCTCATCCAGTTGAAAAATGTTTTAAAAAATTTGTGAAGATTTTTGGGCTGCCTAAATTATGGTAACGCATGAAAAGCTTGAACTCTTCATTTCAACCACATTATAAGACTTTATGCTGTCTCTGTACGGAATACAAAACGGCATGACTCAAAGAAAAGGTTTAAAGCAGGAAGAACAAGTATAGCTCACAAAGCTCAATGTAGTCAACCATCAGTATTGTGCACACATCAACATACTGAATTCCTTCAGACCACATTACGCTGTCTGGTTGATGTACATTTTGATATCAGCTATGGATGTGCACGTGCCAAAGTGCATAAAGAGTTGGGATACCATAAAGTTTACGCAAGATTTGTACCCAAATAGCTCACTGAGCCACACAAACCAACATCCTTCAGTGAATTGCAGCAGGTTTCACTCCCTCTACCCAAAGAGTATTTCAACGATGGTGCAGTCTTGTAGAGGAGGGTCAGTGTTCTTTTGACCTTGGCTTCAACTAGACTAAGAGCAGAGTGCTGTGCTCTATATGTTCCAACTACCCATACGCCATTGCAAACGTTGTTGTATTGTGTTAGTTTCTATCCATTTTGGTTACTGCATAATTATAAAATTTTCTTAAATTTTTATTTACCCTCATATAAATAGGAGAACAGAAGAAATGCTGGATGATCATTTTAGTTCATCTCATTTAGAAGGGATATTGATTGATTGAATTTTTGTTTTGGTCTTTGTTTACCACCCGCAGTAATTTTGAAAGTTTAATTAGTCAGTCATTTTCCAACCCACTATATCCAAACACAGGGTCACGGGGGGTCTGCTGGAGTCAATCCCAGCCAAAACAGGGTGCAAGTCAGGAACAAATCACGGCAGGGCACCAGCCCACCGCAGGAAAGTTTAATTAGCAATGCAAAAATCCACTGAAACATATTTAAGATTCATTCCCCTGTAGCTGTAAGTTGTTTTCTTTTTGCACCAGTTCCATCACTATTTTCCCTTGATTTATCTTGTTTTGCATTAATTTAGTAATTATACTTCTATTACTGCCTACCTTGTAATCTAGTGTATAACATTATTATAATAGTATTTGCTTAGTAATGCACTTTTGAGATGGTGCCTGTTGTGCAAAGCAGTGTGTAGAACTTGCTGTAAGCAATTTTCAACAGTGGTGATGCAGCATGAAAAAAACATGAATTTATTATCTTTAATATTCATATTACTACATTACTACATTACATATATATTTAAAAAAAAAAACAACTAGCACCCAACCAGCAAACAAAAAAAAGCAGCACAATATGAAGTGGGTGACAATTTATTCAGACACCTGGTAGGTAAGAGCAGTTAACAGTAAAAAAAAAAAAAGTACCAAGTATTGGTATTGCTGAAATGAGCAGTTTGATTCTGCAGTCAGTTTAGTATACTAGTCCCTCAACTTCTCTTCTCACCATACATCAGTCTTAGACTAGCTTTAATAAAACAATTCCAACACTGTACTCTGTTATAGACAGTCAATTCGCTGCTGGGGCACACAGCTTTTACAGTGCTACTGGTGGAAGATAAAAAAAAATTGCACATGCGTCTTTGCAACAATCACTGAAAATGCAAGTTAGCAGGACCCAGAAATGACTCCTAAAAATAAATATCTAAAGAAAAATAACAGTTGCAAAACAGTGTTTTTGAACAGTATATGGAACATACAGAAAGGACAAGGATTGTGCATTAAGGTACACATCAAGCCAGTTACAACTGACTGATATCTACAAGGCTGAGGTGCACATGGCCCTTCAGGATGTATTCTTCTTCTTCTTTTTATCCCTATCTGACATTGGGTTTGGATCGGCTTCTAAGCCCATATGTTGTCAGATTTTGTTCATAACACATTTCTATGCAGGACGGTCCGTGGCCATGTTATTGGCCTCTTCAATGTTAAGTCTACAGTTTTTCACGTCTTCTTTGACCTGCTTAATCCAGGTTTTCATTGGTTCTCATCATTGGATTTTCCACTGGGCAGGTCAATTTCACCAGAGGAGATTGTAGACTAGTCGATTGTGGTTCATTCAGCATATATGGCTAAACCAACACAGTTGTTGCGTCTGATCTGCTTGCTGATGGTCGCTATTTCTCGCACCAATTTCAAATAACTTCATTTCGGATATGATCACATAGAGAGACACATAGTAAATCTGGTGAAGACAACGCATTTGGAAGACCTCGAGCTTCTGTAAATCTGATTTGAATAGGATCCAGGTCTCTGATCCATACAGGAGGATTAACAGAATCAGAGTCCGGAATAGGCAAACTTTGGTCTTGGTCAAGATGTTGGTTCACTTCCACAGACACCACTTCAGGGAAGTAAATGCAGCAGCTGCTTGGCATTTTTTCCTGCTTTTCCTGCACCAACAACCCCAAGTATTTGAATTCTCAATCTGGATGCCATCGAGTTGAACAATGGCTGGTCATCCATCATTTGTCAGTGCTTTCGTCTTGTCCATGTTGATTATGAGCATGTACGACTAAGTATTGTGAGCAGTGTTATAGAGGATATCTGTGGCCTCAGTATCCTTATCAGCCAATATTACGATGTCATCGGCAAACATGAGTTCTGTTAGAAAGAAAGGGAATTAGGATGTATTAAAGACACCTGATAATGAATACATTTGTGTAGACTGTATAGAGATTTTAATGGAGTAAGAATGCTGTTTAAGTAAAAACTGTTCAGATGCTTGGATGACTTTTACACCAGTGTTCCTTTTAAATAATTATGTGCACATTTGGCCTAAGTACACAAATGGGTAAATGAGACATTCAAGTTGATAGTTGCAGCCTATTTCCTTCTCTTGACAGCAGGCAAACTAAATATTTGGAAACAATCATTGATTACTAACTAAACTTTGATCTCAACACAGCACTTACTGTATCTGTAAAAAGGAGCAGTCACAACATTTTTTTCTTAGGAAACTCGAGAAACTGTTTTATAGTGGGCAAAACAATGATGAAACTTTTTTTTTTATAAATCCTTTGTTCAATCCATTGTTACATCAGCAATAATGATATAAATCATCTTATTGGTTCACAATAGACCTCTGTCACTGAAATGTATTATAAACAAGCTAGAAAGAAAGCCCGCTCAGCCATCCTTTTTGCTCTAAATTCCACCTGTTGCCATCAGGCTGCAGATTTAGGTTTCCTAAGGTAAAGAGCAACAAGTTTAAGTCTTTTTTCCTAGATTTTTTTTTTTTTTGAAGTTTTATTAATTTTATTGCAATCATTCCATACAAATCAATCAATTTTTACAAAAAGTGAAATTGAGTTAAGAACAAGTCGACCCCCACCCGAGAGAGAGAGCAAGACAAATGGCGTAAAATTTAAGGCTTGTAAACATACCTAAATTAATAAGTTTGATAAGCCAATAGAGATGAATGCAGAAGACAAAGAAATACAGAAATAATTGCTTCCTCTGTGCTTTAAGAACTTATTTTAAAATATTACTGATTAGATCCTGCCATGTTTTGAAAAAAGTCTGTACAGATCCTCTAACTGAGTATTTGATTTTTCCAATTTCAAATAGTATAAAACATCGGTTTCCCACTGACTTAAAGAGGAGAGTTTGGGTTCTTCCAGTTTATCAGAATAAGTCTGCGTGCCAAAAGTGTAGTGAATGCAATCACAGTTTGTTTGTCTTTCTCCACTTTAAACCCATCTGGAAGAACCCCAAACACAGCTGTTAATGGGTTAGGAGGGATTGTGAGACCAAGGCTGTCTGAAAGGTAATTAAAAATTTTTGTCCAGAATAATGTTAATTTGGTGCAGGCCCAGAACATGTGACCCAGTGAGGCTGGGACTTGATTGCAGCGTTCGCAGGTTGGATCATGCCCTGGAAACATTTTGGAGAGTTTTAGTCGAGACAGATGTGCTCGATATATAATTTTGAGTTGTATAATTGTATGCTTTGCATATGGAGCTCAAGTGAATTCTCTGCATTGCTACTTTCCACTCCTTTTCTGATATATTAATTGAGAGATCTTTTTCCCAGTGTCCTCTTGGATCTTTGAAAGGGAGGGATTGTAAAATGATTTTATATATTGTAGAGATGGTGTCTGAGTCCTTGAAATTAAGCAATATTTTATCCAGCATGGATGAGGGTGCAAGATGAGGAAAATCTGGAAGGTTCTGTTTAACAAAGTTCCTGATTTGAAGATAGTGAAAGAAATGTGTAGCTGGAATGTTAAATTTGGAATGTAATTGTTCATAGGATGCAAAGACGTTGTCTATATAAAGATCTCTAAGCAAGTTAATTCCAAATTTTTCCAGATATTAAAACTGCATATGTTTGTGAAGGTTGAAAGAGGTGGTTCTCTTGCAGAGGTGCCACAGATAAAAGCTTCTCCGTCTTAAAATGCTTTCTACATTGGTTCCATATTCTAAGTGAGTGAGCACAATTGGGTTATTAGTATATTGCCGATAACTTGTGTTTATTGGGCACAGAGCAGGGAATACAAAGAAGTACTGCAGGATTTTACTTCTATTGTGGACCAAGCCTGTGTATGTTCTTCTATTTGTGTCCAGGTTCTTATAGCTGTATATTTGCTGCCCAGTAATAAAACTGGAAGTTAGGTAGAGCCATGCCGCCTTTTGTCTTTGTAGGGTCGCTCTTTGGATGTGGATGTTTTGAATTCCAAATAAATGAGGTTATTGTTGAATCTAATTGCTTAAAAATGATTTATTAATGTATATTGGAATGTTTTGAAATAAAAAAAGGAGCTTAGGAAGAATATTCATCTTAACAGTGTTAATTCTTCCAGCTAGTGTGAGATGAAGGGTTGACCATCTATGCAAGTCTTGTTTAATTTTTTCCATGCAGGCGAAATTTTGTTGATAAAGAGCTTTATGTTTACTTGTGATGTTTACCCTAGGTATTTAAACTGTTCTGCAATGATAAAAGGTAGGGTGTCTAATCTAATATTATATGCTTGAGAATTCACTGGAAAGAGTACACTTTTATTCAGATTAATTCTGAGACCAGAGATCTTTTGAAATTCTGTGAGTGCTGTTAAGACTGCAGGCACAGAATTTTCTGGGTCTGATATATACAGTACCATATCATCTGCATATAATGAAATTTTCTGTTCCAGTCCTTCTCTGATAATCCCCTTTATCTGATCAGTATTTCGACAATGTATTGCCAGTGGTTCAATGGCAATTGCAAACAGTAGTGGTGACAAGGGCATCCTTGTCTAGTACCACGTTCTAGTTTAAAGTAGTCTGAGCAAATGTTGTTGATACAAACTGAAGCTTCTGGGTTAGTATACAGTAATTTAATCCATGCACAAATGTTGGGCCAAACCCAAATTTCTCCAATGTAGTAAAAGGTATTTCCATTCAATCATGTCAAATGCTTTTCTGCATCCAATGATAATAATATTTCTGGGGTGTTTGATTTAGTTGGTGAGTATATTACATTAAACAGGCGTCGAAGATTTGAAGATAAGTGTCGGCCCCTAATAAATCCAGTTTGGTCTTGTGATATTACGAGGGAGCACTTTCTCCATCCTTCTAGCTATGATTTTAGAGAGTATTTTAACGTCATTATTCAGAAGTGAAATTGGTCTGTATGATGCACATTGTAATAAGTCCTTATTTTGTTTTGGAAAACAGTGATTAGTGCTTGGCGAAAGGTTTGAGGAAGAGTTTGGTTATCTCTGGCTTCTGTAAATGTTGCTAATAGGAGGGGAGCTAGCTGAGCAGAGAATTTCTTGTAAAATTCTGCAGGGTAGCCATCAGGGCCTGCTGCTTTCCACCTTGAGTGACTTTATAGCATCTAGTAATTCTGATAAGCAGAGGTTTATCAAGTTCCTCTCACTAAAAGCGTCTATTTGTGGTATCTGTAATGTATCCAGAAATGCATTAGATTGTGTATTGTCTTCTTTAAACTCAGTAGTATATAGGGATTTATAGTAGTCTCTGAAAGTGTGCATTATATTTTTGTGTCGATGATTTTATCTCCGTTAGTGTTGTGATTACTGAGATTGCATTGCGCTTCTTGCTTGTGAATTTGTTGAGCTAAAAGCTTATTAGCTTTCTCTCCATGTTCATAGTAATGATGTCTGGATTTATAAATTAGTTGTTCAGTTTCTTTAGTTGTCAAGAGGTTTAATTCTGAATGTAGAGCCTGCCTTTTCCTATGTAGAGTCTTGCTTGGTAGTCTGGCATGTTCTTCTATCTCTGCTACTTTCTTGGTTTCTGATTTATTTCTGTGGGAAAGATATGAGATAATCTGTCCTCTTAAGAAGGCCTTAAGAGTTTCCCAGAGTATTCCTGCAGAAATCTCTGAGGATGTATTTGTCTCTAGAAGAATTTGATTTGTTTGGATATAAATTCTGTACAATTCTCGTCAGCTAATAGAAGCGGGTTGAGGCGCCATCTGCGATGTGAGTGTGTGGGGCTTAGTAATTTAGCTCCAAGATCAGAGGTGCATGGTCAGAAATAACAATAGCATCGTATTTGCAAGATTTAATCATAGGCAAGAAGTTATTATCTATAAAAATAAAATCAATCCTTGAGTAGCAATGATGTACTGGTGAGTAGAAAGAATATGTTCTTGAATTTGGGTTTAAAACCTCCAGGGTCTGATAAGTTGTGATCAGTTATAAACTTTGTAATTATCTTTGCAGTGTTAGATGTCGTTCCCCTGTGGAGAAGTCCTATCTAAAGTGGATTTAAAACACAATTAAAGTCCCCAGCCATTATAATTTTATGAGTGTTCAGATTGGGAATGGATGCAAATAAATTTTGTATAAATTCCTTATCATCAACATTAGGTGCATAAACATTTATCAAAATCATTTTACAGTTAGATAAGTCTCCCATGACCATCACATATCTCCCTTCAGGATCCAATACTACATCTGATGCTACAAATGGTACTGTTCTATGTATGAGAATTCCCACACCTCTAGTTTTCTTTGTAAAACTAGAATGGAACATTTGGCCAGTCCAGTCTTTTGCAGCGGAACTGATCCTTGCTTAGTAAGTGGGTCTCCTGTAAAAATACTATTTTAGCATTTAGACCTGTTAGGTGAGAGAGTACTTTCTTTCTCTTTAATTCGTGATTCAGGCCTTTAACATTCCAGCTCACAAGTTAACTGTCCCATCATGGAGACATTGATTCTGAGTTTTTGATGTCATTTTATAGTCTTAACTGGAAGTGAGACAGCTTGCCTTAATTTCCTATTTCCCCAAGAGTTGTTGCCATGCAGCTTATTATTACGTTGGTAGTTATAATTATAAAGATTAAAAGAATAGATTATATATAGATCTAGCCTGCTCTCTTAATCCCCCACCCTCCCTATTTGCCTCCCCAAGTGAGGCTAGAACCCACTTCACACAGTCCCAGTCCTCTGACATACCCAGAGACAGAGCACATCCAAAGCAAAACAAGCCCCATATAGCGGCGTTTTAGGGTTAAAAAAATAGAGATATCTATTACCAATATAGTCTAAATACTATATGCAAAAAAATCATTAACAAACTTGCACTTAAAATATATATAATCTTCAGCAATCTTAGTGTATTAAGATAATACACCGATAATAAACCCAGGAATGGTGTTAGAAAGTGGTCCAGAATAAGCATAATAATTCTTAATGCAATAATAGCAATAACAATAAACCAAACGTATGATTTTGAACAGTCTCGTTTAGGGTAGAGAGAAAATAATTAGATAAAAAAAGAAGAAAAAGTAATTAAGCACAAACGTCTATAACTGTAATTAAAACATAAACAGATAGCTAGTAATATAGTATATGAGAATATATAATGATAAAAACCTGTATTTTAAACAAATAGATCAGACAGTAGATTATTAATCCTTGCCATATCATTAACGGCCATGACTCACTATTATTTATCAGTATAGTCCCAGGATCAGCTTTTGTTAATTCCTTTTCTACTGCTTCCTTGCTAGCGAAGACATAGAATTGACCCTGCAATTCCACTTTCAGTTTGGCAGGATACAAGAGGCTGTATTTGATTTTGGCTTGCCGTAACCGCTGTTTAATGTTGTAGAAGGCTGCGCGTTTAGTAGCTCTTGCTGGAGAGAAATCAGGGAAGATACGAATGTAGTTATTTTCATATATAATCTCTTGCTTGTGTCTGAGGAGTGCCATCACCTCTAACTCAAATGATAATCTTTCAAAGCGAATAATAAAAGATCTAGGTCTAACGGTATTTGATCCGCTTACGCGATAAGCCGCTGCTATCTCAGAATCTGCTTTAAAGTCCTCTCCAATTATTTTAGAAAAAAGTTCAGCTGCGAATTTCACAGGGTTTGGGCTTTCTCGATTCTTAGGCAGACCTTCAATTCTGACATTATTCCTTCTGCTTCTATCTTCCAAAACAGCCAGTTTTTTGCATTCAGAGCTAACAGTTGCTGCTTTTTCTAAAGCACTGGAAGCTAAATTTTCGTCTGTTTCAATCCGAGTCGCGAATGTCTCCTTGACATCCTCCAGTTGATCAGCAAGCATGCTCAGTTTAACCAAGGTTTCCTGAATGTGCTCTTCAGTTTTACCCAGCATATCTTTAAAGACTTTATTATCCTGCTGCCGCATCTGTCGCAGCTCCTGTTGCAGCTCCTGTCTCAGCTTCTCATTTGCCTTTTCCCTTGCCTTCTCATTTGCCTTCTCGGTTTTCTTTATCTCTTGCATGAGCTCAGCGAACATCACCTTCAGTTCAGACAGATCAATTCTGCCTTCTTGCACTGTAGGTGAAGCGGCAGGCTCTATTGTAGCCAGTGTCCGCGATGTTCCCGGCTCGCGTGGAGTAATTGAAACCGCAGACTGCAAGGCCTTTTCCAGTTTCAGGTGATCTTCTCCAATCAGCGACCTATCGAGACCTGCTTTACTCACGCTCGTACATTCGCTCCCCATTTCGCTCTCAGCCGGCGACGATGTAGCGGACCGTGGTCCCGAAGAGTCTGGGCTTTCGCGCATCTGATGCAAGTCAGTCTCTGAAAGGCCGTATCTTGAACTAGGGCTTGCTGATCTTAGATTGGGTGCAGCTTTAGTTTTCAGTTCTTTCGGACCCCCTTTCGTGTTGGCCATGTTTATATATGCTTACATATACTGTAACAGTGTCCCTCAGGTTGGATAAATACAGGATAATAAGCAGATAATATGGAAAATAACACCGCTGCCAGCAGGACTCCACTTCGGACTTCCATCTCTCGCAACGGACGAGACCAAAATCTTTTCCTAGGTTTTTTAAGCATTTTAAATTCTGTTACTAGTAGGGATGCTGGTAAATGTTAAATTCTGTATTATTTTGTGTACTGTTGAAAGTAATTATTCTTCTTTGTATTGATCTTAAGTCTATGTTTATGCAATAACATTGGTTGTCAAATGTTGTGCCTTTGTTTATCTATTGGATCTCTATAACAGTGTCTTCTGTTGTTGTACTTTCCTGCTGCAAACAAATTTCCCTCTGGGATAATAAAGTCTACCTAAACCAGAACTTTTTTTTCCATAACTTACAAATAAAGATTGCTTCATACTTTACCGCCAGGTATCCATCCAAACCCCCAACCACACACACATACACACACACACACACACACACTGGTAGCTGCGCTATGCAAAGTAAGGGAAGAACAGACTAAATTCATTAGAAGAGTACTGTTCTGGCCAAGATTATTTTATTATCCAGAACTGAAGGATATCATTGCTGTTCAATTATATTTATTAATATAAATTACTACACTGATCTGTAGATCTCTATCAGGCAGTTTAGCAAAAAACTAAGGAAGAGTTTCAATATGGCAATTTAATTTTCCTATTTTTAAGAATACAGTAATCCCTCCTCGATCGCGGGGGTTGCGTTCCAGACCCCCCCGCGATAGGTGAAAATCATGAGTAGAAACCATATGTTTCTATGGTTATTTTTATATATTTTAAGCCCTTATAAACTCTCCCACACTGTTTATAAATATTCCCTTAGAGTTATACAGCATAATCCCTTTGTATTCTCTTAGATATTAGGTAAGATTCATTGAAATTATGTATATAAACACACTGTTTATATACAGTAAAACCTAAATATTATTTTAAAGATATTGAGTGTCTCCGATATCACGTTCCAGCCATTACGATAGACATGCCACCAGCAATAAATACGTACAATGCAACAAAAATAGTATACAGTAAATGTGTGTGTACAGTGATACTAAACGTACGTGCATGTACTAAGTACTGTAAGTAGAAAATTAATTATGGTTACTCACCAACAATGACACGATGACTTGTCCGATAGCAATGAGTTTTATTTTACTGCACAACAAAAGAGAGCGTTACAGCCCTTAAAGGAGCCACTTCAGGCGATTGTGTAGCACTGCCGTTGTTCTTCTTCTGGCAGTCTTCAATCCAAATCGCAAAAGCAGATTCCATCCAGACTACTGCCTTATTACATCCACTTACAACTCGTTTTGCACCCTGGTTAAAAGGACACTGCAGCCGTAGATCTTATATTCTTTTCCTACTTTTTAAATAAAAAGAATCGTAGCCTTCAACAAATCCAAAGCGTTTACCTTTTAAATCGTTAACATCTTCCATTTAGCGGCACGGCCCTGAAGCAGTAGCAGATCGTTTTGGAGCCATAATGAAGGGCTTGACTATGCACAAAGATAAACACAAAAGAGCACAACTCTTTACACAGAGAAACACGTTGATGCTGAATGAGCGAGACGAGACGTCCTGGTTAACACTGTATTCAGCACGCAGGAACTTAACTGCTTGCTCTGATTGGTTAGCTTCTCAGTCAGGAGAACTTAACTGCGTGCTCTGATTGGTTAGCTTCTCAGTCATCCGCCAATAGCGTCCTTTGTATGAAATCAACTGGGCAAACCAACTGAGGAAGCATGTACAGGAAGTAAAAAGACACATTGTCCACAGAACCCGCGAAGCAGCGAAAAATCCACGTTATATATTTAGTTATGCTTTCATGTAAAATCCGCGATAGAGCGAAACCGCGAAAGTCAAAGCACGATATAGCGAGGGATTACTGTATAACATATTTAGTAACATTCCATCATTAATTTTAGATTTTTCTACTAGTCATGCGTCCAAAATGAATGTCCCCTTCTGGTTCTAGCTTAGTTTTGTAATGCACTCTTTGAAGTTGTGTATAATATTATATATAGTATATTATATTTTATTATACTATAGTATTTTAGTATCCTCATTATTACAACCCCTGGGCGCGTCCAGGTGTCCGTGTGTGTGTGTCTTCTGGTGAAGTGTGCATTCGCGGGGCCACATGGCACGTATTCAGTCTCTTCCTGTGCACAGAGGGAGACACACACACAGGCGTGTGCGCGCGAGACAGACAGTCACACACACACACACACACACAGGCGTGCGCCAGACAGACAAAACGAATTAATTGTATTTACATACAATCCTATGGGGGAAATTACTTGGTTGTAAGCCGATTTGGTTGTGAACCAAGGTTCCACTGCATTACTGTCAGACAAAATTACAGGCATTTTACGGAAATACAAACCGGTATTACTGAGAGAGAAAATTAAAGGCACACAATACAGTGACGCATATTACAGTTACATACAAGGTCCCTTTCCAATTAATATACAGTAGACTGTTCCTAATGTTTATACACTATTGCTTAATGCCTAGTTATGTAATATTTGTTGCAGTAAATTGCTATTGGTAAAACTGCATTTAGGTACATTTAATTATGATAAAGTTGGTGGAATTTTAAAAAAATCATAAAATTAAATGTTTTACCAGGAACATGATGGGGATGTAGCACCTTATTGTTCCCATACGTCTTTATATTTCCATAATACAAAAATTCAGAGGGTTGTTTAAGTAAACTACTACTCCTGGTTGAGTAATTGTTCTCAAATTTCGTATCTGTTTGCTTTTTATCATTTTAAATATCTATACAAAATTTGAATCTCCTATCTGTAATTATAACCATAGTTTATTTGAAAATTCGCAAAAGTATTCAGTACCACTTCCAGTTGCACAATTTTTTTCAAATTTCATATCTACTTTTTTGATCATTTCAAATATCCACACAAAATTTGAATCATAAATGTTTGTTTGTAGCCATAGTTTATGAGTTAAATGAGTTGATTTGTTAAATCTCATCAACCTAGGTCAAAGCGTTTTTGAGTTATCATGTTTACACACCGACAGACATACAGTTAGGTCCATAAATATTTGGACAGAGACAACTTTTTTCTAATTTTGGTTCTGTACATTACCACAATGAATTTTATATGAAACAACTCAGATGCAGTTGAAGTTCAGACTTTCAGCTTTAATTCAGTGGGGTGAACAAAACAATTGCATAAAAATGTGAGGCAACTAAAGCATTTTTTTAACACAATCTCTTCATTTCATGGGCTCAAAAGTAATTGGACAATTGACTCAAAGGCTATTTCATGGGCAGGTGTGGGCAAGTCCGTCATTATGTCATTATCAATTAAGCAAATAAAAGGCCTGGAGTTGATTTGAGGTGTGGTGCTTGCATGTGGAAGATGTTGCTGTGAACAGACAACATGCAGTCAAAGGAGCTCTCCATGCAGGTAAAAGAAGCCTTAAGCTGCGAAAATAGAAAAAACCCATCTGAGAAATTGCTACAATATTACGAGTTTGGTACATCCTGAGAAAGAAACCAAGGACTGGTGAGCTCAGCAATGCAAAAAGACTTGGACATCCACGGAAGATAACAGTGGTGAATGATCGCAGAATTATTTCCATGGTGAAGAGAAACCCCTTTACAACAGCCAATCAAGCGAACAACACTCTCCAGGCGGTAGGCATATCGATATCCAAGTCTACCATAAAGAGAAGACTGCATGAAAGTAAATACAGAGGGTGCATTGCAAGGTGCAAGCCACTCATAGAGCCACTCAAGAATAGAAAGGCTAGATTGGTCTTTGCTAAAGAACATCTAAAAAAGCCAGCACAGTTCTGGAAAAACATTCTTTGGACAGATTAAACCAAGATCAACCTCTACCAGAATGATGGTAAAAAAAAAGGTATGGAGAAGGCGTGGAACAGCTTATTATCCAAAGCATACCACATCATCTGTAAAACAAGGTGGAGGCAGTGTGATGGCTTGGGCGTGCATGGCTGCCAGTGCCACTGGGACACTAGTGTTTATTGATGATGTGACACAGGACAGAAGCAGCCGAATAAATTCTGAGGTGTTCAGAGACATACTGTCTACTCAAATCCAGCTAAATGCAGTCAAATTGATTGGGTGGCGTTTCATGACCCAAAACATACAGCCAAAGCAACCCAGGAGTTTATTAAAGCAAAGAAGTGGAAAATTCTTGAATGGCCAAGTCAGTCACCTGGGTAATGGTATTTTTGGACACAGGAATGTCTAAAACGTCAAGATTCATCAAAATCTCAAGGTCAAACTTTTTCATGTTTCCTATACTTTCTCTACACTATGTAGAGAGACACACACACACACACACAGGCAACGCGAGAGAGAGAGACGCACACACCGGCAGTGGGAGAGAGAGAGCTGGACGCATAAGGTAGGAAGGCAGTTAAAGAATGCACTGGGATTGATTTTGTTTTCACTTCTGATTACAGTGATCGTTTTGTAGTGTGCATCGTTGCAATGTTACTTTTCTTGGTGGTTTATTAAATTATGGATTTTTTTTCAAATGTTCATTTTTTTCTCTATGCTTAAAACTCATTAAATAAAGTGTTTTTACCCAGCGGTTGGTAGCGCTATAGTGCGAACTATTGCAATGTTAGTTTTCTCTGTTGTTCAAGGTTTTCTCAGTGTTATTCAATGTTTTTACATTTAGTTTACTATTGCACTGTGCATTCTATGGTTTAATTAACTATATTTGTGCTTAAAAACTTAAAAATATATATATATTTACATACAGTTCGTATGGTCTGGAACGGATAAATTGTATTTACATACATTCCTATGGGGGAAATTGCTTCGGTTCACGACCAAGTCGGTTTACGACCAGAGTTTTGAAATGAGTTATGGTCGTGAACCGAGGTTCCACTGTATATGGTATATATGGACTCATTTCTTCATTGTAGTGGGCTGCTTCATTAGAGAAATGTGAACTTAATGAGACTTCTGTCATTAGTCCCTCTTAAAATAATGACATTTTTTGAAAGTACAACAATTGTACTTAGTCTTTTATATTTAGTTCTTATTACCAGTGGATATGAATACTTCTTATCATATTTTAAAAAACTGCCAATTTTTGCTGTTGTATTGCATATCTATATTAACGTTTTTGCTTCTTTTCACCAGCAGATAACTAATGTTACACCTTTTTTTTTTAGAGGCAATTTAGTTTCATCAGATGATATGTTAGATTGGTTACGACCCTTCTGTGGAAACACAGGATTTCCAGTGAGACCTCGTATTGCAGTCCTGCAGATATTGGAACAGGCATTTCAACTCAGCAATGAGGATTGCAAATTGTTGATCTTCTTCAGAACTGAGACTGTCCTGAAATCTTGCTGGTCTGATAAGCAGGTAATATATTAAAATATATGCATATATTGAATGTAGACAAGTTCAGGGCTGGAATCATAATGTTCAGACCAGTGTGTCAGCTTAAGAACTGACCTTTATGGGTTAGGGAAATAGTAGATATATGATGGATAGGCACAGAGGGGCACAGAATGAAGTTGTATTTGTATCCCAGGATGGCAAAGAATTGTACATATTTTATTCTTGGTCATTCAGGAGATCCTGACCCTTGTAGAAAAAAATAGCTGATTAGGTTGCAGCAATACTTGAGAGTCAGGGCCGACTCACAGGTTAAACTAGAGGTATTAGAAGTCTAGGACTTAGTTGCAGTTTTGATATTTTACAGCAAACGTGCAGCCGTAAAATGTTGTGATGTATGCCAGTTTGTTTATGTTCTGCAAGAAATTACTAATGCATGGGTGTCCTTTATATTTCTATTCCTAATGAAGACAATACATTCAATAAACAGCCATATCAATGACCAGTATACTTTGACAAAAAGTTGTCAGTAACCTATTTCACACCTACTGTTTTTTAGTTTCTTATATATAAAGAACACTGGTAAACTGACCATTGCTGTGCATTTTAAAATGTGTACATTTGATAAATAAAATGTAAGTTTGGTTTTGGGAATATTTTCCATATATGTTTATGTTTATAATATAAATATAAGACTTTGTAAAGTCTGGTTTCTTCTAAGTCAAGATGGAATAAGGATAAGATGGAGAGGAATTCTTTATGTGCAAGGTGGGTATTGTCTATGTTTGTTTTTCAATTGGCAGATGAAAACATCTCCGCAAAAGAGTTGCCAAAAAAATATAGCAATACAAAACTTATAGTACTTTCCAAAAGCTTTACTGTAGCAGGTAAGTTGCTAGCATGATGTCAATTCTTGGCAAAATAAACCTTAGCAGACACACACATATTTTTGCGTTAAATTAAATTAATATTTAATTTCTATCAGCCCCTCCTAGAGATTCTAGCATAACACAGGTAAAATTTCTAAGTGTGTCTTTGAAGACTGTGATATGTGATGTGCTACAGCTAGTTCAGATTTTACAGATACCGCTAGTTTCATCCAATACTAAGCACATACACTCATCGGCCTCTTTATTAGGTACACCTTGCTAGTACTGGGTTGGACCTCCTTTTACCTTCAGAATTGCCATAATTCTTCATGGCATAGATTCACAAGGTGCTAGAAACATTCATCAGATGTTTTGGTCCATATTTGTTTGGTCAAAGTTTAGTAACTTGGTATTGCACCCCGCCCTTCTATTTTGCATATTTTTTTTCACATATGCATGTTACGTTCCTGGCAAAAGTCCACGTCTCAGGCTGCAAAATATAGGTGCCCATGATTTTAACTGTAAAAAAATAACAATGCTCCAAGGAAAATATTTTACTTTTTTAAAATATTGGAATATACATACTAAGAGTCATATCTTTTACCAGGTGATTCCAGCCACCATACCGCATGCATTTCGGAACAGGTAATTACCTGAAGCTAAGTTTGTAGGGCCCAGCCACTACTTGGATGGGAAATAAACAAGGAAAAGCTTGGGTTGCTGCTGGAAAAGGTGTTGGTGAGGCCAAAAGGGGGTGCATACCCTGTGGTCTAAATGTGTATCCCAATACCCCAGTGCACTGACAGGGACAATGTACTGTAGAAATGGTGCTGTCCTTCAGATGAAATACAAAACGAGGTCTTGACTCTCTCTGGTTATAAAAGATCCCTGGACATCCTTCGTAAACAGTAGGGCTTATCCCATTGTCTTAATCATACTAGCCTCCCTAATCATCCCCTGCCTCTAATTTGCTAACTGTCTGTTACCCCTTTGCCAACCAATCTATACTAATAAAAGGCAAAGCCTTCACTGACTGACTGACTCACTCACCGACTCATCACTAATTCTCGTTCCCGTGTGGGTAGAAGGCTGAAATTTGGCAGGCTCATTCCTTACAGCTTACTTACAAAAGTTGGGCAGGTTTCATTTCGAAATTCTACGCATAATGTTCATAACTAGAAGCTGTTTTTCTCCATATAATGTAATGGAGTTGAGCTGGATGGCCGTGGGGGGGCGGAGTTTCGTGTGACATGTTCACGCCTCCCACGTAATCACGTGTACTGACTATCAATGCAGTACGTAGAAAACCAGGAAGAGCTCCAAAAAGCGCTGAAGAAAACATGCATTATATAATTGAGAAGGCAGCGAAACAATAAGAAGCAAGCGACTGACATTTACAACCATATTCATGAGTGCTGCTACTTCGGAAACAAAGCATGGTGTAAACTTAAAGTTTAAATTAAGTTCATAGACAGGCTACCGCTGGCGTTTCACATGCCCACAGGTAATGCGGGACACAAGTTTAATGAGAGGGGCGGGATATAAACGAGAGTTTTGATCACTTTGTAACTAAGTTAAAATTGCAGATGAAGGGCTGTGCTTATGCAAATTCCGAGAGACTGTTTTTTGTGGGGGATTGACAGTTAAAGGCGGGTGGGGAGTCCGTCATCAACTCCCCTCCCATTCACCTCATTTAAGCTCTGAGCTGAGCTCCACGGCTACGCCGTCTTCGAAGCAACCGTCACACTGCCACCAAATACTCACAGAAAAATCCACAAGTTAATACACACCCTGTCTCTAGAGTTTCTCCACACTCAATGTATTCCTTGCGTCCCCTTTATACCCTCTGATCTCCCATTTCAATTCAGATGCCTCCAATTTCCATTAAGGCTCTGCTGCGCGATGACAAGTAATAAGTCTCAGGGACAGACCCTACAAAACGATGCCATTGATCTCAGGCAAGATTGCTTTTCTCCTGGACAACTATACATGCATTCTCAAAAGTGACCTCGCGCAGCTTCGTCATATTACAACCGGAGTGCAGCCAGAAACTTTTAAGTGCCGGATCTTACTTAACATTAAATTAAGCCGTGGACATGCGCAACATCACAAAGAGAGCAGCTCACGTGAACTTACTGAGCGCAGTGCAGTGATCACTTCCATGCATCAAACCTGTTCAAAAAACGCATTACACAATTGACAAGGTGATGGCTTTATATGGCGTTCGTTTATAAAGCAGCGGAGAGGCTGTGTGAAGGCAACTACACAAAAACAGCAGAGCGCCACACTCTGAATGTATTCCTGGCATCACCGTTATACCCCCTGATCTCCCATTTCAATTGAAATGCCTCAAATTTCCAGTAAGGCTCTGCTTCGCGGTGACAATTAGTAAGTCTCAGGGACACACCCTACAAAAGGTTGCCATTGATTTGAGGCAACATTGCTTTCCTCCTGGACAAAACTATACGTTGCATTCTCAAAAGTTATATATACACACACCCCGATCTACATACTGTCAAATAAACGAACCACACATCCTAGCGCAACATGAGAGGCTTTGCCTTTAAGCGCTGGCGTCTGAGGTTGATTCGAAGTGGGTGCAGTGAGTGTGTACTGCCTGATGAGCCCATCAGGCAGTTGGATTTATTCTTTAAATTTCTATGGTGAAGAAAAATTTATGCAATGATGATTAAATTTAACTTTCCTACTAAACATATTTCTGTCGACCAAATAAAAATTACAAATACAATAGTTCATAATACCCATGCAGCACTAAGTGCACGTAAGATTAGGAGTCATCCGTTTTAACAAGCAGCGTATTGCACTGATACGAAATAGCCTGCCCATTTAATTATTTAGGAGTGGATAGATAAATTAGGATTTTGTACAAATAATGTTTTTAATTTTTCTTCCTCAATGGATTCTGGCACCCCAGCAACAGCTGCTCGCACCCCAAAGGAGATATATATATATATATATATATATATATATATATATATATATATATATATATAGATATAGATATATGTATATATAGATATACATATATAGATAGATGGATATATACATATAGATAGATAAAAAGTAGATATAGATATATACAGTATATACAGTGATCCCTCGCTATATTGCGCTTTGACTTTCGCGGCTTCACTCCATCGCGGATTTTAAATGTAAGCATATCTAAATATAAATCACGGATTTTTCGCTGATTCATGGATTTCTGAGGACAATGGGTCTTTTAATTTAAAGTACAGTACATGCTTCCTCAGTTTGTTTGCCCAGTTGATTTCTTACAAGGGACGCTATTGGCGGATGGCTTAGAAGCTACCCAATCAGAGCATGTATTACATATTAACTAAAACTCCTCAATGATATACGATGTGCTTCGGCGGATTGTTTGCTTTTCTCGGTCTTTCTCTGACATTCTCTGCGCCTGATGGAGGGGGTGTGAGCAGAGGGGCTGTTTGTTTAGAAGATACGGAGGCTACTCTAAAATGCTGAAAGACTACCTTCACATTGCTCCCTTCTTTGCGGCTGCTTTATCGCGGCGCTCATACTTAAAAGCCCAACAGCACGTATTGATTTTTTGATTGTTTGTTTTCTGTCACGCTCTCTCTATCTCTCTGACATTCTCTGCTCCTGACAGCGCTCGTTTGAAGAGAAGATATGTTTGCATTCTTTTAATTGTGAGAAAGAACTGTCATCTCTGTCTTGTCATGGAGCACAGTTTAAACTTTGGCTAAAGGGTGTTATTTCATGTCTAGAGGGCTCTAATAATGTTAACAATGTGGGAGAGTTTATAAGGGCTTAAAATATATAGAAATAACCATACAAACATATGGTTTCTACTTCGCGGATTTTCACTTATCGCGGGGGGGTCTGGAACACAACCCCCGCGATCAAGGAGGGATTACTGTATAGATAGATAGATATGTGTATGTAAATGTGTGTCTGTGTATATATATATATATATATATATATATATATATATATATATATATATATATAAATATATAAATAAATGGTATATACAGATATACAGGTATATATATAGATATACAGGTATATATATATAGATATAGGTATATATGCCAGCAACCCTCATGACAATGACAAAACAATTACATTGTCAATCATGTTACGTTATTTTTAAAATGTTTCCTTTTCTTTTTCATTACTTTTTTAACACACTACTTCTCCGCTGCGAAGCGCGGGTATTTGGCTAGTAGCTAATATGTGGTACGCTTACTGGTGCAAAATGGCTGCCCTCTCATCATCCAGGAGGATGCTGCACATTGGTGGTGGATGAAGTGTTTTGACACTTCACTACCAGCAATAAAGAAGGCCCACCCAGAAGAACTATTGAATTCTGTATTTCCCGACACCATCTCATGAACTTAATTAACTCTTCCACATTATTTAAATGAAGCCAGTGGTCTTTAACCATTACCCCTTCATACATGCAGCCTCTTGGAGTGTCCTCATACCTGCCATAAAGGTTTTCTGCATTGACAAGTTTTTTTGCAATCAGTAAGTACTTTTTAATGGATATTATTGCAAAGTAGCCTGGGAGTACCCTTGATATCTGTATCTAAGCCAATTCAGTAGTGTGCCAAAACAAACAAAAGGTTTGCTGATGGACGGCTACAGGGTGATGCCGTGTATCCCCTTTGTGCATACCTGTTGGTATCTGTAACTAATTCTCCGACAAAGGCCGAAGAGCAATATGATACAGTGCATCAGCAGTGCCATACTGTCGCTGCAAAAAATATTGCTGTGAACAATAATGCTGAGTAGCAAAATATGCTTGCAGCGTTGTTGTCACTGGTGTACACATACCTATATGTTATCAACAATCGTTATATACTTTTAGATCACCAAACCCAAGCTTTTGATTTAATTAATCGGAATTCAGACTTGCAGAATGTTTTTCAGAGAGGATTTGATCTTGTTTGATGAGGGAACCAAATGTCTCAGCTCTCAGATGCAGCTGCATGTTATGTAGCTGGTAAATGTAAAAATCACAAAAGATAGAGTATCCACTTGAAGTCATCACTAAAATCCACTCAGTTGTACCAGCACTCTGAACCTCAGTTTGCTTAGAACAGAGAAAGCTCCTTTGAGAGAAGGTCATCACAAAAGTCCCACTGACAAGGCGTCAGTAGATTTGGTTGGCGGCTTTGGATTTGTTGGCTTACAAACCTGATAATGTGGTTAGAACGCAAAACACAATAAAGTAAATAGACTGAGGCGTTTCATGTTCATCATTGTTTTACAGCATATTGTGGCACACTGCACAAATGTGAAAGTAACTTGCAATTATATCAGAAATTTCTCCACTAAAATGTAATTACAGAAATATTACTGAGAGAGCAAATGTAAACAGGAATTTAATTTTTCTGGTTTAAAATATTTAAATAAATAACAATTTTCATGGTATTACAAAAGTGTCATATAAATTTGATTTTCCTCTGCAATAGGCAACATAGAATTGAGTAATTCTTAGCCTTACATTTGCTGCAAATCTGAAATTTCAAAAATACAATGTAGAGAGGACTGCATAAATACAGAAATAAAAATGCTGAAAAAAAGCAGAGGACAAGCAAGTAAGACTGCATGTGCTTCCGTGACATGACAGAAATGCACATCCTTAATAAGTTATACACTATAATTGAATTTGATTGTGTAAAATGCATGAATTGGAAAACTAGCAAGTAGGTGAGTAACAGCTAGAAATGAAATGCACATCTACAGTAAATGTTATTGAATACTTAATGAGACTGTGGCCCCTGAGATTCAATTTTTACATCTTCTTGTGTTCTTAGGTGCTTCAGTCATAAATAACCATAATTTTTATATGTATAGACTGTATGCAGTATCTGTTTATCATGTTGTTTCTAAGTATGGATTAGTAATATTTTATTCAGTTAACTTAAAACAGTTTTCTAAAACATATTTCAAAGTTGCACTTGTAACATATGTGCAAACAAAATTATTTTGGGCGATAATGTAATATTTTGTTTTGGAAAGAACATATTCTCATTTGTTTTTCTACATTGAAAGCTACATTTTCTGCATAATGTGAATACCTTATCAAGATGTCTAAAAATGCATAGATGTTGTTTAGAAGACATGTAAAAATATTTACAGGACTGATTTGGAGTGTTATACAATATATATGTATGTTTTCTTAAATAGTATTTGCATGTAAGTATATTTTTTTATGCCTTGCAATACACATTTTTATAGATTCAATAAAGTTGCCTGTGTTCCTCAGAATATTTAAAAAGATTACAAGCATAATAATTAAAGTAAGGAGTTTTCTTATTAGGTTGATGCAAGTAACTCAGTCCTGTATTTTTTATCTAGATGATAAAGAAATGTGTACTGCATTAATTAAAGTTAAATATAATATATGGCCTAATTAGCAATGTCTCCTGATAACTTTTGAAGAATAGTAGGTCTGCTTATTTGTTTCTCATGAAGTACAGAATAGTAATGATTTGTCTGATGGCCTTTACATACTGTAGATCTAGTTTTAATTGTTGCTTAAAGGACAATTTTATATTTACTTTGCTGTTTATTTTGTTCTTATTAAGCCATTTTAATTTAATGAATATCTATTTTGCCATTTTCCTTTAATGCTAGTTAAAAGATTTGTTGCAGTAGCAAGCTGAGTCATTTGTTTTATGGGATTTTTTTAGTGTTATCTTCATGTAGTTCACACGAGATGCCCACAAGAGGTCTTACCTCTCTTCTAAGTTAAGATAACTTTAACGATAGTATGTAGTCCCATTACTAAGATTTGTGTGAAAGCCACACTCAGAGTTTGTAGTAATCCTCTTAGTTTGGCTTTGCATATATCAAAAGAGCCTTAATATTTAATTACACTCAAGGTGCTGTAAGTAAGAGTCCTACAAATCAATGTAGCACTGGGAAACAGGCCAGCTTCTGCAAAATTAAAATGCCGTTATACTGAGGCAGTCACCTATCGAACCAATAGATACATACCAATATCCAATTCTTTAATAATTATCCAACAGAATTAAAAATGCACAGGTCCTAATTTTTCAAAAGGTTTCAAGTTCTTTTAATTCTTGTTTGAGCAATAGCCTGCCACTACTGGAGGGTAAGGCATGCTCTGTTCTAATCCCCTGGAGACATTTTATCTTCGAGTTTCAGATTCTGTAATTTTCTAGTTAACTGGTGCATAAAAAACAGGGGTCAAGATGCTGACGTTTCTTTTTCAAAAGAATGAAAATAAAAAGAAGTTTATTCCAAGATATTCTTTTTTTTTAGATTACTGGAATTTATTTAGCTACCAACTGCAAGCACGCTAGGTCAATATTAATGCATTCAAAGAAGAAAGAGAAAATTGCATGCTTAATTCAGCAATAGTCTGTAAAGCTGTTCAGCTTTTAGGGAAATAGATTCAGCATTAGCACTTGATCTTGATGAAAGTCTTAAGCCCATTTAAAGAACGGCCTCTATTTGGCATTAATTTTTGTGTCCTTTCACTTTTCTGTGTAACACTGACTTTTAACTAGCCTCTGACCTTGAAAGTTCAATTCACTTACAGCTAATTTAACCTTAGATTAAAGAAAAATGAATTCTCTGTTGTGCTGAAGCCCAAGTCTCATTATATTATAGAAACAATTTTAAGGAGCCAGCATATAATATTAACTAAACTTGTCATTGCTTCTGGAAAATCATTGTCACTGGTATACTGGCTGTGTTATGACATGAAATCTTGAGTTACCAATTTTTTGTTGCTTCATGTTTGCAGGACTTATATAAATTCTTTTTTTTAAACTTTCATATGCTAATAACTTCAGGAGTAATATAAGCCTTGAGGTAGCTACTTTTTAAATTCTTTTTTTTAAACTTTCATATGCTAATAACTTCAGGAGTAATATAAGCCTTGAGGTAGCTACTTTTTAATTATGTATCGAGAGAGCTTATAATTTATTCTGTGCTATGCACCTAGCATTTCAAATTATCTTCAATATTCTGTTCTTCCCAAGTTGTTTTTCCTTGAATTTATTTTTTTCTCTGTTAATTTTGGAGTATTGTTGTAGTTGTCCCCTTCAGTTATTTTGTTGTACTGTTGTCTTCAGTTTTTTTAAACAGTTTTTCTTGCAGTTTGGTCAGTGATATCATTATAGGAAGCTTACTTGCCAGTGCAAAACAATAAACTATTTTCATTAATGTATATTTTTATATACATCATTACTATGTAATCCACGGTATTTTCTTTGTTGATTGAGAATCCCAGTGTTTAATGTTTCACTTAATAATCTCAACCCAGGTGTTCAGTTCAGTCAATTGAATTAAGAAAAGAAACAAATGCTAGACCCAGTTTTTATAGAAAGGTGTACAAAGTTAGCTATGAACACATCCAATGTTGTGGCATTTACCTTGACTTTCCATTGAACAAAACAAAATGTCTCGCCTAGGTTTTACTGTTAATTTTCTTTATTATAATCAACCAGGCAGGTCAGTTTAGAGTGCCACTTTATAATGACCAGTTGAATTTATAACTGGTGCAAAAACAGCCAAAACGACTTGTTCAAAGTTTAGAGTTACACTAGAAGTTGGAAGTAGACTTGTACATCTGCTATAAACTACTTTTTTAGGATTTGATTCTTAGTCACTACACTTTATGTCATCAATAAATGAATTACGAGATATTTCACCATTTTTTTCTTTGCAACTATTTAATATTTAACTGATCAAGGCTCTAAAGAGCAAAGAGAGAATTGATATTTCTGTAAGTAAAGTAAACAAACCAATTGTTGTTGTGAAAAACATCACCTACATTTTTAACAGTTGTGTTCTCATGGGAAAAGAATTCATAATTAACCATAATTCACAGTCTTTCATGTATACCCCTGTAGTTGAAATGCTGTTAGCAAACAGAATGAAAATGCACATTTTGTAAACAATAACAAAAAAAATCAAGCAGATGTTTGATTTTACAGTATTGACGGAGAAAATAATGAGAATGAAAGAACATGTATAAAAATAATATAGCTTTTAATTCAGGAGAACTTGGTGTTAGTTGTAGCAGAAACTTGAATATTTATGTCCCTCCAGTTTTCAGCTAGAATAATGGAGAGAGAGAGACCCAAGTATTGAAAATTTAAATTTTTTTTAGCAAGTAAACCCAAGGGAGAATAAATAAAGAAAGAACTTCAAAATTAGCAAATTAGTACAAGAGAAATTAAAACTATGCTGCCTTTCTTTGGCTTAAAAAAGCAGGTTCAGATAAGGATGTGCCTAACTGTGAAAACTTCTTATAGTGACATTATGCTTTGTACTTGGATAATGTATTGTCAGATAATATCAACTGAACATGAATTGTTCAGTTTAAAGAGAAGACTTATTGGAATAATAATAATTTTAGTAAATAAAATGAGCTGTCAGTCAGGCATAAGCCACTCCAAATTTGATGTAAAAGTGTAAACAGCCTATTTTTGTCTTTCACCATTGATTTTTCTTTTCATCCACTGTTCTCTCATATTGGATCAATTTGGATGCATACTACTTCCCTTAAGGCAAAGCAAAGTCGATAATTACTTCTTTTGCAAAGAAAATTGTACTTAGTAGTATTAGATCATGTAGACTTGGTGTAATTGACACGCACACAGTCCATTATATGTTTAATCAGTGAAAGACCTGTTTTACATAATGGATTAAGATGAACAATTTTGTTATTTAAAAGTATATTTATGCTGAAATTCTATAAAACACTTAAAAGAGATTAATTTTTTAGTGGATTGCTTATCAATTAGTGTCTAACAACTCTAATAGTAAAACTTAGCAATACTCATACATATTAAAGAGCAACATTTAAAATCACAACTGATACTTGTAGAATAGATTTTCTTCTTAAAGTTGTGTTTCAGAAAAGTGCATTTAGGTATAGGTGATTTTCTTGCAGCTATTTTGCATGTGATTATATAGAATTTAATAATTAAATATAATTGTTATAATTATCATTTTTAAGGCCCAGCCCAGTAGAGGGCAGAAGGAAGACTTAATTAATGAGCCATGAAGGGGATTATAATGGAGAGGTCCTCTTGGGCCAACTAGCCCTTTAGATAATGGTAATATTCAAGAGTGTTGGAGCACCTGGTACATCTAGAGGAAGCTCTAGGTGTTTTAGGACTTCTATATGAAGTAATTTTAAGGAACACCTGGCAATAGTTTAATGCTGGGGTTTAAAAGCCCCTTTTGGCTATATGGCCAATGAGCTTGGAGCAGGGAATAGAGAGTGTAATATTTGGGTAAAGGGAAGAGCAGAGTCTGGACAGGTGTTTGTAGTGGGTGAAGGTGAACAGTGGAGTGTTCAAGTAAGAGTTTTACATGGACAAACTATGCTTATGTTACAGTCAGGGGTACCTGCTGTATAGTGAGGTCCAATGGACCATTAAATCTTTTATAATTTTATCTTTTGTTGTGCAGTATGCATTCTCACTGTTCAGTTGTCCTTCTCTATTATTTTTACACTTCCTGTCTTACTTGGACCTTTTTTGCATTTAGGGATGGCTTAAGAACAATACTCCAGACCACACATTTAATTATTGATGAGAACAATTAATTGCTTCCTACATTCTACAAAATAGTTTAAATTAAGTATCAAGTCATGTTATTGGTATTTTATCTTTTTCAGCATTAAGCTCATCTAGGTTATGTTTCTAAAAATGTTTAAGAAAAATTTTATATAATTTCAGAATGCTTGACGTGCTGCCATTCTTTAAATCACGTTGTGCTGAATGTGTTGCTGCTTCTGACAGACATGTACTGTATTCTTTAGCTTTGCATAAGCTGTAAGTAAAATTTAGCCTGTACCTGAGAAAATATGCAGATGCTTTGAGTATCAGAAAAACAAGCATTCATCACAACCTCCTCAAAAAGCCAAAGTTGATAAGTACAGAACCACTCTACCAAATTTAATGGATCACAGTCTTGCACAAAATCTTAAATTTCATATTATGCAACTAAAGTGCGATAGAGTGTTTAACTTTAGGCTTTAAACCAGAAGGTTGTCCATTTAGCAGTAGTAGTAATTTTATCACATTTTGTCATTTTTATAGAGTGCAATTAAGTTCTTGCTTGCATCTTGTACTATAGTAATTACAGTAGTACCAGTAGTTTTGTCACATTTATGGAGTCACATTTTTGAAATCTGTAATTGCTGTAATCTTGAGCTTGTTCATAAGATCGTCTGTTAACGCCTTGTAATTTAAACTGTCTTCATTCCCAGTTCAGGCATGTTTTCTACACAAAGAATGAAACAAATTAATTATGGATGCATTTTGTTTAAAGTGTAGCTGTATTCCATAGCTTCTCTTATTTTACACACTGTGTTGCTCCTTAAAAAGGCCTATGGCACCTGTGGCAGTCCAGCAATGTAGTGTAGCAGTAATGCCCCAGACTTACTAACTAAAAATCATTCTTCTGCCAGTAGGTGGTGGCAGCAAACTACCATTGAATCAACTGAATTTTATCCTGTTTTGCTAAAGATTATGGAGTGATCTAGATAGACGGACCATGCAATTTCAAATATGGGAGTGTGGAGAAAGTCTGATAATTGAATAGCTGTAAAAAAATTAAAATGTCTTCATGAACATTCCCAAATTGTTTTGTACATGTGAGTATTTGTTATCAGCTGTTCTCATAAAAATTGTAGATGTTGTTAATTTTCTGATTGAACTGCACAAAAAGCTATCAAACTTTAGTTGATTATTGTTATTTTTTTATTTATTTATTTTTTTAACTGAATATAAATAAGTAACTAAATGTAGTGTGCATATTACATTGCTCCAAATTTAATGAGACCAAAAAAAGGACCCTGTTGTAGAGGGGATGGATTAGGGAGTATAGAAAAAATATACAATTTACAGATATACGGATTTGGAACGGAATTCTCTGGCCTAGAATAGTTGCACAGATAGTCATTACTAAAAAGTAGTTTTCAGCTGTTGTATTTAAGGTATTCACTTATGTTCCTCTCTGAAAATGTAAAAATTTATTTTGAGAAAAGCAAAAGAAAGAAATATGAAATATTATCTTTATTAATAAAAATTGGGGGGTTTTGAGGGTTGGTCTCGTCCAATGCGAGAGATGGACGTCTGAAGTGGAGCTCCGCTAGCAGTGGTGCTATTTTTCATATTATTTGCTTATTATTCTGAGATATCCTGTATTTATTCAACTCGAGAGGGACTGCTACAGTATATGTAAGCACATATAAACATGGCCAGCAAGAAGGGGGGGTTCGAAAGAATCGAAAACTAAAGCAACATCCAAGCTGTGATCAGCAAGCCCCAGTTGAAGATATGGCCTATCAGGGACAGACCTGGATCAGATGGGCGAAAGCACAGACTCCTCGGGACCACGGTCCGCTACATCGTCGCCGGCTGAGAGCGAGAAGGGGAGCGAAGGTGCGATCGTGAGTGCAGATGTGGATAGCTCGCCGATTGGAGAAGATTACCTGAAACTGGAAAGGGCCGGGAAGTCCGCGGCTTCAGTTACGCAATTACGCGGGCCTGGAGCAGCGGGGGCACCGGCTTCAGCAAAGTCTGCTGCTTCATCTACGGTACAAGAAGGCACAATTGAGCTATCTGAATTGAAAGTGTTGCTCGCTGAGCTCACGCAAGATATAAAGAAAAGCGAGAAGGCTAATGAGAAAGCAACGGCAAAGGCACTTGAGAGACTGAAACAGGAATTGAAACAGGAGATGAAACAGGCCAATGAATGGCTACGTCAAGAGATGCAACTTGAACTTCGACAGGTGCTGGGTAAACTTGAAGAGAGCATTTAGGAAAACTCGGTTAAACTGAGCATGCTTGCTGATCAATTGGAGCATCTTAAGGAGACATTCACGAATCGGATCGAAATGGCCGAACATTTAGCTGCCAGTGCCGAGGAAAGAGCAGTAAATGTCAGTTCCGAATGTAAAAAACTCGGAGAAAAACTTGGAGACAGACTGGCTGCTTTAGAAGATGGGAGTAGAAGGTATAATGTCAGAATTGAAGGCCTGCCGGAGAATCGAGAAAGTTCAAACCCTGTGAAATTCGAGCTGAACTTTTTCTAAAATAATCGGGGCGACTTTAAAGCAGAATCTGAGATAGCAGCGGCTTGCCGCGTACGCAGATCAAACACCGCCAGACCCCAACCAAGATCTTTTATAGTTCGTTTTGAACGAATATCATTTAAGCTAGAGGTGATGGCACTCCTCAGAAACAAGTAAGATATTATGTATGAAAATAACCACATTCATATCTCTTCTCTCCAGCAACAGCTATTAAACGCGCAGCCTTCTATAATATTAAACAGCGGCTACGGCAAGCCAGTGTCAAATACAGCCTCCTGTATCCGCAAAACTGAAAGTGGAATGGCAGGTCATTTCTATGTCTTCACTAGCAAGGAAGGAAGCAGAAAATGAATTAAGAAAGCTGATCCCGGACTATTCTGATACATAATAGTGAGTCATGGCGGTAAATGATAAAGCTAGGATTAATAATCTACTGTCTGATCTATTTGTTTTAAAATACGGGTTTTTATCAGCATATATTCTCATATATTTTATTATTACTTAGTATTACTAGGCGCTATATGTTTATGTTTTATTGTGCTTAATTACTTTTCCTCCTTTTTTTCTTTTTTTCTAATTATTTCATGTGTACCCTAAATGAGACTGTTCAATATCATACCCTTGGTTTACTGTTATTGCTATTACTGCATTAAGACTGCATTAAGACTTGTTATGCTTATTTTGGACACATCTTTAACACCATCACCTGGGTTTATTATCTGGGGTATCATCTTAATGCACTAAAATTGCTGAAGACTATATATATATTTAAGTGCAAAATTTTTTTTTTTTTCTTTTTTTTAAAGACTATATTGGTAACAGATATCTCTATCTTTTAACCTAAAGCCCACTGCATGGGGCTTGTTGTGCTTTGGACGTGCTCTGTCTCTGGGTATGTCAGAGGACTGGGACTGCTGAAGTGGGTTTTAGCCTCACTTGGGGAGGCAAAAAGGAGGGTGGGGGGTTAAGGGGAAGAGAAAGAGAGCAGGCTTGATCTATACCTAATCTATCATCTCAATCTTTATAATTATAACTATCAACGTAATAATAAGCTGCATGGCAACAACTCTTGGGGAAATAGGAAATTAAGACCTAAACTATTTCACTTCCAGTTAAGACTATAAAATGACATCAAAAACTCAGAATCAGTGTCTCCATGATGGGACAGTTAACTTCGTAAGCTGGAATGTTAAAGGCCTGAATCACGAATTAAAGAGAAAGAAAGTACTTTCTCACCTAACAGGTCTAAATGCTAAAATAGTATTTTTACAGGAAACCCACTTACTAAGCAAGGATCAGTTCCGCTGCAAAAGACTGGACTGGCCAAATGTTCCATTCTAGTTTTACAAAGAAAACTAGAGGGGTGGGAATTCTCATACATAGAACAGTACCATTTGTAGCATCAGGGAAGGGAGATATGTAATGGTCATGGGAGACTTATCTAACTGTAAAATGATTTTGATAAATGTTTATGCACCTAATGTTGATGATAAGGAATTTATACAAAATTTATTTGCATCCATTCCCAATCTGAACACTCATAAAGTTATAATGGCTGGGGACTTTAATTGTGTTTAAATCCACTTTTAGATAAGACTTCCTCCACAGGGGGAACGGCAACTAACACCGCAAAGATAATTACAAAGTTTATAACTGATCACAACTTATCAGATCCCTGGAGGTTTTTAAACCCAAATTCAAGAACATATTCTTTCTACTCACCAGTACATCATTGCTACTCAAGGATTGATTACTTCTTTATAGATAATAACTTCTTGCCTAAGATTAAATCTTGTAAATACGATGCTATTGTTATTTCAGACCATGCTCCTATGATCTTGGAGCTGAAATTACTAAGCCCCATACACTCACCCGGCAGATGGCCTCAACCGCTTCTATTAGCTGACGAGAATTGTACTGAATTTATATCCAAACAAATCAAATTCTTTCTAGAGACAAATACATCCCCTGAGATCTCTGCAGGAATACTCTGGGAAACTCTTAAGGCCTTCTTAAGAGGACAGATTATCTCATATCTTTCCCACAGAAATAAATCCGAAGCAAGAAAGTAGCAGAGATAAAAAGCGAAATTACTAAAATAGATGAAGAACATGCCAGACTACCAAGCGAGACTCTACATAAGAGGAGGCAGGCTCTACATTCAGAATTAAACCTCTTGACAACTAAAGAAACTGAACAACTAATTTACAAATCCAGACATCATTATTATGAACATGGAGAGAAAGCTAATAAGCTTTTAGCAACAAATTCACAAGCAAGATATGCAACGCAATCTCGTAATCACTAACACGACGGAGATAAAATCATCGACACAAAAATATAATGCACACTTTCAGAGACTACTATAAATCCCTATATACTACTGAGTTTAAAGAAGACAATATACAATCTAATGCATTTCTGGATACATTACAGATACCACAAATTGACGCTTTTAGTGTGGAGGAACTTGATAAACCTCTGTCATTATCAGAATTACTAGATGCTATAAAGTCACTCCAAGGTGGAAAAGCAGCAGGCCCTGACGGCTACCCTGCAGAGTTTTACAAGAAATTCTCCGCTCAGCTAGCTCCCTCCTATTAGCAACATTTACAGAAGCCAGAGATAACCAATCTCTTCCACAAACCTTTCGCCAAGCACTAATCACTGTCTTTCCAAAACAAAATAAGGACTTATTACAATGTGCATCATACAGACCAATTTCACTTCTGAATAACGACGTTAAAATACTCTCTAAAATCATAGCTAGAAGGATGGAGAAAGTGCTCCCTCGTAATATCACAAGACCAAACTGGATTTATTAGGGGCCGACACTTATCTTCAAATCTTCGACGCCTGTTTAATGTAATATACTCACCAACTAAATCAAACACCCCAGAAATATTATTATCATTGGATGCAGAAAAAGCATTCGACATGATTGAATGGAAATACCTTTTACTATTTTGGAGAAGTTTGGGTTTGGCCCAACATTTGTGCATGGATTAAATTACTGTATACTAACCCAGAAGCTTCAGTTTGCATCAATAACATTTGCTCAGACTACTTTAAACTAGAACGTGGCACAAGACAAGGATGCCCTTGTCACCGCTGCTGTTTGCATTGCCATTGAACCACTGGCAATACATTGTCGAAATACTGATCAGATAAAGGGGATTAGCAGAGAAGGACTGGAACAGAAAATCTCATTATATGCAGATGACATGGTACTGTATATATCGGACCCAGAAAATTCTGTGCCTGCAGTCTTAGCAGCACTCACAGAATTTCAAAAGCTCTCTGGTCTCAGAATTAATCTGAATAAAAGTGTACTCTTTCCAGTGAATTCTCAAGCATATAATATTAGATTAGACACCCTACCTTTTATCATTGCAGAACAGTTTAAATACCTAGGGTAAACATCACAAGTAAACATAAAGCTCTTTATCAACAAAATTTCGTCTGCATGGAAAAAATTAAACAAGACTTGCATAGATGGTCAACCCTTCATCTCACACTAGCTGGAAGAATTAACACTGTTAAGATGAATATTCTTCCTAAGCTCCTTTTTATTTCAAAACATACCAGTATATACATTAATAAATCATTTTTAAGCAATTAGATTCAACAATAACCTCATTTATTTGGAATTCAAAACATCCACGCATCAAAAGAGCGACCCTACAAAGACAAAAGGCAGAAGGCGGCATGGCTCTACCTAACTTCCAGTTTTATTACTGGGCAAATATACAGGCGATAAGAACCTGGACACAAATAGAAGAACATACACAGGCATGGACCGCAATAGAAGTAAAATCCTGCAGTACTTCTTTGTATTCCTTGCTCTGTGCTCCAATAAACACACGTTTATAATACACTAATAACCCAATTGTGCTCCACTCACTTAGAATCTGGAACCAATGTAGAAAGCATTTTAAGACGGAGAAGCTTCTTTCTGTGGCACCCTGCAAGAGAACCACCTCTTTCAACCTTCACAAACATATGCAGTTTTAATATCTGGAAAAATTTGGAATTAACTTGCTTAGAGATCTTTATATAGACAACGTCTTTGCATCCTATGAACAATTACATTCCAAATTTAACATTCCAGCTACATTTCTTTCACTATCTTCAAATCAGGAACTTTGTTAAACAGAACCTTCCAGATTTTCCTCATCTTGCACCCTCATCCACGCTGGAAAAATATTGCTCAATTTCAAGGAGTTAGACTCCATCTCTACAATATATAAAATCAATTCCTTTCAAAGATCCAAGAGGACACTGGGAAAAGATCTCTCAATTAATATATCAGAAAAGGAGTGGAAAGTAGCAATGCAGAGAATTCACTCAAGCTCCATATGCAAAGCATACAATTATACAACTCAAAATTATATATCGAGCACATCTGTCTCACTAAAACTCTCAAAATGTTTCCAGGGCATGATCCAACCTGCAACGTTGCAACCAAGCCCCAGCCTCACTGGGTCACATGTTCTGGGCCTGCACCAAATTAACATTATTCTGGACAAAAATTTTTAATTACCTCTCAGACAGCCTTGGGCTCACAATCCCTCCTAACCCATTAACAGCTGTGTTTGGGGTTCTTCCAGAGGGCTTAAAGTGGAGAAAGACAAACAAATTGTGATTGCATTCACTACACTCTTGGCACGCAGACTCATTCTGATAAACTGGAAGAACCCAAACTCTCCTCTTTTAAGTCAGTGGGAAACCGATGTGTTATATTATTTGAAATTGGAAAAAATCAAATACTCAGTTAGAGGATCTGTACAGACTTTTTCAAAACATGGCAGGATCTAATCAGTAATATTTTAAAATAAGTTTATAAAGCACAGAGAATTTATTAATTTAGGTATTTTACAAGCCTTAAATTTTACACGTTTGGCTTGCTCTCTCTCTCAGGGTGGGGATCGATCTGTTCTTAACATAATTCTTTTTTTGTAAAACTTGATTGCTATGTATGGATTGTAATAAAATTAATAAAATAAAAAAAAAAAACATTAACAAAAATTAACTCTGTAGCAATAAATTAGATGCTAGTAGCTACAGCAATTGCTAAATTGAAAAAAGACCAGTGTGTACTATTATTACTGCTATACTGTCAGTTTGGACTTTGAGTGTTCTACCTATGTGGAGTTGGCATGTTCTACCCGTGTCTGCATGGTTTTCCTCCGGTTTCCTCCCATAGTCCAAAGACATTCAGGTTAGGTGCATTGGTGACTCTAAATTGTCCCTAGTGTGTGCTTGGTGTATGTGTATGTGCACGCGCCCTGTGGTGGGCTGGCGCCCTGCTCGGGGTTTGTTTCCTGCCTTGCGCCCAATGTTGGCTGGGATTGGCTCCAGCAGACCCCTATGACCCTGTAGTTAGGATATAGTGGGTTGGATAACGGATGGATGGATATGCCCTGGGCTGGAGTCCTGTCAAGACCTTTTGCTGCTTTACTTGCTGTAGCTGCCAGGATACTCTCCAGCTCCTTGTTTACCACTTCTGAAAAAAGAATGTTTCAGAAAATGCATAAATGATTACTGAATGCATTGACAGAGTCTAGTGTTACACAAGTTGAATAACATGTACACTATTGTCATTATTAGTATTGCAGAGAATTAAAAGGAACTGAGAATTGGTGAATTCATTCTTAGTCCAGTAAACGAAAAAATGAACATGCTTCTAAACTGATATTCCAGAACACAGCAAGTATAGGATAGCATCTATTTCCTAGATACTTTATATGTTGTATCATCATTAAATGTGCCATGAATTTTCAGTATGCATAAAAAGCGAAATGTTTATAGGGTGTGATAGAGAGTAAAACTTTAGGGACCTTCAAAACTCATCTTGATGTTATTTTGGACAAATTAGCTGAATAGGTTTGACAAGCTTTGTTGGACAGAATGGCTTATCCTTGTCAAATTTTTTTCTAAAATTCTTGACATTAATTTTCCTCCAGTCCATGCCACTGAAACTGGTTCACTATGTATCTCAAATCTTTGTTTATTTCTTTTTAAGACACACCCAACTCTTACAATTACTACAGTAACTGCTTTCTTCATTATTAGAAAAGGTCACAAATATATATATAAAAAAAAAATGTCAAAATGTTTTTGGGCAGCTGGGATTTGTATTGTACACAAATCTTCTGAATGTTATTGTTTGAGGGTTGTCTAGCATGAAAAGAGATAGCCATAGCGTATTAAAATGTTTTTTCCATGTCCAGTGTCTCAAAGCCGAGTAATTACTTCCGATTTTTTTTCTGTCTTAACACTGCAGATTCTAAATATTGTGTAAGTATTGTATTAAAGTAAACATAACATTCATCTGGTGCATTTTGGCTATCAAACTGTAGCAAATGGTTGATGGAATTTAAAAAATTACAAAAATAATTCTAAACATTGGACAGTATAGTCAATATATAAATTGCTTTCCATAATTTACATTCTTCTCTATTTTGTTTTTCTCTGTGCTCTCAATTTCTTTCTGTTCATAGTATTTCAGTAAAGGCAAATGATATATGTTTTGCCCTTTTAAATACTATTATCTTATTTCTGCTCCACTACATTTTCTTTTACAACCTAAATTTCTTCCACAGCATTGCTTAAGAAATATGCAACTTTTGTGCTTTAGATTTTCCACAGGCAATATTTGCCATATTTGATAAATTAGGTTTGCTCCTCTTGAGATTCTAAACCAAGGTTTAATACTCATGTAATTTAAAGTTTTAAGAAAACTGCATTTTTGGAGCAAAATAAATCATTTATTATATAGTAATAGTTTGCACTTCAAAGTTGAGGTAATTTTGCATTAGTATTTTGCAGTTCACTCCACTGTTACACATTGTATTGTAGACTATTTTGATTTTATATATATGAAATGGAATAAATCGATTATTATTATTATATAATAAAAACGTACATTTGATTTGAGTCTGTAACACCCGGTTTAAGTTTATCGCTGAATGGATATTAGCAGACACACACATGCTGGTGAATCATGTCTTCTTAGTATCTTGTTGTCACTTGAATTCTTTTTTATTCAGCTTTAAAGAACATTTGTTTTGTCATAACTTTGTGATAGTGTTTAGTTTATATTACGGTAATCACAAATCTGTCTCTGTCTCTCTTGCGCTTAACACACACACACACACACACTCATACATAAAAATGTCATTATATGAAAACACTATGTCATTTGAACATTTTTTTTTTTTTTTTTATCTTGCCCAATCTCCACGTTATGGTGCATTGGTACTGAGAATACAGATAGACTTCTTCTTTTTGGGAGCATACACCATAGTATTGTCAGATCTAAACACTAGCACAGAGAATTACTCATGTATTGAAGTGATTTTAGCTGCAGGTGGAAATTCCCTTCCCAGTTTATTTATTGTGCCAAGCAGAGTTGTGTTGCGGTGCAACAGTCTATTAGCCAGCGAAAGCGATGTGAAGAAGTTGGCTGTTGTTATAGTTCTGTCTTTGTCCAGAAACTGCTTCATAAGCTTTATGGCCACAGTCTCGGAAAGTCTTTCTCCCGTGGAACGACTGGGATCTTTTCCTAAATAAGGAGTGGCATTGCACATGTACTTTCTCTCCAAATATGCCGGAATCCAAGAATGTATTCCAAATTTGTCAGGCTTTGTTGAGATGTATTGCAAGGAAGGACAATGGACCTTGGTTGGAAAAAGTTGCTCATCAATAGTAATACAGTATTTTGCCCTGGGTTGTAACTTAAAACACAGCTCTCAACAAAACATTGCTAGATGTCAGAGATCACAGCAAATCTGTTGACTTTCATGCGTTCTTTGTTGTAGACACAGAACATTCATTAAATGTATGTATTCCAAATAACGATATATTATTTACCCTATACAGTTTCTATAATCTATATATAGATATATATATGGTATTGTGGTGTAATTGAATTTTTTATAGCACACAACTTTGGGGAAAAAAAAACAAATTACAAGATTACTAAACAGTTATTTTGGACAAGTATGGTACTATTTATTTCAGTTTCTCAACTGCTGTATTCAAGATTATGATTAACTTAGTAGGTAGGCTATGAAAACATTTACAGATTTATGGTGCTGCACTGTTTTAAAAAATCTTTTTTTATGAAGGCATCCTTAAAAATACTTAGTTAAAATTTTGTTCTTAAATGTAACAGCTACCACTATTGTATGACTGTGTGTAGCACATGGTCACTTTGCATAATGGAAATCATACGTTTTCCTGTTGAGCTCTTTTAAGTGAATCACTTCTAATTTTTGTAGCTGTCCTTTGCAACTGTACTTAAATCACTGCCGAAAGGCCTGCTCCTTCAACAACTAGATCGCTTGCTTGATTTTCTTAAAAGAATTGTTCATTTAGTCATAAAGAATTTCAGTTGAATTGTAAAGTATTTTACATTCAGCTTGTCCAAGTTTTGCATTACCTTTTTGAAAGTCTTGGATTATAGTTCTATCAATCTAAAAGTTTTACACCACCTCTATTTTATGGCTGAATATGTGGATTACTTTTACAAGCAGAGGAAACTCTGCTTGGATTGATGAATTTAATTGTTTTCAAGTAAGTTCCAGAAAAAGGTTTTGAACTGGTCCTGTGATTGAGTGGCACCATGTCCAGGGATGTATCCTGCATTGTTCCCAGTGCTACCAGGTTAGGCTCTTAAGCTCAAATGAGTGGAGCCAGAGATGTGTTTTAGTTCTGTTAGGCAACTTTAATGTCTCATCTTTCATGTAGTATTAACCCAAACTACACACTATTTCAAAAATTGGTAGTACATGATTTTTGTCTATCACCAAGTACTTCCTCCATTTCAAGTGATTACTGAAATCATATTAGCATTATAAGTAAGGTCTCATTAGGCAAAAAGGGGTTGATTATCTTAAATAAACCTATTCATCCATGCATTGATTCATCAAGTTTCTAAATTGTTTATCCCATGTTCACTGAAGAGCGTTTCTATCATACATTTGATAAATGAGTTCATTTCCTATTTCTTGGTCATTTTAATTTTTTAGTACGTATTCCTGTGACTTTTTAAATTTGTGTTTTAGTGGAAAACATTGTAGAGTTATGGGCATGAAAGTTGTCCTTTGGAAAAAGTTTGATTGGATCTAAAATATATGAACTGGGATGGGAGGTGGGGGTGGGGTTCTGTTTAGTTTATTTAATTTCAAAGTATACTTTAAAATATTTTTAAAAAACATTTGCTAGCAATGTTTTAGTGTGTAATAAAGCAAAGTGTGATTTGTCAGTGTTTTCGTTGCTCCAGGCTTATATATTCACACAAACACATTATAAGAGAAATAATGTTTATCTAGAATACATCTGTAATGCCATGATCACAGTCTTGGCAGTTTATTTAAACATTCTATTGCAACATCTGTTCACCTCCTGAAGTGGCTAATTTAAATAGAAACACATTTAAACATATTTTAGTGACTCTGTATTGTCTAAGTTGTACCATACTTAACTGTAAGTATTTTTCACTGTCTAATAGATACTATAAACATTTTTCAGTGATTGCAGTTTTACGTTGAAAATATTCAGTAGTGTACAGTAGTGAAATGACTACCTGTTAGGTGAAATTCTAAAATACAGAATACAGACAGCTAACTTTGTAAAGCTTAAAATTTGGATTTATTTAAGTCACTGTTTAAAAGCCCTAGCTTCCAATCCCTTGATACTTCAGCTGCCCCTTGAATTAATCATTATTACTTAAGATTGCTGTTGATGTATTATTTAAGGTAAATAATAAGAAGCAAATATAAAAATGTTAGCAATTGAAACAAAATAATAAACATAAAGGACACCCAAATAGCCCATACACTGCAAGCTTATTTTAAATCAGTAAACTGTACCTAGAACCCAGAATGTGTGGTAGTTTAACAATATATTCAGTTAAAGACATGAATTTACATCTGATTCATACGAGGCTGCAAGAAAAGCCTGTAGTTGCTGCATGTCTTCAGGACTTTTTTCATTCTAAAAAATGGTTCAAGTGAAAGCAATTTAAATTATAAAGAACAAAATAAAAAAATGTTTCGAAAGGCAAATTGTAATTTGGATTGTGTTGAAAGATAACACCCTTTGAATAAGAATAAGCAAGAGGTTATTGGCCATTGTAGGGATATCATGAAGCATTTTGAGTTTGAAACTATTGTTTCAAAAAAGCATACTAAATAAGATGAAATAGTAAGTTTTAGATAAGAGAACAGGTTTAAAAAAAAACAGATGCCTTAGGTAATAGATTCACATATACCATGTGCAGTAATTAAATTATCTACACATCGTTTTGTAAATTTAAAATTCCAGAGCTGTTAACACTTTACAGTATTTTTTTTTTACTACTGTTATTAGCATGGCACTGCAGAGCATCTATCACCTGCTCTGTTAAATCATTTGGTTATGGTATGTGAAGACTTGTCTTTTTTTGTGACTAAGTTAGAAGGTGCTAGAAACGTGAGATGCACTATACCTTCTTATACTTTAATAGAAGACATTTGACTGCCACCTACTTAAGGAAAGCCAATTTTTATATCTTTTTTATAAATTTTTTAAATATGTTTTTTTAATTGAAAGGACTACACTTCTAAATCGAATATTGACACTGCCCTATTTCAATAAAATTATTTCAATGATTATATCATTATTGTCATATAATAATGCAACTGAAATGCACTCATAAAAACAGGCTGTGTTTGCATTAGAAGATTCAATAAGTCAATTATTTTTTTCTAGTTTATAATAACTGCATTGACTGCTAATGAGCACAACAAATAAATAAATAGATTAACTAGCGCGGTAGCAGTAGAAAAAATTTCAATACTTTCACAGACTTGCATTCTTTTTTTTTCTTTGATCTGCTTTTTGCTTTTCAAAACCTCACTTTCAGTTAACTCTCCTCTGGAAAAAATAATTATTTCTGATCAGTCTGACAAAACACACAGTGAATATTATCACTTTCTTCATTTCCTAATCCAGCATGTCAGCTGTCATCTTTGCTGAATATGCAGACAGTGAGGAAAAAGGAAATTCACTTAGAGTTTGCATGTGTGTATATTCTTCAGTGAACTGCAATGCATGCTGAGAAGAACAAACATCAGCCTCTGCAAAACTGACTTATGAAGGAGGAATGATTTAATTTTCATTCAGTTATCTGGATAATAGTAGTAGGTAAAACACATACAGTGTATGCACTCTACGGTGTATTTTATATCAGTCAAATTCTACTTATACCAGTTTTTTATTTATTTTTGTAATCCGATAAAAAAATAATAAATGCGAAACGGACTCAGCCTTTATGTTGAATTGAAACCATTTGTGAGGTTTCCCAAACTCCTCCGTTTTAAATTGTATGTTAATTGTGAGACAGATACTTATAATGTATCTGTAATTATAAGTAATTGTATATTTTTTATGAATGTAAAGGGTTTAAAAAATATCACCCTAAAATTGCATAGGAGTTTTGTATGAATTAAGACTGAACAAATGGCAGCATAAAGCACTTAAATCGCAGGAGGTAATACATCAAGATAAAAGTTGAGTATCTCGATGTAGAGCTATGATGTGCTATTTAATCATATATGTGTCAATAGTCTGCTGTACTTAAGCATTTGCTTTGAATAATAGGTCTGCTATTGTCCAAAACCATGTGGTGTGACTGTTGTTAGCAGAAACCAAAATCCAGGATCATGCCCAACTTTGTAGTATTGAGTTTATATTAGTAGAGGGAAAGTGACCAGGTGTTACACCATTTTGTGGGGCTTAAAACAGTTTAGGAACCTCTGGTCTAAGGTACTTTACCATACAGTCCCCCTGGAGGAGGAGGAGGAGTACTTACATTCATACACAACAGGAACACTGCTTACTTATAAAAGCCAGTTTAAACTTTCCTTAATCACCTGATTTATTTTCACAGTTTATTTTGACACAAGTTTTAGCAAATAACACTTCACTTATTGCAGGATTGGAATGTTTAGAAATATCAAGGGCATCTGCAAAAGAAAAAAACATGCAGTACCGTTTTCATAATATAAATGTAGACTAGTTCTAGAGAATGATGCGTATGTGAAAAAAGAAAACTGGCTGAGATCAGCATGAATGTGAACCTCAGCATATTAGCATTATCTAGTAAACCATTTTTATTAGTGCTTTACAGTTGCTGCACAATGTTTGCAGAAATAAATAAAAAAAAAATTGAATTATAGGAATCTTAAATGTGATATATTTGAGATAACGATTTAGTCGTCTGTGTCAAATTATAGTAAATTGTTTCACAAAATTGCATTTAAACACATGTACAATATAATAGCTTAAATTTATGTTTAAATGTTGTAGCCACTATATGTAACAACTGACCTAACTTGGATGAGTGATGAAACGTATCAAAAAAAAGCTATGTTCAGATGAACAGAAACAACTTTCTAGAACTGACCTAACTATTTTATATACTTCCAGATGACAGATTACTTGTATGAATAGGATTTCATAATATAGAAGAAAAGAAAAACCTATTTTTAGTCCAGCAAAAATGAGTTATTTATGTTATATACTCTGTTATAGATGTATTATATATTTTTTTAATAACTATTTCAAGAAAGTTATTCATTAGCTCAAATTACAGTAAAGGAAATATAGGTATTTAATTAGCACACTTAAATACAAAACTTATTTTTCTTTCCCTTTAATTTAGCAATGTACGGTGCTTTAATAAAGTGTTCAGATCCCTTAAGTTTTTACACATTTTGTTATCTTGTAACCTTGTACTAAAATAATTTAAATTAATTTTTCCCTCATCAAGCAACATTCAATACCCTCAGATAAAAAAAAGAAAACTAATTTTAGAATTTTTTTGCAAGTTTGTTGAAAATAAAAAACTGACATATGAAGGACAGGTATTCAGTCCGTTTACTCAGTACTTCTTTGAAATGCCTTTGGCAGGGTTTTGAAACAAGCTACACACACTTTGTTTTGGGGTATTTCTGCCATTCTTCTCTGTAGATCCTCTTAAGCTTTGTCAGGTTGGAGGGAAACCATCAGAGGATAGCTGTTTTTAGATCTCTCAATAGATGTTCAATTAATTTCAAGTTCAGGATGTGGCTGGTTAACTGAAGGACATTCTCACAGTTGTCCCTAAGCCACAATTTTGTTGATTTTGCTTTGTGCTTATGGTCATTGTCCTGTTGAAAGGTGAACTTTCAGCTCAGTGTGAGGTCTAGAGCTCCCTGGAGCAGATTTTTTTCAAGGATATATCTTCACTTTACCCTTTTCAAGTTTCCCTCAACCCTAACTAGTCTCCAGTTCCCTAGTGCTAAATACCATAGTATGATACTGCCATCAAGCCGTTGGAATGCTATTACAAAGGTAATGAGTGATGCCTGTTTTCCTCCAAATGTGAAGTATAGAATTGAGACCAAATCTTGGTTTTCCACACTAAAATGTCCGAAAACATATATGACATAGACATTCCCTTACACTGAGCAGGCGCACATTGGCAGAAAAGTCCTTAACACTAGAATTACCAGAGCCTACGAAAAAACTCGTAATTCCGTCCCACCTTAAATCGCTTCTTAAAATCGTTCACAGCTCTCCACCAGCGTCTTTTGTCATCTAAATGTGCTGATAAAACCAGGCTGCAAGTAGCCGGCTATTCCATCCCCCACCGACTTAGAACGTGCACAAACTTCTCCCAGCTCATGCCTTGATTGATTATCTGGGAGTGAAGTGGAGGTGGAGTTTTAGAGTGGAAATAATAGATCATTATTTGGAACACACGCATTTCACGTGTGTTCCGTTTCTACAGTAATCCGTGTAAACACATTTTTAAAACAGAAACGTTTTTCATATTGTAGTAGTAACTGACAAAATGTAAGCATAAACTATATAATGTATGAAGCCTGAAGTCCAAATATCAAACACTTTCACAAAAGGTACACATATAACAGAACAAGTATACTTTTATTCAAAAATATACCTGCAGAAAAAAGCCACCTTAGCATGCCACATTGACACATACATACTACAGCTGCCACAGTAGCGTAATGGTATCAGCCGCTGACTAGTATCCAAAAGGTCATGAGTTCGATCCCACATGGTTCAGTTTTGAGAAGTAAACTGCTCTTATTCTTACTATTTTAGAATAAAAACACACATTTGATTTCAGTGTGTAACAGCCAGTAATTTATGATACTTGTAAAGGTTAGTTTTTTTATTCACTTTTCATTCTCAGTCTCAGTCGTGTTCAGGATCCTTCCCTACCCCCCATCTGAGAATGCTGTTTTCACATAAAGATGCGCTGTAGCTCTGCAGCGTACTTGTGACTGCATTCTCGTACCAATGCTTGCGAACTGAAGTGTCTGTGTTCACTTTTCGTGGCATTACACGTCTATTTTTTTGAGCATGCCCGTGTCGCTCAAACACAGGAACATATGTTGGTGTACAAGAATAAAAACAAGTGCACTTTTATTCTAGACTATAAGTGAAGAAAAAATAAAGCAAGTTACAGTAGGCGGTTGATACGACAGCTTGCGTGGTGCAATGCTAAGAACTGCTGATTTCCGATCCGTGCTATATAAAATCATCACATTCAAATATTAACAATTCCCACACACCCTTCCTACATTCACGACATGTGTACTTGTTGCAGTGTACACATCTCTCTGTGCTATGGTTCCTATTACACTGAATGAGCACCTGACATTGTACTTTCTTCCCAATATAAATCACATTCGAATATAGCGCGTCTCCAAATAAATCACATTTGAGTTTTAGCGCGTCTTTATGTGAAAACAGCATTGTCAGATTGGGGGGGGGGATCGTGAACGCGACTGAGAGAATGGAACTGAATAAAAAAAAGACTGAAATCAAATGTATGTTTTTATTCTAAAATAGTTAAGTACATGCAATATTATTTGAAAACGAACAGCGCCAGATCGGGTTTGAATACACGCTGCGACGCTGAACTCCCTGTCTATCTACATAGTAATAACAGTAATTTTATTATTATATAGGAGCTTCCCTGTCTGCCTATCATATAGTGCCTTTCCTTCCTACCTATCTATATATCTATCCCCTTAGCTGTTTTTTATATATCTATTATACAGTGCCTTCCCTGTTTATTTATATATCTAGTGCCTTCTCTGCCTGTTTGTCTGTCTGACTGCATATAGCGCCGAACTTACTGCTCTGTACTATTCTGTCCTATGCGTGTCCTGGAGTACAAAAGAAACAGCACCATACAGCAACATGTGCGAACTGGCAAGATCGGGGAAAAAACACGCGGTCACTGATTACAAACCGCAAGATGAATGAAAGAGGCAATATATGTAAAAACATCATCGTCGACTAATGCAATATTATTTGAAAACGAACAGCATCAGATCGGGTTTGAATATGCGCCTGATCTGACGCTGTTCGTTTTCAAATAATACTGCATGTACTTAACTATTTTAGAATAAAAACATACATTTGATTTCAGTCTTTTTTTATTCAGTTCCATTCTCTCAGTCGCGTTCACGATCCCCCCCCAATCTGACAATGCTGTTTTCACATAAAGACGCGCTATAACTCAAATGTGATTTATTTGGAGACGTGCTATACTCGAATGTGATTTATATAGGGAAGAAAGTACAATGTCAGGTGCTCATTCAGTGTAATAGGAACCATAGCACAGAGAGATGTGTACACTGCAACAAGTACACATGTCGTGAATGTAGGAAGGGTGTGTGGAAATTGTTAATATTTGAATGTGATGATTTTATATAGCACGGATCGAAAATCAGCAGTTCTTAGCATTGCACCACGCAAGCTGTCGTATCAACCGCCTACTGTAACTTGCTTTATTTTTTCTTCACTTATAGTCTAGAATAAAAGTGCACTTGTTTTTTATTCTTGTACACCAACATATATTCCTGTGTTTGAGCGACACGGGCATGCTCAAAAAAATAGACGTGTAATGCCACGAAAAGTGCACGCAGGCACTTCAGTTCGCAAGCATTGGTACGAGAATGCAGTCACAAGTACGCTGCAGAGCTACAGCGCATCTTTATGTGAAAACAGCATTCTCAGATGGGGGGTAGGGAAGGATCCTGAACACGACTGAGACTGAGAATGAAAAGTGAATAAAAAAAAAACTAACCTTTACAAGTATCATAAATTACTGGCTGTTATACACTGAAATCAAATGCGTGTTTTTATTCTAAAATAGTAAGAATAATAGCAGTTTACTTCTCAAAACTGAACCATGTGGGATCGAACTCATGACCTTTTGGATACTAGTCAGTGGCTGATACCATTACACTATCGTGGCAGCTGTCGTAAGTATGTGTCAATATGGCATACTAAGGTGGCTTTTTTCTGCAGTTATATTTTTGAGTAAAAGCATACTTGTTCTATTATATTTGTACCTTTTGTGGAAGTGTTTGATATTTGGACTTCAGGCTTCATACATTATATAGTTTATGCTTACATTTTGTCATTTACTACTACAATATGAAAACGTTTCTGTTTTAAAAATGTGTTTACACGGATTACTGTAGAAACGGAACACACGTGAAATGCGTGTGTTCCAAATAATGATCTATTATTTCCACTCTAAAACTCCACTTCACTCCCAGATAATCAATCAAGGCATGAGCTGGGAGAAGTTTGTGCACGTTCTAAGTCGGTGGGGGGATGGAATAGCCGGCTGCTTGCAGCCTGGTTTTTATCAGCACATTTAGATGACAAAAGACGCTGGTGGAGAGCTGTGAAAGATTTTAAGAAGCGATTTAGGGTGGGACGGAATTACGAGTTTTTTCGTAGGCTCTGGTAATTCTAGTGTTAAAGGGACTGTAATTCCATCAGCCGTGGGATTTCTCACATGTATTAAGAATTCAGACTGTGCAAAACTCAATTAAGGTACATACTGGTAAGCAACACATCAAGCACCATGGGGGGCAACTCTACTAGGTCTATAAAAGTGTATGTTGTTAAAAGTCTACATTTCAACTTCTTCATATTATAGTGGTAAGGCTGCACTTTCAGAAGTATTTGGTTCAGGAGAACGTTTTCAAAAATCTCTTTTTTCAGGGAGTAACGTAAAGAACAGGTGAAAACAGAAACAGTGCTAAGGCTGCATTTTCAGAAGTGTTTGGCTCAGGAGAGCATTTTCAAAAATCTTGTTTTAGAGGGTACAGTGCAGAACAGGTGAACACAGAGAATAATTTGTGCAATTTTTAACAAAACCTTAGTAGTGTGGATGGGCCCTATGAGTTCTTTAGGTGCCTTTTGAAAAGTCCAGGCAAGCCCAGATTAGTATTTCAATAGTGGTTGTACTCCCATCTCCTCACCGGTCCGCTGGATATATTTGCTTCTAAAATTTAGCAAATGTTTAATTTTTTTTCTTTCACTTATGCTTCATTGTCGTACTGGAAAAAGTCCCCAGACTAAAGGGGATTTTTTTTTTTTTAATTTTAACTTGATGTGGGTGTTGAATCTGTGTGCTGATAATCTCCTTCAGAATGGACTAAATTAGTCAGATTTTCACTTTGTGAAGGACTGGTCTAGATCTGACATGAATGTTAATTAAGTATCACAGAGCTAACTCTAATTACACATTTAACAGAGCTGTGTTCACTGGAGACAGCTGGTATCTTTTTAGAATTGAAGACTGCATTATTGATTACATTGCATGCCAAAGAAATTAAAAGGTTTTCTCTCATAATTTTCCTTTTATACTACTACTACAACTACAACCCGAAAAGAACTCACCAACCAATTTTTAGAGATATGTTGAAAATATGAGATGGATAAAGTTTTTCACAACAATGTTTGTGTATAGTCCATGTACAGTTTAAAGAGCTACAATGAATCACAAGGTTATTTTAAGTAAAAATCATAATTTTGGTAGGGGTCACCTGAAAATATTCTTGGCCATGGCTGGAACAAATGTCAGTAATGCTGGTTAAGTGCTGTAATTTTTCTTACACTAAAAAGGCTAAGGCTTCAGAATTTTTTTTTACTTATTCAATAGTGTAATTTTGTTGATTTTCCTCTGTGTTAGTTGGGAATAAATTCAGAAATAAATTCATACTTTCTAAGTTTTTGCTCAACAAGTGCATTTAAAATACAACCTCTTCTCCAAATACCACAATTTTATTGAAAGTGGTTTAGCTAATCTCAGCATTTTACATCATTTTATAATAGCCCTCAAAGTTATTATGCTATGAATTGTACCTCATTGAAACTGTCAGGTGACATTGAAGTCAGATTTTGAAGTTAATCTTTTCTTTTTTTCATTTTCACATTACCTTTCATCATTCAATATCATTATTCTTATGGTTCTGTAAAACGTTTTTATTCTGAAGTGACAAGGAAGCAGCAGACTAGGCATGACAGCAAGATTGTCACATTAAAATTGCATTCCTGACAAAGTCAAGACTAACTTTGTAGACTAGAAAAATAAACTCCTAACTTCATAAAGGATACCAATACTTAATATTCATGTCTAAAAGTGATTATTTGTTCTTTTATAATTAATATTAAGTCAAAACAGTGCTATTTTTTCCACACTATATATAGATAGTATACAAACAATCTACAGTTAAACAGTTTTCAGTAGCTGTGTGTAAATATGTAATAGCAATACACAAACAGTATAGCACACTACATTTATGGCAAGTCATATTTATTATATTGTTTTCAAAATTTATAATGTATATTATTTAGCTGAACAGTTAAGTATTAATGAAAGCTTTTATTGTCTGCAGCACAGATACAGTTGTCCTCATCAAGTTTACATACCCTGGCAGAATTTGTAAGATGTGTACCACATTTTAAAGAAAAGACTCTTCAGGCAAAAGACATTTTATTTATTTTAATGGAATCTAAGTTAAACTATAAGGCATGACATAACAGCACAACCATTAAACAAAACATAGTAATAAGGAAAATAATGAGATGGTCCCAGTTCAAAATTTTCCATAACCTTAATTCTTATTACTGTTTATTGCCCCCTTTAGCATCAATGATGCATGCATGCAGTCTTTTGTGATAGTTGTGGATGAGGCCCTTGATTTTTTCAGATGCTGGGGCGAAAAGCCTATAGGTCCCGTAAATTCTCGGTTGCCTTGCATAAACTGTACAGTCAGATCTCCCCAAAATGGCTCAATGAAACTGAGGTCAGGGGACTCTGATGGCCATTCCAGCACCTTCACTTTTTTCTACTGTAGCTACCGAATGGTCAACTTGGCCTTGTCTTTTGGATCACTGTCATGTTGGAAGATCCAAATGCTTTCCTTGTGCAGCTTCTGGATTGATGAATGCAAGTTGTCCTCCAGTATTTTCCAGGAACATGCAGCATTCATCTCGCAATCAATTTCCACTAAGTTACTTGTGCCGCTGTACCTCACACACCCCCAGAACATCAGAGATCCACCCTCCAGCTTCATAGTAGGAAGGGTGTACTTTTAGTTGTGGGCCTTTGCATCCTCTCCAGGCATACCATTTATGGTTGTGACCATATAATTCAATTTTTGCCTCATCACTCCAAAGGACTTTGTTCCAGAAGTTTTTTGGCTTGTTTAGATGCTGTTTGGCATATTGTAATTGGGCTGTTATGTGGTATTGGAATAGTAAAGGCTAATTTTTTCTTGAAACTAGACCGTGCAGCTCATTTTTGTTCAAGTATCTCCTTATTTTGCATTATGAAACATCAACACCACATGCTTTCAGAAAATCCTGTATTTCAGCTGAAGTGACTTGTGGGTTTTTCTTTGTAGCTTAACAAATGATCCTGGCAATTGCGGTTGAAATTTCAGTTTGTCTACCTGACCATGGCTTAGTAACAACAGAATCTGTAACTTTTTTTTTATCAGAGTTACTGACAGTCATTTTCAGATCTCCGAATATATTTTTATATCCTTTTACTGATTTTGTTCAAATCAACAACCTTTTCTCGCAGGTCCTTTGACAGTTCTTTTGCTTTCCTCATGGCTTGGTATCCAGCAAATTCAGTATGCAGCTCTACATGAATTTAAATTGACTATGTATACACAGACACTGATTACAATCCAAGAGGTTACAGGTGTGGACTCTCTCCCATAATTACCTTTAATTTCAACCTGTGTGTGTCAGCTTATATGTGTATTATCAGCCCCAACATTCAAGGGTATGTAAACTTTTGATCAGGCCTATTTGGGTGATTTCGGTTATCATTATGATTCAAAAAGGGCACACACATTATGTGATAATAAATTGCCTTGCCTGAGCACACTCCCAAATTAAAAGGAAAGCTTTCTGCATGATTACTTATATTTTCCACACAGTAGCCAATATGTCACAAATTCTGCCAGGGTATTTAATACAAACTAGATGGACATTCACAAGATATGACATTCTCAAATGTCTGTTGTCTTTTCCTAATAAAAACTGTTTTCCCTTCATTTTTAGTAGCAATGAAATGTGTTTCTTATGCTGCAGTTTACAGTATATAGAGCTCTTTTAAGGACTGAATATTTTTATTGATTAGAGTTTTTCATTGGACAACACAGTGGGTCAAATATAGGATAGTTTCTTCCTTTATATTCTTTAACACGTTAAAGGCATGCCATTAGACTGGAGGCTCTTTTAATTTGCCCACTGTTTTGTCTGTGTGCTCTGTGATAGACTGATTCCCCATTTCAATTTGATCTTATCCTTCAAGTTTGATTTCTCTCTCTCTCTCTCTTGTTTGTTCCCATTGATGTTATGGCAGGCTTCTTACCCACTCTGACTCTGTATTGGAAAAAAGCAGGTTCGTTTAATGAAATGGGGAATAGATGGGGTTTATCTACACCAAACTTTTCATTTTCCGGAACCAGCAGTAAAACAGTTTTTGGGCGTTTAGTATAATACATGTTGTTGATAGATAAATTAAACAAATGAAACCCAGTGATTATAATATTTAAGCTGTTTTTTATGTGGTAAATATTTCAACAACAACTCCTTGCAACAGTCCTAAATGGGATGCTTCAATAAATTCCTGTCTGTCCTGTTACTGTATATTTTGGTTTTAACAAATACTTCTACACTTTAACAAATATTCAAACAGTATTCATATTTCACTTTGCAAATGTGTGACAAGAAAGTTTCCAATTCTATACTGAACAAACACTGTCTTAATTAGCTTATTGGTTTTCTCAGAGCTTATTGCAGAATATCCCACAAGGACAGTAAAATTAAAAGTGTGCTCTGTTGCACAGAGAATAGCACATTTTAATGCATTTTAACTTTACATATTTGCAAATTACCTCTTCTGTTGAAATAATATTGCTCCCTGCATAAATCTACTTTCTTGTTATTTTTTCTCTTTTACCTGAAGCTTAAAATTGCTTTATTATATAATTGCTTAATTTGTTGATTGTATTTACTTTTGAAGTGTATGTCCAGTTTTTCAGTATTTTCCTTATTCTGAGTCTCAGCACTTTAGCAAAACCAACTTTATTCAGTTTGAAACATGAACAGCACAGTTATTTATTGTAGTGGGATCTACCATTCTCCTATACACAGACACAGCAATCAAGCAGGGTCGTGGCCAAGTTCCCTGCATTTATAATGTTTCTTGCATCACCCATCGACAGCAAGCGCTTGTAGCATGACCACGATTGACTCGGATCTGCTTTAGCTCCTAGCAGCTGCCACATTGGGAGCCCATGGTTGCCCCGGCAGCTGGTAAACTGTCTTCCACAAATGCGGCAATTGCACTTTGGCACACTCTTCATTCAGTGTGTCATCCTGTTGTGGAGATTCCCAAACGAGTTTAGAAACCTTACATCTTCCCCCTCAGCTTTGTCCCCACCGGTGTGAGCAAAGCGACCATCCAAGCCGTGCTCAGCTAGGTGGGAGAGAACGTCAGGCATTGGTCTGTGCAGCCATGGAATGGTTGTGAACATCAAAAGAAAAAATCTGCAAAATGATAGACCACCAGGTGAGCCAGGCATTTGTATTTTTCTGTTTGTACAGCCAAGGTAAACTTTTGTCCCCAGAGATAGTAACGGAGTGCTTCCACTGCCCACTTAATTGCTAAGCACTACTTTTCAATAGTCAAATAATTACACTCTCTAGGTACCAGCTTTCTGCTGAGAAACATGATGATGTTCATCCCCCTCAAAACATTGTAAGAGCACCTCTCCTAAACCGAAAGCGCTAGCATCTGGTTGCAGAATAAATTCCTTCTAAAAGTCTGGATTGCGCAAAATAGGGAATGATGGTAAAGTGACTTTTAGGTCTGCGAAAGCTCTCTCACAGGCGTCATTCCAGACAACACTACGATTCTTCCTGCCCTTTGTCAAGTCAGTGAGGGGGATGGCCCAATGCACAAAATTGGGAATAAACCGCTGTAATACCCTACGAGCCCAAGGAAGGCACAAGCCTTCCTCTGCCTTTCGGGATGGAGATAGCACCTTCCCTCACTTTGTCCATTTGAAGCTTGAGTAAACCCTTCCCCATGAAATATCCCAGATAGTGGGTTGCACTTCTTAAGGTTGGCCGTCGACCCCGCCAATCATCAACTGTCAAGCACAGCCTGAAGGTAGATGAGATGAGATTCCCAGTCATTACTGACAATGACCACATCATGATGATAGGCACCTGCATACGCGGAATGTAGACACAGGATCTGGTCCATCTTTCACTGAAAGGTCAGCAGTGCACCATGGAGACCAAAAGGGAGTGTTGTAAATTCAAACAGCCCATCCAGTGTGGCAAATAAGGTCTTCTCACAACAAGACTCCTCCAAAGGGACCTGCCAATAACCCTTTGTGAGGTCAAGGATGGTAATATGGGATACCTGCCCGAGCTTTTCCAACAACTCGTCCATACATGGCATCGGGTATGCATCAAACTTGGAAATCTTATTCAAACATCTAAAATCAATACTAAACTGAACCATTGAACTTTGAGACAAGTACAGTTGGGCTCCGCCATTCGCTTTTGCTTGGCCGAATAATGCCTAATTGGAGCATCTGTTGGTCTTCCTCATGTATCACTTTCCTTGTTGCCTCTGGTAGGCGATACAGTGAAACCTGTATAATAACACCAGATGGAGTGACAATCCTTTGTTCTGCAGTCGTTGTCCTGGCAGGGGTGGCCAAGAAAACGTCTGAGTTCCCCTCAATCAGTGATAGCAGTTCCGCTTTCTGGGTGTCAGGTAAATCATCCCCAATAGTGACCTCAGTCTGGACGGCCGCTGTGGCCATGACCAGGACTTCGTGACAGTCGTGTCACTCCTCTAAAAGATTAACATGAAAAAATTGTACGGGTTTCTTCTGCCCAGGAATTCTGACTTTATACACTAATTCACAGGGGACATACGCTCTTCTACCACTGCCGGCTCTTGCCATTCGGCACGAAGTTTATGTGGGTCAGATTAGATCAACACCAGCACACGATCACTCTTCTTAAACTCTCGAAGTTTACTCATTTTGTCATAATGACTTTTTTGTGCCTCGTGCTGCTGATGCTCCACCGCGATAGAGGACAATCTGGCAATCTGCTCTTGCAGTGAAACGACTTGGTCGACAAACCTCCCCCCAGAGGGCATCTTACGAGTTCCTGTCCATTCATCCCAAAAAATGTCCAACACCGCACGTGGTAGCCAGCCAAATTATACTGTAGTTCAAACAGATTCATCTCGATTGACACTTGCGGGGCCTCCCAGAGAGCAAACAAGAGGAAAGGTACAACTGTATCCCAAGAAGCTGGATCGTCATGAGGTATCTGTCGAATCATCTGTTTTAGGGTTTTATTAAATTCGTAAGGCAATTCGTCTGCAGATGATAGACCATGGAGTGTAACGCTTAATTCCAAAACTTTCCCATAGCTGCTTCATGATGTGAGACATAAAGGGTGTGCCCCGATCAGTGAGAATCTTGTGAGTGATACCAGTATGTGTGAACATATCCGAAAGTGCTTTTGCAATAGTTCGGGCGTCCGCCCATCGCAGCACTGCTGCTTCTGGGCATCTTGTCAATCAGTTAACACAAGCATATACTGAAAGTCACTTTTACTCCTGGGAAGTGGGCCAACAATATCTAATTCTACCCTCTCAATGGGATGTCTAAAATAGCCATTAGTACAAGGGGTGCCCTGGCAGGCCTGTGAGCGGAAGCTATTTGACAGTCGGGACAGGCCTTACAAACACATTCCGGCCTATATTCACCCAATAAAAGCATTTCAAAATGCATTCCCTCATCTTTTCCACGCCAAGATGACTCCCCAAAACGTGACTGTGAGCAATTTTTAAAGCCTCCTCTCTATGCACACATGGTACTACCAATTGCTTGGTACATCCATCACCTAATACAGAAAACCTTCCTTAAGTAAAGAATGAATGCAAAGTCCAAGTTGTTATCAGCGTGCTGTAGGCGAGCAAACTCCGCCTGGATGACAGTATCTGCTTCCTTCATGTTTGATGCAGAATCACACTCGCCTCCCACTGCTACCGTGTCCGATGCAGCATCACACTCACCTTCCACTGCTATTTCATCTTCGTCAGGGTCCGTACTGTGTCCGGTCAGAGGAGGCTGTTGGTGCGTGAGATGGTGTGGAAAAGTTTGCCTGCTGTCCGGGGACTTCACTTCATCCCCCAACTTGCTGGACAACTTCAGTTGAATTTCAAACCTGTTTCCTTGAATGACATTGTCTGTGGTGAGCCCCTCTCTATCCACTACGGGGGTGGGCGCTCTGCAGGTGGCCTAGACCCGTGGGAAGAGGGCATTCCTTTTTCCTATTAGGAGTGGCCAGGGTGAGGTGTCGGATATGGCAGTCCAAACCTTAAAGTTCTTCCCTTTAAATTTCAGGGGGAGTGATATTCTTGTATGTTTTAATGTCCCCATGGATGCAGTGGATATTTACTTTGTCTGTAGCCTTATAAAGGGTCTGCTGGAACAAGTCACGGTAGACTACACAGAGATCTCTACCAGAGTCCAACAGTGCCAGGAATTCCTGTCCAGCCAAAATAATAGAGACCTTAACATCTCGAGGGAAACTTGCAAGCCACATGTTTGTGCCAGATGTCCCATTTGATTACAGCGAAGGCAGCTGCTTTTAGTCTGCACTATGGTGTTCACACTCTGGCATCTTCTACTGGTGGCACTGGCGACCCTGAAGTTCTGTGCTGGCTGGATTGAAATCTGGGTCAAGCCTAAGTAGCCCTGTTTCCAGGTGGCTTGTGCACCCTGTAATCTGCGGGTCAGAATTTCCTAACAAAGTCTCTTGTCTATCCCTGATAGGACTACATCAATAGCGAACTTCTCCACAATGCACTCGAAAGGGTCTCCACGGATCCAGCTTTGAATCAGGTCCACTAAGTCCTGGATCTGTCCTCATACAGGGCGATCTGGATTAATATGCCACAGCTGAAACTGGCACCCCTTGACCACCAGGCTCCCAGCCGTGCGGAGGAGGATCTGTTGCTTCATGTAGTCATAATCATCAAGCCTTTCGGGAGGGAGATTCCATACAGCTTTGATGGCTTCTCCTTTTAAAAACGGTGCTAAAATATAAATATAAAATATATATATACTGCTCAAAAGAATTAAAGGAACACTTTTTTTTATCAGAGTATAGCATAAAGTCAATGAAACTTATGGGATATTAATCTGGTCAGTTAAGTAGCAGAGGGGGTTGTTAATCAGTTTCAGCTGCTGTGGTGTTAATGAAATTAACAACAGATGCTAGAGAGGGGCAACAATGAGATGACCCCCAAAACAGGAATGGTTTAACAGGTGGAGGCCACTGACATTTTCCCTCCTCATCTTTTCTGACTGTTTCTTCACTAGTTTTGCATTTGGCTACAGTCAGTGTCACTACTGGTAGCACGAGGTGATACCTGGACCCTACAGAGGTTGCACAGGTAGTCCAACTTCTCCAGGATGGCACATCAATACGTGTCATTGCCAGAAGGTTTGCTGTGTCTCCCTGCACAGTCTCAAGGGCATGGAGGAGATTCTAGGAGACAAGCAGTTACTCTAGGAGAGCTGGAGAGGGCCATAGAAGGTCCATAACCCATCAGCAGGACCAGTATCTGCTCCTTTGGGCAAGGAGGAACAGGATGAGCACTGCCAGAGCCCTACAAAATGACCTCCAGTAGGCCACTGGTGTGAATGTCTCTGACCAAACAATCAGAAACAGACTTCATGAGGGTTGCCTGAGGGCCCAAATGTCTACTGCCCTGTGCTCACTGCACAGCACCGGGGAGCTCAATTGGCATTTGCCATAGAATACCAGAATTGGCAGGTCCACCACTGGCATCCTGTGCTTTTCACAGATGAGAGCGGGTTCACCCTGAGTATATGTGAAAGACGTGAAAGGGTCAGGAGAAGCCGTGGAGAATATTATGCTGCCTGTAACATCGTTTAGCATGACTGGTTTGGTGGTGGGTCAGTGATGATCTTGGAGGCATATCCATGGAGCGACTCACAGACCTCTACAGGCTAGACAACGGCATCTTGACTGCCATTAGGTATCAGGATGAAATCCTTGGACCCATTGTCAGACCCTACGCTGGTGCAGTAGGTCTTGTTTTCCTCCTAATGCACGACAATGCCCGGCCTCATGTGGCAAGAGTATGCAGGCAGTACCTGGAGGATGAAAGAATTGAAACAATTGAATGGCCTTCACGATCCCCTGACTTAAACCCAATAGAACATCTGTGTGACATTATGTTTCGGTCCATTAGGTTGCTCCTCAGACTGTACAACAGCTCAGGGATGCCCTCATACAGATCTGGGAGGAAATGCCACAAGACACCATCCGTCTTCTCATTAGGAGCATGCCCCGACGTTGTCAAGCATGCATACAAGCTAGTGGGGCCACACAAGATACTGAAAAGCATTTTGAGTAGCAGAAATTAAGTTTTTGAAAAAATGGACTAGCCTGCCACATCTTCATTTCACTCTGATTTTAAGGTGTCTACACAATTGAGCCCTCAGTAGGCAGAAAACTTTTATTTCCATTAAAAGACTTGGCATCCTTTTGTTCCTAAGACATTGCCCTGTCGTTATTTGTATAGATATCCAACTTCATATTGAGATCTGATGTATCTAATGTGTTTCTTTAAAGTGTTCCTTTAATTTTTGTGAGCAGTGTATATACAAACACATACATACATGTGTACATATATACACACACACATATACTATGGGGTGCCAAACAGGCAAATACATTGATTTTGTGAATATATAAAGTCCGCGTCAGAATATATAAAGTCAAAACTTGAATATATAAAGTCATTCCCGAATATATAAAGTCAAAACTTGAATAAATAAAGTCAACGTCGGTATATATAAAGTCAAACTTGTTTCTGAATATATAAAGTCAAAACCTGAATATATAAAGTCAGCGTCGGAATTTATAAAGTCATTCCTGATTATATAAAGTCAACATCGGAGTATATAAACTCACTCCTGAATATATAAAGTGAAAGTCAAAATCTATTGATTGAAACGACTCTGAACTGAACTAAGTTAACAAAAACGTATTCAGAAAAATAAATTAAAAAAACACTGTTCGGTTAATGTTTTGAAAATGATGCATGTGCCCTGCCCAGGATTGGTTCCTGCCTTGCGCCCAGTGTTAGCTGGGATTGGCTCCAGCAGACCCCCATGACCCAGTGGTCGGATTCAACGGGTTTGGAAATGGATGGATATTCCAGCGCTGACTTTATGTATTCCGACGCTGACTTTATATATTTAAGTTTTGACTTTATATATTCCAGCACTTACTTTATATATTCCAAAATATTCCAACGCCGTCTTTATATACTCAGGTTTTGAATTTATATATTTGGTAATGACTTTATATATTCCAGCGCTGACTTTATATATTCAGAAACAAGTTTTGACTTTATTTATTCCGACAGTGACTTTATATAATCAAGTTTTGACTTTATATATTTGGGAATGACTTTATACAGTGGTGTGAAAAACTATTTGCCCCCTTCCTGATTTCTTATTCTTTTGCATGTTTGTCACACAAAATGTTTCTGATCATCAAACACATTTAACCATTAGTCAAATATAACACAAGTAAACACAAAATGCAGTTTTAAATGATGGTTTTATTATTTAGGGAGAAAAAAATCCAAACCTACATGACCCTGTGTGAAAAAGTAATTGCCCCCTGAACCTAATAACTGGTTGGGCCACCCTTAGCAGCAATAACTGCAATCAAGCGTTTGCGATAACTTGCAATGAGTCTTTACAGCCTCTGGAGGAATTTTGGCCCACTCATCTTTGCAGAATTGTTGTAATTCAGCTTTATTTGAGGGTTTTCTAGCATGAACTGCCTTTTTAAGGTCATGCCATAGCATCTCAATTGGATTCAGGTCAGGACTTTGACTAGGCCACTCCAAAGTCTTCATTTTGTTTTTCTTCAGCCATTCAGAGGTGGATTTGCTGGTGTGTTTTGGGTCATTGTCCTGTTGCAGCACCCATGATCGCTTCAGCTTGAGTTGACGAACAGATGGCCGGACATTCTCCTTCAGGATTTTTTGGTAGACAGTAGAATTCATGGTTCCATCTATCACAGCAAGCCTTCCAGGTCCTTAAGCATCAAAACAACCCCAGACCATCACACTACCACCACCATATTTTACTGTTGGTATGATGTTCTTTTTCTGAAATGCTGTGTTCCTTTTACGCCAGATGTAACGGGACATTTGCCTTCCAAAAAGTTCAACTTTTGTCTCATCAGTCCACAAGGTATTTTCACAAAAGTCCTGGCAATCATTGAGATGTTTCTTAGCAAAATTGAGACGAGCCCTAATGTTATTTTTGCTTAACAGTGGTTTGCGTCTTGGAAATCTGCCATGTAGGCCGTTTTTGCCCAGTCTCTTTCTTATGGTGGATTCGTGAACACTGACCTTAATTGAGGCAAGTGAGGCCTGCAGTTCTTTAGACGTTGTCCTGGGGTATTTTGTGACCTCTCGGATGAGTCGTCTCTGCGCTCTTGGGGTAATTTTGGTCGGCCGGCTACTCCTGGGAAGGTTCACCACTGTTCCATGTTTTGCCATTTGTGGATAATGGCTCTCACTGTGGTTCGCTGGAGTCCCAAAGCTTTAGAAATGGCTTTATAACCTTTACCAGACTGATAGATCTCAATTACTTCTGTTCTCATTTGTTCCTGAATTTCTTTGGATCTTGGCATGATGTCTAGCTTTTGAGGTGCTTTTGGTCTACTTCTCTGTGTCAGGCAGCTCCTATTTAAGTGATTTCTTGATCGAAACAGGTGTGGCAGTAATCAGGCCTGGGGGTGGCTACGGAAATTGAACTCAGGTGTGATACACCACAGTTAGGTTATTTTTTTAACAAGGGGCAATTACTTTTCACACAGGGCCATGTAGGTTTGGATTTTTTTTCTCCCTAAATAATAAAAACCATCATTTAAAAACTGCATTTTGTGTTTACTTGTGTTATATTTGACTAACGGTTAAATGTGTTTGATGATTAGAAACATTTTGTGTGACAAACATGTAAAAGAATAAGAAATCAGGAAGGGGGCAAATAGTTTTTCACACCACTGTATATACAAGTTTTGACTTTATATAGTTAAATTTAGTCATCGTTGCATAACTTTTTCTTTACCATAGAAATTTAAAGACTAAATTCAACTTCCATTCCTAACAAAGATATTTCTGGCGACTAAATAGAACCTACTTATATCCAAATTCGAGCTATTGAGCTGTCGCCTGCCTGCCTGAATAAGTCACCCTTGCTTCGCTCTTACTTTTTTACCATTCATTTAATCATGGCTAGTGGCGGAAAAATTATAAAATGGAAGGAGGATTACACTGAGTATGGCTTTACCAAAACAATTATTGTTGGCGAATCGATTTTTTATAAAGCTTCAATTGGTGATCTGTTTTTCTGTGTTAACCTCATATTTTTTCATACTTCTTCTCAAATCAAGGGGGGGACGGTGCGAGGGTAAAATGAATCGGGAAGCCCTGATCAATGTAATCGGTGTACCAGGAAATCATGCATTGACAGAAGTTCCCCTTTGCTTGTAATGCAAAGTGTGATTAAATGCGTGATTTTTTAACGCGTTATGGAGCGCATGCATCAAAGCTTCTCAGCTGTGCTTGTGCTAAGAAAAGGAAACATTTTAAAAATAACGTAACACGATTGTCAGTGTAACCTTTTGTAAGTAGTGCCTGGAGGATTCAGTGTGGAGGAACTGTAGAGACAGGGTGTGTATTAATTTGTGGATTTTTCTGTGAGTATTTGGTGGCAGCGTCACAAAGTCACTTCCGTAACACTGCGTTAGCTGCGGAGCTCAGCTCAGAGCAAAATGAGGTGAATGGGAGGGGAGATGATGACATGACTCCCCCACCCGCCTTAACTGTCAATCCCCCTCAAACACAGTCTCTCGGAATTTGCATAAGCACAGCCCTTCACCTGCAATTTTAAATTAGTTACAAAGTGATCAAAACTCTCGTTTATATCCTGCGTCCTCTCATTAAACTTGTATCCCGCATTACTCCGTGGGTATGACAAACGCCAGCGGCAGCCTGTCTATGAACTTAATTTAAACTTTAGGTTTACACCGTGCTTTGTTTCTGAAGTAGCAGCACTCATGAATATGGTTGTATATGTCACTCGCTCGCTTCTTATTGTTTCGCTGCCTTCTCAATTATATAATGCATGTTTTCTTCAGCGCTTTTTGGAGCTCTTCCTGGTTTTCTACGTACTGCATTGACAGTCAGATCACGTGATTACGTGGGAGGCGTGATGATGTCACACGAAACTCCGCCCCCCTCGGCTTTCGAGCTCAACTCCATTACAGTATATGGAGAAAATAGCTTCCAGTTATGACCATTCTGGCGTTGAATTTCGAAATGAAACCAGCCCAACTTTTGTAAGGAAGCTGTAAGGAATGAGCCTGCCAAATTTCAGCCTTCCACCCACACGGGAAGTTGAAGAATTAGTGATGAGTCAGTGAGTGAGTGAGAAAAGGCAAAGCCCTCACTGACTGACTGACTCACTCACTCACTCACTCACAGACTCATCACTAATTCTCCAACTTCCCATATAGGTAGAAAGCTGAAATTTGGCAGGCGTATTCCTTACAGCTTACTTACAAATGTTAAGCAGGTTTCATTTCGAAATTCTACAAGTAACGGTCGACAACATCCCCCATGTTGAAATTTCTTATTTATGGCCCCATCTTCACGAAATTTGGTAGGTGGCTTCCCTGCGCTAACCGAAACCGATGTACTTACTTATTTTGATGGTATCACGCCACTGTCAGCCGCCATATTGAACTTTCCAACATCACCAATTTTCAAACTTCCCGTGTAGGTAGAAGGTTGACCCCATCTTCACGAAATTTGGTAGGTCGCTTCCCTGCGCTAACCAAAACAGATGTACGTACTTATTTCGGTGGTATGACGCCACTGTCGGCCGCCATATTGAAATTTCCAAACGTCACTAATTCTCCAACTTCCCGTGTAGGTAGAAGGCTGATATTGGGCAGGCCCATTCCTTACAGCTTACTTACAAAAGTTAAGCAGGTTTCATTTCAAAATTCTACGCGTAACGATCATAACGGTCAACAACGTCCGCCATATTGAACTTTCTTATTCATGGCCCCATCTTCACGGAATTTGGTAGGCGGCTTCCCTGCGCTAACCGAAACCAATGTACATACTTATTTCGGTGGTATGACGCCACTGTCAGCCGCCATATTGAACTTTCCAACGTCACTAATTCGCCAATTTCCCGTGTAGGTAGAAGGCTGAGATTTGGTACTTATTTTGGTGGTATGATGCCACTGTCGGCCGTCATACTGAACTTTTAATGGAAACCGATGTACGTACTTATTTCGTTGGTATGACACCACTGTCAGTCGCCATATTGAACTTTCCAATGTCGCTAATTCTCCAACTTCCCGTGTAGGTAGAAGGCTGAAATTTGGCAGGCTCATTCCTTACCGCTTACTTACGAAAGTTAAGCTGGTTTCATTTCGAAATTCTACGCGTAATGGTCATAACGGTCAACAACGTCCACCATGTTGAACTTTCTTATTTATGGCCCCATCTTCTCAAAATTTGGTAGGCGGCTTCCCTGCATTAACCGAAACCAATGTACGTACTTATTTTGGTGGTATTATGCCACTGTCGGCCACCATATTGAACTTTTCAACAGTTTTTGTTACTTATGGACCCATCTTAAAGAAATTTGGTACACGGGTTCCCAACGCTAACTGAATCCTACTTACGTACATATATACGTTGATAGCCTGCACCACGTTCACCGTGTGAAGTGACGTTGGGTCCCCCATCCCAACGCCTCCCACGTTGTTGGCTGCCTGCCTATATAAGACCGTCCGTCGCTCCGGTCTCTACATTCCCTTCCTTTCTTCACCAAGGGATTCACGTCTCCCTACTGATAGCTACAGCCTTTTTGTTTAATCCACGGCTTCTCCGCTGTTTTATTGTTTGTTTATTACAATTATAGTTATTGTATAGGTATTTTACACTTACTTTACATTGCTCAGGTACCCATTTCCTGTATCATTCCAACCCCCATTACCATGTCTATCGAGATGATCACTATCGATCAAAGAACTGTCACTTACCGAGTGGTTTCCATGCCTGGAGATGGCACCTACTTTTTCCATTCTCTTTCTTACATATTGCACGGCCATATCAGGCTCACTCTTGATATCTGGAGGAACATTGTGTCTTATGTATTGAATGACTGGGACAGGTTCAAGGTGTGGACTGATGACGGTACAGGAGATAATTATACTACACAGGAGCACTAGAAGAGTGAAATGCTTAAGCCCTTCACCTATGGTTCTGCATGTGAGTTGATGGCTGCCGCTGATATGTTTGGTTGTCGCTTTCAAGTGTACCGAAATGGCCAAATATTTTACACCTTTTGACAACCTCCAATGCCTCTTAAACATCTTACATTCACAGGTGACGATTTCACTACTGGACACTTTGATGTTTATGAATGTTTAAACTCTCAAAAGCTGGATGTGATTTTATCGATGAAACCGGTTGTGTGCTTACAACGCTTGACAGATGCCAAATGTCACTTCAACACAACAAATCCTGCAAATACTGTCGTAATTGAAACAAACCATGAAACTCAAACCGATTATAACAGCAGCAATCCAAGCTGTGAGATTTGAGACAACATTACTGTTCACATGACCAACTGTAAGTTACATGCTCAAGAGTAAGCTCAGCGCACAGCTTGGTCAACTGACAACACGGTATACAAAGAGATCCTTAACAAATAATTATTGGCATATTTTCCCTCAGTTTAAAAAGGTTTAATTTTCTTCTTAATAAAAATTTTAATGCAGTACTTCGCCGCTGCGAAGTGCAGGTATGTTGCTATATATATATATATATATATATGTGTGTGTTTATATGTATGTGTGAATATATGTGTATATGTGTATATATATATATATATATATATATATGTATATATGTGGATATATGTGTATATATATGTATATTGTCACGCTTGGGTCACAGATTTGCACAGAGGCACAGGAGGTCGTAGAAAAAAGAAGGATTTTTATTCAAACACCGCAAACACATGAGCTTAAACGTGCTCCATGACAAGTCAGAGATGACAGTTCCGCTAGGAGCAGAGAGAGAAAAAAGCAAACAATCAATTCCCAAAACTGATAGGCGCTGCGCAAGGCTTATAAGTTGGCGGAGTACCGCGCGAGGCTTGTATTACGCGTTATAGTGCAAGGATAAGGAGCAATGTGAGGGTAGTCAGTGTTTCAGGGTTTGTGGTTTTCCCAGGGGCGTTTGTCTCTATTTGGGGTGCGATCAGCCCTCCAGCTCACACCCTCCCCCTCAGCTTTATTCACATTCCTGTGAATCAAGCGACTCTCTGTACCAGGTTCATTTAGTCGTGATAATACGTCTGCGTTGACGTGTTCAGAACCTGGTCGGTGCTTTACTGTGAAACTGTAAGGTTGTAAACCCAGAAACCATCTCATTAGACGAGTTTGTATCTTTCTGTCGGTACAACCACTGAAGTGGAGCATGATCAGTTACCAAAGTGAAGTTTCATCCCCACAAGTAATAGCGAAGCGCTTCCACAGCCCACCTAATTGCCAAGCATTCTTTCTCAATTGTAGAATAATTACGTTCCCTAGGAAGTAATTTCCTACTCAAATATGTGATTGGATGTTCTTCTCCATCAAAAATTTGTGACAGGACTTCGCCCACACCAAATGCACTTGCGTCTGTTTGCAAGATAAAATCTTTTGTGAAATCCGGGTTCCTTAGAACCGGGTAAGAAGACAATGCTTTTTTTAAATCGTTGAAAGAACGTTCGCAATTTTCTGTCCACAAGATAGGTCGTTTTTTTCTGCCTCTAGTAAGTTCTGTAAGAGGAGCAGCTCTATGTGCAAAATTTGGAATTAATTTTCTGTAGTAACCAGCAGTCCCAGAAAGCGCGTACTTGTTTCTGTGTCTCAGGTCTCGGTAAACAAGCATTTCTTCTATTTTCCTTAATTGTGGCCTAAGTAAACCCTTGCCCATAGAATAGCCTAAGTAATGAGTCTCGGACATGCCTAGTTTACATTTCTTAGGGTTAGCAGTAAGGCCAGCCTGTCTCAAGCTTTCAAGAACGGCTTGAAGCCGCTCTAAGTGTGTTTTCCAATCATTGCTAAAAATCACGACATCGTCAAGGTATGCCCCAGCATATTCAGAGTGAGGACGTAGGATCTGATCCATCATACGCTGAAAAGTTAGAGGTGCCCCGTGAAGACCAAACGGGAGTCTTGTAAATTCATAGAGTCCGTCAGGAGTCGCAAATGCCGTTTTCTCACAACTGCTAGCCTCTAAAGGCACCTGCCAATAGCCTTTCGTGAGATCTAGCGTGGAGATATAGCTCGCCTGACCCAGTTTTTCCAACAGTTCATCGACACGGGGCATGGGATAAGCATCAATTTAGAGACCTTATTCAAGCGTCTGAAATCGATACAGAACCGAACCGAACCGTCTTGCTTTGGGACTAATACGACTGGGCTGCACCAGTCACTTTACTTTCACGAATTACACCCAGTGTCAGCATCTTTTTACCTCTTCGACAATATTTCGCGCTTCCGGTATCCGAACGGCCGCATCTGTACGAACATCAGGTTCAGTGGTAATTTTATGTTTTGTAATGTTAGTCTTGCCTGGTAAATCTGAAAAGACATCAGTGTTCCGTTCTATCAAAGATAACAGTTCTGTCTTTTGCGTGTCAGTAAGATCGTTACCAATGGTAACATCGGTCTGAGAAACAGCAGCCAAGGAAGTGTTAACCTCTTGTCGGTCGTGCCATTCCTTCAAGAGGTTAATGTGTAAAATCTGGAATGGTTTGCGCCGCCTGGTATTCTAACCTTGTAATTTACGGACTCATACGCTCCTCAATAATGGCGGGCCCTGCCATTTAGCTAAGAATTTGTGTGGATCCGAGGGAACCAGTACCAAAACACGATCGCCAGGTTTGAACTCACGGAGCTTGCTGCCTATCGTAAAGACGCTTCTGAGTTTCCTGTTCTCGTTGTTGGTGTTCCACAGCAATAGAGGAAAGCATAGAAATTCTGTCTTGCAACGAAATTAGTCGATCTGCAAAGCTTCGACCTTGAGCTGCTCTCTCGTTTCCTATCCATTCCTCACATACCACATCCAGGATGCCTCGCGGCCGCCTGCCGAATAACAACTCGAAGGGACTCAAGCCAGTGGGCGCCTGTGGTGATTCTCGCACAGCGTACAAAACAAAGGTAGGACAGTGTTCCATGTTGTGGGATCATTATGAGCAACTCGCCTGATCATCTGTTTCAATGTTTTGTTAAATCGCCGGTTAAACCATTCGTTTGAGGATGGTAAACAGTAGTACTCAATTTCTTAATAGCAAAGCTGTCACACAATTGTTTCATCACGCGAGAAGTGAAAGGTGTGCCCTGATCAGTTAAGATTTCTCTAGGGATACCAATACGAGTAAAAGTTTCACATAGTGCTTTGGCTACAGTCGAAGAGTTGGCCTTTTTCAGCGCAATCATTTCTGGATATCGTGTCATAATCAACCAACACCAGCAAATATTGGTACCCATCCTTAGTCTTAGGTAATGGTCCCACAATATCTAATCCCACACGCTGAAAGGGAACTTCCAATATGGGCATAGGACAAAGGGGAGCCGAGGAGGCTTATAAGCAGAGACGATCTGGCAGTCTGGACATGAAGTACAAAATCGTTCAACATCTTTTCCCATATTAAGCCAATAAAATCGTTTTGATAACCGGTCTCTAGTTTTGTCGGCACCGAGGTGCCCCCCAAGATGTGTGAATGTGCCAGATGCAAAACAGTTTCCCTATGTGCTTCAGGTACCACCAGTTGTTCAATAAATTCCCCCTCCAAATGATCTGAGATCACTCTGAACAGGCAACCGTCCTTTTCTATAAAGTGTGGGGTTTTCACACCCCGAATTACGCTCTTGGTAATAAGAGTCATTAGCAGGGCGAGCCTGTTTAAATGCATATTCTAATGAGCTATCAGTATGCTGCAAACGCACAAAATCTGATTGTTCGTTAACACTGGTTTGTGTTCGGGCGTTTGCAATCTGGGAAGATGTAGGAGGACCAGCCCATTCTGGAAGATTGTCGGGGGTGTCCTCCTCCGTCTCGCTGGAGAGATCGGGTTCAATATCTAAGTTGGGCTCTAGATTTTCCCCGGCCGCTACCAGTTCTTCGTCTTGGTTTTCTTCTTCCCCCCCCTAAGTTCATTAGTGGATTGGACTACTGGTCCCTTACATTTATTAATCAGTTTCGAAAAAGGGCATTTCTCCGTCCTATGAGTAATGGCCAAGGGCACAGTCTGAAACGGCAGACCAAACCTTAAAGTGGCGACCCTATAAGTTAAAGGAAGAAGTAAAGTCTGATAATCTTTAACATCACCATGTACACAGCGTATTTTTACAGTCTCACAGTCTCTAAGGCATTGTTCATTAAGACAGTCTCGTCTCACAATACAAAGGTCACTTCCGAGTCTAACAATGCTGAGATTTCTCTGCCCCAATTTCACGGGATCAACAAGCCATCTTTTCCATCCGGATATGTAATAGTTGAGCAACAAATCTCGCCAGTCCAATTCCATTGAATGAGCTGGAGACAAGCGACATTCTCTTGCCAAATGGCGAGTGATCACACGGAAACATCTACGGTTGGCTCCGTTTCCGAAATATCCTCTGCGACGTCGACGTGCTCTGTAGTGTCCACGGTTTCCTCGACCCGCTGTTGCCGCTGTCTCCTCAGAAACAGGCGTCTCATCTACGACTGGATTTCCCGGGGTCCTACCTGACCCCATTAGATTTTTAGGTCCTGCAGCTTGTCGATCGGGCGAGAATGTCCTGGGCGTTCGTTCACAGGTTGCGAAGCAGCAGAAATCCACCGCTCTTTCTCCAAGCGGACTGTGAACCCTCTAATCGTCTGGACATAATCGTTAATGATTTAATATCATGGCGTAGAAATTCATCTCGAAGAACTTCAGGTATGCCGCCAGTAATATATTCACGACAACTGTTTCCATCACGTCTCCTTCAAACCAACAGTGCACTTTATGTATCAAATCTTGAATTTGCGCGGATTGGGTCATCCATGTTTAGTTTCCAGTCTTTAAGTGCATAAGTTTTAGACTCTGAAATAAGTCTTGGGGCATCCATCTGTGCAACCACTTCTGGTACCACTTGTCACGCTTGGGTCACAGATTTGCACAGAGACACAGGAGGTTGTAGAAAAAAGAAGGATTTTTATTCAAACACCGCAAACACATGAGCTTAAACGTGCTCCATGACAAGTCAGAGATATACAGTTCCGCTAGGAGCAGAGAGAGATAAAAGCAAACAATCAATTCCCAAACTGACAGGCTGCAAGGCTTATAAGTCGGCGGAGTACCGCGAGGCTTGTATTACGCGTTATAGTGCAAGGATAAGGAGCAATGTGAGGGTAGTCAGTGTTTCAGGGTTTGTGGTTTTCCCAGGGGCGTTTGTCTCTATATGGGGTGCGATCAGCCCTCCGGCTCACAATATATGTATGAGTATATATATATGTGTATATGTATATATGTAGATATGTATTTATATGTATACAGTATGTGTATATGTATATATATGTTTATATGTGTATGTATGTATATATATGTATGTGTGTGTATGTGTGTGTGTGTGTGTATATATATATATATATATATATATATATGTATGTGTATAAATATGTATATGTATATATGTACATATGTATGTATATGTATTGTAAAAGGCGCTGTATATCGCCCGACTGTGGTGTTATGGGTCCACAGCTCGTTGAGCAAAAGGCCATTCATTTTAAATAAATAATCACCGCACCGAGCGTGGGGGCGATGTTGTAGCGAGCCGCGGGGCAGTCGTCGTTGTGGGCGTTTCTCACCGTGTGCACAGGTGAGGAACTGCCCACATCCGTGATTGCTCCCCTGGCTAATGCTACAGCTGTGATGGCCCCTCACGTTTTAAAAAGAAGCGCCATCGGTTGTGGGGGGGTGAAAGGAATTGATCAGGGAAAAAAAAAGAAAAAGAAGCGATCGGAGAGAAAAAGGAAAGGAAAGAGGACGGAGGTTACTGGGAGCGAGGGAGCAGGCGGTGCGTGAGTGTGGTGAGCGCGCGATCGAGCGCTCGTGGGCAGCTGCGAGGAAGCTGGGTGTTAGGCCGACACCTAGGCGTTTGAGTTGAGGTTGCTCCCGCTGAGTGACCAGGTAGCGGGAGTGCCTAGAGGAAAGCGCGGGGCCGCAGAGAAGCCGTGGAAAGGCAGCGGAAGTCGGGAGGCTTGGTGGTGGAGTCCCCAATGTGAGCGTCCTGGCTATTGGGGTAATCAAGTCTCGGGGACTGGGATGAGTGCCAGACCGAAGCCAGGGATCGGGAGGTCTCCAGTCTCGGGTGTGTTGTAGGAGGGCAGCTGCAGAGAGCGTCTTGCCTGCTGCTTGGCCCAAACGGGATAAGCAGGTGAGACGCTAACAGAAGAGCACCGGATTTGTTGTTGGTTTTTAAAGACAGCTTCCTAAAGAAGATTTTAACCTCTTGTTTTAAAGGATTGTTTTTTTTTCTATTGTTTTAACCTCCACGTGTTCTTTTTATGGATTTATTTAATGAAGAACTTTTGAAAGAACTGCACTATTTATGGAACACTGTTTTTGTTGGTTTTAAATAAAAGCACTACTCATTTTTGCACCACCCCTTGCTCAAGTGTTTATTTGCCTCCACTGACTAGCTCACTCGGTAACATTATCGACGGTGTTGGGTTCAAGGGTTCCCAAACATCAAAGGGAGTGTGGAGCCAGAACCCACATCGTCACACCGACCCGGCACAGACGACGTAGAGGCACGTGTATAAAACACATAGGCTTTATTCTTTTTTCCTTCACCCATGGGCGCACGTCTTCCCCGTGACCTATAGGCAATACACAGTCCCAGAGTACAAAACTCACACTATATACAAGCCTTTCTGGCACAACCACTCCTTCCAGGCAACCTCGTCCTCTTCCTCCCGATTCTGGCTCCGAATGGAGGGAGGTTGCCTGCTTTATAGCCCACCCGGAAGTGATCCAGGTGCCTGACCATCTGGCCTTAATTGCACCTCTGGGTGGGGCTGGTAAGTCATCCGATGTGGCGGCTGGCTCTCCGCAGCACCCCCTAGCGGCCACCCCATCTCCCAACCGGGGCTGTGGTGGACTCCATGTCCCATGAAGCCACGGGGGAGACTGAGGAAGGACCCACGGCCAGGGAGACTGCCCCCAGGCGCCCCGGGGAAGGTCTTGCACGGTCCATGGTGGCTCCCCCGGGACGTATGCAGCAGAGGCATCCCGGCCGGGCATGGGACCCGGCTGTCCGTCACAGTATATGTGTATATGTATATATATGTTTATATGTGTGTGTGTGTGTGTATGTATATATATATGACAGCAACACTCATAACAGTGACAAAACAATTACATTGACAATCATGTTACGTTATTTTAAAAATGTTTCCTTTTCTTTTTCATTACTTCTTTAACACACTACTTCTCCACTGCGAAGCGCGGGTATTTTGCTAGTTAGTATATATATATATATATATATATATATATATTGTGAACGCCACCCGGGCACAGACAGGCGGACATCTTGTTTAAAACAAACCACCACATGTTTATTTACAGTATTTTACAAACTATGGTCACAAAGACCCCCAAATAATGGTCACAAAGACCCAGTTCAGTGCACAAAACAAACCCCAAACAGTCCTGGCCACAATGCCTTGTCTTCGGGCCGCCTCCACTCTCCTCCTGAGCTTCGTCCTGCTTCCACCCGACTCCAGCCTCGAATGAAGGAAGACGGCCCCTTTTATACAGGACCCGGATGAGCCCCAGGTGTTCCCGGCATTCCTCCTCTAGCCCGCCCCAGCGTGGCGGAAGTGCCGGCTGTTCTCCCGGCAGCTCTCCGGGTATCCTCCAAAGTCTTCCCCCCAGCACTTCCTGGTGTGGCGGGAGTGCTGGGAAACAAGTCCCAAGGCATTGGGGCGCTCCTGGCGGTGACCACGGGCCCCTACAGGAAGGGCTTCCATGCCCTTGACCCGTGGCCCCCAAAGCAACCCGGAAGGCAAACCCCACGTGGTCCAGGCAGGGCTCTGACCCTCTTCCGGTCCCTCCTGGCGTCCCGGCCGGGTCATGGCCCCTGGCATCCCTGACAATATATACAGTGAACCCTCCTCGATCACGTGGGTTGCGTTCCAGAACCCCCAGCTAAAGGTAAAAATCCGCAAAGTAAAACCATATGTTTATATGGTTATTTTTATATATTTTAAGCCCTTATAAACTCTCCCACATTCTTATAAACATTTCCCGCACAGTTATTCAGCATAAACCCTTATCTTAGATATTAGGTAAGATTGGTTGAAATGATGTATGTAAACATATTGTTTATATTCAGTAAAACCTAAATATTATTTTAAAGATATCAAGCGTCTCCGATATCATATATGTTACAGCAATTACGACAGACAGGCCACCAGGAATAAATACGTACAATGCAAGAAAAATTGTGTACAGTGACACTAAACATACATACATGTACTAAGTACTGTATGTAAAAAATTAATTATGGTTACTCACGAACAATGACACGACGACTTGTCCAATAACGATGAGTTTAATTTTACTGCACAACAAAGGAGAGCGTTACAGCTCTTCTAAAGGAGCCTCTTCAGGCGACTGTGTAGCACCGCCATCGTTCTTCTTCCGGCAGTCTTCAATCCAAATCCCTAAAGCAGATTCCATCCAGACTACCGCCTTATTACGTCCATTTACAACTCGTTTTGCGCCCTGGTTAAAGGACACTGTGGCCGTAGATATTATATTCTTTTCCTCCTTTTTAAATAAAAAGAACCGTAGATTCATTGATGCCATAATGGTGTCCTACAGCGGTGTAGCTATTCCCTTCCTTCATTACATATAAAAAACTTTTACCTTTTCGGCAGTCGTTACCATCTGTATATATATATATATATATATATATATATATATATATATATATATATATTGTAAGAAGAATGAGTCGGAGACATCATAAAGGTTTGGGGTAGCCACCGTATAATTTTATCGGCTGCAAAACTTGTTTTTTAGTAGCATGATGTGCTTAGTTCAGAGTTCAGAACAGAAATGCCTGTACTGAGGCAAAATGGCAGTTTCAAAGGCCTAGAAGGGAAATGACGTCATCTGTGCAGGAACTGGGAGTGGCGTCCTCATGCCCGGATGTGATGTCATCCTTGGGGCCGGCAACAGGCGGGATTTCCTGGGAAAGGTCTGCAAGGGACTGAGAGAGATAGTCCGGACACTCCACCATCCCCTTGCCTGGCGCAGAATTATTAGTGTTTAGGCCCTTCAGCTGTCTCCCATGCGCACATGTGTGACATATATATATATGAAAGCAAAGGTCTGTGATACAGTTTACATATTTATAGCTAGAGATCCACAAAGGGAGAAAATGAGTTACCTTTTGAACCAGGACGACTGGTTGCAATCGAGGGAAAGATGAATGCGGCCAAGTACTGGGATATCCTGGAGAAAAACCTTCTCCAGAGTGCTAAGGACCTCAGACTGGGCTGAAGGTTTACCTTCCAACAAGACAATGACCCTAAGCACACAGCTAAAATAACGAAGAAGTGGCTTCACAACAACTCTGTGACTGTTCTTAAATGGCCCAGCCAGAGCCCTGACTTAAACCCAATTGAGCATCTCTGGAGAGACCTAAAAATGGCTGTCCACCAACGTTTACCATCCAACCTGACAGAACTGGAAAGGATCTGCATTTAGGAATGGCAGTGGATCCCCAAATCCAGGTGTGAAAAACTTGTTGCATCTTTCCCAAGAAGACTCATGGCTGTATTAGCTCAAAAGGGTGCTTCTACTAAATACTGAGCAAAGGGTCTGAATACTTAGGACCATGTGATATTTCAGTTTTTCTTTTTAATAAATCTTCAACAATTTTAAAAATTCTTTTTTTTTGCCTGTCAATATGGGATTCTGTGTGTACATTAATGAAGAAAAAAATTAATTTAAATGATTTTAGCAAATGGCTGCAATATAACAAAGAGTGAAAAATTGAAGGGGGTCTGAATACTTTCCGTACCCACTGTATATATATATATATATATATATATATATATATATATATATATAGAGAGAGAGAGAGAGTGGAAAAACAAGAAAAAAGTTTGGGGTTTCACCCTGAGTATTCAAAATCCTGGGAAAGAAAAAAAGAACAAGTAGTAAATCAACAACACTCATTGTAACTGAGTAGTCACTTCTGACTGTATCCAAGATGAGGCTGACGAGTGAGGGAAAGTTGGTGCCTTTATAGCTGGTGAGGAGATAGGAGTGTGTCCCAACAGGTTGGAACTGGAAGTAAAGTAAATGGTAGGGTGGGTTCTGGAAGCAAAGGTGGAGTTAGGCAGGCTTCTGTTCAGATAATCTGGATAGTAAAGAGAAAAAGCATTAGTTAACCCCTTATCTGGCATACCATGTTCAGCCAAGCCCATTTACTGCCTCTGTTGCACTCATGTGTGACAATATGTAATATGCAGATGAATCTTACTGTAAAAATTAGTGTATGAAGTAATTACTGCTTATTTCCTAATGATCACTTCTAACTGATGATATGAATGCATATTTTGGGAGAAGGTGGCTGACAGGAATTATTTCAAGTATTTTTCTTATTGAATATTGTCTAGGGACTTCTATTAGACATAGAGTAATGGTTGGCCATGTACGGTAGTTTTGTGTTGACCTCCAAAACACCAATCTAACTTTCACTGTTATATCTTTGAATATTTATATTAGAAATTGGAAAATCATTTCACCTGGCTTTACAAGATGCTTTTATTTAGGTAGATTTATTTGGATATTATCTCATCAAACAATGTTACTGGCTGTCTTCTTCATTCGTTGTCCCTGTGCATTATCCTATTGAAGGCTACATATTTATTTATTTATTACTACCAAGGCCCCAGCTTGTCAATGTAGCTTAAGGAAGCAAATTGCAGCAGATTTTATATTGCAATTATACTATAAGTATAGTGAGTATTTTCAAACTCTTTAATTATATCTTGAAGTGATCAATCAACATTTGAATCCATTAGTAAGTATACACAGATTTTATGGTTGTTTTAAATGATGAAGAGAACAATAGTAAGACATGTAATTTTACAATCACTTTAAATGTTTTTATTTTAATTGTTAAGAACTCCTTGGATAAAAGTGGTTAGCAGTCAGATCTAGTCTCTAAGAACAAAAATATTGTCTCCTCTCAATGATCAAAGGGTCTGCAATTGATAATATTTTCCCTTTGAGCTATGCAAGTTTTCTCCAAAGATTCTTTTGGTTGACAAAGCTATTGACTTACTAAGCCCCTAAAGAGTTAAAATTTTTACATTTTCAATGCTTCAATGCTCTGCATGAAAAATTGCATTCTAATTATATATTTATTGCTGTCTGACTGCATTTCCAGTACCAAAACCATAGGTTGTGAAGGTGGCTCTTCATAATTCATTAGAAATCTGGCTGCAGTTGCCTTGCTTTCAGACTGAGCCACATGCGGCATGCATCAAGAAGCTTACATTGTTCTACAAAATAAATGGGAAAATTGCAGGAGGTTTTAAATTAAGATCTCTCAGCAAATTTACGAACTTGGAAAATGTCCATGTTTTAAATGATAACACCAGCTTTGCATAGCATGTGTATATTTCTCATGAACTATAAAACTACCAACTGTGTATTTAAATTAGAAAAGCCCCCCACAGAAAACATTTAGTGGCAATTAAAATTCTTGATTATGCTGTATATTTTTGAACTGTCTTAATTGTACAGGGAGAAAAACTTTATTTCAGTTGCAGTTTTATCCATCATCAGAGTAAAATATATGGGAACTTCAGCAATTAATTATGTTGGAAATTTGAACAAGTTGTGAATGTTACTGGCTTAACTTTATGGTTAAAAAATACACCACATCTGCCACATGTCAAGACCTTTAGATATTTCACATATTTACTTTTAACTTGTAAATTCTTCATAGCTGAACCACATGACTTAACTAAGAAAATACAGCAAGATTTTACACTGACTTGCCTAATGAATAAGAAACTGGAGGTACAATAATTTGACATAATTTAACAGTGGCAATTCCATTAAAGTTATCACGGAATAAAGTAGAGTTATAAATTTACCAGTGACAGAACTGCATTCGATGATTTCTTATGTAATTGTTCAAATTCAAAAAGTTTTTTTTAATTATTTTGGCTACATAATTATTTAAATCTGATAAAAAATATACTTACAATGTTTGAGTACAATGTAACAATTGATTTATTTTGAAATGATGGCATGTATTATTTGCAGCTTAATTTAATGTTTTTAATATAGTTCTTTTATTTTAATGCCATTTTGCAGGGCACTAATTTTAATTATAACTAGAATACAATAAGTCACAATAAGAGATTTTGCCCTGTAATCGTGAAAAGGCATGGATAGAGCTCCTGTAACATCCTCCATCCATTCACATTCTAATTTAGAACTGATCCAAGTAACTATAGGCCTGTTAATGGAGAAAAGCATGGTAGTAAGTATTACAATAGAAGTATATTATTAAAAGACTAACCAACTTGTGAATAGCCAATGTATAATCACAAACAATTGTCTTGAGTTTAGAGAGGGAAAACTGTATAGTTAATACACTAAAATTTTATGAAAATGATTGGAAGGACTTGTTCATATTGACACATATAGTATTCTGTCTTGATTTCCAAAGGTACATCAAACTAAGAAGAACTTTAGCAGAGTCAACTGCAAAATTAACTTAAAGGAATACTACACCCAAAAATGATATTTTTTATATGCTGCTTAAGCCATGTTTCTTGTAGCGATGGCTGAGAAAAAAAATTACTTTTATGTTTTCATGTAGAATAGAGGTGAAAAATGTTCATGATATCACTCAATCAAATGTAGTACATTGGCAAATGATGTAAAAGATGTCCATTGAAAGAAGAAAAAAAAATTCTAACTTTACTCATGCCACATAATCGACGTTATCCACTTGTAGGCTAAAAATGTGCAAAACACAAGCATTTAGTGCTAAAATACCGTTAAATAGATTTCCAGAAAAAAAACAACCGCACATCATAAACCAGAAACTAAAGTGACACAGGATTGAGTTATTGAATTGAAGACCAAGTTCTTGACCAGTGAATAGGGGAAGTGGCAGATCTTCCATTGGCAGTGAGCAGCATATTCCATTTAATTGAGCAAACAGTGCTATAAAGGAGATGTAAATACATCCTTATACAAATTACTGCATTCTACTTACTTTATGTCTGACTTCTTTAGAATGTTAGTCTATTTAGTCTTCCTTCCTGTTCAATGTATTCTAAACTGACCTAAGATTTTATCTAGAAAATGTAACAGGAATTTTAGGGGTGAACAGGCATGTCATAAGGCGGATATCCTTGTTAGTGTACCTTTATACTTTTACATCTGAAAATGCAAGCTACACAAATTGGAGGGGTCTGAAATTTAATATATTTTTCAGTTTTGGACTTTAATATATCTGCTGAAGAAAGCTAGTTTTGTTTTTCTTGAATGTGTGAGTCACTAATGAAAATGGGAAAAAATCTTTATGAATTGTTTCTAAGAAATAAATAGAGTGAAGAAAGTTTCAGTCTTAGTTATATACCAAAAATGTTTCAAAAACTTCAGTGTTTCCCATCAAAAAATAAAAATTTAATAAAATGTTTTGTTACAACTTTTAGTCAAAGCAAAACTGCAATTTTTAGGCTGTTTTGCAAAATGAAATAGCAGTGAAACTCCATGATTTGTTGAGCCCAGTAGCTATTTTAAACCTCTCTCTGTAGTCGTATACAATAATTTAATGATTTAATGAGCAGCACTTAAGTGCACTCAGAAGCAGCCAATCTATAGAGACCCAAAGTCAGTTTTAAAAGAGGATAAAAACGTACTTGGAGTCGTAAAGTAGAAATGCATTGTTTTTTTTTTTTATTTTGATACCTGCTAGTTAGAAATTGCTCAACAAAACCAGACATATACTGTATATACTATTTATACCAACTATGCAAGACCCCCACTGCTTTGTGGCTGTCACCAATTTCAGCTGAAGTGTAGCAGTGCGGTTTTCCATAGTTATATCAGAAAATGCAGTGTCACACTTTGTTCACAAAACAAAACAATTTCAAGGTGATCTTTGAACCAAAAAAAAATTTGTCCCTATATCTTTTACTTTATCATATCATAGAAAACTGGAACTTTTCCAGATAATACTCATGTACTCAGGTTAATCTTCCCTTTGAATGTAATTGACAACACAGTGGCACTGTACAAGAATGGCCAGAGCAGACTGTACTTCCTGAGGAGACTGGTCCAGGGTTGACAGATTTCCAAAATCACAGATCGGGACAGCCACCATTTCAAGCAACCAAAAAAAAAAGATGTTATGAAACTAAGGAAGACCAAAAAATAGATCATTTTAATTAAATTACTATATAAATTATAGATATAATACAAGTAGTAATTTAATATTTCAATGCATACTAAACTAACATAAATACAAATATGGTAAACACTTTGAACAGTTTTATAACTTCACTTATTTCTTTTTTCATTCAAAATTTAGGTATGTGTGCTAGAACTTGTAACATGTTTTTTGTTTCATATAATATGACACAATATGTATATATAATGCAGACATGACCTACCTTGTTAGTTGAAAAGTCTTTATCAGTATCACTTCTCTTTCAAAAAAGGAATTTACACATGAGCATGAGCAGCCATGATAAGCATGAGAAACATACAAAGACAAGCAAATAACATACACAAAACCATGTGATTCAAACACTCATCGGCTGATAGCCTCTTTTCTATATATTTAATATAAATATCGAATAAGATTTTTTTCTACATACAATTTTTGTATTTTCTTGATTTACAGAGGCAGTGCGGGGCACTGGATTTGTCTTTTGAACTCGGAACAGTCCCACTCAAATCGGGATGTCTGGCAGCCCTGCTTAGGTCTTTTAATGTATGCAGCAAGCTGCTGCTGATGTTCTAACAGTATGTTGCAAGTGAATTATTTTACGCTGTAGTCTCTTGGGGAAGTAACGAGTTCAAACGACGCAAAGTACTTAAACAAATTTATCAGTTGTCAAATAAACAGACAAAATACCACAGAAAAGTTTGGGGCAGCCACTTGTATACTTGAATTCTGGCTGCAAAGTAGTTAATTAAATGCGAGTTGTTTATAGGTTCAAGTCCGAAACAGAACTAAGTTGGGTGAAACAAAATGGCCATTTTATAGTCAGGCAGAGAAAGTGAGGTCATCAGGGTCAGAAGTGGAATTAATGTCATCAGGGCTGGAAGTTACGTCATCTGGCCTGGAACCAGAAGTAACGTCATCGAATTTCCCGTAACTGGTCTGCAGAGGAAAGAGAGAAAGGTTTAGTGCACTGTACCACCCTCTGTTCTGGAATGGAATTACCCTCATTTGAGCCCTTTAGCTGCCTCCAATGTGCACTCATGTGACACAGGACACGCTGGAGGTGGTTGTGTAAAATAAAATGGTGGCAAAATTGGATTCCATTCTAAAAAAAATATTTCAGTCCCCTCCAGGAGGCACTCTCTTGGAGCACTTTTAGCCATGTGCTTATTTCTTTCTGGTGTAATGAGTTGTGCCTTGGGATCTTTTCTGCCCACTACTATCAGTAGTCTTTAATTTGCTATTTCGGCACAATATTTATTTATTTATTTATTTATTGATTGTATTATTTGTCCTGTGAGTTTGAATCTTTGTTTTTTATGTTTCTATAGCTTCATGAATCTAAATTTCCCCCTTGGAAATATTAAAGTTAAAGTACCTAATTTAATCTAATCTATTTTGAGTTTAATGATTGAGAAAACGTATAGTTTAGTGTTGCTTAAGAACACTTATAATTCATTCTGTTAAATAGAATGTTGCTGCTATTAATGATTCTCAGCTGATATTAGTTTATTTTAAGACAGTGCAAGAATATTCACTGCTGATCTTGTAGTATGTGATTTTGAATTATAAATCACTGAAGCACCAATTGCTGTAACAAAATATGTGCATATATGTATGTGAGTGTTAATTGTGCATGTGTATTTTAAGGGTGTGGTGGATCCGTTAAAGAATAGAGTTTCAAAGCCATACAATACAATGCTCTGCATCAGCCTTGATGGAACCAGAGACCATAACAATCCCAATAGGATGGAAACCACATGGGTGACCATGGGGTATCCTGATGGAATTACAGACAGAGCACCATCACAGAAAGAAGTCTTCTAGTGAGAAAACATCATAGACTTGGATACTTTGCCTGACTTTCAAATAAGAATTAAGTATAACTCTTTATTAAAAATAATAATATTAATAATAAAGTCTTACTAATTGCTCAAAGGGGCAGGAACATTACGGACGTCTAGAGCAAAAGTAAAGTGAACTTGTATTAAGGTAGTTGTTTATTGTTTTGTCTCCAATACTGTTGGACTTTTGTTTGACCCTTCCAAAGCTCGTTTGTTTAATACTTTGGTGGCCTCCTAGGAATTTTTCTGAGTTTGGGCTGCTATGATAGCTCACCTGTCTTCCACAATATATGCACACACTTTCAATTTTTGGGCATCCATGATGTTGACAGTCAACTAATAATCTTTCTTGTGACAATAAAATCACTGTCATCCCTTGAGCAGGTCAAAATCTTTAACACATTATTTTGACTTCCCTGTCCTGTAAGCACTTATTTTTGCTTATTAAATCAACTGTTATATTGGATTTATTGATTTCAGTATGTATCAGTGTGAACATTTTTGATCAATTTGCTAATTGTTTTGCTCACTATGAAAGGTACTATATTAATAAACACATTTTCAAGTAAACATGGAATTTTAGGTCTAAATAAAGTAGTATACTTGCGTCACTGTTTCATAATTCAGTGTAGTCTTTTTCATTAGAGTAGAATTTAATGAAAAATGCGTGACCCTTTCATACATTATGAATTTACCACAGGGAGGACAGAATTTATAATTTTTAATGAATCTCAGATATACTGTAGAAACTTTAAAACTATAACCACTTCAAATCGTATGTGCAGGGATATGGGGTGTCTTTTAACAATTGACAAGTTACTGCATCAGAAAGCACAAAAACTATTTTGCAATGAAGATGTTTTTGTCATGTGCTAGACATGGCCGAAGTCTGTGCAGCTTAAATATGCTACTGCTTGAATTGTTGGCAAAAGAAGTCCAGTAAATAACCTGAAATGGTGCAAAGGTAAGAATTAAACTGCTCCTTAAACTTTATGGTACACAAAATTTAAAAAAAAAATGCAAAAAATAAAGTGTTATAAAAATCACTTTTTTTCAGGGAACAAGTAATGGGTTAACAGTATACATATTTTCTGAAGTTAATTAAGCCTCGAAAGTTGACACTAACAATTCCTATAGTCGTCCCAGGTTTTGTTGATTATTACAAATCCTCTGTTTGTTAGCAGAAAGCAGTGTTGTAACAAACTGTGTTGATACCCCCTCTGAAGCATCATTTTTTCTGGCTTCAATGGTCAAATGAAACCAACATAGGTATTTATTGGAAGAAAAACAACGGAGGTTGCATTTGACAGAAAAGGAAGTCAAGGTCATGTAGAAATGAACCTAATTCCCACTGTGAAGCATGATCTTGGATATGTGATGTTATGGGGGAGTTTTTCTTTCAAAAGCCTTAGGAAGTTTGTTTAGATAACATAATGTGCTCTATCATATATGAAGAGACTTAAGTTTTACATTGGTTATCCAAATTCCCTGACCTAAACTCCGCTGAAAACATGTGGGGTGAGCTGAAGTCCATAAGAGAGACCTGAGGGATCAGAAAGATCTGGAGAGATTTTGTATGGAGAAATGGTCTTTATATGTTCTCTCCAACCTCACCCAACATTATAACAAATGATTAAATGCTGTTATTTTTTGTGATTATTTTTTTTCATTTCAATAATTCTACCTCCGTGAAAGGTTAGATTTCTTTCATAGTTTGAATGCAAAGTTGAGTAATTTTCAAAGCCTTTTTTTGCTCCTCTTTAACAATGGGGCCAATAAGTCAGATGGGCACGGTTTTTTGGTTAATAGAGCTGAGGTGGCACATCACCCTCTTTAATAAAACCCCTGTGTATGTCCAGGTGTCATTGTGTGTATGTCTTCTGGTGAAGTGTGCATGCGCGGAGCCGCACATGTTCAGTCTCTCCCTGTGCAGAGAGAGAGACACAGGCGCACAGGAGAGACACACACAAACACAGGTGTGAGAAAGAGAGAGACACACACACACAGGCACACGCGTGCATTGTTGTAATGTTACTTTTCTTGGTTGTTTATTAAATTAAGGATTTTTCAAATTTTCATTTTTTTCCCTGTGCTTAAAACTCATTAAAATAAAGTGTTTTTAGCGAGCATTTCGTAGCGTTATTGCGCAAACTCTTGCAGTGTTACTTTTCTCTATTGTTCAAGGTTTTCTCAGTTTTATTCAATGTTTTTACATTTAGTTTACTATTACGCTGTGCATTCTATGGTATAATTAACTATAAGGCTTAAAAAATATATATTTACATACAGTTCGTATGGTCTGGAACGGATTAATTGTATTTACATACAATCCTATGGGGGTAATTACTTCGGTTCCACTGTATTACTGCCAGAGAAAATTAAAGGCACACAATACAGTGACGCATATTACAGCCACATACAAGGTCCCTTGCCATTTAATATGGACTGTTCCTACTAATGTTTATGCACTACTGTTATAGTGCCCGTTATTATAACGGCCTTAATGTCTAGTTAGATATAATTTACTAATGTTGCAAGCTCCTAAATAAGTTACTTTTATTATTATTTTTTCTTTTATTAGCTAATTCAATTATAGAAGTATTTCTGTTGTGGCTTGCTGTTCATTTAGCACACCTCTGAAGAGCCAATTTAAATGTGCAAATTTGCTTCACATATTACATACATAATTTTCTTTACATATTACGTATATAAACCTCCGCACAATCATTTTGTTTCATGTTTTAATCACAGTGATATTATGACCACACGTAAGTTGGTGTTTTTTACATCTTACATTTTCAGATTATACAATAAGTATACATTTGTATATATGTTTGTTTAAATAAATAAAGGCTCTATTTTTATTTGTATAATACTATTGCCAACGTTGCATCTTCTGAAACAGATATTTTGATTGTAGAGAAAATGGGAATAGAAAATAGTCTAATTTTAAACACAATACATGTGTCCATTTTCTGTTCCAATTATCTATTCAAGGTCACAAGAAGGTGATACCAGTCTTGCTAGCACTGGGTGCAAGTCAGTAACTAATCACAAACAAAGTGCCAGTCCATCACAGGGCACAGTTGTAAGCATGTTATTGGGTTATTTGTGACAATTATGTTTTCATTTTACAAAGGGCTTTTCTTTTCCATAGACAGTTTTTAAATCATATAATACTTCATTTACAAGTACCTTTAATATTGTAAATCCTTACCTTGAATAGTTAATTCTACCAGTCTAGTTATCGCACAAAGGTTCAGTGACGATATTTAAAAATAATTAAAAACTCATTGTCAATCAATACTGAACCAATTACTTTCTTCTTTTTGTAAAATTTAAAAGTAAAAAGAGTAATAATAAAAAATATTGCTTCATAAAATGTATACAAAAAAGAGTTTAATTTCACATTTATTAATCTTGTTTGGGCTGCAAGAAATAGGTCCAGGAGTTCTGAAAATCTGTTTACTGCAGCTTCTTTTTCACATTGTTGACCTTATTATTTTCGAACCTTCTTCCTCCAGCTGAACATCAGTGATGTTGACAGTAATGCGAAACGAAGCAAGTTATTTGCTGAGCTTTTACACTCAAGCAGCAGTGAAATGGAATTCCAGCACTTGGTTTTACTTTTGCAGGCCTGGCCACCTGCAGAGTGTGATGAAATGTAAGTGATTTAATACATTATAATATTGAGACATTGTTTTTTTGTTTATCTTTGGTGTTGTACAGATAGGTAGACAACCAAAAACAATAAAATACATTTTTATAACAGATTTCCTGCAGAAGTGCAGCTTAAATTACGAGAAGTACAAGATAGAGTTACAATTATAAATAAAGAAGTAGAAGTAGACAATGTGTATATATATCTGTCTAAAGATTAACTGCTTATCTTTGAAAAGTTTATTGATCTGTAGCTGGAGTGGGCTATATTTAATTTTTAATACAGTCATCTGATTGAATGGGAATTTCTTGAGTAATTGTCTGGCTATAATATTAAAGATAGGTTGAGTTTTTACTACATACCTGACTCCTTAACACTTGAATTACCAGAGCCTACAAAAAAACTCATAAATCCGTCCCACCTTAAATCACTTCTTAAAATCGTTCACAGCTCTCCACCAGCGTCTTTTGTCATCTAAATGTGCTGATAAAAATCAGGCTGCAAGCAGCCAACTATTCCTTCCCCCCACCGACTTAGAATGTGCACAACCTTCTCCCAGCTTATGCCTTGATTGATTATCTGGGAGTGAAGTGGAGTTTTAGAGTGGAAATAATAGATCGTTGTTTGGAACACACGCATTTCATGTCTGTTCCGTTTCTACAGTAATCTGTGTAAACACATTGTTAAAACAGAAATGTTTTTATATTCTACTAGTAGATGACAAAATGTAGGCATAAACTATATAATGTATGAAGCCTGAAGCATCAAAGAAATACTTTCACAAAAGATACAAATCTAACACAACAATTGCGCTTTTATTCAAAAATATAACTGCAGAAACAAAAAGCCGCCTAAACATGCGACATTGACACCTGTTTATTATGACTGCCTCTGTGGCGCAATAGAATCATCTGCCGACTGGGAATCAAAAGGTCGCGAGTTCGCTCCTGCACCTCTCCGTTTTGAGAAGTAAACTGCTCTTAGTCTTACTATTTTAGAAAAAAAACATACATTTGATTTCAGTCTGTAACAGCCTGTGTAATTTATGATACTTGTAAAGGTTAGCTTTTTTTTTTTTTTAGTCAGTTTTATTATCTCAGCCGCGTTCACAAGCCCAAACACACCCCACCCTCGCATCTGACACTGCTGTTTTCACATAGACGCGCTGTAATAGAGGTAAACTCAGCTACCTTCTACATCGGAGCAAGAATGCACATACCATTGCTTGCATACTAAAGTGTTAGCAGGCACTTTTCGTGGCATTACACACATTTTGAGCATGCCCTCTGCACACTACTTTTGACTTTAGGCTTTAGGAAGTAAGTAAATAAATAAAGGTAAATCGTGTCATAAAATGATTTCTTCAAAACGTCGAATATTATTTATTTGGCACGGAGACAGTCATAATAAACGGGTGTCAATGTCGCATGTTAAGGCGGCTTTTTGTTTCTGCAGTTATATATTTGAATAAAAGCGCAATTGTTGTGTTAGATTTGTATCTTTTGTGAAAGTATTTCTTTGATACTTCAGGCTTCATACATTATATAGTTTATGCCTACATTTTGTCATCTACTAGTGAATATAAAAAAACGTTTCTGTTTTAACAATGTGTTTACACAGATTATTGTAGAAACGGAACAGAAATGAAATGTGTGTGTTCCAAACAACGATCTATTATTTCCACTCTAAAACTCCACTTCACTCCCAGAAAATCAATCAAGGCATAAGCTGGGAGAAGTTTGTGCACGTTCTAAGTCGGTGGGAGGATGGAATAGCCGGCTGCTTGCAGCCTGATTTTTATCAGCACATTTAGATGACAAAAGACGCTGGTGGAGAGCTGTGAATGATTTTAAGAAGCGATTTAAGGTGGAACGAATTTACGAGTTCTTTCGTAGGCTCTGGTAATTCTAGTGTTAATATTTGATCTTGCACTGTCAAATTAGCCAAAAATAAGGTCTGAATATTCTAATTAAAAATGAGTAAATATTTAAATAAATCTGAACTTAGGTTAGCTATTCTGGGCATTATACATGTATCTTTGTACATACATTTTTTAATAGTTTGTTCTTGGTGTGCAGAGGTTACTATAATAATAATATACACCATCAGAAAAAAATTCCTAGCAGTAATGGAGAAACTATTTAAATACATGTTATAATACTTTTGTAGCACAAGGACACCAGCTGAGTACTACAAAAGGAACACAATATTGTCATTAACACTGCGTGATATGCAGAGGCACTACAAGAGGGAAAAAGAATAAAAAATATTAATAATAACATAGTGGAGTGCAGTGCCAGCATGTTTGTCTTGTAAGGGTTTAAGCTTCTTTTCGTGGCTGCTTTTATGACTTGCTGTAAAAACAAGGATCACGAAGAATAGGGGTCAGTTAGTAAGACAGCAACAGGGTGAGAATAATGAACCGGGTAAAAGAGCAGGCAGGAGTCAGGCAGGTCAAAGTGACCTTGTTTTATTACTGGTGTCAAATGGGCAGTGACAGGGTACAGTTAATATCACGATGTTCAGAATTAAAAGACTGTCGAAACCTGTGGACTCCCCCAGAAGAGCAGGTCCTCTGTGGCTTACAGGATAGTCATGCTATCAAGTCAGGGTCCAGAAAATCTGTTTATTTTTTTTTTCCTTTACAAATCGAGCAATATGTTAATACAGGTGGACTGAATATTTTCCTTTTTTTTTATTATTATTAATTATTATCACTACTGCTGATGTACATTGTCACCGACCACATGACTGCATCAGAAACAAAGACTACCACACCAATTCAAGAAATTGGAAATGGTAGCTGATGTCCGTCACTTTGAAGGGAGGGCTATGTAACACCACAGACAAATTCCATCAGCCAAGGATGAATTACTCATAGTATGAGTTGACATTCCATCATGTAAATGAGCAGCTTTAGAGCCAGTGGCAGAGGCACTAATATAAACTGCAGGCCAGCAACAGTCTCTCATCTAGTATGGCAAAGTTGATAATATCTGAAATTTGAAAATGTAATGATTTTTGCATGAAGTATGTTAAACTTTCACAAACACATTGGCATTTACATTGCGTGTTCAGCCTTTGAGGTGGTGCTCATTTAGCAGTTTATTACTGTGCTATAACAAAACTTATTGATTAGTACTTTGTGAGCCAGTAGTTTGGTTTCTAAGACTTCTTAGTCTAGCAAAAATTTAATTCTTTATTTGAAGAAACACATTATCTCTGCTTCCATTTAGCTCATACCAGCTTCAACTTGTTGAGTGGTGGATCTTATGATCTTATCCCAGCAGCACTGGGTGCAAAGTAAGAACCAGCCCTGGACAGTCCACTGCTTGCACACATTTATGCACAAATTGACATAGGGCCAATTTGGAATCACTAATTGACATAACCAATTCATCTTTCGGGATTTGGGAGTAAAACCAACATACCTAGAAGAAATTGCATGTAGATATGATGAAAACATGCAGACTCCCTGTGCTGATTTATGATGTAGTAGTGCTAACCACCACTCCACTGTGCTACCCTCTAGAGTCAAGAGGGTGGTGTGGATATGAGCCACATCCCATGCAAAATTTGGCATGGTACGAAACATGCCTGGAACTTACAGCAGCAGTCTTTTGCAGGAACTTTTAACAGAGATAACGGCACTCTCATTTTCCTCACACCTATCAAATTATGTATATAAGGTTTCTTGATAACTTTAAAACGTCCTCTTGCAATATACCCTGCACTTCAGTGGCACGCTGTACAGGTTTTGTTCCTGCCTTTTCTGTAATGCTAACTGAACAGGCTCTGTTCCCCTGAGCCCTGATCTGAATAAAAAATAAGTTTGAAAATAGTTGAATTGATTAACCTAACCTGCACATCTGTAGAATAGGAAAGGAAAATTACAGAAAATCCCACAGTGGCACAAAGAGAGTCTGCAAACTTTACATAGGCAGTTACTAGACCAAGTAATAAATGTGTTTTACATGCTGCTGTATGCTGTAGTTTTGATGGATGTATTGTTTGGCAGTAGTGAAGAGAATGTGTAAGGGTGTTTTTTTTATGGAAAGCAAGCAATAATTTTACAAATTTAGTTTGTGGATAATTTAAGAGGGTAGATGGAAGGTTTTGTAGCTTGCATTTTTATAGTCTTTTGCAGTGAGCCTCATTGTGTTAGTGTTTTGTTTTTTTAACAGTATACTGTCACCAATGTATGAAATACGACATGTTAAATAACAAATATTTGGTAGTATGAAAGACGTTGCCTCATTACAGTAGAATTTTTCAAGACATTATGTGTTCATCGAACAAAGTTTGGAAAACGTGAGGAATGATTTAAGCATATTGATGTTAGATAGATCTTGATCTTGGAATCTCTGCCCAGCTGGAGGGGTTTTTCTTAATGTTCTCTTGGGCATCTGACATTATCACCCTACTCATCTTTAGAGACTTACAGTGTGATATTGTATATAAGGCCACTACTCTTGTGCTAATTATATTTCTGTTTTTTAAGATCATATGGATATATTTATTTTACTTTATTTTTTTCCTTATTTACTCATTTCTTAGTATTTTTAACTAATCTTATTTGTTTTTTTCTTTTCTTGTAACTTTCTCTTTGACATCTTGTAAAACACTTTGGGCTACATTCTTTTTATAAAATGTGCTTTAAAAATATATTTTGTTGTTGTTAGTGTTTAAAAAATACTTAACAAGTTGGTTTTCCTTTTCCATTATAATAAAGTACAAACCTATTCTTTTATTGAATTAAATACTATTGTATTTGCTATTGTCATCTAAAGTTTAGAGTATCCGTATCCATTTTAGTAAACCTTATTTTTTTTTTTTTTTGAGAAACCAGAAATGTTTTTGGAAGTATCTTGTTGCTATATATTTGTACTGTATGCCTTCTTTTTCATGTGCACCAAACCTTTGTCTGAACCAATTCTAAGTGTCTGCTGCTGAATCATAAAACACTTTAGGACACAATCACTATAGCTGCATGTGCTTATTGCTGTCCCCTAGCTAATCAAATACTGTGATAATTGATAAATGCGAAATTTAGGATTTGAAATATGTACATTAAATTTTACTGTCTTAATGAATATTTTGACCATAAAGAAAAGATTCAAATAATCTGTTTTGTGTGTTAAACAAAAAGAATACAAGGGGAATGATCTCGTTCATTTCTTGAAACAGAATTTGTAAATCTTTGCGGATTTACTAACTTACAGCAAAATAATAGCTTCACTGGTAATGCAAATACTTTAATCTATGTTAATTAGTAAATTATTTTAAAGCAATTTGCTCTTTATAGAAAAAGTTTTAAAGAGGTGTAAAAGGTGGGACTGCAACATTTTAACAATCACATGCACACTTGCAATTTTGGAGTGTGCATAAGTGTACCATCACATAGACTAGGTCTCTGCAACCCAAAATAAATTTTAGAGTTTTTTGCTATGAAACTCATTGTGTTAGTATGTTATTTATTTTAAAACAGTCAACAACGTACAACATGTTAAATGTGAGTTAAAGAACAACATAATATGTTGTAGTCTGAAGGAACCCTGCTTTATCACAGGAAAATTTTCCAAGACCTTATATGTTCATCATTGTTGTCAGCAATGTTTAGCTGCTTTCATGTTTAAAATGACTGTGATAATCCTGTTACCATCAAATAATAAAGGGCTATGAGTGCTTGACTCCATATTCTTTATCATACATGCTGAGACATCAGGAACATGCCACTAGACCTACAGCCTTTTCATTTTTTTGGCTCATTGATTTTTATTCATAATATGTTTGACAGCTTGCTACATTCACCTGATGCTTTCACAGAGCTTCAATTAGGAAGCTTTCAAATTTCAATTCCTCAAAGTCTCATTTAATGTCCCATTAATCTGTGTTTGCTTTTCATCTTCTCTTACAGAATCAATATAAGATGAAGTTACTACATCATTCAAATGGACTAGGAATGTTTTTAAACATAATTGTGCGCAAAATCATTAAAGGTGTCATATTGTAAAAGAAGTAGAGCATTGCAGTTTTGTTGCAAGTGTACATTATGCAGAAAAATGTATGACCTTTTAAAAAATAAAAATGTGTAACTGCTATAGAAAGTGTATTGATCTAGGTACAACATTTTTATTTTTAATTTTTTTTTTCTCCAAGGGATGAACTACTGGAAAATCCGTGGATAAAACTAGCATCAGCAATGATGTCCAAGTGCTCAGTTGAACAAAGAAGTCACATGGGTAATGAAGTCTTGAGCATGTGCCGTTCTCTGTATAAAACAAAACATAAATTACCTGCACAGGTAAGATGAGTTTTTTTTTTTTCTTAATTATTCACAAGTTACATTGTTTCACACACTTTAAAATATTAAGCTTAGTTGTATTAGTATTATTTCACTTTGTATAAAAATTATTTTTGTAGTTTAGTAACTGCCATGTCATTTACATTAGAGATTAAAGACTGCCAAGGTTATATACTGTATCTGTTGCTTTCATGTCTATATCAAAACTTCACAGAAAGTTTATATTCTCTTCATTTTTTAGTTTATTGAAATACTTATGGTAGCTATATTTTTTAGTTTGTTGGTGCACTGTTGATACTCTGTATTAAACCTTTATGGTGTTATCTTAGTCATTAAAACTAGAATTATTAGAGCCTAAGAAAAAACTCGTGGATCTGTCCCACCTTAAATCGCTTCGCACCTCTTCTTCAGCGTCTTTTGTCCTGTAAATGTGTTGATAAGCAGCAAGCAGCCTGCTATCACATCCCCCACCGCCACACAGTTTTCTCAGCTCAAGTCTGTTTACTGCGTGTCAGTTGCTTAGCGTTGTATAGAGTGAGAAGTCAAGCAAAATCACACCTTTTATAAACACTATATCGTTATTTGGAACACATGCATTTCATGTGTGTTCGGGATGCTACAACATTCTATGTAAACACATTGTTAAAGCAGAAATTTTTTTCATGTTTTAGTAATAATTGACAAAATGTAGACATGAAGTGTATAATGTGTGAAGCCTGAAGTCCAAATATCAAAAAAACACTTTCACAAAAATTACAAATAAAACAGAACAAATGCACTTCTAATCAAAAATATAACTGCAGAAAAAGAACCCGCATTGGGGTGCAACATCAACATGCATTTGTTACGACCGCTTTGGTGGCGCAGTGGTATACAAAACTTCACGGGTTTGTTTTTTTTTTTATTCAGTTTATTCTCTTAGTCACGTTCACTATTCCACCCATCCCCGCCATCTGACACTGCTGTTTTCACATAAAGACCGCTTTAACAGAGGTGAACTCAGATCACGACGACGGTTCTACATCGGAGAAAGACTGCACTTTTAGCGTGGAGAGTCACTTGCATACTGAAGAGTCTATAGCTGCAGGTGGAAGCTGCCGTCACTGTACTTTGTATATAAGAGCCAAATCAAATGTTATTTACTTATGTACCTTTATTTATTTACTTACTTCCTACAGCGTAAAGTCACAAGTAGACTGCAGAGCTTCCTGTGTACATATGCAAAGTACAGCAACGGCAAAAGTGCATTCTTTCTAGAATGTAGAACCGTCGTCATGATCGGAGTTCACCTTTCTTATAGCGCGCCTTTATGTGAAAACAGCATTGTCAGATGGTGATTTGGGATTGTGAACGTGACTAATGGAATAAAACTGAATAAACAAAAAAAACAAAGCTAACCTTTACAAGTATCCTAAATTTACACCGGCTGTTACAGACTGAAATCAAATGTATGTTTTTAATCTAAGATAGTAAGAATAAGAGCAGCTTACTTCTCAAAACGGACTTGCCCGCTCTCAAACCCGTGAAGTTTTGATTATCAGTCAACAGTTGATACTGTTTAGCCACCAAAGCAGTCATAGCAAATGCATGTCCATGTTGCACCCTAACGCGGGTTCTTTTTCTGCTGTTATATTCTTGAATAGAAGTGCATTTGTTCTGTTATTTTTGTACCTTTTGTGAAAGTGTTTTTTTTTTAATTTAGACTTCAGGTTTCACACATTATACACTTCATGTCTACATTTTGTCAATCATTACTAAAACATGAAAGATATTTCTGTTTTAACAATGTGTTTACAAAGATTGCTGTAGACACAGAACACACATGAAATGCATGTGCTCCAAATTGCAATATAGTATTTATAAAAGGTGTTATTTTGCTTGACTTCTCACTCAATACAACTCAAAGCAACTGTCATGCAGGTAAACATACTTGAGCTGAGAAAACTGTGTGGCAGTGAGGGGATGTGACAGTAGGCTGCTTGCTGCTTATTGACACATTTACAGGACAAAAGACTCTGATGGAGAGGTGCGAAGCGATTTAAGGTGGGACGGATCTACGAGTTTTTTGTAGGCTCTGGTAATTCTAGTATTAATTGTTTATTTATAAAACAAAATTATAATGTTAGTATATTATAATTTAGTCCATTCAATTGAGTTTAAGATTATTTACCATCAAATTTATTAATCTGCTTACTTATTTTTAAAGAATTAAATGAAAATTTTGCACTCTGAGTCAAAGCCATATACAGTATTTTCATTATCATTCACGTTTTATTGGACCATTCAGAAGAAGGAATTTATGTAGATGCTGCACTACACACTGTAGACAGTTTAATGTTGGTGTTTTTTTATTAATTTTACTTAGTTGTTTTATCTTAAACTGTAACAGATGTCCCCTAGAACATGGCCAGTTTAAAATCATAACTGATCTAAATGTTTATCTTTGGGATGTGGAACAGTTTTTAGAAAAATCTGACCTAAGGGTAAATCAGGAAAATGATTTATAACAGGCGATGATAAACCTGAAAGGTGTATTATGAACGTTATGATTTTCTGAGTGGTCAAAGATTATCTCCTGCGCACTATAGTACAGTATGTGAATTACGAGTTTCTACCATGTATGGTTTATAGTATAGTGTTTAACAACCAAGTTAACCGGGATGTTGAAGACCGTAAAATCACTAATGATGCCATTACTGAATTTTTAAGCCAGAGTGTTCTTTTGAATAGTCATATTCACCTAGTCAACATGCTCTAGATTCACTCCTCTAAATGTGCTACAATCAAGAGATGGGCTGCAGAATTCCGTAATGGCAGGAAATCTCCCAAAAATTGCCCTAGGTCTTGCTGGCCTATTTTTTGCAAGGGCCGCAATCCAAATACTTTTTTATGCAATCTTTTTGTTCAACCCTCTGAATTAAAGCTGAAAGTCTGCACTTCAACTGCATCTGAGTTGTTTCATTTAAAATTCATTGTGGTAATGTACAGAACCAAAATTAGAAAAAAGTTGTCTCTGTCCAAATATTTATGGACCCAACTGTAACTCTGCAAAGTCCAACCTGGTCACTTATTTGTTTCATTTAATTGATTTCAATAAGGAATGGATTTTTCACAAGTAGAAAAACATTGTCTTGGTTCTTGAAGCCACAGAATGTTGATTTGTTCTGTAGTTTTACTTGAGCTCTGTTAGCACATCACAGAACTGTGACTGACAAAATGGGGCAGAATCCACATGCATTGCCATCACTTTCTGCATGGTGGGGAAGAACCAGTAATCAGAACCATGGATACTATGTTTGAGTACATAAAATTTGTCAGAAAATTCTCTGACAGCTGTGTAGATGAGTGTTAAACTCTTCACATTGCAGTTTAAAGTTCAAGTGGTTTCTCGCAAGGGCCCTGGTTCAATTAACAACTTTGACTACATTTGCCATCCAATCATTCAGAATCTTAAAGTTCGCAAACAAGGCTTGCTGAAAATGTTGTGGATGAGAAAATGTCCTCAGCAACTCCTTAATTTTTCAGTGCAACTTTCACCAAAGCCATAGCCCTAGTTCTCTTACCAGGTATTTGCGGTGCACCTGTATTCATCTGTGGTGAATGCTGTGATTTTTTTCTGGTCCATTGTTAAGCTTTGTCAATGTTTCCAGTACAGCAGTTTTGATCTCCACACCTGTTGTTCCATTTTTCAGTGGAACCATGTCAAGCAGTTTTTCTGTAATGTCAAACTCACTGTTGATTGCTAGGATGAAGATGAGCAATAGTGGCATGTCACTGATATTCAGACTTTCATCCATTGCAAGGCTGACAAGCTCCTCTTCATATTTGCAACTCTTACATTCTTTAGCCATTTTGCTAAATGCTAGGTAAATTGTGATTGTGTATTTCAGACAGTTGAGGGGTGGGGACATAATAATTTGAAGTGTACAATTAGACAGATAGACAGATAAATACTTTATTAATAGATAGATACTTTATTAATCCCAAGGGGAAATTCACATACTCCAGCAGCAGCATACTGATAAAAAATTATTAAATCGCTTAAGCTGCTCCTCTGTCTGGAGATGGTACTGTTCAGTGGATTCTCCATAATTGACAGGATCCTGCTCAGCAGCCATTGCTCTGCCAAGAATGTCAAACTGTCCAGCTCCATGCCTACAATAGAGCCTGCCTTCCTCACCAGTTTGTCCAGGCGTGAGGTGTCCCTCTTCTTTATGCTGCCTCTCCAGCACACCACAACATAGAAGAGGGCACTTGCCACAACCGTCTGGTAGAACATCTGCAGCATCTTATTGCAGATGTTGAAGGACGGCAGTGTTTTAAGGAAGTATAGTCGGCTCTGTCCTCTCTTGCACAGAGCATCAGTATTGGCAGTCCAGTCCAATTTATCATCCAGTTGCACTTCCAAGTATTTATAGGTCTGTACCCTCTGCACGCAGTCACCTCTGATGATCACGGGGTCCATGAGGGGCCTGGGCCTCCTAAAATCCACCACCAGCTCCTTGGTTTTGCTGGTGTTAAGGTGTAAGTGGTTTGAGTCACACCATTTAACAAAGTCCTTGATTAGGTTCCTATACTCCTTCTCCTGCCCACTCCTGATGCAGCCCACGATAGCAGTGTCGTCAGCGAACTTTTGCACGTAGCAGGACTCCGAGTAGTATTGGAAGTTCGATATATATAGGCTGAACAGGACCAGAGAAAGTGCAGTCCCCTGCGGCACTCCTGTGTTGCTGACTACAATGTCAGACCTGCAGTTCCCGAGACGCACATACAGAGGTCTGCCTATAAGATAATCCACGATCCATGCCACCAGGTATGAATCTACTCCCATCTCTGTCAGCTTGTCCCTAAGGAGCAGAGGTTGAATGTTACAGAACCGCATAGGTGTCAAGCAAATAAAAAATCAATTTGAATGAATTATGTTTTTCTTTCCTAATTTGAAACACTCACGCAGATCCCGTTGTATCCCGCCTTTCTAGCTCCTTCTTTCCTACCCACAATAGAGTCTTCTCAAAACCTGAGTTATTAGAATGCATTGATCACAGTTGCTGTGTGTCCCTTTTTTCACCCCATTAAATATATTAGTTTAATATTGACTGAAAGCTGCACAATAATTTCTGATATTCCTCATTGGCAACATTCCTTCTTAGCACTGTGTTAATATTCAGGTGTCCACTTGCTATGTTTGTTTTTTTTTTTTTTTGGACTTAGTCACTATTCTGAATTGTGATGCTGCATTACACGCTTGTATTGACGTACTGTATAATGTTAGCATGTGTTTCTTTAAAAAACAGAAAACTTTCTGTTTTCTTTTCAGTCTAGTTTGCCAAGGAAATAAAAATCTCTTTGAGAGTGTGGCAGTGAATCCCACAATATATCAACTGCAAATGAAATATGTATATCTCATTCCAAGTCAAAAGACAGGAATGTGTTGGAAAAGTGAAAATTCCAGACCAGTTGGCCATTAGACATTAACTATCTTTTATATAATTTAGAAGAAGACGTGATAATGTGCAAGTACTACTTCAGCAAGTTTAGTGTAGCCAGTAAAACAGGTTTCGAGTCAGGATCACATTTTTAAAATAAGAAAACTTAACAGCAAATGACATGCGGTGGGCTGCGACAGTGTGGTGGCTGCAAGCAAATATGCCAAAGAACTTGCAGTGGTAAAAGGTATTCATACACAAAAAAGATGAATGATGATACAAAAAGATATGAAATTTGAGTTAATATAAACTCAGCATATTACATAGCAAAGGAAGTACTGACTTTCACACAAATGAAACCACTTGCTTTGCTGCAAAAGGAAATGAAAATAGTCTGGACATTTCCCCAGCATATGATAACTAATTTCAAATTTTACTACAGACTTAAAGAAAAATAATAATAATAAAGTCATAATGGTGATAAAGATTCTTCTGTGGTGGAGTATTTTTGGTGGTTAGATATTTACATGATGCTTTCCCAGAAACTGAAAAAAAAATAAAACTTTAAAAACTTAAATTGCATGTTTAATTGTGTGTTTTGTGTGTTTCTGAATAATTAAGCTAAACTGCAAGTTGAGTTAATTTATTGAAAACTGTTGTGTTTTTAAGGAAATCTTGTTTGTGTGTTTTCTTTGCACAACAAGAGCCAGAGTGCTGCTAAGTGTTTTATTTCTATTTTTTACTATTTATTATCAATGTGTCATTATATAAATGTTGTATAAAATATCTACAAGTAGTTGAGTTATTTAAAAAATACATTTCTGAAAATTCTATACAAATCTGTTTATTTGTTGAAAAGTTCAATTTCATGTACTTTAATTTCAAAATGTTTTTTTCACCAATCCGATTAACTGACAAAATAATCGGCAGCCCTATTTTATATAATGAAAAAAGGCATAATTCATTTGAACAGATATATTTTTTTGCCTGAATGAAATAAATTCTGCTGAGAATTTACTTATTTTTTAAAAATTTTTAAAGATTTTTTTTTCTTTTAAAGAAGAACCACAACTGGCCTTTAAAGAGCCTTGGGTTTGAGTACTACTGTTATAGCGTATAAGATAGCAGACACTATATGTATTAATTATAGGACATTTGAATACATCCTTCATTAACAATTAAACATGTACATGGTCTGTACATTGTCCAGAATGTTGACTTCTGAAATGACAATTCATTGCATCCAGTATTGCAATGAGGATATCAAGGTAGTCAGTTTGGGCTGGGATAAATCTAAGAAGTGTTTCATAAATGTGAACCAACTTGGATGCATGCTTGCTGTAAGGGTTTTGCAAAACAGTACCAATAAGGCAAGGCAAGGGGAATTTGTAAAAGTAGCTAAATACTGAGAAAGGAAAGAAAGTTTACGAAATTCTAATGAAATAAACTAAGACCAAAAACCCTAAGAGTCAGCAAAAAAAACAAACACTTAGAACAAATAAGGAAAAAAGGACCAACTTAAAAAAGCCACAATGAAAAAAATCTCTAACTCATAAAATTCAAAACCTGAATAGGAAACCAATGGCCAAGACAAAAAAAAAGCAGACAGCATATCCTGAAATAACCAATAAGCTTTACACTTGACAAGTATAACAAGGCACTACCTCAGCAAAAAACTGAGACAAATTATATCTTTTTATGTACCCTTAGGTGACTATGCTATAATTAGCATCATCACCTGAGAATTAAAATTCCTTTTTTGCCTAATCTTAATTTTAAAGGAGAAGCAATTAAAAACTACAAGGATCATAAAATGAAGAAAAGGTTGATATGGAGAGAATGCCAACGGGGCCAAGACAATATGACGTAGAGTCCAAGCAACATATGAAACAACAAAGAAATTCAAGGTTCAAGGCCTGTGCTAAGGATGTTGGTGTAGTCCATATTGATAACATTCCTCCGAAGGCCCACAATTACACCAGTTTGGTTTATTGTTGATGGCAGTTAATCAGGAAGAAGCAACAAAGAAAGCAATCAACCATTTCCCTTTTGTTTCACAACAAGGCCTCAGTTTTTTTACAAGTGTCCAGATTTTCTAGTCACTTACCAAAGATGTGTGTGTTTAGAAACTGTAGGTTGTTCAACACACCACACCTGTAGCTTTAAATAGCCCTTTCCTACTTATACTTTTTGTCAATCTCTGGCATTACTTCCACTTTGTTAGCAAGCCTTTCCCCCACCCACTCACCCCTATTACTACAAGCTCAATGTGCTACAGGCAAAAAGCAGCCTTTGAAACTCCAACTGAATTACTTGAAGGGGTTACCCCAGTAACAAATTCTAGGGTCTTGTTTGCCCTTTAAAATTCCTCTTCCTTATCGCTATGAATTTTCCAGGAAGGTCTGGGTAACATTCAATTTCATGTTTACCCATGACTTGGCCAAACACAGCTCTAAGTACACTATTTACATTTACTGTTGATGACACCATTGTAGGTCTGATGACCAAGAGCAAAAAGTCAAAAGTCCAGATATCTTATCCAAAGATCTTGACCATACATTGTTTTTCTCTCTCTTGTTAAATTAATCTTAGCTGAATGAATCTTATTATTTTTTTTTTCATTTAATGATTTACCAATGTTGTTTCTTGTCCTAGTGTGTGTGTATAAACACAGGGAACTTCAGTTTCTGTATTACATCTTGCCTGAAGAAGGGGCCTGAGTTGCCTCGAAAGCTTGCATATTGTAATCTTTTTAGTTAGCCAATAAAATGTGCCATTTTGCTTGGCTTTTCTCTATATTGATAATCTGTAAAGACATATATTATGCATAAAAAATGTAAACTTTTCATTATTTTTTGAAGTTTCTGTTATGGTTATTTCAGTTTAAGAATAGAGATCATGTTATATAGATTGGTGAAAGAGAATCCTATCTTAATACATTTACACTATAAGGCTTTCAGAAAGCATCTGTAGAGTCATGCTATAATCAGTAAATTATTCTGTGCAAGTCAGCAGTCTTAACTAAACACTCCATGCAAAGATTACTAGATGCTGAGATTGCTAATCATTTGAGCATGTGAGATATTCAAGGGGATTATTTGAACTAATCAGTGCCTCAACTAAATCTTAAATCAAAATGTACCATTTCCTTTCGTGTTGCCTCTTAATATATATAGTTATCTTTTTTCTGATTCTAATGTGAATGTCATAAGTGAGTGGGAATATCTGTCTCATTGGAATGAGCTGCGCTACCTGATGGCAGCCTAAGGTCATTGCAGTGAACCCATGTACATTCATTACAGCAAGACAAATTCTCCTGTTCGACTATGACATATATTTTTTACATTAAGCAAAATAAATGAAATGTGTCCACAGCTAAACTGGATGAGGCAGGATAGATAATGTTATGTATTATTAGTCTATTTCTGTAGTAGCAGTGGACTAGCTCTTGACATTTTAAATGCATGAATGTTTTATACATGTTGTAGCAAAGATCAGCTATAAACTGTTTTATCAAATTACTTTTACTAATTTTCTTTTTTGGAAGTACTTGTATGAATCTACCAAGAATGAAATTGTATATGAACATGAGGATGTGGGAAGACCCCCTGATGGCCATAAAGGTCAAGAAAAACACCTTAGGTTCATGTGTATAAACTGTTATTAAAAAATTTCATTTGTTTTTCTAAGTTGAGTTGAGGGAGTACAAATATATTTTCCTGAACACATTGTCTGTTTAAATAATGATAAGAGAGTGGGCATCTCTTTGTAATTGGTCGTTTTATCCTCAAGAGATCACATGAATATTCAGTCCAAGCATTTGTCCATCCATTTTCTGAAACTAACATCTTATATAAAAATGCACCCTTAAAATTCAGATTGTGTTGTTTGGTATTGTTTTGATATCTGGAGGAGGCAAAATAAGTAAGCATCCATTTACCCATTTTTTGTAAGAAAAAAGTCACATTTTTTGTAAGGAAATATTTCTGAGTGAGTGTCACTTTTAAAAATTATGGATTGATTATTCAGAATTTGAAGAGTCTAAATTAAAAAAAAAAACATTTCTGTCTTCTCCTCGTTTCTTCATTTCCATACATAGCAACATTTTCATGTAGTTCATTTGGTAAATGGTGCAGTTGCAATTGCACTTTGATAGAGATTTAGCTACTCAAACTGTATTTGTGTTCTTGAATGAAGCATTATTGTACATGAAAACCAAAAAAAAAAACTGTGTTTACCTCAGTGGCTTACAGTACATTGATAGTCCAAGGACCAGCAGAAAAAATTTGAAATAAAAGTTTTAAAATGTACTTAAAGCATCAATTTCCTTTAAAAAGTAAAACAGATTTTTTATATATATATGTTTGTTACAGTGATATACATACACACTTTTCCAGCGGCCTTTTGTTTCTTGTTCCTTACGGTGCCAAATAGATTGCCATTGTAAGTCACTGAGTGAGACACGTTTTTATTGTATTTGCAAATAGTACCTTGCTTAAGAATATAACTTTCTATGTTGAATGTATGCCACGATTTTGAAAAAATTATTTCAAATTTAAAAATTCCAAACTTATCCTTTAAATGTGTGATTTTTGAATACCATTCATAGTATAGTAGATCACTTCTAAATTTGCCCTTTTTACTAATGCATTTCTTTCAGAACATCAGGCAGATAGCTTTATTGCTTTTGAACCAGTACCAGCTGCTACTCCCTGCTCTGAAGCTGTTAGTAGAAAGTGAAAATGAAGAACTGCAGGCTCTGACACTAGAGCAGATAACAAGCATCAAAAAAGTAAGTTAATTTAAATTGCACAAGTCTCATTCGTTACTGTTTTCCTGAATCACAAAAATTCATTATATAGCATATTTTGAAACTATACATATTTTATATTTAGGGGTGTGCATAGAACAGGATTTTTTGTAAGATAAGCATTATAAATAGTAAATTGTAAATAGTCAGTAGGATGCGGAGACATCTGGAGAGGGAAATTGAGAAGGTGGAATTAGGCCAAATCTGTTTGGAATAATCAGACCATGGGACCTTGGGAGTAGAGGGCTTTGAAAGTGACTTGTTTTATGACTGTGATCCAAGTAGCTGTGTGTTGTGAGAAGATACTAAATTCCCAAATTTCATACTGATAAATGTTTTCGATTGTATTTCCATTTACCTTATGTTATTTTTCTAAGCTTTCGGTTTCCTTTGTTTTGAAGCAGAATTTTGTCAAAAGGGTAAAAGCGTTATTGGAAAGTGAAATTCCTCATTTTAGCATAAATAAGCCATTGGAAATCTAATTATGCTTTGCATATCATTCCACATGTTTACCTAAATGCATAATCTATGATTACGTCAAAATCTTAAAACTGACAGAGAAATCTGCTACTCTGCAAACTGGACATTACTAATATGTGGCAGAAAAATGCTCTTTTGAACTGGACTTCATTTTGTGTGGATGAAGTTCTAGGATCACATAAAAACTGATGCAGCATATACAGTTTACTGTAAAAGCTGTCATAAAAGGTGGAATTTTGTTCAGCTGAGCATTATTCTCAACTACCACACAAATAAATATAATAAACTAGCAAAGTACCCACGCTTCGCAGCGGAGAAGTATGTTAAAGAAGTTATGAAAAAGAAAAGGAAACATTTTAAAAATAACGTAACATTTGCTTTCTATTCGTTTGCATAAGCATTGTCCTTCACCAGCAATTATTTAATGTTAGCTCAGACCAGACACTTAAAAGTTTCTCTCACACTTTTGCTGAGTTTCTGCCAAACAGTATTCTATCTCATCTTCGTTTGCATAAGTACAGTCCTTCCCCAGCAATTTTAACTCAGTTACAAAGTGATCAAAAGTCATGTTTATACCCTGCATCCTCTCAGTAAACTTGTATCTTGCGAATATCATATTCGTCTTAGGCATGACAAATGCCAGCAGCAGCGTGTCTATGAAGTTAATTTAAAGTTAAGCTTTACACTTTGCTTTCCTATTCATTTGCATAAGCACAGTCCTTCACCAGCAAGTTTAACTCCGTTACAGCAATTTTAACTCTGTTACAAAGTGATCCAAAGTCTCGTTTATACCCCGCATCTTCTCATTAAACTTGTATCTCGCGAATATCGTATTCGTTGTAGGCAAGACAAACGCCAGCGGCAGCGTGTCTATAAACTTAATTTAAACTTATGGTTTACACCGTGCTTTGTTTCCGCAGTAGCTGCACTTACGAATATGCTTGTGTGCGTCACTGGCTTCATATTCTTTTGCTGTCTTCTCAATTGTGTAATGCGTTTTTTGTTCAGTACTCTTTGGAGCTCTTCCTTGTTCTTTGCGTACTGCGTTCACAGTCAGTTCACGTGAGCCGCTCGGAGTACATGCATCGAAGGTTCTCAGCTGTGCTTGTGGTATCTTGTGCCATCTTGCGATGTCCACGGCTTTATTTAATGTTAGCTAAGACCCGGCACTTGAAAGTTTCTGTCGCACTTTTGCTGAGTTTGTGCCAAACACTAGTCCATCCATGACTATCTCATCTTCGTTTGCATAAGCACAGTCCTTCAACCGCGAATATTTAGCGACAGCGTGTCTATTGGATTGCTGCCGACGGATGGCCTTATATGGGCAGGCACTCAATTACGTGGGAGGCGAGATGATGCAGGACGCAACTCCACCTCACACGGCGACCAAGCTGCAGGCTATGGCCATATATATGTACAAAAGAAGGTTCCAGTTATGACTGTTACACGTGCAATTTCAAAATGAAACCTGCCTAACTTTTGTAAGTAAGCTGTAAGGAATGAGCCTGCCAAATTTCAGCCTTCTACCTACACATGAAGTTGGAGAATTAGTGATGAGTCAGTGAGTCAGTCAGTCAGTGAGGGCTTTGCCTTTTATTAGTATAGATGCTTGTTTTCAGCTTTAGCCGACCTTGATGCAGTGTGACAAGTGGTCCGTGGCGCTGGGCAAATTTTAAATAAATAACTGCATTTGAGAACATGCAGGATCGTAATTTGGTGTGAGATATGTGAGCTCGCTTCACTCCAGGGTTGGGTGGGGTGCCTGACTGCTTGGGCATACACATGTGAAAGCGAGCGTCAATTGAGTGCCACATTCATGCCTCAGAGGTGGCAACTTATCACACTCATACCTAATCAGGGTAGGATGATGGGAACCTGCATGGAACAAAGGGGAAAGGGTAAAAAGAAACGAGTCTGAAAAGAAAATGAGAAGGAGCAGTTAAAATGAGGTTGAAACAAGATGGAGTAATAATTGCGAGATGTTGGAGGCAGGCAGCCAGGAGGAACAGCCCCAAGAAGAGTGTAGGACGGGTGCCTGAGGGGGGTGAAGAGGGTCGACTTGGCTGAACATTATTGGTAGCAGGAATAACCCAGTTTTTCTCTTACTTCAGTTAAGAAGTCATTACTTTATGGGACATTTATTATTTTTTTAAAGGTTGAAATCTTTCATTTCTAACTTTGTTCAGTATTATCTGCTACAAATTTATGTTAAGAGCATATGTCATGGGGAATGGCTTGGATAGCTTTGGCTTTAACAGCAGGATACATTGAGGGAAATCAAAACAGATTTAAATATATATATATATATATACATATATATATACATATATACTGTATTTAATTTACCATTTTTAAGCATGTTAGGTTAGCATTACATAAAGAGATATTTTAACCAAATAGCCACTAAATTGTCCTGACTTCGTTTGTTTGTCTATCTATCTGTCTGTCTGTCTGTCTAGTCCCTTACATTTTCTTTAAACTGATAAATTAATTATTCAAATGTTATTTCTCATTATGTTTACATTACTGGCTTTTTTGTGATATTTCGATATAAGCTACATAAAATACATAGGGAATTAGACAGCCTATGTGTTCACATATATTTAAGAGTACATTCACCTGTAAAATATTATGGAAATTCCCATGAAAATGATTTTGAAAATAGAGCACTGACCCTATGGATGCACTGGATTTTCTTGAGCCACAAGCTAATAAAAGATGAAAATCCTTGTATGCTTTTTTATTATTTATTTTTACATTGCTCTCTACACTAAATGTAGGGTCAGAATTCACACAGTAAAACACACATTTTATTCTGATTAACATAAATGAATCATAACAATAAAAGTCCAATAATATTGTTGTAGAGTTATGGCTAGTTGACAAAATAGAGGAAAACAAAAGCTTCAGATTGCAGCATCCCTATAAACCTTTAGGGGATCATGTTCAATTACAACAGAAAGTCATAGTTAAAGTTAGACACAGTCACAGTTATGGAGGCTTAGGCTAACAGGGCACCCACATCCTTTTTGGTATTCCACTGTATTATATAAGTTTGTTCTGGAAAGTCTAGTAATCCTTTGATACTGGGGTTTATCATTGGATTTCAAGGCTCCCAGTATCTCTATTGTTCTTCCCATGATCACGAAAACAGCTTGAAATTAGAGCAGTCACTCTTAAGTTCCACAGTAGGATACAGAGATCAAAACAGAGCAAATAAATGTCAGTAACAGTTCTTAACAGATGGCATATCTTTTATATATATATATATATATATATATATATATATATATATATATATATATAGCAAATGAATGTAAAATGAAAACAGTAAAGTTATAGGAACCGAGCCCGGTGGGACAGCATATCTACAGTAACTCCTAAAGGTTAGGATATAGTATTGTCAAAACATTTCTCTACATATTAAATCAATTTCATAAATATAAACTAAACCATGCAAGGACAGTGCCTGATAGAGTGGTCACTGGTGCTAATGGCTGTAGTTATTTCTAACAACATTAATTCTGTAGCTTTTCCTTATCAGAAAATATTAAAATGTCTTTTACAACATTCAACCTACAACTTCATAAAGTGTAGCAGACTGTTGACATTTTCCAATACAGTAGGATTTGGAAATATTTTTCATATTTAAAAAATGCCACAAGCATTTTATCACACTATGACAGGTCCATTCAACTGTTAAACCTTACTATTTAGTTATATTTTAAAGATTAAGTTAAAAGAAAAGAGAAATTTATAAACAATTCTAAATATTTTTTGATCCAAAAATAAGGTAATAAATTAAGACAGCATGTTTTTTTTCTCCCTTAAATGTCATACAAGGATTCTTGGGATTTTAATGTCACTGGCATTTCTGTTTCCTTCTTTAGCTGTAACAGGTTGTAAAATCTAAAATAAATGTTTTTGCCTATCTTTGATTATTGTTATTCCATTTCAGGTGAATAAATATAAGATAATTTAATATTGCTTAAATATATACACAAACATTTAGTGTTCAGAAACTACAAACATTATTAAATAACATATTTTTGTTTTAGAAGATCATTTATTAAATGTAGTTTTCCACTAGTGAGACTGTTTTTATGTTTGTCATTAATGTGCAATATTACGTACTGGTGCAGAATTAAACAAATAAATATATGGATAAAAGTCTGCACTCCGCATAGTTCATGAGGACAAGTCCAAATGTAGTCTTTTGTTTATTGTTCCCATGTTCACTCATTGTTAACAACTCAGTTTTTTATTTACATACTGATGTCTCTGTGGCAAGTAAAGTCTGTGTAGTTTATCATGTCCGCATCATTGCTTAATTTACAAACCCATTACCTTCTTGACCATTTATATAAGCAGTGAATCATTTATGCCACAGATTTTTTGTATTTGATATTTTTTGATGCCTGTAACACATTTGCACTAAAAAAATCAGATCCTAAAGGGGAACGAAATAAAATTGTTTAACCAAAAATATATACGAGTCAACAATTTCCTGTACAGAAAGATTTCCTCTTTAATGAGTTACAGTTTCTTAACATATTATAATAGTGTATGAAATCAAAATTCAAGGTGATTTTGTATATGCCTTGCCTAAGAAAAATCCATGTTACTAATGCACAAACCAGTGTGTTTCTTTGTGCTGATCCCAAGCCCTGATAAATCGGGAGGGTTACGTCAGGAAGGGCATCCGGTGTAAAATTTTGCCAAATCAATATGCAGAGAAGATGATCCGCTGTGGCAACCCCTAACAGAAGAAGCCGAAAGAAGAAGAATTACACAGCTGTTGGAGGAGAGTAATTCTCACAACAATAAGAGATCAGAAATGTATATTTTTTCTTCTAATTTTAATTTGTACGTCCAGCTATTAATGAGCAACTAAAAAGAAATTTATCAAACAAAATTTTACATGTCTTCTTTTGTCCTTCAAAGAAAGTAATAGTAGCATATCTTTAATTCTTTTTGAAACCTTTTCCCTTAAGAATGTCTTGTAGTTATTCTTTATTTTACTTTGTGTACCACCTATTATAGTAGGCATTATCACAAAATGCTTTACCGTCAATTAAGAATACTGTTACAAATCGGGAGGAATCTGCACTGAGAACATATTGGAACAGGACTGGTAATGGAATCAAACACTCCTCATTGCAGACCCATTGTCTGTTCTCAATATAATTATGGTCATTTGAAAATCGTTCTCCTGATTACAGACTGGAGGAGAGCAAATGTAAATTTACAAATCAATGAAAACTTTTGACCTAAATGTTTCCTTTGTGGTGAAACCTCACTAGAGAGGGAGAGAGAGAAAGTAATTTTACTTTATAATTATGATGAGCTATGCCCTTGACATTGAGAGCAACATGCATTATTAAAGTATTAAAATGTAGTGCTGTGTATGTCATTATATTTACTTATCTCAATTTATTCAGCCTTCAGTAGTATGATTGATTAAAACTCCATACTTCTTGGTACAAGTGTTTTCTTTCTGAATATGGTTACTTTTCAGTTTTTCTTGACAGAGATGTACGCTGTCATTTAGCACAATCTTTATAGTTCAAGCATGGTCAGTTTTCACCCACTAGTGGAACTCATGTTTTTAAATCCGTTTTGTGTTTTATTGCATTGTATTAAATAATGTCCAAATACTAAAAAACGACCTGGCATTTTTATTTATCAATAAAGAAGACAGTGTATCATTTTGTCTTGCTGGTTTAGTTAAACAAAATAAAATCTCACAGCTCTCTATATGTTTTAAGTTTTAAAAAACTAATTTTAAGGTAGAATACCAAAGTAATTATTAACAAACATTCAAAACATGTTGTGTAAGATGCATTCCTTTATGCTATAATTCCTTGCTGTCTGGAAAGAATTATAACATGCATTAAATAAAACAGTGTTCTTATGTCAGATTCTCTTTTTCTGCTGTGCAGTTAGGAGTGAATGATGAAACTAATGTATAAATATTTTTGTTTCAGTTTGTAGTCAGGTTGTACATGCATATCTGTCTTTATTTTATGTGTCCAAGTTGAACTTGCACCCGAAAACTTACTCATTCTTCAATTTCCCAAAGTTTCTGAAATCCCCTGTTAGAAATCAGCCATTTTTTACATTTTTCTTGGTCTTTATCCAGTGCCCATTAGCAGTGGTGATGTTATTTCATCAGCATGAAAATCATCCAGTCATCTATGAGTATCACAGACAGAACAGTAGTTTCCTGAAAAGAAATAAGCCTATTAAAAAAAGACTATTACATTTCTTCATTTGACAAATGCAAAATAAAAAACATACAGTTTCTTGGAAATCTTTGCAAATTTTAAAAAGGAAAAATATATCTAAATTAATATTAATACTTTTTGGAAGTTGAAGCCTCTCTTGGCAGTAATAGGTGCAAGAGAATAACCATCCTGGGCAAAAAGACACGCTGCTGGTAAAAAGCAGCATTCTGTTTTCTTTTTCGTCTACACTGCCTTGTTAAAGAGTAAAAACATTAATTATATGCAATATGTTGTTTTTCCTTCCAATAGACAAGAGTTCAGGTTTATGTAAATTAGTATTCATTGTCCCATATTCATCCAGGTCTAATATTCTATGTGATTTTGGGGAGTATCTGCTAAGCTAGTTTAGGTTTATAAGTATTCCTAATGCCTATGTGCAGTTTCCATTTTACCTAAAGCTATCATTTGAATTTGTATTGATTACAGAATATCCAGTCTAAACACAAGCCTGACATGAGGTGAATAGGTAAACAAACATCATACAAACAATGACTTTGCAGAAAATTAAACACTGGACTCTGAAGTTTCTGTGTATATAGCCCAGTAAATGCTAAATTAAATCATATAAATGTTTCCCTGAAAAACTGGAAGTGAGAGAATGTCACAATGTAAGTAAGCACTATTTGCAGCTCAGCAGACATCAAACTGATGTTCTGTTTCTCTCATTGTCCTCCAAGTTCTCCAAGTTTCTGGTCTTATGATGGCTGTAGCTGCCTGAATCCATTGTAGAAAACTGTTAATATTACATATTTATTCAGCGTAGACAATATTGTTCTGCTATTCCCAGATGAACGGCTAAAACTTTTTAGGAGGGACTTTATGGTAATGGTCTCTGCATCATGTACTTAAAATTCAGACTAAGATGGGTTGCAGATATAAGACTTAATTTCTTTCCTTTATATTTTGAGGAAAATGGTTATGGCATGTTCTTCAGTATTTTCTGAATTTTGACATGTTGAAAAATGTTCCATTTGCAGATATTTGGTTGCTATTTTAATCTTTTAATGTGTTAGTTTGAATGCATTCAAAACAAAAACATGGTTAGTGTCGCCTTAGAAACCCTCAGAAACCTATATTTAGTTCATAGCTCAGTGTCTATGTTCTCCCTCTGTCGATGTTTTTATTTTTCTTCAGACTAATTTACAGCTCAAAAATGTGCTTTTAAGGTTAATAAGCTTCTGTAAATTGCTGTGGTATATGTGTACCTATAGTAGACAGATAATAAATACATGTGGAAGTACATACTGTATATAAGTGCAGTAAATATGGTTTTCAAATAAGGTTATTACTAATTTCTATTAATTGGTAGGATTTTCTTTATAATATTCTGTTCTACCAAACTTTTGCAGAATAAGACAAGCATTCAAACAGTCAATAGAAACACTACTTTTTGAGAAAGTGTTATGTTAAAGTGATTATGATATTTGATTGTTGATGTACAATAAGCTTAAACAATCTAATGCACTTATTCACATTATCCACAGGTAGAAATAAAACACCAGAAATGTATCCAGTACAGTCATTTGACTAGATACCACCACTGGGTTTACTATATTTCTAACCATTTAATATTTAATTAATAAATTACTGCATATTGAAAAACCTGTTTCATTGACTTGTGTTCTTTTTAAATAGAACAGTGCTCAGCATTGTATTACTTTGTCAGTAATCTACTTTTTCCCCAAATGCTTCTTTTGCATATTGAAATAATATCTGTATCTCTCCATTCCTGAATGGCAGCTTCAGTTATAATCATTAGTACCTTTTAAGGAATTCTAAATTCAAAATAAATTCATTCATCAATTTTGGCATGTAGCTGAATTTTACTTTTTTCTTTTTTTTTCTTTTTGCTCATTAATCATTTCCATTTGGGTTTATCATTAAGTTACAACACAAGGTCTTCAGATAACAGTTTATTGTCATACAATTTGTTGTTTTTCAAATCAAGCCATGGACACTTAAGAGTTTTATTTATGGCAATTTTGACAAAACAGCAACCTTCATTTCATTTTCCTTCATGCTTTAAGCACCATTTATTGGAATGAGCGCATAAATTTACACACCATTGGTTTAGGTTCTTATTAACATATTGCTGACATTTTTGGATGCAAATACTGGGGTTGTTTTACTTGCTAGTTAAGTATTCGAGTATTTTGATACAGACAAGGCTGTCTGTTAAGAGGCATGATTACAGTATGAAGGCGTTCTGCACAGATAGGATCTGCTTTTGTGGGGGGAAGTTGAGCATGAGAACAAGTAAGAATTTCACAGTACACCTAATGCTATTACTTCAGAGTTTGAAGCCCTGATTTAGCTGGTCATCTCTTGTTCGCTTCACATCTCATTTCCATTTTGCTGCCATTTAATGAAGAAAAGAATCAATTCAGAGGACTGAATCATTAAAAACAGGGCTATTAACACTAGAATCCCTGATGCTTATGAGTTTTTTCATTGTTTTGACCTGAAATTTTTCTTACATACACTAAGAAACTCCTTATTACTGCACTAATAAACTGGTAATGAAATATCGTGATTTGAAATACATACATTTCATGTGTGTTCTGTGTCAACAACAATGTGTGTAAATATAGAATGACAGAGGAAATGCGCAGCAAGAAATGCTGAACACACGGCTGAAACAGAAAATGTTTTCATATGTTATAGTAATAACAACACTCTTTTGACTAGAAGTGTAGGATGTGTGAAGCTCAATTAGCCAAGAAACACTTTCACAAAAGGTGTAATAAAACAAGTATGATTTTACTCAAGAATAAAACTGAAGAAAAACAAATAGCTTAATTGACCAGTTGCTGAAGCCCAACTATTAGTTGATACAAAGTAAAAGACGTTCGAATACGCGTGTTTGTCTGTTTCATATTCAATCATTTCTCACAGTACCAGCTGCTTAATCTCTGATATGCACAGATGGCGAGTGGATAAGCTACTGTTTAGCAGTTGCGAGGTAATAGGTTCAAATCTCATGACTTCTCTGTATTTTAGCACTTGAGTAGTGAGCTGCTATTATTATTATTATTACTATTATCATATAACATTTGATGGGAGTCTGTAACATCCTGTGTAAATTTATGGTATTTGTAAAAGATATTACTTTTCTTCGCACACAGAAATTCATATCAACATGTCATTTGAACAATTTTTTTTTTCAGTTTTATTTTTGAATTCTTGATTAAAACTGAGTTTGAATGATTTTTGTTCATTCAGTTTTATTCTTGAATAAATCTTAATTTGAAAAATTTTTTATTCAGTTTTATTCTAGGATTCTTGAATAAAAAAATCGTTCAAATGACATTTTGATTTGAATGTCCGTGTGCAAGGTAAAATAACATCCTTCATATATACTGCTGAACAACAGGAAGAAATGATTGAGCTACATTTGTGTGTCTGCTTTTATCCCTTCAGTGCTAACTTTTACAAGTGCCATAAATTTACAGTGGCTGTTACAGACTCAAATCAAATGTCTGTTTTTATTATATACCTTAATAGTAACAATAATAGCAGCTCACTACTCAAAGCAGTAAATGCAAGAAGAACACGGGATGGAACCTGGAACTTCTTGGTTATGAGGCATCAGTCCTTACCTCTGCACCAGCCAAGCAAATGTGTCTACTTTGTATCGATTGATAGTTGGGCTTTAGTTTATACACATTGCCAGTAACATGTAAATTGGACAATTTCATTTTCTTCGCTTATATTGTTGAATTAAAGTGCACTTGTTTTGTTATATCTTTTGTGTGTTTATTTGATATTTGGACTTCAGTCTTCACACATTACTTCTTGTCAAGATTTTGTCAGTTGTTACTATAACATTTCTTGCCTTGCATTTCCTGTCATCCTACATCCTTCATCCTTCATCCTACAATACAACAGATTGTTGTATTCTGAATAACAGTATTTTATTTACCCTATACAGTTGCAGACACCTTACTTCCAGCTGTGAGAATTTTGCTTCTGACTTGACTTCAGCTGCTTCAATGGAGGATTGTATAGCAGGCTGCTTGCTGCTTGTGCTGATTGACACATTTGACAAACAAATGTGATGCTGACAAGGTGCAAGGGAATTTAAAGTGGTCCAGCAATATTTTCATAGGGTACAGGTATTCAAATGTTAATGATACAGATTGGGGGAAGAGGGATTAAAGTCCACAGACACTAATGTACATGTAAATCATTTAGGAGGGCAGGAGTGGAGGTCCCCTATCAAAGTCCCCAGAGGGGAATGTGTGTAAAAAGGAGTTGAGGGAACTTTGTGAGAAGTTTCAAAGGGGTAAATATTGTTCCTGTGTTTGGTCTCCTCCCTGTAAATGTATTGTAGTGATCTTTTTGTGGATATAGGAAAGAAGCAGGCAACTAAGGGAAGTGAGTTTTTATGGAGTGAGTTTCAAAACAGGAGAGAAGTAAGAATTGTAAAGAAAGGTGATAAGGAATAATATCATGAATTCTATAATGTCAAGCCTCTTTCTCTTGAGGTCCTTCGGGACCACATAACTGAGCTTGCCTACCTTTTAAACATTTGCTTCAAGCAAAAAAATTCTTATGGTTTTTCACAGACACAACATCTGTGTTGTTGACAAATAAAAAATACAGGACACCTTTTTTTCTATAACACTAACAAATTTCAATCAGATCAAAACATTTGTGAGGCTTTTTCATGGACCTTGGCACCTAGTTTCTTTTTGTTGTGCAGTATACTTACCTTTCTTCACTTGTCCACCCAGCCGATTGGTCAGTGGGGCTGTTCTGCTAGCGGTATTAATTCGCATAAACTTGTAGCCTCATTTCACTGTGCAATCATATGACAGCGATGAAGCGAAAAAGGAACATAGTACATTAGAGTAGGCCACATTGCTACAGCGCTATTATAAACAAATAAAAAAAGACTGGATAATTTTTCTATGACATCACCAAATTTCAATCAAATCAGTCAAAGCATTTTTTAAAATTTGGGGTATTTGTTTGTTGTTTTACTTTTAAATATTGTCTTTTCTATTGCTCTAAATGTACAATCCTGCCAAATTTCAGCTTTTTAACTAAACAGCAAATTGTGCTTTTGTTGGTGTGTGAGTGAGTCAATAAGCTCTATATATATCTATATCTATAGATACATTTAAAGTTGTTACACTTACATTGAATTTGCCTCTTATTAAATAACACCAATCGCTTTAATAGATTTCTCATAATGGTTTTGTGCAATTGTCAGATCAGTGGATTGTTTTATTTATTTTTTACTCTGGTTTGTGTTGGAAGGCTGTTAATTATTCATTGTTTTATCTTACATGTTTCTAAATAGAAACAATCAAAGAGCACAAGAAATGAGCAGGTTTACAATGGAGAATAACGGGCAGTGTTCTGAGCAGTATAGCACTATACAATGTACTTATAAGGATTGATTTTTAACCCAGTTTACTGAGTTTTTCTGAGAATTAATTTGTGTATAATTTTTCTTTGTTACCAACATAAGTAGCTGGTCTGACTGCATACAACAGCGTTTAGATATAATTTTCTTTCTTTTCTTTGTCTTCTCTTTTAAGATTCTATACACATTCTGCATTATCTGTAGCCATAATAACTTCTGAAGGAGCATTCCAGTGGCATATGGTTATTTCACTTTCAATCACATTGTGATTACAAAAAACACAAATACATATTAATGCTTTCTGGCACTCAGATTGATGTACAGATACATATATTGCTCTTACAATGGCTCTGTAGATCTCTTTAGAATTTTAAATATCATGACTTGAAAAAATAATTTAAATGTACAGTATAGGGTTTATATATGTAAAATGGAATATTTGACATTCATAGTAGTTAGAAATTTGTTGGTGCTGTATATACAGATGATAAAGGAAGGAGAACATCTGAAGAGAAAAGTCCATTTTGAATCTTTTTCTTTCAAATGCAATCCATGGCAAAGTTGGGAGGAATTTGTCTCACCACCATGTTCATGGCAGCATATGCTGTGTTTATATCACCTAAGAAAATACATGAATAGGTAGTTTGCTAATACCAAATAATTTTCACCTTTTATTTAAAATGTTTAAAGATAATCAATTATTTCAAAACGTGCTGTCAAGCAGTATGGATATCTTCGGACATCTACAAAAAAAATTTTATTTAACCATCCCCCCACCCCGTACTTCAACTTGTTTGTGAATTATAACCTGTTATGTTTAAAAGTAGTTTTCTTAATTTTAATAGGCGCAATTTAAATATTTATATTTAGCTTTTACTGTCAGTGTCAAGTATATATTGATAATTCAATGTACAGAAGTATTTCAGTAGTGAACATAAAGTGTATATTGAGTTGATTTTCACCATGAAAAGAGAACATTGTTTTTAGTCTTAAACTTTTTAAAATTTGACACCATTCCTGCAATTGGTTCACTACCGTTTAATGTTTGTACTAGGGCTGTAAAAGTGTTATTGAATGCAATTTATTTAAAAAGTGTAATGTTATTTTTCCTTAATTGTATTTAATACACGTGTTGTTCCCATCCTTTGCTATCTAGACAAAACAATAGGTGATGAAGACAACGTTTATTATGGTTACTTTCTGTTTAACACTAGAATCCCTGAAGCCTATGAAAAAAACTCTTAATCCCGGGCCACCTTATATTCCTTCATATCTCTCCTCATCAGCGTCTTTTGTTTTACAAACGTGTTGATCAGCACAAGCAGCAAGCAGCCTGCTATCCAACCCCCAATGGAGCTGTAGTCACTCACAAAATTCTCAGAGCTGAAGTGTGGATATCTGGGTGTGAGGTGCCTGGAGTTGTATAGAGTAAATAATATATTGTTATTTCGAACACATGAATTTCATGTGCGTTCTGTGTCTACAACAAGCTATGTAAATGTAGGATGGCATGAAATGCAAGGCAAGAAATTTTGAACTCATACCTAAAACAGAAACTTTTTTCATGTTATATTAGTGACAAAATTTTGACATGAAGTGTATAATGTATGCAGTCTGAAGTCCAAATATCAAATAAACACTTTCACAAAAGGTACACTCATAACAAAACAAGTGTGCTTTTATTCAAGAATATAACCAAAGATAAAGAAATTGCTTGGGTGGTGCAGCGGTAAAAACTGCTGACACATAATCAAGAGGTTGCTGGTTCGATTCCGGGCACTTCCCAGAATTACCATTTTGAGTAGTGAGTTGCTGTTATTGTTACTAATATTGAATAAAAGCATACATTTGATTTGAGTCTTTAACAGTTGGTGTAAAAGTTAGCTTTTTTTTTTTATTATTATTATTAGATTTTTTTTTGTTTCAGTCATGTTCACTCTCGATCTGACACTGCTGTTTTCAAATAATACGTGCTATAACAGAGGTGAACTCAGATGAGGATGAGGGTTCTACATCGGAAAAAGAAAACAGAAGCCCTTCCCGCAAGAAACGTCCAGTCACACATAGGAACAACACAGCTGCACCAGGCGTAAAGGCGAAAGATGGCACCAATTGGATGCAGCAACAGGTTGGGCGTCACCCTGCCAGTCAATCTGCTACACGCATGTCCTTCAACAAAACACCAGGGCTTATAGAGCTTTTAAATATATTGTGCAAAGTTCCGTTTGTGATTATATTTTGTGATGGTCTTTATATGAAAAAAATGTATATGTTACTTATATAAAAGCCACATTGAATGTTGTTTTCCTTGATTTATTTACTTATCTTCCAACAGCGTAAAGTCAAAGAAGACTGCAGAGCTTCCGGTGTTTGATCGACATAGGCATGCTGACAATACATGTGCAATGCCACTCCTTCTTCAGGAAGAGATCCCAGTCATCCCACAGGAGAAAGACTTTCCAAGAAAAAGCTCATGGAGCCATTTCTGGACAAAAGCAGAACCGTAACAACAGTTACGTAAAGTGGAACAGGAGCTTCCACTTGCAGCTAAAGTCATTCACATACTGAAGTAGCATTGCACATGTACTTTGTCACCGTGCCCATGTCGATCAAAAACAGGAAGCTCTGCAGTATACCTGTGACTTGATGCTGTAGGATGATAAGTAAATTCGATCTGACTTTTATATAATTAACATATAAATGTCTGGGAGGATGACACCCAGCCTCTTGCTACACCCAAACAGTGCCGTCATTCACCATTACGCCTTGTGCAGCTGTGCTGTTCTTATGTGTGACTGGATGTTTTTTGTTGAGTGATAGGCGGCTTCTTTCTCCGATGTAGAACCCTCATCTGAGTTCACCTCTGTTATAGTACGTCTTCATTTGAAAACTAGCAGTGTCAGATCGGGGGAGCTTGAATGTGTGTAAAACTGAATAATAAAAAAAAATACATAACTTTTTACAAGTACCATAAATTTACAATGGCTGTTACAGACTCAAATAAATTAAATGTATGTTTTTATTCTGTAATAGTAGCAGTAAGAGCAGCTCACTACTCAAAACAGTAAATCTAGGAAGGGCCCGGAATCAAACCTGCAACCTCTTGATTGAGAGTCAGCAGTTCTCACCTCTGCACCACCATCATGTCAGCATCGTGCCCTAACCTGATTTCTTTTTCTTTGGTTATATTCTTGAATAAAAGCGCACTTGTTTTGTTATACGGTACTTGTACCTTTTGTGAAAACTTTTATTTCAAATTTGGACTTAAGTCTTCACACATTATAAACTTCATGTCTACATTTTGTCATTAGTACTGTAACATGAAAAAAGTTTCTGTTTTACCCATGTGTTCAACATTTCTTGCCACGCATTTCCTGTCTTCCTACATTTATCCAGATCATTATAAACACGGAACACACATGAAATGCATGTGTTCCAAGTAACAATATACTGTATTATTTATCCTTTACAATTCAAGGGACCTCACACCCAGATAAACAGACTTGAGTTCTGATAATCTTCTGTGCTACTTGAGCTGCGTCAATGGAGGGATGGGATAGCAGGCTGCTTGCTGCCTGTGTTGATGGATAGATTTGGAAAACAAAGGAGCTGATGACAAGGTGCGAAGGAATTTAAGATGGCCCAGGATTATGAGTTTTTTTGCAAGCTTCAGGGATTCTAGTGTTAAGATTATTCCATCTTTGGCTTATGCTTTGGCAACAATTCAGTCTGTTACTAAATACATTCCTTCATCTAGCTTAGATTTTACTCTGAATACTTGTTTTCCCATACAATATTCACTACACATCTCTGGTGATGCAAGTTACCTATACGTTTGCTTTAGTGTTTTTAAAGGTCTCTTCCATGGTCTGCAACTTTTGATGTCCAGATCCCACTATTCGTGACTGTCCATCTTGCTCCATTCTTATAGAGATGGTACCTCATCAACATGACGGTCATTTAAGGATACACATTAAGCATGGAATACTTTAGTGACATAAATTCTGAGAACACAAACTAATTGTTTCTTGTGAGGTTTTCAGCTTAACTCAAGAAACACAACTCTTTGCCACTGATTCTTAAATTCTGACAGTTTATCCCATTACCCTTTATCTCAAGCCTTTAAGTCATATTCAGCAGGATTCAAAAATTTGAATATGACATTTTAGTAATGGCTAAAGTATAATTTACTGTGCAGGAGCTATTGCTAAAGTCTTAGCTTAATTTTATATAATCTCGGACGAGAAAACCGAACATAGAAGCAGTTTTGACAGAGATATTTGCTGTATGAGGGACAAAAGCCACATATACAAATTGAATACACATCTCAAGTTTGCTATGTGCATTAAATATGCATATATAATAAATAAATCTTATTTTACGTATTCACCTTTCTCTACTTTTTAATCTGAGTAGATTTAGTATCAGTCTCTTAAACCAATGACCTCTATTTGTAAAGAATGTAGTAGGTTTTTCAGGCTATTATAGACTACAAGCTCACTTCACATGGCAGCACCGATGATACCCCCCTTCCAGAAAAACTTAAGTGATTTATTTTCTTGATTTGATGCACAGAACAGGTATTTTGCCTGAGACCAACTGATGGGAAGAGGACTCTTTCCATGCAACCCATTCAAGGTTTCAATACCAGACAATGAACCCAGTCGTGTGCTTAATTAATAGAAAGTGCCTGGTATCCTCACAGACTAATTTACTACATCTTTAATCCAGTCAGCCATCCCAGTGTACTTCAAACCACCACTGTCATCCCGGTACCTAAGAACCTATTAGTGAAATACCTGAATGAGTACCACCATGTAACACTTACCTCTGTTATCATGAAGTGCTTTGAAATGTTAATCATGGCACAAGTCCAGTCTTCATAGAGTTCTCTGAGGATGCTCTGTTTTGTCTGATCTCTACCTCTAACACACCTTGGATTAAAATGATACATATATCAGAATGCTGTCCACAGGCTTTAGTTCAGCATTTGATACAGTTGTTCTCCTGACACTGACTGTGTAATTGACTGGCTTAGGACTGAACACCTCATTCTATAATGGGATCTCAGACGTACTGATAGAAAGGCCCCAGTCAGGTTGGATGGGCTGCATCCAAACTTCAAATACCATCATGCTGAGTGCTTGAGCTCATCAGGGCTTCCTCGCTCAGTTCTCTTGACTTCACCCTGCTCTCTCATGACTGCACAGCCACACACAGCTCTAATTACAGTTATGTCCATAAGTAATTGGACAGTGATACTGTCATTTCATCTCTCTGTATACGTGTATATGGTTGAGATGACAATAAAGTTTACTTTGACTTTGAGAATCTAGAGCATGGGGTTCTCAGCTACAGTGGGGGATGGCCACAGTAGCTGCAGGTTTTTGCCTCATCCAGTTTCCATTTATTTGGTGCTAAAAAATATAGTTTTGTGTGTATCATTTTAATTAACTCACTTCTTGCAATTCAAAATTTTCAGTTGCTAATTTTAGTTTTAATCAGCTGTATGTATTTAGGTTTTAATTGTTTCCTATGTTCTTATATAGCCTCAAGGTAATAATGACATGCAAATGACAAAGGAACCACCAGTTCTTCAGCTACATTGGCTACATTTACAACTGTGTGTATGTATCGTGAAGTATCTGTTTTAATAAAATGTTTAGATATACATGAGATAGTAAAAGGAAGGACTGTGAAATGCAGCTCTGTTCCAGTCCAGAAAACATATGGCTAATATTCCCAGAAAAGGAAAATGTACATTATGGTAAACATTTGTTGTTGAAAAATTAAAGCACTAAGAAAACATATAATTAGTTGCTTAGTTTCATTATCAGCAACAGGCCTCCAGGAATGTAACTGAAGACCCCAGTCTAAATAATAAAGCATAACTTTCTTATAAATGTATTTACACTGTGCGTAAAATTAGGCAAGTGATTATTTCTACCATATTATCATTTTTATGCATATATTCCAACTCCAAACTGTATTAACCTGAATGCTTATTGGATTAAAGCATATCAGGTGATGTGTATTTGTGTAGTTAGGGAGGGTGTGGCCTAAGGAGGTCAACACACTGTATCAAGGTGTGCATGATTATTAGGCAGCTTGTTTTCCTCGGGCAAAATGGGCCAAAACGAGATTTAACTCTGAAAAGTTAAAAATTGTAAAAACTCTTTCAGAGGGATGCAGCACTCTTGAAATTACTAAGATATTGTGACGTGATCACAGACCCACCAAACATTTTGTTATAAATAGTCAACAGAGTCACAAGAAACGTGTCGAGAAAAAAAGACGCAAATTAACTTCCAAAGATTTAAGAAGGATCAAACGTGAAGCTACCAGGAACCCATTATCCTCCAGTGCTGTCACATTCCAGAACTGCAACTTAGAATGTCCAGAAGTACAAGATGTTCAGTGCTCAGAGACATGGCCAAGGCTGAAACCCGACCACCCCTGAACAAGACATATAATTCAAAATGTAAAGACTGGGCCATGAAATATCTGAAGACAGGTTTTTCAAAGGTTTTATGGACTGATGAGATGAGAGTGACTCTTGACAGACCCGATGGATTTCTTGTGGCTGGTTCAGTAACGGGCACAGAGCTCCACTTCGACTCAGACGCCAGCAAGGTGGTGGTGGTGAGGTACTGGAATGGGCTGGTATTATAAAAGATGAGCTAGATGGTCCTTTTTGGGTTGAAGATGGGCTCAAAATCAACTTCCAAACCTACTGGCATTTATTAGAAGACACTTTCTTCATGCAGTGGTGCAAGAAAAAGTCTGCATCTTTCACGAAGAACATGATTTTTTATGCAGGACAATGTTCCATCACATGCATCAAAGTACTCCACTGTGTGGCTAGCCAGTAAAAGCCTTAAAATTCAAAGATTAATGACATGGCTCACTTCCTCACCTGACCTAAACTCTATTGAGAACTTGTGAACCCTTCTTAAATGGGAGATTTAAGGTGAAAGGAAAATAGTACACTTCTCTGAACAGTGTCTGGGAGGCTGTGATTGCTGCTGCACAAAAAGTTGGTCAAGAAACTGACACACACTATGAATGGAAGGCTTATGACTGTTATTGAAAAGAAGTGCCAGTTTTTGTTTTGTTTTTTTTTAAATGTCAGAAATGTTTCTTTGTAAATTTTGAGTTGCTTATTCTCACTTTAACAGATGAAAACAAACAATTGAGATAGGAAAATTTTCGTTTTTCATTTAGTTGCGTAATAATTCTGCACACAAATACTTGCCTAATAATTGTGTATACATATGTATTCCCCTGAGAATGTTCACACTCACATTTCCTTTGTAAGACATTCAGGTTTATTAACATTTAGCATTGACTGATAGCACTGTATTTGTTCCATATTAAAATAAATCCTCAGAAATACAACTTGCATAATAATTGTGCACACAGTGTATATGTGTGAATAGATATATATACAATCATAAAAAGTTATGCTTTATTATGTAGACTGGGGTCTATATTATACTATACTATACTATACTAGTATATAGTAATAAGAGGAGAACATAGAAGGAAAGGCATGGAGATCCACCCCATGTAGTGCAAAACAGATAAATGCAGCAAAACAAATCACAGAGTAATCACAAAGGACTGAGTCTGAATAGAACTGAATGGGGAGGAGAGGTGCTTGGCTTTTATAGGTGGTGTACAGGAAGAGGCGGGTCCGTGAAGGGAGTGGTGGAAGTGAGGTCAGTAGGAGGGTGAAGTCTGGACAGAAATGCGTAAGTTGATGGGTTTCCCTTCTGGTGATCAGTAGAAGAGGGAGGTTAGTGCACTTCATCAACCCCCGACCTGACGTTTTACCCTCAGTTAAGCCCTTCAACTGCCTCTTATGCCCACGTGTGTGTATATATATATATATATATATATATATATATATAATGAGGTTTCTGAACTCTTTTAGGACCCACTCCATATATATATATTGTAATAAAACGAGACAAAGACAGATAAAGGTTTGGGGCAGCCACCCATATAATTTGGTATCCTGGCTGCAAAAGTCGTTTTCAAAGCACTGGCACTGAAGTGCATACAACAGAGTCTAAAACCAGACTGCGGGAGAAGGGAAAAGGGTAGCCTTTTAAAGGGGAAGACAGGAAGTGAGGTCATAAGGATCGGGCACCTGTTCATTATTCATTGGATCAGGCCCGGATGTGACATCAGGGGGGCCGGAGCTGGTAAGGTCTGTTTCCATTGGTTCGGTCCCAGAAGTGATGTCAAGAGAGCCAGGTGGAGCCTCCCGGGTTTGGTCTACAGGGAAGTGAGAAAAAGAGTTAGTGCACTCTGCCACATCCCGGCATGCCTCAGAACTGCCTTTACTCGAGCCCTTTAGCTGCCTCCCATGCGCGCGCACTGTTTTCAACCCTAACCGAGAGGTCATGAACCCGAGAAAGAGCATCAGCGTTGGCATGGAGAGCACCCCGACGATGAACGAGCGAAAACTTGTACGGCTGCAGGTCAAGAAACCACCGGGTGACCCGCGGGTTCGACTCCTTGTGCAGGGCCATCCATTGTAGAGGTGCACGGTCCGTGACAAGGGTGAATTCCCAGCCCAACAGGTAGTACCTCAGCTGAGTAATCGCCAAAGCCTCCCTTTCCACCGCTGCATACCTGGTCTCCCGGTCCAACAGTTTCCGGGTCAGAAACATGACGGGGTGTTCCACACCATCAACACTTTGGCTCAGCACGGCGCCCAGGCCTGTGTCCGAAGCGTCCGTCTGGAGGATGAAAGGCAAAGAAAAGTTAGGTGCCATCAAAATAGGTGCGGACGTAAGGGCCTGCTTCAAGTCACCAAATGCAGTGCCTGTCTTCTCAGTCCATACCACAATGTTCGGGGCCCTCTTCTTTGTTAAATCAGTCAAGGGCGCCACTCTCTCCGAGAACCGGGGTACAAACCGGCGGTAGTACCCGCTAACCCGAGAAAGGCTTGGACCTGCCGCTTGGTTCGCGGACGGGCCATTTCAAAATGGCATCAATCTTGGAGCACTGTGGCCTTACGGTACCCCGGCCCACCAGGTAGCCTAAATATTTGGCCTCGCTTAATCCAAAGAAACACTTCTTGGGATTAATCCGGAGCCCAGCCTCACCAAGTGTCCGTAAAACCGCTTGGACATGCTGTAGGTGTTCCCTCCATGTGCTGGAATAGATGACCACATCATCCAGGTAGGCAGCACTATATGAGTTATGAGGCTTTAACACTTTGTCCACCAGACACTGGAAGGTGGCTGGAGCCCCGTGTAACCCAAATGGAAGGACACGATACCACGACACCATGCCAGTGTCCGCTAGGGGTACTAAACGCGTTTTTTTCCTTCGCGGAGTCCGTTAAGGGAACCTGCCAGTACCCTCATGTCAAGCGTGGTCAGATATCGAGCCGGTCAAAGCCTCTCAAGGAGGTCATCCATACGTGGCATTGGATAGGCATCAAATCGGGAGACTTGATTAAGCCGACGGAAGTCATTGCAGAACCTCCAACTCCCGTCAGGCTTACCAACGAGCACAATGGGGCTGGACCAGGGACTATAACTTTCCTCAATTACACCTAGTTCCAGCATGCGCTTGATCTCGAGCTTCACTTCAGCCTTTTTTGCCTCAGGAAGACAGTACGGGCGTTCTCGGACAACAACCCCAGGCTCTGTCACGATGTTGTGCTCAATCAGAGAGGTGTCTCTGACAGTGATACTGACGCTCCTCTAAAAAAATGCCGCTTTATTGCGGGTCTCGGCATATTTAAAAGCACAAAAGCCCACGTATTGATTTTTGATTCTTGCTTTAATCTCGCTCTCTCTCTCTGACGTTCTCTGCGCCTGACGAGGAGATGTGAGCAGAGGGGCTGTTTGCACAGAGGCTGTTTGCTTAGAAGATACTAACGCTCCTCTAAAAAATGCTGCGGCAAACTTAAAAGCACACGTATTGATTTTTTGATTGTTTGCTTTTCTTTGCGAGCGCTCTCTCTCTCTCCCTCTGAAATTCTCTGCTCCTGAAGAGAAGAAGATCTATTTGCATTCTTTTAATTGTGAGAAAGAACTGTCATCTCTGTCTTGTCATGGAGGACAGTTTAAACTTTTGACTAAAGGGTGTTATTTAATGTCTAGAGGGCTCTAATAATGTTAATAGTGTGGGAGAGTTTATAAGGGCTTAAAATATATAAAAATAACTACACAAACATGGTTTCTACTTCGCGGATTTTCGTCTATCGCGGGGGGTTCTGGAACGCAACCCCCGCAATCGAGGAGGGATTACTGTATAACAAAACTAGCACTGAAGAGCTACATAGATAGTGCTTCTTTTCTTTTTCTTTTATTTTAACCAATAAAATATAGGCCACTTGTTGTGAGCTGTGGTTAATATACTAAAAGCTTGAACTAAATGGTTGAGTGCAGACCTTTGAATCATTAATCTCTACCCTTAATGCTTCTTTGAACAATTTTAATTGCAAACACTGTTTCATTTTTCTTCATGTTAACAACAAAAATTGCTTTACTTTATTGGAGTATGAGCAATACTTGAGGTTACCATGCTGGGCTGGCCACCATAAAATATACATGAATAAATTGTAACTGTGGATAAAAGTCTCAAATTATCCCTTGCTAAACCACAGACAAGTCATTAGATTAATAAAATCATGCCTGATAAGGTACACATAGTCTGTATATTGTACTGCTGACCTGTTATTTCCCTGTAATGTCTAGCTTTAAGTTACTTTAATAATTATTTCTTATTGAATAATAATTTTTATTGTTTCTAAACATCTTGGTAAATAATGCATTCAGCATTCAGACAACAAAGCACTTGTGTAATTTTGATTCAGCCTGTTAAGTTCGTCTTAAAATCTTTGTTGGACACTTTGATAGACTGACATTCCAGACATCCATTTGTATATACTCTTTTTCCATGGAAATTATCAGTATTTGTGGATACTCACTTTTTTATCAATGTCTTTGTGCATATTTTTTTGATTTTTGTTTTATTTTTCTGTCTGTCCTTCGTGAAACTGTCTGTGAAAGAAAAAGTTTTTTTGATTTTTTTTTTTATTTTTTTTCATCACTTTTTTACTTTGAGACATTGTAATTATTGTATATAGCACCTGCACTTATTTTTCTTGTCTTTGTAATGTTCTTGCATTGAATGGTATATATTTGCTAGACATTATTGTAAATAGTTATTGGGACATCTGGAATAAACCAGAATTCTGTTTCTTGGAACAGTCATCATTGTCTGTATCTCTATTCTCCCATTACCTGGTGGCTCAGTTATGGCTCCAGGTGCCCAGAACCTGAAACTGCAACAGTGCCATTGCACGGGGCACCACATGTTGATGACCCATTTTCTAGATTTAAGGCGTGAAATAACATGTATTAAACTAGGCCCATCCAAAAAGTATAAGAAGGTACATTTGAGGCACATTGTCTTAATGAAGACATTGGGGCCTAAAGAAATTATAGCACTTAAAAATAAACAGGTTGACTAAGAAAACAGGAGCTGGTGGAAAAATACAAAAATTACAATTTTTTCTGAAGGAACTAAGAAAAGTTGTCCAATTTATGTTCTGGTGAAGCTCTTGCTTAAATGTTTCCAGCACTGAGTAGCCTCACTCTAAAAACTGAAATGACTCACAGGATCTTTTTGGTATGGACAGACTTCTCTATCTTTTAATTTCTTACAATATATCAAGAAACAGCGGGCTCTGTGTAAAGCAATGTCAAACATTTTAATATTTATTTGTAATAAGTTCTTCTTGACTTTCAGTGAGACGTTTCTTCAATTCACCAGCCCCTGCTATTCAGGCAGTTCAGTCATTTCAGAAATTAGGAATCCAGTTTAATAGATGGTCTCTTTTTTTCCTGTTTGAAGCAACTGATAGGATTACTATCTCCTCATTTTTTTCTTGTGTGCATTGCTTTGGTTCAGTGATTGTTTACTTTTATTTTTATGTGCTCTGTTATTTTGCATCTTTACTGCCAATTTAAACGGGTCATCAAATGTGGGCATCATCTACAATCCTTCCCTGCTGTTACAGTAATGGCTTGAATTGACTGTATTATGAACTCTTCCTATCACTTCACTGTTTTCCTATATCCTTAAAAAGCTTTGCTCTTTGGCCTGTTGGGATGGTGGAGGAGGATGGAGTTAGATTTTTGGAACAATGCCTGTTTTTTTTTGTTTGTTTGTTTTATTATAGTGAGAGCTGTCATTGAAGGTTGTCTGGGGAGCTTTGTTGCTTTAGTGCTTTAAGTTTGTCTTGTAAGCTGGGTGAGGATCGCTGTGTTCCTTGTTTTACTTTTCAGAAATCTGAGAGAGATGTAGCTGGGTTGAATAGGGTATTGAGTCCTGTAATTCATTTCTTGCTATTTATTATGTGTAAGGTATTGTTATCAGCTCATGTATTTTTCATGTTCTTAATTTTTTTTTATTTTTATGCTTATTTTTGCGCACTGTCTTTGTTTTGGGTTATGGATAAGGTGTTACTCATCATGCTTCGATTTTCTTTGTCGCGATTAATATTGGAGTTTTATAAGAAACAGCTCTAAGCTGCTGATATTGTACAAAGCCTTCTTAAATAGTGTTGTATTGTGTCAGTTTCTTCAGCTGCTTCTAAAAATGGGGCTCTGATGCTAGTATCTCTCAAATTGCAAATTAAAATACCTTAGTTGGCAACAACTCCTCAGATTATTTTTGCTTTTTGTTAGCCGAAGCTGACATCAATAAAAATCACCATTATTTCTTCATTTTTATCTGGGAAGGCAGACAGACTTTTGGGGTATGTCATGTCTGCCATGGTGCAGATACCAAAATAGTAATGAATCCTTGTATCAATTGCTCTCCACCATCCTAAGTTAACCACACTTAACACTAGAATCCCTGAAGCCTACGAAAAAAACTTGTAATCCTAGGCCACCTTAAATTCTTTTTGCACCTCTCCATTAGCGTCTTTTGTGTTGCTGATGTGCCGATCAGCACAAGCAGCAAGCAGCCTACTATCCCACCCCCCTCCCCACTGACACAGCTCAAGTCGCAACGAAGATTCTCAGAGCTCATGTGTGTTTATCTGCATGTGAGGTGTCTGGAAATGTAGAGGATAAATAATACAGTGGTGTGAAAAACTATTTGCCCCCTTCCTGATTTCTTATTCTTTTGCATGTTTGTCACACAAAATGTTTCTGATCATCAAACACATTTAACCATTAGTCAAATATAACACAAGTAAACACAAAATGCAGTTTTTAAATGATGGTTTTATTATTTAGGAGAAAAAAATCCAAACCTACATGGCCCTGTGTGAAAAAGTAATTGCCCCTGAACCTAATAACTGGTTGGGCCACCCTTAGCAGCAATAACTGCAATCAAGCGTTTGCGATAACTTGCAATGAGTCTTTTACAGCACTCTGGAGGAATTTTGGCCCACTCATCTTTGCAGAATTGTTGTAATTCAGCTTTATTTGAGGGTTTTCTAGCATGAATCGCCTTTTTAAGGTCATGCCATAGCATCTCAATTGGATTCAGGTCAGGACTTTGACTAGGCCACTCCAAAGTCTTCATTTTGTTTTTCTTCAGCTATTCAGAGGTGGATTTGCTGGTGTGTTTCGGGTCATTGTCCTGTTGCAGCACCCAAGATCGCTTCAGCTTGAGTTGACGAACAGATAGCGGACATTCTCCTTCAGGATTTTTGGTAGACAGTAGAATTCATGGTTCCATCTATCACAGCAAGCCTTCCAGGTCCTGAAGCAGCAAAACAACCCCAGACCATCACACTACCATCACCATATTTTACTGTTGGTATGATGTTCTTTTTCTGAAATGCTGTGTTCCTTTTACGCCAGATGTAACGGGACATTTGCCTTCCAAAAAGTTCAACTTTTGTCTCATCAGTCCACAAGGAATTTTCCCAAAAGTCTTGGCAATCATTGAGATGTTTCTTAGCAAAATTGAGACGAGCCCTAATGTTCTCTTTGCTTAACAGTCGTTTGCCTTGGAAATCTGCCATGCAGGCCGTTTTTGCCCAGTCTCTTTCTTATGGTGGAGTCGTGAACACTGACCTTAATTGAGGCAAGTGAGGCCTGCAGTTCTTTAGACGTTGTCCTGGGGTCTTTTGTGACCTCTCGGATGAGTCGTCTCTGCGCTCTTGGGGTAATTTTGGTCGGCGGCCACTCCTGGGAAGGTTCACCACTGTTCCATGTTTTTGCCATTTGTGGATAATGGCTCTCACTGTGGTTCACTGGAGTCCCAAAGCTTTAGAAATGGCTTTATAACCTTTACCAGACTGATAGATCTCAATTACTTCTGTTCTCATTTGTTCCTGAATTTCTTTGGATCTTGGCATGATGTCTAGCTTTTGAGGTGCTTTTGGTCTACTTCTCTGTGTCAGGCAGCTCCTATTAAAGTGTTTTCTTGATTGAAACAGGTGTGGCAGTAATCAGGCCTGGGGGTGGCTACGGAAATTGAACTCAGGTGTGATACACCACAGTTAGGTTATTTTTTACAAGGGGCAATTACTTTTTCACACAGGGCCATGTAGGTTTGGATTTTTTTTCTCCCTAAATAATAAAAACCATCATTTAAAAACTGCATTTTGTGTTTACTTATGTTATATTTGACTAATGGTTAAATGTGTTTGATGATCAGAAACATTTTGTGTGACAAACTTGCAAAAGAATAAGAAATCAGGAAGGGGGCAAATAGTTTTTCACACCACTGTATATCGTCATTTGGAATACATACATTTCATGTGTGTTCTGTGTCAACAATGATCTATGTAAATGTAGGATGACAAGAAATGTGAAGCAGGAATTGTTGAATACATAGCTAAAACAGAAATGTTTTTGATGTTTTAGTAATAATTGACAGAATGTAGACATGAAGTGAATAAAATCAACACTCACAAAAAGTACAAGTATATTGAAGAATATAACCGAAGAAAAAGAAGTTGGCTTTTTTTTAATTAGGTTCTTTCTGTCAATGAGGCAGAAAACAAAAAATGATTTACCTATTTTACTGCAGTTATAATTATATTTAATTAATTCAATCTAAACAAAAAAGCAAAATGCACATACTTAAAATTGAGTAGTATTGCCAAACATTGACTAATATGAAGTATAAATAAGTTTGAATCTACAGTATGAATGTGATATTAAATAGTAGAAATTAATAAACAGCAAACTGCCCGACTCCTAGTTTAGACTGTTTTTGTTCCACACATTTGAACCTGTCCATTTGGAAAGGCCCTAATCATCATTTTGTAAGGAATACTGGCATAGTGTTTCTGTGTAAAGTTTTAAGTTCAAAGATGTCACATACAGCTTTTCAGTCTGGCTTTTGGATAGTTCACCCTAAAAGTACTTCTTAATCAGGTTAGTTTGTTAAAACATACAGCAGGAAAACACAGCTCCTATGGTAAAAATAAAAACATTGCATTGTAAGTAACAAGCAACACTTGCAGTCAGTCTACTTTGCCCCAATCCTAATGGTCAGTTTTACTAATACCCCTTAAAATAAAATCATCTTCAGTGCACCAGGTACAGAAGTCGTTGATTAATGAACTATTTGATTTGCAGCTAATATAATTTGGAAGCAGTTTAAAGTACAAATAGCAAGTTCAGAGCATCTTAACAATTATAATAAAAAATGCAAGTGAAAGGAGAAAATAATACAGTGTCAAAAAGCAATTTTCACTTCAATACCCATCACACTACTTAGCTTTTCTAGCAATTTTCAGTCATAGACTTGGTAGGCTTCACTTACATAACCTTAGCAGGCAGTCAATAGTGCATAACCATGCCTCTCAGTCATATAGTTTAACATCCCCAGAGACTCATGCATATCAATCTGTGACTCACCCGAATACAATCAATTGTGTGTGTGTGCGTGTGTGTGAGCGAGCGAGCGAGCGTGGACAACCAATGAGCACTGTCTTGGAAGTCCAATGCATACGATGTGCAAAAAAAATTAATCTTGATTGTCTGATGTCTCATGTTTGTCATATTACAAACATAAACAAAAAAGGAAAAAAAGAATAGAATTGAGGTTGAACTCATCATAATTGCAATACATTTGTACAGCCACTGTCTCTGTTGGCAACATGTTAATTGGCTGTCAGAATGCAACAAGCTCTCAATATTCTGGAAGATTAAAACTTTACTAAAGTCATCACAAAGTCATGTAATTTGTCTGATTACTTGTTCTGTAATCTAATATCCTTAAGGTGACATGATTCGGCAACTGCAGTCGTTAAGTGTGACATGCTCTCCAACTAAAAATTGTGTAATGTGCCACTGATTATAAACCATAACTCCCAATGACTAAGAGACATGAGAGAAAAAAAGTAAGAAAGAAGAATGGAGAAAAAAGTCCACCATTGCCCTGTACAGCAAGAATATATCTTGATTATCACTTCATGTTTATTGTCAACTCTTGAGATTCTTCATTTCCTAAAAGTGATTTGTTCAAAAGTCCCTTTCTTCTTGGCTTATTTACAGTACTTGTGTTGGAATCCTTGATTTTTACAGTTTACATTTACCTTTACTTGGCGTTGTGCTGTTCATTTCTGCTTTATTAGTTGCTGATAACTGATCATCTTTTTTCTGTTTTTCTGCTTTTCAATAATTTTTATTTTGCTTTAATGCAAAAAGACTATTCATGTTACTTAAATTCAGTCAGCTTTGTTAAAGTCTTAGGCTGTAGTCATAAGTAGAGTTCATGACTGCCAAACCAATGTAAAAAGGCAAGTTCAAGATTCTGGAGTGGATTTGTTTTAAAGGAATACTCAACAACAACAACATTTATTTATATAGCACATTTTCATACAAAAAAATTTAGCTCAAAGTGCTTTACAAGTTATTCTGTTATTTACCCCATGTAGTTTGTAAAGATTGCTGAGAATACGTTCTAATTTCGTGCAGAATGGAGATAACAAAATGTGTTATAATAGTGCATTTTATTATACTGGGTAAGAACATTGTAATTTTTTGTCACATGAATCAATATAGATGAATCTCAACAGTATTTTGTTGCACTGAATTCAAATATCAAATCAGATTTTCTCTGTCATGCAAGGATTTTAAGTGACTCACAACTAAAATTTGCGATAAACATACTGTATATTTACAACATATATACACATTTTGGGAGTATCTCACCTTAAAAGTAGAAGTGCAATCTTTTCTTTTGCACTTGGTCATTGGAATAGCCCTGTTAAGGGTCCAGTAGCAATCGGCTAACATACTGGAGCTCCATTTGCAATGGTATTACTTTTCCATTACAGATATGTACCGATGAATCCATTTGACAAATTCATCGCTGACTACTCTGAGATTTCCAGGGAAAAAGTTAGGAAAGTTATAAAATGTTGGCAAGCACCAATAAACACATTTACATTTTAATTTACCTTAAAAAACATACACCTTGATAAGGGCTTATGTACTAAAAATAAAGCCTAGAAAAGTCCTAACTCAAAAACTACAGGTGGTAGAAAACTTCTAAAATCAGTATGAAAATGTACTTTTAACACAATCCTAAGTTGTTCTTCGACAGAATCCTTGCTGGCCAGTTTTGCTGTTCATGAGAGTATTTAACAATATTTTAATAAAAATACATGTGTTGGGACATTGAGAGCATGACTGGGCAACTTGACTTGTGGATTATGCAACACGAATAAAGTGACATGTTTTTGACATTGCTTGCTGTTGTCCTGTATTGATCACCATAGAAACATGACATTGCATGAAAACGTTACGTTAAAGTTTTTTTTCTCAGCCATCACTAGAATCCATGTGGGATAAAAAAATGTTTAATTTTCTTTATTATTCTTTTGGAACAAATACACTGCAGATTCTTGAACTTCTCATTTTGCATTCTTTTTGAAATTATTGAATAATTAAATTAAATTTACTTAAACTACTAAAAAGAAAACTTTATTTATTATTATTATTTTCTGTAGTATCAATATAATGAGCATGGATATGAACATTTTGTGGAAAACTTCTAAAACAATCATGGAAATGAAAATACTATGGGATAGGCCAAGACATGGAGTATACCTTTTAAAAAGTTTGTTTCTCTTTTTTGTAGGTTGATGAGTTGAACTGTGATGAGGAGTTGCTTTCACGAATTCTTGATGCCAACCTATTGGTAAAATGCGTGAACACCGCGTTCTATGCCTCCCTGATCAAGCATCTTTTATCCTTTCACGATGAACGAGGCTGGAACGTGGAAGACATTGCCAAGCAGATGAATGAGGCTGGTTATTTTGCTGAGGCAGGGTCACTTATGCTTTCATACAGGGGATCACATCCCGCACTGTCCACTTTTAACACGGCTCTAAGTGTTGTTAAAAGGTGGCTCTAGAAAAGAAATCAATATTATGTGTGCATATTGTTTCCACACTACACAGTACTAGCAGTTACAAATAATGTCCTGTATGCTGATATTAAAATCATCAATGTTGCTACTCCTGAACCATGAAAGATTTATTTGCAATAACACCAATATGATTTTACAGCTGTTAATCTTTCCTTATAAAACAATAATGCCACAGTAGCATCTAAGTGTGGATGTTTGTTCTAAAAATGTCTTGCACAAAGTTGTGCTATAAAATAATAAATTCAATAAAAAGGTAACTTACAATTGGATTCCTGCATTCTGCATTTTTTCTTTGCATTTCACCACATACAGTAGATCTTAAGGGAATAAGTTGATTAGATTGTAGACTGAAATATGATATTCCTCACAATAAAGTTCATAAAATATTATGACACAAAGAATTAAATATTAATAAATCTAATATACTGTACATGAGGTCCCCTCATGAATTTCATGAGTGTGCTTCATTTTCAGCTTTTTTGTTTCATTAGGCCAACATGAGTTATATAACATTTTTGTTAATGAAGTAATTTGTACAGTGATACAGTAGATGGAATATAATTAAACCCTCACAATTAATACATTTAATACAGCATACATTTTGGAGCAAAGCGATTCTGGCAATGTGTACCTTCTAATGCCCCAGCCATGTTTTCTGAAGATGAAAATAATTATTTATGTGTTTGGTCTTTATTTATTTATATGCTCTCTGGAGTGCCTCTGCATGTCTGCTGTTAAAGTAAAAACAATTGAATTCACAAATACTTGAAGTTCATTTTTAATGTATTATTTACATCACCTACAATAAAGGTTGACAAAATGATGGCATTTTCTATGTCTCCTTTGATTTTTATGAACAGAATGACATAGAGTAGCATCAACTGCAAGAGGAATGTGAGGGTTTGTTTTTTTTTTTTTAATCTGTTCTCGCATTATATAATTTATTAATATTCTTTACAAGATAAACCCAATTAGACGTGTAAAATTTAAGTCAACTTTACTTCTTCTTCTATATCCAGTCTGCTGTTCAGTATTTTTATAATATGTGAATCTAAATGAAAAATGGCATATTTTACTTTTTATTTGCTCTTTTATTACCGTGTTATATGTCTGTTTCCTAAAAAATATAGGATAAGACCAAATTCTAAGTTCAGATGAGGTAGCAGACAATGACTGAACACCTGCTGTCCATTGGCCACTGCAACTGGAGTCCTACCAAGAGAGGTCCAGAACTTTGTCCTCAAGTAGTACTGAAGAGAGGGCTACTGAAAAAGAGAATTGTTGTTAAGAAAAAAGAAATCTTTGAGTTGGGAACTGAAATGACAAAAAGGTAAGAGAGTAAAAGCACTATGAGTAGGCAAAGATCACATAGAAACCACAATCCACTGGGTAGATCATGAGTACTGTACTATATAAATGAAATTAAAATAGTAATAAAGTAATATAATAAAACTACACAGGGTCATTAAATGAGCGGTGAACTAAATACTACATTTAGTACACTTGCAAGAAAATGTTCAGACAGTTTTTTTATTAATTACTTATAGCATGTGGTATGGTCTTCAATTGACATAATTACAGACAAATACAATCTTCTGAAGCTAATAGCACACAATAATTGGAGTGCTCTGTCAATACTGAACTGACTTTTAAACTTTTGTAGTCCAGATTGTTCAAAGTATGTGAAACTTTACCCATTTAACTAATTAGTCTCAATTAGAGGAGGCTGCATTTGGACCCAATTCAGTTCTTCAAAATTCATAAAGGCTTTAATAAAGTAGATCTGGTAGAATTTTTTCAACTTAATGGCAAGTAACATGAGTTGAAATTAGGGGGAAGTGCATTTAGGACTAAAGTCAAGAAGCACTTCTTTATGCAAAGAGTTGTGGGAATCTGGAACAAACTACCAGGACATGTACAACAACATTTATTTATATAGCACATTTTCATACAAATAATGCAGCTCAAAGTGCTTTACATGATGAAGAAAGAGAAAAAAGACAAAATAAATAAGAATTAAAATAAGGGAACACTAATTAACATAGAATAAAACTAAGGTCCGATGGCCAGGGAGGACAGAAAAAACAAAAAAAACTCCAGACAGCTGGAGAAAAAACATAAAATCTGCAGGGGTTCCTAGGCCACGAGACCACCCAGCTCCCTCTAGGCATTCTACCTAACATAAATGATCAGTCCTCATTGTATTCAGGGTTCATATGGAAGAACGTGATGATGACGGTCATGTGGACTTCTGGCCTTAAATCCATCAATGTAGGGATATCACTGTGTTTTGATCAGGTGGTGGTGGTGCAGGTCGCCACCCCAGAAAACCGGAAAAAGAACAGAAGAGAAAGTAGGGGTTAGTACGGATTTTGAATATGAATACCATGCATAATAATGTTAATTAATTGAATATACAGAGCATCAGGATTAAACTAAATGTAGCTGAAGTAGAAACCTTGACACCTATTTAGAAGTATCTGGATGAGATATTGGGACAGCTTAGCTATTAGCTAAACCAACCAAGTATGATGTACTGAATAGTACCAAGTCAAGTCAAGTTGGGGAGCATGCACTGGTACAATGCATTGCCGCACCCACTACACAACAAAACAACTCCCAGGCAGACACGCGGTCCAGTCCCACAATCTGGTAGTGACCCTCTATTTGCCACAGCCAGGTGTTATGTGGGTGACCCCTTGGCCTGGTCTAGCCACTCATGTACCCAGCAACGAGAATCTTACGAGCCGAATCACCCTCTGGGAAACACACCACATTGCCATAGTGCCGTCACTGACGCTCCCTCACAATGCAGGCAATGCGCCTCATTCGGGACTCCATGAGCAACCGCTCATTCGACACGAAGTCAAACCAATGGTACTCAAGGATTTTCCAGAGAGACACAGTACCAAAGGAGTCCAGTCTTCATCTCAGGTCACTGGATAGCATCCATGTCTCGCAACCATATAGCAAGACAGGAAGCACCAGGACTCTAAAGACTTGGACCTTCGTCCTTTTGCATAGATATCGGAAGTGCCACACACCCCTTTCCAACGACCTCATGACCCCCATGCCCTTCAAATCCGTCTACTGACTTCATAAGAAGAGTCACCAGAGACATGAATGTCACTGCCAAGGTAAGTAAACCTCTCGACAAGGTTGACACTCTCTCTGTATCATCTCACTTTTCATATTTTTTATGCTTTTATGACCATTAGTTTTCTTAAATACTCCCTTTAAGATTTGTTTTATTTATGGTTAGCACAATTATTTGGTGTCACAGGTAAGTTACCCTTAGACTGGCATGCTGGTGTGGTGGTCTCCATATTTAAAAACTGTAACCAGAGGGTGTGTTCTGACTACAGAGATATCACACTCCTCAGCCTCCCAGGTAAGGGCCTATGCCAGGGTGCTGAAGGGAAGGCTTCATCTGATGGTTGGCCCTAAGATGCTAGATTAATAATGTGGATTTCACACTGGCCGTCAAACAGTAGACCAGCTGTTTTCCCTTTTGCAGTTTCTTGTAGGTGTGTGGGAGTATGCTGCTATCCCATGGTTGATGTGTGACTAGAAAGGGGAGCAGCTTCCTGAGCAGAGAAGTTCTTGATGTGATAGTGTCAGTCATTTTTTGGTATTTTTTTTATTCTTTGCATTTTCTTAATTTACCTTACATTACCATCTGTGTGGTTCACGTTAATTTAGAGCCTTAAGAGCCTGGAGGCTTGCAAATGTAAAAGTAAAAACATTTATGCATAGATGCATTTGTGGATATTTCTATATCGTTCTTTCTCAAGGTACTCCAATTTTATACTTGTAAACCAGTGAGGAAAATAATTGGATTCAGCAAAATGGATGGAAGGATGCCGCATGTTTTTCATTTTCAGTTTTTTTCATTGCTAGATCTGTCAGACCCTTGTGCTTCTTTATTTAGAACCAGGCTATATAACAGAAAATAAATAAACTGAATTAAGATACATCTTCCCCAGCAATTCAGTTAGCCTAGAGTGGGCACATACCTGCGAAGCATTGTTATTAATGGCTACTTCAGTGGCACATCAGAGTCCTTTGTTGTTGCTATTTGCTCTCTCCAGGTTGATTTTTTTCTATGTCTGTAGTCAGATTTCCACACCACTATCATCTTTATCACTAGAAATTGGCATGTCTATAGGCATTACAAACAGACTGATATTCATGCGACTGAAGCACAGCTACGGTAAGTGACTTGCTCAGGGTTATCAAGTAATAGATGTCACAGCAGCTTTTCTGTCATAAATCCTTTAGGTACAGCAACTGCCAAGAATGAGAGACCCCATGACACCCTGTGTCTCTGCTATTTGTAAACCAAAATTGATTTTCAGTGTTCCTCCCGCTCTGCCTAGCACCTGGTACATTATTCTCATGTGAAGCACAGAAGGACAATTGCTCTGCTGCTGTTTGTGGCTAGAGACCTTTTGGTGCAGGCATTGATAACAAATCACCAAGAACTACATAAATCAATGAATTAAAATAATAATGCAATGCAAATGCTACCATTGTCAAACATAAATGATTTTCTTGTCCAATTTCAAACGCATAGTGACAGCTCTCTGAAAAGGTAAAGCAGGGGGATTTTTCACAGCCTTGTTGCTTTAACACTCTGCTGGTGCAGTTTATGGTTGTGGCTTTGGAGGTTGACAAAAGAACATCTGATCGTGTGCCACTGCATCTGCATGGGGGTTTCATGGATTAGAACTTTGCGTTAACCCCAGCCAGTCTGTAAAGACAAATTAATAAGGAACTATATAGGCCAGTAATCATCACATGAATTATTGGGGAATTCTACATCATCAGACCAGACCTGGCAGAGTATGCCACACAATTCCTGGTTGAGGCTTTGGTCTTGTCACATCTAGACTACTGCAACTTCCTGCTGGAAGAAGTACTGTACGTGTGTGTGTCACCAAGCTGCTGCATATGAATCAGAATGCAGCACCATATCTGGCAATCAGCCAGCCAAGATGAGCACATTACACCTCTTTAGAGATCACTATATTGCCCCCCTGTAGCAACACTTATTAAGTTCAAACCCTTGATGCTTGCAAACTGAGTATTCAATGGGTCAGCACTTATGTATATGGAGACACGAGGTCCAGTGCTCCTCCTTGACTACTCTGATCTGCTGAAGAACAACATCTGGTGTTGCCACCTCTGCACACCTTTGAATCTCATGTGAGACTCCTTTCTTGTGTAGCTCCTCACCAGCCACATCCATTCGAAATTCCTACTCTCCTAATGTGTATAATACATGTCTGAGGACTCTCTTGTTCTGTTAATTTCTATCCAACTTGTATTAGTTATAAGGTTTTTGGAACCTAGAAGTTCTAATTAGTTTGTATTGCTCTGCACATCTCACTAGTGATCAATTTTAGAACCTTGTCCTGTAACCTAGAGCAAGGTCCACAAATTGTCCCCCATATCATGTTGAGTTTGTAAGTCACTGTAAGCAAATAAATGTAATGTAAATTGATGGAACCAATTATTCAGGAAAATGGTTTTCACGAATATACTGGAATTCTATGATGAAGCAACAAAAGGAGTCAGCCAGTGCAGTTTTTGTTTATCTGGATTTTCCAAAAGTGTTTGATAAGGTAGCACATGAGAAGTTAGTAATTAAAGTGAAAGAAATGGGCATTCAGGACTTGGTGTGTAAGTGGGTATAAAATTGGTTTAAACACCAGGAACTAAAGGTTATGGTGAGGGGGATGTTATCAGACTTGGGAGACGTTAAAAGAGGTTCCCCTCTTTTTAATATATACTAAAATAATGATTTGGATAAGAAAATTAAAAACAAGCTGGTTAAATTTGTAGATGAAAAACAACTAGGTGGTATAATGCCTTTCAGACGGCCTTGGTGTCACAGCCCCTCCTAACCCCTCTACCAGCTGTGTTTGGTGAACTTGCAGATGGGCTTAAAGTGGAGAAGGACAAACAAACTGTAATGGCCTTTACTGCACTATTGGCACGTAGACTTATCTTACTCGACTGGAAGAATCCTAACTCTCCTATTCTAAGTCAGTGGGTAACTGATGTTATATACTATCTAAAACTGGAAATAATCAAATTCTCACTTAGAGGATCTCTACAAAACGTTTTCAAAACCTGGCAGGGTCGGATCAATAACATTTTAGAATAAGCATTTAAATTAAGGAAGCAGATTCTCTCCCATCTTTTTTGTTTGATTTATTTTTATTCATTTATTAGTTTATCTGTCTACTTATTTTTAGTTTAAAGTTTTACTCTGTTGGCCTAGCTCTCTTTCTCATGGGTGGGGGTCGATTTTTTTCAAACCTAGTTTTGTTAAACTTCACTTGCTTGTATGTACGGAATGTTGTTTAATTTTAATAAAACCAATAAAATGCTTAAAAAAAGATCAGACATGATTGAAGTGGTTAAACTTGTGAAAGAATTTGTGAAAGTTACCTTATAGTAGCTTCTTCAACAAACACACAGAGACACATACAGTATAAGTACATGTTAAGGGTAATTTTTTTCTCAAATGTTAAAAAACAATTTCCTTGCTCATAGAACAATAGACACATGAATAAATGTCCATGTATTGTGTAAGAAGGTAGGACTTTAGGGTCGTTCAGATCTTGACTTGAAGTTATTTTAGTCCATTTAGATGAAAAGGATGGACAAGCTTGTTCAGGTAAATGGCCTGTTCTAGTAACAACTGTTCTATTGACCTCGTAAACTGCAGGGTTTTGCATTAGTTAAAGAGATTAAAATAGAATTAATATTAGAATACAGATAACCTTATTTGTGCCATCATCTTTTCTGAATATATTGTATTCTTTTTTTCCCTCAGCCTTTTGTAACATGCCTTTCCATACTAAGCCTGTTAAACCTGCTCACAAAGTTGTCTAAGTTAGTGTGCAGCATTGTTACCCTTGTAGGACTCAGAGAAGCACATTGCAGCTGTTCTTAGTATATAGCTCTGTGGCACACTGCAATGGCACTAAACCTGTGATTTAGTTACCAAAAAATACGTACTACGACTAGGAGCCTCATACATAATGTAGTGTAAAGAATTCACACTAAAACACGGCGTATGGGCAAAACTGGAAATATGTGTATGCACACAAAAATTCAGAAGCACAAAATCGCGTGTAAGCCAAATTCCACACACAGTTCTGCTCCATAAATCCCTGTCAGCGTGAAAAGTAACGCACATGCACGAGCCTGCCTTCCCACCCCAAATCCTTCCAGAATTACATCCCTTTCAATATGCAAATCATATAAATAGTCCCTTTTAAATTCAGCATTTTGTGAAAAGACAATGGTAAAAACATGGGGAAGAAAGAAAATTTTCGTTAATGTGAAGTGGAGGCCAGGAAAAACATACTGTTTGTTAGCATAAGCAGTGGTATAAACAACAAAAGGAAGTGGATTGAGTGATACAGAGTGGCGGAGACACGTGAAAGTTCAAATTCAGAAAGTCACACAGTGCCCAAAATAAAAATGAAGTGGTCAGATATCAAAGTCGCTGAGAAAAGGAGAGTCACAGCCTCACAAAAAAGTCACAAAAAAAGGTCAAAATGTTGACTTTAATGTCAAAATTTCCACTTTAATCTCATAGTGTAATCTATCATTAAAGTAGAACATCATAAACTTAATTTTAAAAACTATGTTTAATTTACTAGAGTCTCGCAAATCCCATTGTAACTAAAGTAGCAAGTTAAATGCTTTGTATTCTATGTGTGTGAATCACTGCGTGCTTCTTAAACAGGATTTCTCTTTCGTAGATAGGAGCATGCAGACACTGATCTCCACACACAATACATTACATTCATGATATTACAGCTCTCTGAACATTTTTGAATATTAAGATGTATGCTTGATATCATTTACATGATGAAATACAATAAAGCATCTATTAAACATGGGGCCACAGTGCAAAGTGGTAAGCAATGAGCTGGCACCCCGTCCAGGGTTTGTTCTTGCCTCCACCTTCCATGGATTGTTCCGGCCTCCCACAAGATGGTTGCTGGGATGTGTGCAACTCTCAATGAAAGATTATTGAATTAGTACTGTGTATGTCAAACGCACCAACCCTTAATTCCTGTCCTTCTGTTTTCTTTCTCCATGTAATCAGTCGCCACAATATAAGCTCTGTAATAAATGTCAAACCAGCTATAAGCGTAAGCTTGGAATGCCAACTCTTCAAAACTTTTATGGAACATTGGAAAATCTTAATACATGTTTAATTATTCCATCCATCTATCCATCCTGGGTCATGCCAGTCCCAGTAAGTATACAGCATGAGGCAGGAACAGTCCCTAGCGCTGCAGCACCATGCATCCACATGTTTAATTATTAACAGTATGCATTATTTAAATGAAGTTAATAATTTATCTTTATAATGTAATATACAGTACATACTGTAATGGATTTCATCTTAAAAAATGATATCAAGTATACATCCTAGTATTCTAACAGCTCATGGCTCCAAGAGGATAGTCATTGGAAATCTAAATCAACTTAGAAGCCAGTCATCATAATCTCTCAATACGCGCTGTCTTCTGCTGAATTGAATTGAATTGAAACAGATATAAACAATTCTTTGTTAGTTGTGGTAATTATACTTCGAAGACACATTATGTTCTATATTGTGTTCTACAAGGATCTATCCTGAGTCCACTGCTCCTTTCGATCTACATGCTTCCAATTAGGTCAGATTATCTTGGGGCATAACGTGAGCTACCACCGCTATGCTGATGGCACACAAATGTATTTATCAATAGCGCCTGATGACCCCGACTCTCTTGGTTCACTGACCCAATGTCTTACTTGTGTTTCAGGACTACCCAAAACAGACATGAATTGTTTGCAACTCGTGCAGAATGCAGCTGCTAGAATCTTAACTAAGAAAAGATCCGAGTACATTTCTCCAGTTACCTTTGCCATTTAGAATTGACTTTAAAATACTGCTTAAGGTTTACAAAGCCTTATATAATCACACTCTATCCTATATTTCAGAATGTCTTTCACTTTACACTCCAAATTGTAACCTCAGATCTTCAAATGAGTGTCCTCTTATTATCCCAAGAGCTAAACTTAACAGAAGTGGTGAGGCGGCCTTCTGCTGTTATGCACCTAAAATCTGGAATAGCCTGCCAATAGGAATTCGCCAGGCTAATACAGTGGAGCACTTTAATAAACTGCTAAAAACTCATTATTTTAACATGGCTTTCTCATAGCTTCATTTTAATGTAACCCTGATATACTGTATATGTGTTTAGTCGCTTTGCTTCTGACGGGTCTCCCTTTTCTCCTGTCGCTATCCAGGACTAAGAATACCCTAAAAGACATTCCTTGCATTTTTTTTCTGTTCATTTTACTGGTTAAAGAAATTTCTGCTCACATTACAGTGGATTCAGCACTTATTCAGACCCCTTCACTTTTTTCACATTTTTCTATGTTGTAGCCGTGTGCTAGAGTCATTTAAAATTATTTTTTCCCACATCAAACAACACTTAATAACCCAGAATGACAAAGCAAAAACAGGATTTTAGAAATTTTTGCAAATTTATTAAAAATAACAAAACAAAACCCACTGCTAATTGCCTATAATTGGTTTTGAAAGCTAAACGCAGCCTGAGGTTCAAAGTAACTTAGACACTGAGATTAGGCACTGCCATCTTACATAGGAAGCGTCTTTCTATATAATACGCTACTGTGGCTGTCCGTTTCTCTGTCCAGGAATTTAAAATTAAGTGTAGCTCGCAAACCGTTTGACCGATTGACCTGAAATTTGGTCTTTCGGGGTGATGATTGACCTCCAAGGTTATTCCTCTTTTTATTTTTATTTTATTTTATTGTAGAATCAACTCTCGGCAGTGCGGTCATGCAGCACATGTGTACGGGCGCCTTTCTCATCCCCACCACCTTCGCCATCACTTCCCCTACCTGTTCATATCTTAAATCACTCTTGAGGTAGATTGAAGCCAGCTTAAGTGAAAAATTAAGGAAAACGTACTAAGTAATTGCAACACAAACACTGACTTAATCAATTTTAACGCAAAAAGATGCTGGCGAAAGACAAGAAGAAGCGGGATGCTAGGATGGTGTGAACGTTACCCGGGCACAGACAGGCAGACATTGTTTTTCACCCACCACACGTTTATTTACAATATGTACAAGTTCAAAGTGCAACACAAACCCCCAAAGTCCTGGCCACACAATGCCTTCTTCAGACCGCCTCCACACTCTCTTCTCCTGCTTAGTCCTTCTTCCACCCGACTCCAGCGCTGAATGAAGGGAGGCGGCCTCTTTTATTATCACCCGGATGTGCTCCAGGTGGGTTCTGGCAATCTTCCACGGACACACCCCCGTGTGGCGGAAATGCCAGCTGCAATCCCGGAAGCACTCCAGGTGTCCCTGCTCCTCTTCCCCCCAGCACTTCCTGGTGTTGTGGAAGTGCTGAGGTCCAGGGCTCCAAAGGCATGGGGCGCCCCCTGGCAGCGACCACGGGTCCCTACAGGGTGGAGCTTCAAAGCTCTGTACCCGTGGCCCCCAAAGGAACCAGGGTGCCTGTCCCCAGATGGTCTGGGGAAGGCGCAAGCCCTCCTCCGGTCCTCCTGGGTGTCCGGGCTGGGTCGCCACCCCAGCCACCTCTGACAATGGAGAAAAGAAGAGCTGCTCAGGAAGCAGCAAGCGCATCAACCTCTGGGCAAACGAATGCTAAATGTACAGAGAAAAAGTACGAAAACCGTGAATGCTCAAGTCAAGTGTATTCACTGCACGTTATCATGCAGTGCGCCGTTACTGGTGTAACATAATACACCTCTCGACTGGAAACCAGCATTGTAATAAATCGATACAAAAACATACAAAATAGCAAAAATTACCACCTAAGATGGCTGATTGCTAATTCTGTAAATACAAAAGCAATGTAAAAATTAACAGATGCACAAAAAGGACAAAGCTAAAATCTACACGGTTCAAAATCCCAAATCGTAAGGCTGACATATTTATTGAGTTCTTATTAATGACAGGATTAAAGACAAAAGCGTACAGGCAGCAGAAGGTCTTATTTATATCTTCATTTCCTGTACTCTTTCTTTTTCTCCTCATGACAAAAGTTGGCAAAAATACACATAAACAAATCAGTCACCATGTGAGCTTCTGCAAATATATACATGAGCCTACATTTGTTTTGGGGGAAAAAACAGCAGGAAAACTGATTAATTCAAGCCATAGTTACCTGTATAAATAACTAAAATATTGGCATTTTATTCAAAACAGTGGAGGTGTACATAGCAGGATAAAAAGAAAAACATGACTCTCTCAGTTTTACTTGACAGATATCATCATTCATTCACTTGTTCATTTTTTCAGGGTTAGGATACAATCTTAACAGTAATCAAGCTTACATGACCATTTCTGGGTCCAGAATAGAAAGAGGAGCAGTCGGAGAAAATCTCTATTAACATGGCAAAAATGTACAAACCCCAGAATGTATCTGTGAGTCGACGTGATGCCCGAGACGTGATATCGGCATCTCATTTGCAGGTGGCACACTGGTTAGAGTTGCTGACACACAACTCCTGAAACTCCGGCCCACCGTCTGTGACGATCTTGGCCTTTTCTCCTTGGAGTCTGTAAATTGTTCAGTATGGGTGTGAACAAGTGTGCTCTGTGATGGAATGGCAACCTTGAAGCTGCTCTCTGTCACCCTGTAAATGGGTCGATGTTCCATCTGCCACTTCACTGGCATAATCATTTCTAATTAGATGCTCTCTGATTAATTATTATTCTCTAATTACTGCGGGGCGAAGACAATGTTGTGACAGTTCAGGGTGTAAAATGATCAGATTCATTCAGATTCCACTGCAAGCTTTTGCTGAACTTCACTCTATTGATGCTCAGGATTCTGTCTGGACTTTCTGTATGTGTCTATTACAAAGCACGGCATGTCCTAAAATAAGCTCTTTCTCCATGTCTGTGTCTGAGATAGGAAGAGGAAAAAGAGAAATTACGTGTGTTTCACAAATCTGACTTCAGAAATAATGTTTTGGAAAGAAAATAAGTAAAAGTGTTACTTTAGGTTTTGCTTCTACTTTTTAGAATACTGATTATTTTTATTTAACTTTCAAATTAGTGACGTTTATTTTGCAGCTTAACACATACAGTATGACATACCTGATCTACAAGGTGTTTAGCAAAATGATCTAAACATTAACAATTTATTAAAAATTAAATTATCATTGGATGGATCCTTGCTGCACAATTTTGCTCTCCCCTTAAGTTTCTATCTTGGATAAACTATATGTCATTTTGGACCTGTGATTAGTGGTCCTTGTGAATGAAAGGGTGGCACGATGCAGGAGCAATGCCCAGCAAGGCCATGGGAGACAAGGGAAGCATGGATATCCAGTGTGGAAAAAAAGAAACCCACAGAATACCCTGTAATGTACACCTGAAGGGGACAGAGACAGAGACACCCAGAAAGAATGGTGACCTGTGAGGAAACAAGAAATATTGTCCTAGAGCACTAGAGGGCAGGCAGTATGGCCTGAGAGCCAGAGAGGGAGTTGAAATAGCTTATGAAGGATGGCACAAGGTCTGGGGCACAGACAGCAGGCAATGGCTAAGCCCTTTAAGAGGCAGCACCAGAGATCCTTTCCTCACGACTCAAGATAACTGAACACTAGAGCATGTTGAAAGGAAATCTTAAAGAAATAGCAGGTTTAGTTAGATAATAACAAAGCATTTATTTTTACAATGCATTTTCATTTAGAAAGTGTAGCTCAATGTGCTTTTTTTGAACATTAGATTTTTTTTTTTAACAAGAGCAGGTCCCAACAAATCTCACCAATGCCTAATTTCTCCAAATAACATGAAGTCGAGTTTCGAAGGTCCCGGAAGTCCTACTTTCTACCACACTGCTTGATAGCTTATTCCAAGTGTCTATGGCTCTCTGTGTGAAGAAAAATTTCCTAATATTTGTGCAAAATTTACCCTTAACAAGTTTCCAAGTGTCCCCATGTGTTTACTGAACTCATTTTACTATAGCAGTCCCGATCCACTAATACTAATTCTCTTCATAACTTTAAACACTTTAATCATGTCACCTCTTAATCTCCTTTTCCTTATGCTGAAAAGGCGCAGCTCTTTTAATCTTTCTTCATAATTCATCCCCTGTTGTCCTGGGATCAGCCTAGTCGCTCTTCTCTGGACTTTTTCTAGCGCTGCTATGTTCTTTTTGTAGCCTGTGTGGAAGCTGAAACCCAGCAGCCCCGTCTTGGACACCAGGCAAGAGGAAGCTTCATCACAGAGATCCTCAATATTCTTTGACAAGGGAGCCCTTCTTATAACACCTTGCTCCAAAAGACTCATCTCTCCCTTTGTTTCCTTACAATTTATAAAAGTTCCTCCTTATATAGCAAAGTATGGTCATTTAATATGATTGGTTCTCTTAAACAGCAGTGTACGTGACTGTCAGCACATTCACCATCACACAACACAGCTTCTAGCATGCTGGGCGGTAATCCTTAGCAGTCAGCCTGTTATCTGACAGCAGGCTGTCAACTTTGTGTAACGTCTTGCTAAAGAGAAGCATCAACTATCAGGAAGTTACCAAGTAGTCTAAAAACCTTAAAGCTTTATACTAAAATTCAATCTCAGCACCAGGAGACCAAAACTGTACGCAGTACTCCAGATGAGACCTCATCAGTGTGTCATAAAGTTTGAGCATCACCTCCTTGGACTTGTAACTCCACACATCGTGCTATTTAACCTGACACTCTGATAGCCTTCTTACAGTAACGGCTGCTGAACACTGTCTGGAACTTGACAGCATAGAGTCCATTACGACTCCTAAATCCTTCTTATAAGGTGTACTCTTAATTTTCAGTCCTCCTATCGTGTATTTAGACCTAACATTTTTACTTCCTACAGTACATCTGATACTTTACAAATATTTACATTAAATTTCATCCTCTACAAATCTGCTCAAGACTGCACGTTGTCCAAGTCTCTTTAATGATTCAACAGATTCTTATACTAATCCTCCTAGCTTGGCATCATCTGCAATCTTAACCAGCTTGTTATTTATATTGCTATAAAAATCATTTATATAGTATACAGTATATATATATATATACAGTATATATACAGTGCATCCAGAAAGTATTCAGCGCATCACTTTTTCCACATGTTGTTATGTTACAGCCATATTCCAAAATGGATTAAATTCATTTTTTTCCTCAGAATTCTACACACAACACCCCATAATGACAACATGAAAAAAGTTTACTTGAGAATTTTGCAAATTTGTTAAAAATAAAAAAAATTGAGAAAGCACATGTACATAAGTATTCACAGCCTTTGCCATGAAGTTTCAAAATTGAGCTCAGGTGCATCCTGTTTCCCCTGATCATCCTTGAGATGTTTCTGCAGCTTAATTCGAGTCCACCTGTTGTAAATTCAGTTGATGGCACATGATTTGGAAAGGCACACACCTGTCTATAGAAGGTCCCACAGTTGACAGTTCATGTCAGAGCACAAACCAAGGATGAAGTCAAAGGAATTGTCTGTAGACCTCCGAGACAGGTTTGTCTCGAGGCACAAATCTGGGGAAGGTTACAGAAAAAATTCTGCTGCTTTGAAGGTCCCAATGTGCACAATGGCCTCCATCATCCGTCAGTGGAAGAAGTTTGAAACCACCAGGATTCTTCCTAGAGCTGGTCGGCCATCTAAACTGAGTGATCGGAGGAGAAGGTCCTTAGTCAGGGAGGTGACCAAGAACCCGATGGTCACTCTGTCAGAGCTCCAGAGGTCCTCTGTGGAGAGAGGAGAACCTTCCAGAAGGACAACCATCTCTGCAGCAATCCACCAATCAGGCCTGTACAGTAGAGTGGCCAGACGGAAGCCACTCCTTAGTAAAAGACACATGGCAGCCCGCCTGGAGTTTGCCAAAAGGCACCTGAAGGACTCTCTGACCATGAGAAGCAAAATTCTCTGGTCTGATGAGACAAAGATTGAACTCTTTGGTGTGAATGCCAGGCATCACGTTTGGAGAAAACCAGGCACCGCTCATCACCAGGCCAATACCATCCCTACAGTGAAGCATGGTGGTGGCAGCATCATGCTGTGGGGATGTTTTTCAGCGGCAGGAACTGGGAGACCAGTCAGGATAAAGGGAAAGATGACTGCAGCAATGTACAGAGACGTCCTGGATGAAAACCTGCTCCAGAGCGGTCTTGAACTCAGACTGGGGCGACGGTTCATCTTTCAGCAGGACAACGACCCTAAGCACACAGACAAGATATCAAAGGAGTGGCTTCAGGACAACTCTGTGAATGTCCTTGAGTGGCCCAGCCAGAGCCCAGACTTGAATCCAATTGAACATCTCTGGAGAGATCTTAAAATGGCTGTGCACCAATGCTTCCCATCCAACCTGATGGAGCTTGAGAGGTGCTGCAAAGAGGAATGGGCGAAACTGGCCAATGATACGTGTGCCAAGCTTGTGGCATCATATTCAAAAAGACTTGAGGCTGTAATTGCTGCCAAAGGTGCATCGACAAAGTATTGAGCAAAGGCTGTGAATACTTATGTACATGTGATTTCTCTTTTTTTTTTCTTTTTAATAAATTTGCATAAACCTCAAGTAAACTTTTTTCATGTTGTCATTATGGGGTGTTGTGTGTAGAATTCTGAGGAAAAAAATGAATTTAATCTATTTTGGAATAAGGCTGTAATATAAGAAAATGTGGAAAAAGTGATGTGCTGTGAATACTTTCCGGATGCACTGTATATATTGTAGCAGTAGGTGGCAATATCGCTCCCTCAAACCCTCAGGTGCCACGCCAAACACCAGGTAAAAGTGCAATAATTATTTTTATTATTATAATTATGTACACCAAGCACCCTCCACTCATAAATAAACACAATACAATAACAATAACCAATCCTCCGACTCCCAGACGCGTTGCCCTCCTACCACCCAGCTCAGCTCAACGCTCTGGTGTTTCATTGTTCTTTTTATAGTCCACGACCCAGAAGTGCTCCTTAACCTGCAGTCCATGTGACTTCCTAGCACTTCCGGGTCAAATTAAAACTCTTCTTTCTTTTAACTTAATTTAACTTAATCCTGATACTCTATATGTTCAATTTCCTCATAATAACTATTCATGGTGGCTCTAAAATCCGTACTGACCCCTACTCTCTCTTTTCTGTTTCTTTTTCCGGTTTCTTTGTGGTGGTGGCCTGCGCCACCTCCACCTACTCAAAGCTTCATGATGCTCCAACAATGATGGACGGATTAAAAGCCAGAAGTCTACGTGACCATCATCATCATCAAGTCCTTCCGTGAGAACCCTAAATCCAAAGAGGACTGTTTCATTTATGTTAGGTAGAATGCCCAGAGGGGACTGGGCGGTCTCATGGTCTGGTATCCCTACAGATTTTATTTTTTCTCCAGCTGTCTGGAGTTTTTTTGTTTTTTCTGTCCCCCCTGGCCATTGAACCTTACTCTTATTCGATGTTAATTAATGTTGATTTATTTTGTGTTCTTATTGTGTCTTTTATTTTTCTATTCTTTATTATGTAAAGCACTTTGAGCTACTGTTTGTATGAAAATGTGCTATAGAAATAAATGTTGTTGTTGTTGTTGTCAGCCCGGAAGCACTTTATTCCTTCCGTCCTCGTGACCGGCAAGTACTTCTGGGCTATAGGAAAAGCAAATGTCTCTGTGCCTCCCTGCAGCGTCCCCTGGCAGCCCCGACATTATCCAGCAGGGCTGTGTATTAAAACTCCAAAGTCCATGATGCCCTGCTGGAATTCGGGGCATCTCCACATTGCAGGGAGGGCTCCATCTGGCGGCTTGGGGGACTTGGTCAGGATAAATTGCCGGGCATAGTCCACAATATCTATATATATTAAAAATTGCAGCACTGACCCCTGTGGGACGCCACTCTTCATCCACATGAATAACACGTACGTTTACTTTCATGAATTTTCAGCTGAAGTGCCATATATTGGTATAGCGATGTCCTTCGGGTCAGTTTTGACCCACTATTGACTTTAATGGGTTTTCTGCTGCATTTAAAGCACTTTATTTATAAAAACATAAGTTTCATCTGGTCGAAATGCTAGTATCATTGGTACTACAGTTTAACCCTTAAACTGCCACATATTTGGGGGATTAATGCACCCCAGGATGCCAAATACTTTTTTGCTGCACTTTTTAAGGAAACATCACAATTCATCAAGAAAAAGTGAAATTTCAATGGAACACGTATTTTTTTTCATGCAAAGAGCATCACAATTACTACAGCACTGATCATTTTACACACTGCCAATGAACTGTAAAAACTACTGCAACGATCTCTTATTATATGTACAAGGTGCAGCTGACGCCATTGATGAAATTCAGTAAATCACTGAGCCAACTGCACTTGAACTGGCCGCGCACAAACACGCAGAGGCCAGCGCTGATGCCTGCAGGCTAGTCTACTGCAGTGGCGACTAAATCCCAGAGGCAGTGACGCTGATTCACTAGGGGCAGCAATGGGCATGAGCTGGCTACTCGACGCATGTACGGCACTGACTGATCGGCTCCGGCGTGCTGGCAAATTGCACTGGGAACCGACAATAGCCGGTTGCAGCGGTTTAAGGGTTAAGATGGCTAATCAATATAAAGCAGGTTTGGGGTGAAAGTGTGATGTCCAGGGCACCGACAAGTGGGTGCCAGTATTGGGTCAAAAAGCACCTGTCAGGCACAGCAATGAAGATGTTGCGACTGTTAAGTATGTCATCCTGCTGCACCCCAAAGCTTTTCACGACTTTATTCTTGTTTTCTTTGGATGGTAATAGCATAATGTAAAATGTGTAGTTTTAAAAATGATTATTGTTTTAATTAAATTAGATTCTTGTGAAGCTTGTTATACAAATGGCTCTTGATCTATTTGCATGCCCTTTCCAAACTGTAAATTGAATTTTCTCTTTCGAAGTCTCTTCATGTTTTAATCCACGCCAGTGTATGTTGCGTAAACAAAGTGCGACGCTCAGTTCACGGCAGCCTAGGCCTTGTCATGGAGTCTTTGTTGCCTTTTACTGCATTATTTGTTTGAATCCACTTAAGCTTTTACTTCACTGAAGTATGAAAACACAAATCTCTAAATTCAGAATTACACAGCAAACAGAAACAAGCAACAATCACACAGCACCTCACATTTCTTTTTCATGACATGAGGCTTAATGGAAGAAGTGGGTTATTAATGATAAGGAAATGGATGTTAATCAGTCCTCTAGTGAACAACTCGAGCTTAACAAGCAGCTGCAAATCATCAGAACCTCTAAACCAATAAAAGGCGAAACAAAAGTGTGGCCTTGAGTGACTCAATGAGGGCAGGCGGCAGAGTGCGAGGACTCGGGTGCAGTTTAGTTGTGAGCCTGACGTGACCTTACATTCACGTCAAGCCCCACAGACCTTATCTGAGATTTGCTCTCTTCCTCCTTCTTGTCTCCTGGGCTCCATTTAATGAACAGGTTATGGACGCCAGACGTACAGTAGGAGGCTAAAGGGTAAGCGTACATGAATACAATATCAGACAGGGGTATTTAATGTCCAAATCGTTTAACCCTGCTTAGCCCATAAATGATGAAAGCCCGCAGTTCAAACCCAAAAGATTACAAAAACTAAAACCTGCACAGTACAATGTACTATCTTCTTCATTCTTTAGATTGCCATTCTTTTATTTTCAGCTTTATTTCCAACTTAAATGTTCTCAGCATATTTGAGACAACATATCGTGGGACATTTGTGATTTCATATAAAATATTTTGACAAGGAAAGTATTAAAGTAAAAACAAAAACACATTTTATTATGAACCTTGAGCCAAGATTCTCACACAAAATCGTTAGCTCTTTATTTTTTTAATAAGACATTTGAAACTTTTACATTATTACAGTTACCGAGAACAAGAGAGCCAGACGGCTGTGCTTGTTCAGTTAAGTCCTCCGATTCTATGATTTTCTGTCTCCGTGAGGTTTTTTTTTTATTCTCATCATCTTTAGCCTTTATGCATTTTCCTGTCTGACTGCAGCGAAACTTTCTAAAATAAACCCCAAAAAATGAAAAAAAAAACAGGCTTAGAATTGATTGCTCCATTGATTTGAGTGAGTAAGCACCAATTTCAAGTGTCAGGTACAAGCAGGCAATCAGTCCGCGTCACACAGAAAGTGCAGAGGACATTATCTCCTCCAAATTGGACACTGTTGTTTTGGGAAATGTGCAAGTTTTTGGTTCACTGTAGCATTTTGAAAATTACATTTTTAAATAACTGTGGTGGGCTGGCGCCCCGCTCAGGGTTTCGTTTCCTGCCTTGCACCCTGTGTTGGCTGGGATTGGCTCCAGCAGACCCCCGTGACCCTGTAGTTAGGATATAGCGGCTTGGATAATGGATGGATGGAAACTTTTAAATAGAAAAAATCACATTTTACCCAGTCAATGTATTTTTATGTATTAAGATCTAAGGAATACATTGAAATGTTCATTCATCCATTCATTATCTGCATCTGCCTTCACGCCTCCTTTAGGTGTTGTTGACGGAGCACTGGTCCAGTTTAAAACCATCAAATACAATTACATTTATGTCTTTTGATGGCAGACAAAAAGTAAAAATACCTTTAAAAAAATAAACACCACCAACACCAGGAAGAACACAGGGGCTCCACACAGAGAGTGACCCGGAACAAGAATCGGACTGAGGGTCCCAAAGTTCTGAGGCAACAGCTGTACTCCCCGTGCCACCAGGCTACCCAGTGTTCACATCACATTTCTATTTTTTAAAGTGAAACTAAGCAAAAGAATGAAAGGAAAATGGTAAAAATAGTTTCATCTCGGGCAGAAACAGTTCTTTTAGATATGTGAGAGGGATGCATTCTGGTATATTTTTATTCTGATGAAGAGTGCTCAGCCCTCGTGGACTTTTGTTTTTGCACAACATTGAATCTGTTTCTTGTTCCTCTTACTTTCATTTAAGGAACATTTCAAAACTGCGTCCTATACAGTGGCGTAGCTAGGGGCGGGCAGAGAGGGTGGTCCGCACCGGGCAGCATTATTGGCCAAAAGGCTCAGTGCAATTCGTGTGTAAGCAGCAGGGTTTGGAAAAATATTATGAATCATGAATAAAAAAAGTAAAACTCTCAGATTTTCATCCACAGATGCTTCAAAAATAATTTTTAGACTGTCTATCTGTGACGGCATCAGACAAAGCAGTGGAAATTTATGAGGCACTAACCAAAATAAACATAAATATTCCACTGATTCAACTAATTTATAATTTATAATTTTGTTTCATTATCAGTCTGAATGCATTCTTACTCTGCACAGAAAAAAACTCATTTAAGAAGCGTGTAGTGATTCACACACAAAGAACACATAGAATATGAAGCATTTAATGTGCTAGTTTAGTTACGATGGGATTTGAGAGACTCTAGTAAATTAGTGGGCGGCGTGGTGGTACTGCTGCTGCCTCGCAGTTAGGAGACCTGGGTTCGCTTCCCGGGTCCTCCCTGTGTGGAGTCTGCATGTTCTCCCCGTGTCTGCGTGGGTTTCCTCCCACAATCCAAAGACATGCAGGTTAGGTGGATTGGCAGTTCTAAATTGGCCCTAGTGTGTGCTTGGTGTGTGGGTGTGTCCTGCGGTGGGGTGGCACCCTGCCCAGGATTGGTTCCTGCCTTGTGCCCTGTGTTGGTTGGGATTGGCTCCAGCGGACCCCCGTGACCCTGTGTTTGGATTCAGCGGGTTGGAAAATGGATGGATAGTAAATTAGTCATTGATTTTAAGATGATGTTTATGACGTTCTACTTTAATGACAAAATAAACTACAAGATAAAAGTGGAAAGATTAAAGTTAACATTTCCACCCTTTTTTCTTCATTGTGTCCCTATTTTTTTCTAATACGCCTCCATTTGACACTCAGACTGTGAGCTACGACTCGCATTTTCACATTGACCTTCACACCTGACCAGTTCTTTTTTATTTCCGGCACTGTGCCACTTTCTGAACTTGAACTTTTCAGTGTCATTCCATCAAGTTCCTTGTGTTGCTTATACCACTGCCTAAGCCACCAAAACGTATGTTTTTCTTTGCCTCCACTTTACTGAGAAGGACCTCCACTTTGCATTTGGTGACATTCTTCTTTTTTATGCGTGCTTTTGCCAATGTTATTTAACAAAACAGTCAACTGAAAGGATTATTTATATTGATTTACATATTCAAATATGCAGAATTCTTGGAGGAGTTGGGGTGTGGCGGCAGGTGCGTTCATTTACGGTACATTTCCCGATGACCGGGCTTTATGGAGCGGAAAAGTGTAGAAGTTGTGCATGTGAATATTTTTTGTGCATATGTACATTTTCACTTTTGTCCGTTTGTCATGTTTTAGTGTGACTTCTACGCACAGAATTATACATGAAGGCCCTTTCTTTATCTTATCAGCCTTCAAGCCCTAAGAGTATGGACCTGAGATTGAGCTGCAGGAATCCAATGAGGACGTGCTGTGAAAGGTTGGTAACATTGTGTATTAGCGCCCTGCTTCCAACACTATCACTGTTAGACATATCTAATTCACGTATGTTTCTTTACTACTAAAAAACATCCTTTCTCATCATGCACCCAAGGTCACCTTCTTTGCCTGCTAATAGTTACAATCTGAACACAGAATCTTGTAAACTTGTGGTACTAAGTAGGCCATACAGCTCACAATTACTAGACATGGAAGCTGACAAAGGGAGTTATTTCTGTTTTAGTTTAAAGCTGAAATGTCCTGACACCTTTGAAATTAAATCTTTAAGTTAGAGCTTCAGTGAAGGACGGGTCAAAAATGAAATGTTTTCACACGTGAATAAAATCAGTCTGTACTGGGGCTCCCACCTCTGAGATGATTACAAGTGAGTCTGCAGGATCACTCGAGGTTTTCCACATTAAGATGCAGGCAGCGAAGCGGGACAGAAAACAAGCCTCACTTTATTATCAGGTCATTTGAGGCCTTTGTGGTTCCTCCTGTTAAGAAGTAATACAAAGGCACTTGGCCAGTTTGACTGAAAAGCTCTTTTTTATTTGCTCGGCTAAACTGCTGATAATAATCGTTTGGGCAAAATCGTTTATTAATTGCTTCATTGTCATAAATTTTTTTCCCACCTTGATATCATTTTAGTTTATTGGCAGTAAAGTTTTTAACCCTAGTTTTTATTTAGCTCATTAAAGTTAAGTAAGTGGTAAGTGTGTCGTCTCTTAAAGTAACAGAAGCTAATTACCTTACTTTGAAAGGATTTGCTGCCACTTACCACCTTCACATATTTTTAATTCCTAATGATGAGTGGTCAGAGCAGCAGTTCTGTAATGAAGACAACACTAACACAATGTCTGACTTGTATCTCAGAATGGATGAATAGTAATTTTCTCAAGTTAAATAAAGAGAAAACTGAAATCTTAGTGATCAGCAATAATGGATACAATGAGGCTATTAGAAATAAACTGGATACATTAGGATTAAAAGTCAAGACGGAGGTAAAAAGCTTAGGGGTAACTGTTGACTGTAATCTGAATTTTAAATCACATATTAATCAGATCACTAGGACAGCATTTTTTCACTTAAGAAACATAAGTAAAGTTAGACCGCTTATATCACTGAAAGATGCTGAAAAATTAGTTCACGCGTTTGTTTTCAGTCGACTAGATTACTGTAATGCACTCCTCTCAGGACTACCCAAAAAAGACATAAATCGTTTGCAACTAGTGCAGAATGCAGCTGCTAGAATCCTAACTAGGAAAAGAAAATCTGAGCACATTTCTCCAGTTTTGATGTCACTACACTGGTTACCTGTGTCATTCAGAATTGACTTTAAAATTCTGCTTATGGTTTATAAAGCCTTAAATAATCTCGCCCCATCTTATATATCGGAATGTCTGACACCTTATATTCCAAATCGTAACCTCAGATCCTCAAATGAGTGTCTCCTTAGAATTCCAAGAACAAAACTTAAAAGAAGTGGTGAGGCGGCCTTCTGCTGCTATGCACCTAAAATCTGGAATAGCCTGCCAATAGGAATTCGCCTGGCTGATACAGCAGAGCACTTTAAAACACTGCTGAAAACACATTACTTTAACATGGCCTTTCTATAACTTCAATTTAACTTAATTCTGATACTCTGTATGTTCAATTTCCTCATAATAACTATTCATGGTGGCTCTAAAATCGGTACTGACCCCTACTCTCTTTTCTGTTTCTTTTTCCGGTTTCTTTGTGGTGGTGGCCTGCACCACCTCCACCTACTCAAAGCTTCATGATGCTCCAACAATGATGGACGGATTAAAAGGCAGAAGTCTACGTGACCATCATCATCAAGTCCTTCTGTGAGAACCCTAAATCCAAAGAGGACTGTTTCATTTATGTTAGGTAGAATGCCCAGAGGGGACTGGGCGGTCTCACGGTCTGGAATCCCTACAGATTTTATTTTTTCTCCAGCCGTCTGGAGTTTTTTGTTTTTTCTGTCCCCCCTGGCCATTGAACCTTACTCTTATTCGATGTTAATGTTGATTTATTTTGTTTTATAATTGTGTCTTTTATTTTTCTATTCTTTAATATGTAAAGCACTTTGAGCTACTGTTTGTATGAAAATGTGCTATATAAATAAATGTTGTTGTTGTTGTTGTTGTTGTTGAAGATGTTTTCCGTCTTCACTGATCCTGCCAGAGTCATATCAACATCGAGTGCTGCTAAGATGAACAGGATTTACTCCATCCCAGACAACAGCAGCCCACTTCTCATTATTGAGGACCTCTCTTTATTTTCTCGTAAAACCTGACACTGTCCCATACCTCACCAACTCTGGTTGTGTCCACACTACTACGTGTGCAATTAAAAATGGCTTTTGTAAATGAAAATGATTTCCATCTACACTAACATTTTCACATTGTTTACAAAGGCTCCTCCACCCACACTAACACAACCTAGAAAATGTTGTGACGTTGAGATGAAATTGTTATTGAGAGTATAAGGCAAGCAAAGCAGCTGAGAAAATGTACAGATCAGGATCCAATCAGGATAGGGCCACATAATAAGCTCAGACCAATCAGAACACGATTCTGCGTTTTCAAAACTCTTTGCTTTCTTCGAGCTACACTGTGATGCTAAGGTCATGCTTTCAATAAGTCCCTGTTAAAATCAGGTGTGGACAAAAGGTGAAAATGGAGTCTGCATTTTTAAACAAAGATGTGGTAGTGAGGACATAACCTCACAAAACCAGTAAACGTCTAGATCTTGTTCCTTAATGGAACCCCATACCCACAAACACAAATGCCATACCTCTACACACATGCAGCCACTGTTTCATCCACTTCTGTCACTTCTTCCTTTTTCACCCCTGGCCATTCTTCCCATGGTGTCCTTCTGCATTCACCTCCACTTCCACTCTCCCACCTCTTCCTCTTTCCTAGTCTCTCCTCTGTCCTCACTCCTCCATACCACTTCTCCTCACTTGACACTAATACTGTCGCTGACTTCCTGTACTCAACTCTGTCCTTATGACTTGACACCATCTTTACTCTGTGCCTCAGGCCTGCATACAAAAGTCCTTCCTACTCATGGCTCTCCAAATTTCTATGTAGCCCAAGGACTAAACTTCGGATAGCCAAATGGACATAGAGGATGCCAAAGGCCCAGTCTGATGTAGATATGTTTCAGTCTCTTTTATCCCCCTCCTCTTCTGCCTCTACCATCACTAAAGTAATTTTCTTCCAGTGACTACTGGTACCTGTACCTTTCTTTATTTGGCCTCTCTTCTCCAGCTGTCACCACTTCCACTTTCACTGCTGATGACTTTGCTACCTTTTTTTCCATGGAAAGATGGCTGCCATCAGTGGCCAATTCTCACCACCCCTACCAATTATCCTGCTGCCTCCTGAGCACAACACAAAATTCTCAGCTTTTTCACTGCTCTCCACCAGAGATATTTCCAGTATCTTCTCTAGTTGACCCACTGCCTGTCCACTTGACCCCGTCCCCTCATCACATCTCTTCAGGCTATCTCTCACTCACTCATTTCTGCAGTCAAACAGATTGTCAACACCTCCCTCAGCACTTTTCCCACTGTTTTCAAACAGGCCTTAACATCTCCATTTCTCAAAAAGCCCACACTCAAACTGCCTCAAGTAGGTAATTTGGATGCATGCCTGTATCCAAAACTTTTGAACGTAGTCTTAACCAGGTGTCATCTTTCCTCCAGCATAACAGATTATTCGATCTTAACCAGTCTGGTTTCAATAGTGGCCATTCCACTGAGATGGTTTGTGATATAGTGGGTCCGTGGCTCCATGAACGAATGACCAGTTTTTAAATAAATAATTGCCGCACTCATGGCTTTAAGGAAGGGTGCATGGTAACGTAGAAGGAGTGGTATCCAGATGCAATGCAGCATGGGCGTTTTTGCACTTAGGTGCACAGGTACGGGGTCGCCCGTGGCCGTAATTGATGCCAGAAGCTGCTAATTGCCACACCTGTGCCATGTTCCCCATATAAACTTCCAATATGACTCGGAGTCCTGTCACGTGCAAAAGTTCGCTGATGACACTGCTATTGTGGGCTGCATCAGGAGTGGGCAGGAGGATGAGTACAGAAAGTTAATCAAAGACTTTGTTAAATGGTGCGACTAAAACCACTTACACCTTAACACCAGCAAGACCGAGGAGCTGGTGGTGGATTTTAGGAGGCCCAGGCCCCTCATGGACCCTGTGATCATCAGAGGTGACTGTGTGCAGAGGGTGCAGACCTATAAATATCTGGGAGTGCAGCTGGATGACAAATTGGACTGGACTGCCAATACTGATGCTCTATGTAAGAAAGCTCAGAGCAGACTATACTTTCTGAGAAGGTTGTCATCCTTCAACATCTGCAGTAAGATGCTGCAGATGTTCTACCAGACGGTTGTGGCGAGTGCCCTCTTCTACGCGGTGGTGTGCTGGGGTGGCAGCATAAAGATGAAAGACGCCTCACGCCTGGACAAACTTGTTAAGAAGGCAGGCTCCATTGTAGGATTAAAGTTGGACAGTTTAACATCTGTGACAGAGCGACGGGCGCTAAACAAACTCCTGTCAATCATGAATAATCCATTGCATCCACTGAACAGTGTCATTTCCAGACAGAGGAGTAGCTTCAGTGACAGACTTTTGTCATTGTCCTGCTCCACTGACAGACTGAGGAGATCGTTCCTCTCCCACACTATGCGACTCTTCAATTCCACCCGGGGGAGTAAATGCTAACATTAATTTTATTTTAATTTTTTTCATTTTTATTACTATTTAATTTAATATTGTTCCTTTGTATCAGTATACTGCTGCTGGATTATGTGAAGTTCCCCTTGGGATTAATAAAGTATCTATCTATCTATCTATCTATCTATCTATCTATCTATCTATCTATCTATCTATCTATCTATCTAAAGAGGAGAAGCATGAGTGCAGAAGAAAAAAAGAGGAGAAAAAGAAGAAAGAAACAGACAGAGGTTAAGGGAAGAAGAAGAAGAGAAGAAGAAGGCTGTAAAAGCCAGTGTGTGAGCGAGTGAGAGTGGTTAGAAGGCAGGCAAATGGGAGGAGGGCCACAGAAAGGAGTGCTTGGTGGAGGCTGTAGGAAGCTTTCGTCCAGCTGAGCGTTTCTGAGGAGCTGGAGTAACTGGGAGTATGGATGGCTCATTGCATATGGCCAAGAAGGCAGCAGGAGTCGAGGAGGCTGGAGATGCAGAGCCCCAGTGTGAGTGACATGGTCGCTGGAGACCCAAGTCTCAGTCCAGTGAGGAAGCTACATGCAGCCAGGGGATGGAAGGCAACTGGACCAGTTGAAAGTCAGCTGCACCTGTGGATAGGGTGACTCCCCTGTTGCAAAGCCCGTTGGAATAAGAAGGTGAGCTGCCAGCTAAAAGGTAGAAGGCACCAGGGTTTTTAAAGGATAGCTTCCAGCCAGTATTTTAACCTTCTTTTAAAGGATTTTAACCTCCACTTTTTTTACGTTTTTATGGATTATTTATTTATGGAACTTAGTGTTTTGTCCCCATTTACCAGGATCATTCAGTTACATTATTGACGGTGCCGGGTTCGAGATGGTCCCAAATCTGGAAGAGGGAGCATGGAGCAGGACTCGCACCGTCACATGGCTCTGCTGACTATTGCTCACATGCTATGGTTAGATAGGGCTACTATCATGTCATCCTTTTTGATCTTCTACTGCCTTTGACACAGTTAACCACCCTATCTGACCTTGGCATCATTGGGATTGCTCACAGATGGTTTAAATTCCACTTCTCAAGCAGATTTCAAGCCCTATCTTGCAGTCCCATGTATTCTACTATCACTTCTATGATGTTGATACTCAGCTGAACCTCTAGTTCCCTCCAGGAGACCTCCTAGTCTCTGCTAGAATCCTAGCTTGTCTCACTGATACCAACTTGGATGAAAAAGCTCCATAACCATCTTAACCTTTGTTATTCTAGACAGTCTGTGTATGGAACATCCTATAATTCTCAACTAATTATCACCTAATTATCAACAAAGACAGGAGAGTCACAAAAAGGTTTGGCGATGACCAACCCATATACTTAAAAAACTGTTGAAAATGGAAGGCAAAATAAGCACATCTTTACAGACAGGATTTCAACACATTACTAACCTAACGCAGGTGGATCTGGGAAATAAATATGGTTGCAGCAGGAGGGTTCTGAGGAGACCAGAACTAGAAGTGATGTCATCTCTAGGAGTGTTCTGAAGACTGGAAATGACTTCATTGGTGAGAGGGTTTCGGGGACTGGAAAGGAGATATTGGATTGGCAGGTTCTTTGGCTGGACTGCAGAGGGACAAGAGGAGAAAGCATCAGATGACAGCACCAACCACTAGTATAGCTGTGACATGACATTATTTGAGCCCCAAAACCATCTTCCATGCGCATGTGTGTGACACACCAAAACCTCAAGTCAAGATGTAACCTTGTGATGATGATCAGCTATCCTTTACTGAGCACATTGGAAAGATCTCTTATTTATTTTCAATCTGTTTAACATCTGCAAGATGTAGTATCCAATGGAGTATGTAAGACAGCTTCTGGTCCAGGTACTGGCCTTGTTATGTCTTGACTACTGCAGCTCTTTACTGGTGGGGTACTTGCATACTCTACCAAGCCTCTGCAGATGATTCAAAATGCAGCAGCACATCTTCTGTTCAACCAGCCAAGACAGGCGCATGTCTCCCTTCTTTTCAGCTCACTCCACTGGCTCCCAATAGCAGTGTGCATTAAGTTAAAATCACTGATGCTTGCCTAGAGAGTGGTCAGTGGATCAGCACCTGTGTATGTGGAGCCCCTCATGACGTCCCATGGTCCTTGTTGTCAGCTCAGGACTGCTAGCAAACAGAATCTGGTGATAGCACCTCCAAGTGGCACCAAATATAAATGAAAACAATTTTCTCATGTAGCTACTAGCTGGAGGAATGAGCTACTCACCTCCATCGGAACTGTAGATTCCCTCAGTATGTTTAAAAAGTGTTTGCAGACTCTTTTGGTCTGTGAATATCTTTATGATGGTTTTGATGCAACGTTCTTAGCAGGGAAGGAAGAGTAATTCTTGTGTTCAGTTATATTTATGACCTCGTTACTTGTGATGGTCAATTTATAACCATTTTCTGTAACACTTGTTTCAAAACTGTCTACACACTGATGTCTACTCAATTATGTTTTCTCCTCTGTATGTCACCTTGAATAAAAGCATCTGACGCTTGCCTCAATGTAAAAATACTGAGCCATATTATACTCAATATCTGTTTACTTCGCTTATATGACCCCATTTTCCAGAACTCTGTTTAATGAACATTCAGTGAGATGCTAATTATCTCTGACAGACTACACGTAAGTGGAGTTTGCCCTCTCTCCTTGTATCCGCATTTTTTGTGGATGTTCCAGTTTCCTACCCCTCCTCCTGCTTGCTGCAATGACTGGCAACTGTCTCTGCTCGGTGTCAATGACCACAGGTGCAAGCATCTCCTACCATGGACTGGTGTACCTTCATGGGTAGATATGAGCCTTGTGTGCTTTGCTGCCAGTTATTGCTCTGCCTACTCAACTCCGTGGACTAAAATGATAATTGGGTGGATAAATTAGTGTATAATATACCATTGTAGCAGAGCTACATAAAATGTCAATTGTATTTTGTGAAAGATTGGCCCGACAACAGACAGACACAGACTCCAGATGTCCCAAAAACACGCACTATTTATTTTGATTTATCAAGTACACACAATACTGTACACAAACCACAAGGCTCAGTCCTTTGTGCTTCTCATCAGTCGCCTCCACTCCTCTCTCGCAAGCTCCATCTTCTCCCTACCGACTCCGGCTCCTTGAATGGAGTGAGGCGGCCCCTTTTATCCCGCCCCGGATGTGCTCCAGGTGCTCTGTGATGGTCTTCCAAAAGAACTTCCTAGTGTGGCACAAATGCTACCCTTGCACCCAGAAGCACTCTGGGCATAGGTGGTTCCTGATTCAGCAGCACTTCCTGGTGTGGCGGAAGTGCTGTTGTCTTTGGCTCAGGAACCATCCAGGTGCCCCCTGGTGGCGACCACAAACCCCCACAGGTCTGAGCTTCCCAGCTCCATGGTCCTGATGGAATCCAGGGGGGCTGCCCTCTAACGCCTGGGGTGGTGTGGCCCCTCTCCTGGTCCTTCCGGGTTCCAGGCGTCCCAGTGGAGTAGGATCCCTGGCTGTCTGCCACAATTTGTTCAGTTTTTATAAGTGCTGTGTTTTGTCTGATCTTTTTCTTGTATAAAACATATACATACCCAAAAAAGAGTAATCTGCATCTGCAAAGACGTCACCAATCACAGCATTTAACCTTGCCAGAGGTGGGGTTTTCCAGTTAGTTCTGAGTTTCATATATTAAAATATAGGCCTGCTCATTTCACGAAGAAATGCAGAAAAGGAAGCAATGAAAAAAAATTAGATCTATCATAAGAAACATTGCTATTATGTCATTGAAAGGAACCAGGAACAGTGAGCACACAACACCCAATCCTGCTTCACCTTCACTGGCTTCCTGTGTCTTATAGGACTGAGTATAAAATTCTATTAATAACCTACAAACTATAAATGGCCTCACACCGGACTACATCAGTGACCTTCTCCATCACTCTGCTCCTGTTCACTCACTAATGTCCTCTGATTCTGGCAATCTAACCTGCACTCTGTGTGTGACGGGGCCTTCAGCTGTATAGCACCCAGACTTTGGAATGACATCCCGAAATTAATCAGATCAGCTGACTCCATTCATCCATCCATCCATCCATTATCCAATCCGCTATATCCTAACTACAGGGTCACGGGGGTCTGCTGGCGCCAATCCCAGCCAGCACAGGGCGCAAGGCAGGAAACAAACCCCGGGCAGGGCGCCAGCCCACCGCAGGACACACACACCAAGCACACACTAAGGACAATTTAGATTCGTCAATGCACATAACCTGCATGTCTTTGGACTGTGGGAGGAAACCGGAGTACCCGGAGGAACCCAGGAAGACAAAGGGAGAAGATGCAAACTCCATGCAGGGAGGACTCCATTCATTCCTTTAAAAAACAACTTAAAGCTCATCTGTTCAGGAAGGCTTTTAACTTAACCTGACATTCTGCCCTTTATGTCAGTTTACCTCTCTGTCCAGATGCTCAGGATAATTTGTGTATGTGTGTTATATTACAAATGATGCTATTTGTTCAGGCTTTTCTTTAAGTACTGAATTTAGTGTTTTACTCTCGTTTATTAACGTTTATTCTTTTAATGCTTTGTATCTCCTGTATTTATCTGTTTAGTGTTCTATGCAGAAATATTTGTACCCAATGTTACTTATACCCTGCTGTTTAAATAAATGCCTTGACGATAGGAAAGGTGCTAAATAAATAGTCACACACAGCAGTAAGGTGTTTTGGACTCTTCATTATCTACTACCGACTGCCATCTGTACTTCTCGGTCAGACTGTCTTGGTTCACGTTTCAGAATAGACTCGTTTGAACTGTATTTTGCTTTCAATTCATCGTTTGGAACTTTACGAGCTTCCAGCCATATCTCAGTCTCTGCATTTATCATGTTTTCACATTGGACTTTGTGTGTATATGGAGGTTTCCTTTTCATTTTGTAATTTATATATGTTTCATAGTTAATGCAAAGGAGGTTGGTCTGTTTTGTGTTTTTCTGCATCAGGATCAGGCAATTTGGGGTTGTGTGTGTTTAATATTTTATCCTCTTCTAATATATTAGTTTTGCTTATAATGATCCTTTATCTTTGAATAATTTACCATATACAGTGGAACCTCGGTTCACAAACATCTCGGAACACGTACAAATCAGGTTACGAACAAAAAGTTTGTCAAACTTTTGCATCTGTTCGCGACCACACACTCAGTATACGCACAAGCCAGTTTCCATTTCGGTTTGTGCGCGCCAATGATTTCCGCACGTGTTCAGTCTCTCCCTGTACATTGTTCTCGGTGCATCACGCAGAGGGACTCTCCCTCAAAACTATAACCTCCTCTTAACCCAGCTTCCTCTTGTGGTATAGCGGGTCCACAGCTCCCGTCAAAAAGGCCAGTTTTAATAAATAACTAAATAAATAAAGCGGGTGCAGGAGAGAGCGAGTGAGCCTGCGCGTGCAGCTGAGTAGGGAGCCTGGGTGTTTGTCTCAGTGTTATTCAATGTTTTTACATTAGTTTACTATTACACTGCATTCTATGGTATAATTCACTTTTTTGTGCTTAAAAATCTTTAAAGAAAATATATTTAAATACAGTTCGTATGGTCTGGAATGGATTAATTGTATTTACATACAATCCTATGGGGGAAATTACAAATCAGGTTACGACCAAAGTTTTGGAACGAATTATGGTCGTGAACCAAGGTTCCACTTTATACTCGTGGATAAGTTCTCCCGTGGATAAGTCGGGACTTGAATTTACCGTATAATTTCTGGTATTTTATAATGGCGGTCGTATACGCTGAATGTGGAGAACTCATGTGAGATTATGATATGCTAACACCCACCTGACAGAGTAACTATGGAGCACACTTTTTTTTCTATGTATTGTGCCTACGTGACCACACGGTAATACCCGAGCTAATCCGAAGTAACATTTGCACTGATTTGTGTTTTTTGTATCTCACACCCTCATACACCTTTATCGTAATAGCATCCCTTAACTACGATGGAGTGTTCGATCAGAAGAAAATATGAAGCTGGTTTTAAATTAAATGTCATTGAAGCAGTGAAAAAAATTAGTAACTGTGCTGCTGCAACAAAATTCGATGTGTCTGAGAAACTGGTGTGAGATTGGAGGAGGCAAGAAGATGAAATAAAAATAAATTATGTGTCACATTTTTGAACGGGCGTATAAGTTGGTGCTCCCCATGGGCTCACCACCTATGGGAGGGGCCAAGGAGGTTGGGTGCAGTGTGAGTTGGGTGGTGGCCGGCGGGACCTTGGGGTCTGATCCTCGGCTACAGAAACTGGCTCTTGGGACGTGGAATGTCACCTCTCTGAAGGGGAAGGAGCCTGAGCTAGTGCGCGAGATCGAGAGGTTCCGGCTAGATATAGTCGGACTCACCTCGACGCACAGCTTGGACTCTGGAACCAATCTCCTTGAGAGGGGCTGGACTCTCTACCACTCTGGAGTTGCCCCCGGTGAGAGGCGCCGAGCAGGTGTGGGCATACTTATTGCCCCCCGACTCGGAGCCTGTGCGTTGGGGTTTACCCCGGTGGACGAGAGGGTGGCCTCCCTCCGCCTTCGGGTGGGGGGAAGGGTCCTGACTGTTGTTTGTGCGTATGCACCGAACAGCAGTTTGGAGTATCCACCCTTTTTGGAGTCTCTGGAGGGGTTGCTAGAGGGCATACCTTCTGGGGATTCCCTCGTTTTGCTGGGAGACTTCAATGCTCACGTGGGCAATGACAGTGAGACCTGGAAGGGCGTGATTGGGAGGAATGGCCCCCCCGATCTGAACCCGAGCGGTGTTTTGTTATTGGACTTCTGTGCTCGTCACGGATTGTCCATAACGAACACCATGTTCAAGCATAAGGGTGTTCATATGTGCACTTGGCACCAGGACACCCTAGGCCTCAGGTCGATGATCGACTTTGTGGTCGTGTCGCCGGACTTGCGCCATATGTCTTGGACACTCGGGTGAAGAGAGGGGCGGAGCTGTCAACTGATCACCACCTGGTGGTGAGTTGGCTTCGATGGTGGGGGAAGATGCCGGTCAGACCTGGTAGGCCCAAACGTGTTGTGAGGGTCTGCTGGGAACGGCTGGCAGAGTCCCCTGTCAGAAGTAGCTTCAACTCCCACCTCCGCAGAACTTCAACCACGCCCCGAGGGAGGTGGGGACATTGAGTCCAATGGGCCATGTTCCGTGCCTCTATTGTTGAGGCGGCTGACCGGAGCTGTGGCCGCAAGGTGGTCGGTGCCTGTCGTGGCGGCAATCCCCAACCCGTTGGTGGACACCGCGTGAGGGATGCCGTCAAGCTGAAGAAGGAGTCCTATAGGACTTTTTGTCCTGTGGGTCTCTGGAGGCAGCTGATAGGTACCGCAGGCCAAGCGAACGCGCTTCGTTGTTGCTGAGGCAAAACTCGGGCATGGGAGGAGTTTGGAGAGGCCATGGAGAACACTTTGGACGGCTTGAGGAGATTCTGGTCCACCGTCCGCGCCTCAGGAGGGGAAGCAGTGCAGTGTCAACACCGTATATGGTGGGATGGTGCTGCTGACCTCACTGACGCTGGGTCGGTGGGAGGAGTACTTCAAGACCTCCTCAATCCCACTAACATGCCTTCCACGAGGAAGCAGAGCCTGGGGACTCTGAGGTGGGCTCTCCCATCTCTGGGACTGAAGTCACCGAGGTGGTCAAAAACTCCTTGGTGGCAGGGCCCCGGGTGGATGAGATACCGAGTTCCTTAAGGCTCTGGATGTTGTAGGACTGTCTTGGTTGACACGCCTCTGCAACATCGCATGGACATCGGGACAGTGCCTCTGGATTGGCAGACGGGGTGGTGGTCCCCTCTTTAAAAGGGGACCGGAGGGTGTGTTCCAACTATAGAGGGATCACACTCCTCAGCCTCCCTGGAAAAGTCTATTCGGGGTTCTGGAGAGGAGGGTCCGCCGGATAGTCAACCTCGGATTCAGGAGGAACAGTGTGGTTTTCGCCCTGGTCGCGGAACAGTGGACCAGCTCTTCACCCTTAGCAGAGTCCTGAGGGTGCATGGGAGTTTGCCCGACCGGTCTACATGTGTTTTGTGGACTTGGAAAAGGCATTCGACCGTGTCCCTCGGGAATCCTGTGGGGGTGCTCGGGAGTATGGGGTACCGGACCCCTGATAAGAGCTGTTCGGTCTCTGTACAACCGTGTCAGAGCTTGGTCCGCATTGCCGCAGTAAGTCAGCCCGCTTCCAGTGAGAGTTGGACTCGCCAGGGCTGCCCTTTGTCACCGATTCTGTTCATAACTTTTATGGACAGAATTTCTAGGCGCAGCCAGGGTGTTGAAGGGGTCCGTTTGGTGGACTCAGGATTGGGTCACTGCTTTTGCAGATGATGTTGTCCTGTTTGCTTCATCAGGCCGTGATCTTCAGCTCTCTGGATCGGTTCGCAGCTGAGTGTGAAGCGGCTGGGATGAGAATCAGCACCTCCAAATCCGAGAGCATGGTCCTCAGCCGGTAAAGGGTGGAGTGCCCTCTCAGGGTTGGGGAAGAGATCCTGCTCCAAGTGGAGGAGTTCAAGTATCTCGGGTCTTGTTCACGAGTGAGGGAAGAATGGAGTGTGAGATCGACAGGCGGATCGGTGCGGCATCCGCAGTGATGCGGGCTCTGCATCGGTCTGTCGTGGTGAAAAAGGAGCTGAGCCGTAAGGCGAAGCTCTCAATTTACCAGTCGATCTATGCTCCTACCCTCACCTATGGTCATGAGCTATGGGTAGTGACCGAAAGAACGAGATTGCGAATACAAGCGGCTGAAATGAGTTTCCTCCGCAGGGTGTCTGGGCTTTCCCTTAAAGATAGGGTGAGAAGCTCAGTCATCCGGGAGGAGCTCAGAGGTGAGCCGCTGCTCCTCTGCATCGAGAGGAATCAGATGAGGTGGCTCGGCATCTGATCAGGATGCCTCCTGGACGCCTCCCTGGTGAGGTGTTCCGGGCACGTCCAACCGGGAGGAGGCCCCGGGGAAGAACCAGGACACGCTGGAGGGACTATGTCTCCCGGCTGGCCTGGGAACGCCTTTGGGATTCTCCCGGAAGAGCTGGAAGAAGTGGCCGGGGAGAGGGAAGTGTGGGCCTCTCTGCTTAAGCTGCTGCCCCTGCGACCCGACCGCGGATAAGCGGAAGAGGATGGATGGATGGATGGGTATAAGTTGGGGTCTGATTTAATGATCGATTTTTCAGGTTTCAAGGCCCATGAGTATATACAGTATCTGTTTTTGTTTGTTGACTGGAGAGCTTGAGTGGAGGGCAGGTAATAAAAACTGAAAGGCAAGTACGGTTTGGCATGACTGGGAGATGTAACTGGCAGCCATTCAAGTGTGAGCGCAAATGTTACACCGTAGTAAAAGGCTAAGCGTCTGTGTGTCTGTCCGGTGGCTCTATCTCTGTCATTGCAAAAGATGGTACATCACAAGCATTTTTAGTAATAAAATGCATTGCTTGTGTTAATCAAATAGATGACACATCGCAAACATTAACACTGCTTTTATGAATCCCAATCCAAATGGCATATACCAGAGACATAAGCATTGCATGGTACACTGCAAACTGTTAACACCGAGGACTTTGCTGATTATTTATCTTTCAAGCCGTCTGAGCACAGCTAGTGATATACAAGAAGGTTACATCCATACAGTCTGCCAGTGGTCACTCACGCAGTGCCTACTAACAGGACACAGAGAACGGTAGTTACTCCTGTGGCCTTCAACAGTCATACTGTAGTACAGTTCCATTTACAGTAAATTACATGCATTTGAAAGGCTTCTGTGCCATTAAAACACTGAACAAAAAGATTTTTATAATGAACAAAAATGGGGCTCCATCATCAGACAACATGTACAACACAAAACATTAAATTGAAGAAGCAGCACTTTCTGACTAATGTAAGATCAGCCTTTGTCGATTACATGTAACAGGACCTGCTGTGAATAATTTACTTTATTGCCCCCAATTGCATGGTATTTGATTGATTAAAATAAAATATCAATATAAATATGTAACATAAAACTCCAACCTTTCAGCCCTGCAAGCACAAGAATATTTAAGATGTGTTCCACTTGTGCTTTGTTCAGCACAGCCAGGAGATCAGCTGGCTGGCCACTTTGATGAACCGTCAGCAATTCAGTGTTAAAAAGTGCATTTCAAAGAAGCATCCGGCAGCGCAGGTAAACGGTAAAAGACTGCTCTTTTTAGCTTTTTTTTCTTAAAATTGGTGACTCAGGGCCACACACAGTAGGATTCCTTTAGCAGACATAAATCATTCAAAATACACCCAATGTCAGTGGGCACATTATCTAAGGCAGAAAAGAACATGTCAGCTTTGATTGCCTGGCATTTAAAGTATTGAAAATGGAAAGCCTGGAGGACATGCTGTCTCACAGGAACAGTGCTAATTTTATTCAGGATTTGTGAATGGTATCCAACTCCCCCAGAAAACTAGCTGAGATTCATACAGTATATATCTGCTATGCTAATCATCTCTAGAAACTCATTAAAATAATTGAGATAGAAATCAGTTACAGAGCTGCTGATCTTCGAGTCGCGTGTTTGTAGAACATGCACAACCAGCACATCTTCTCCTTTTAGGAGCCACAGCCATTACCAGACCTGAGTGAAATGCATACAAAACTTAACACATCCGAGCTGTCCTGAGTATGACAACTCTCTAATGATAAACATGGGGAGGAAGACATTTTCTGACAAATATACACGGCAACAGATGCCCAATACTTGTAGTATAGATAGTGTACACCGAAATGTATACAGCCATATTAAATAATAGCAGTGCTGTGCACTTCTCAGTTGCCCAGTTGTCCCGAATTGCAGATACAAACAAAAAACATGTATCGTGTTATTTTGAGATTCAGTTTTAGATGTCTTGTCTAGTTATGTCTAGCTTTTTGGGGTCCACCCCCCTATTTTTGGTCCTTTAGACCCTAAAGCCCTTATTTTTAAGCAATTTTTCGATCGGGAAGTTACACCCTTATGATAAAGAGTAAACCCAATAGATGTCTTCAGCAAAAATGATCAGAAGGATTAAAAATTGTACAGGCCACATCAACCAACCCCAGGGGCTCACCTCCTAATGGGAGTCCAGGGGTCAAGGCCACTCCTTTTCACAAAATTTTGAAACAATGGGGGTCTGTAATAGCGACAATATAGTCTCATTTTGTGCTATTTTGAGGTTGCTGATCATGAATATGATAATATTTGTGATATTTAATTCTTTCCCAGTGACCCTAGCCTTCTAAGAGAAGGTTAAAAATTACAAATTTCAAACATAAGTGTGGGAGGGGGGTATCATTTTAGACCATTTCAAGGTCAATGATTAAGAATAAGATGTTATTTTTGATTTCTGATCCTTTATTATCAGTAGGTGAAAAATGACAAATTTCTGTTGAGAATATTTAGACTTTAAACATTTCAACCACACATTTTAATATTTGAAATACTTGTCACAGCTATTCTTGTTCATTATGTCCTACCTCATGAAGCAAATCATTACATTTCTTACCAATACCCCGAATAAGGGTGTCTTATGCTGATGTGTATTCCTGACAGTTGTCACTTAGTGTGCCGGGGGCTCCAGAGGGGTTATGCTGAAGCCCACGTCCTAACTTGTCTTCCTTGTCCAGCTTGAGAGGGGAGGAGGAGTCCTCAGAGGAGTGGTGACCTCATTACTGGAGTCTCCTGGAAGTCCCACCCGTTTCCACCACCACCCTTATATTAATACTGTAATGGCTGGAAGTCGCTGTTCAGTTTCAGACCCGCACACCGGCCCACTGGAGCACGGAATGACTGACAAAGTTGCTCAACATTTTTGTTATTTTGTCGCCTTTTCTTTATCAGCTTTGCAGCTAATAAATGGGGGTATGAAGGAGACCCCAACACTTTATTGTGTTGTATCCTGTTTATCCCTACAGAGTCTGTTTTTACATACTAACACTCTTGAACAGTAATGAATTAACCATTTGCCATTCAACTTGTGTTAGAAAGACGCATCTGTACTACAGACATCCATTTTTACTTTCTTGTATACAAAGAATAGGGAAAGTATTGTAATCGTCAAAATCGTAAAATTCGACCTCGAGAATTTGATGAATCGACATTTTAGACCTCCCTGAGTTCGAAAATACTTTTTTTGGAATTATATCTGTGTGTTTGTGTTTGTGTGCGTGTAAACACGATATCTTGAGTACGCTTTCACTTAGGTCAACCAAATTTTGAATACAAGTATTAGGTCCTTTTTAATTCATGCAACTGCAGAGTCCCAATTTATACAACTTTACTTTTATAATAATTATTCAATATATTATTAAATTGATTTGATTTGTTGTTGATGGTTCTTTAATGTACATAATATAAAAATATAATCATTGTCTTGCTGTTTACTCCTCAAATATCCAACCTCATATCTGAGTATACGAGAAAGTCTAGGAGAGACCACCCTCGATTTTTTATTTACGATGTTATTTGTCCATTAAAAAAATGTAATGTTAGATATAGATTTTTATAAAGGTATGAGATTCTTATGTTCTGGAGAGGAAAAAAAACTGAAAACTGCATTTTTGTAGAAAACAAGGCACTCGAATCCCTGAAGAGAAAATGCTATGCTTCATGTGAAGACCTCCAGAGGCTGACACTTAACAGCTCACCCCCTCATATCAGGTCATTCTCTAAAAATAAGTGCAGTCGTTCTTCAAAAGTTTCCAGTGTGGTGATCTCCGCAAAATCAGGGAAAGTTACTAAGAACAAAACTCAGTTTATTTGAAGACATGTCCTTGCATCTTTCTCCTTTAAGTCATTTTTATTTTTATTTTGTTTACATTGCATGGCAACACAGTTTTTGGAGGGCATGCTTGTCTTGCTTAATCCAATTTTTACTTCCTTTTAGAAATCACGTTATTAAGTTGATATCTGAATTTACATGCACTTTAGGACAGAAGGGTTGTGCAGCTGGAAAGATCCGTAAGGGTCAATCTCTCAGGCCATCTCCTAGACCACAAACAAGCTGCACTAATGGCCAGAGTTTATGTGCTGGGTGGCCTGGAAGAGCAAAAGAGAATGTCTCCATAATGGAGAAAAGAGACTTGACAGGCCAAGATGAACTCTTTATTACTTCCCTATGGTCAGACCCAGCTCCAGGGGGTCATTTAGCTGGGCTAAGCACACCCCGATTATCATGTTGAGCTCCAACACCCATGCTGTCATGGATGTTTGGGACTTTATCATCCTAGGTACTTCAGCTATCCCCTTAACAATATGGTCTGGAGTCGAAGGTACCTAGGATGCTAGAAACCACAAAACTCTTCAATTGTCATGCATGCCTTTATCTCTCGGTATGAACGGGAAGAGGCTGGAAGACCTCCCGGACAAAATATTGAAACATGTGGCCTCCGTAATGGGAAACACTGCAGCTGAGGTGCTCACTTGACGTGAACGTGGGATGGATTAGCAGGAGGCAGGGACCCTCCTACCCACCTCCAACAGGCAGCATAAAGCGCTTTCATTCAGGTGATGGGCACTATGAGAGAATTGACCTACAGTCAAGTCCTACAGCAAGCTCAGCAATCCCAGAGAATGTTCTAGCAAGATGTCACCAGATCTGTCTCTGACCCTCAAAGTGACAACAGTTTAAATCTGTCTCAGGACCAGAGGCTCCTTGAGTCTGTGGTTGGGAGGAATGTTGGGGTGAGGGCTCAGTTGGCACTGTGAAGGGACAGAAGAAGGGAAGAACATGCAGTACTTTCAGGTGGACAAGTGAGCAAGCCACCCCATCAAGCAAACAGAAGACAATTTCAAGACCAAATTAGGCACTGTAGTAGGAGATCCAACAAAGAGTCGTTCACATTGCAGCTTAGTTGCACTTTGTGTTCATCACATTCATAGAGATGTGTTTGTCACCTGGGTGTGTTGCTAATTGAGACTCCTTTTCGGAATGTGTTTGTGTCAAACACATTTTTTCCTTTTCCTTGTTAAAGATAATTACAGAGCTCTAACCCCAAGGAAGATTTCTGAATATGTATTTTGTATAAATAATTTAGTTTTGGATTAATTTTAAGCTTTTAGTTACTGAAATGCTAAGACGTATGGCACTGTTGCCTGAAGGTTGTTTCCCAAGAGGCATTTTGCTGCTATTATAACCACGTACAGCGCTCACTACAGTATCCAACCTGACTGAAACCTCACACAATCTGAAAGCTTTATGGTTAATGGTTCTATTGTCTGAAATTTGGTGACAACATGTCCCTGGTTATTGGCTTTTGATCGTTCTCAAGTTGAAGTTGTTAAGGTCCCTAAATTTCCATTCCCTAGCACCCTGCTTGGTAATAAAGTTCACGTGTCTCTTGTTCTTTATGTCATGGAAATCTTTTTAATATTGGTATGAAATGTGCCCTTAACAGAATTTCCAACTGTGCACCTGTGGATTTGTTGAAGAATTTATTTTAATGTAACAGCTGGGATCCACTGAACTAATTCCTGATTTTAAACACTTTTATTCGTGACACCTCTTAACCTCTATTTATTTAGAATGAGAAAGTTCAATTCCTTCAGTGTTTCCTCATTGCTCATGATTTTGTTCTTTGTTTTTTGGCAACATCATTTCTCAATTTCAGACATTGAATCTCATCACAATTACCTGAACACACACACACCTCCTGGTGTGTTCAACGCCATTCTCTTGGTTGCTCAGTGACTCCATTGCCAGCGGGTAATTCACTAAGGTTGGCACAAATTAAAAAAGCAGGAGCAGCTGGTCTGTGCTACAGTCCAGGTGAGTCAACTTGGATATTAATGACTGGCACAACAGGGTTGGGCTGGGGGGGCTGCCACAGTGGCCACCTCCTATCACAGTGGGCAGATGTCTTTTTGTCTAACTCGTTTTACTATTTCTCCATAGTCCAGTTCATCAGGCATGCCAATCCCAGAATAAAAAGATTTACCGCTCACACTGTTTCAATCCTTTTCCTGGTATCCTCAGTGTATCCGGAAAACTTTGAGGTGGCCACCCCAGACTGCACTTGACTTGTGGTGCTCCCCGAAAACAAATCTTTGTCCTGGACTTAGAATGGTCATGTCCTTTCCCTCCTTCGCCATAAAACTCAGGCTGTCTTTTCCTTTTTTTTCTCTCTTCTGCCTTTTCCCGCCTCTATTTAAATAGTGCGTCAGTTTCCATGGCAACCTGCGGAAATTGTAAAGAACAACCCTGTACCTCCCAAAAGGTCTTCTCTATTTAACCCGCCTATCTTCCATATATATATATATTTTTTTGACAACAGGATTTTCCATAGAGAAAAGAAAAGTATATACTTTATGTGGCAATGCTACAAACGTTTTTCTACTTTTGCTCCCAATTATTGTTATCATGGGATTAGTTTCTGCTTTGACTGCCACTGATAGGACAAAGTGAATTTGATAACAGATGGATGGATTGGTGGATGGGCTATGTTTTTTGTTTTTTTCAGAACATATACTGTATTTTGTTCATTGTGTTAGTTCTTATTTAATGTAGGGTGATGTTTGTTACCAAGGGTGGCCTGTTCTATAGAAGGCTTGTAACAGCTGCCATGTGTGTTTAATGTTGTTGTCTGGTTGAACCTTTTCAGCATTTCTGTAGAATCTGAATGGGCATTGGAAACCTATGGACTACCTGTGAAGGAGCACCTGACTAAAGGGACCAATAAAAGCTCAGAGGGGAGTGGCTAACCCTACCTAAAAAGGTGAAGGTACAGTAATGAAGAAGAGGAGTGGCAAGGAGCAGCATCAGACAGAAAGTTGTAGATATCAAGGGAAGAACTACGTCGCCTACAGAATACGTCAAGTGAACCTGCGTTCAATGTTATAGAAGGCAAGAGGACTTGACAATATAAAAGGATCCCTTTACCTTTTTATGGTGAATTTTGGAGAGGGACAGACATGCGTGGTTAGTAGTTAGTATATATCAGGGGTATCCAACCTTTTTTCCCAATGAGAGCTACTTTTACAAAATGAAAATGGCCGAGAACTACTCATGTTTTCTAACGTTTATTCTCATAGCTTATTTCAACCCAAACAAACTGAATAAGCTTGTTTTGCCTGAACATTTACAAAATGGTGTCCTCAACTCACATTTTGCATTAAAACATCACAAAAAATATTTAGTTCACCTGCAAGTGCATTTTGTATGTCTGTATGCATTTTCTAGTGTATCTCACACTATTGAATGAAAACACGAATGCCATCAAAACAGTGCAATTACAAACACACAGATATGGCTTATTCATTTGTCATTTTGTTACATGTCACTGTTTCACTTTATTCACATGTCCAGTTGCATGTGTGATAGTAAGATGACTGGCACTGCATGGAGTCAACAAGAGAGGTGTATGGTGGAGTGTAGCCACTAAGGTTCACTCTTATGGAGTCAATTAAAAGTTCATCTGTCAGTCTTGTTCTGAACTTCGATTTCATGACATTCATGTCAGACTCACAGAGGTATGGAGACCCAAACAAAGCAGACATTTTCAGAGCTGCTGATGAAGATTCTTATAGTTATGTGGCTCTACTAAGCTCCAGAAATGCAGAGAATGTTGTTGAGACTTTAGCTGCACATTATTTTGAAGGTTTACTAATATACTAATACTAATTAATACTAATTAACTCTTTGAAGGCTGAATATTTTTTCCAAAAGACAATTTCTGAAAAGCAATGGTTTCACACAGAAATCAACATAAAACGTCTGTTGCTGCATGCTATGGCTGCCAGTTTTCCAAGAATGTGCAGAAGGTTTGCTACCAGACTGTCTTCACGTGGCTGGGGCAGCAGCAGCAGCAATCACGGTTGCATTGCATTGCAATGTGGTTTCTATCTCTTTTCATTGTTAAGTGGCAGTCCTACCTGGTGAACATTGTCAGTACCACGATTACCTGGGGACTAACCAGCTGAACCTGGAACCTCAAATTCGTTTTCAATCACTTGTATCAAAATCAGAGTCTGACAAATCATAGTCCAGTTCAGAGATAATCGGTAAAATGTCGTCTGCGGAGAATTTTGCTTTATGCATTCGCTTTGATCTCTCACCAGATGTCAGTCCCATTTTTGCCGTTATTTGCGCCTTGCTACTCACGTGAGCGCAAGAAATCTCGGTCAAACCAATGAATCTAATATTCCTTCAGACAACGAGAGTCCAACTAAAACATAACAGTTGGTTTTGTCACAGTTTACAGTCGATTACCATCGTCAACGCCACCTTTTGACAAAAGTCAACATCAGCCCTGAAAGAGTTAACTCCGATTAGCTAGCGAACGAGAGAACAATTGAATTCAACTTTGTTTGATATTTAAAATAAAGTGTTGGTCTTGATGAGTTTGAGTCCGGATATTCTCTTAAGTGTATGCCACGTTGAAAAGACAGATTGCACTTACTGCTCCCTTCTTCTTTACTCCACCGCTTCAAGCCTGTTATTGTTGGCCTTGCTAAGCTCAGCAGACAGCTTGGTCATTTTACAGCCCGAGGGCAGAACTGCGAACGTCGTTTACAAAGAGATCCTTACATGCTAAAAATGTGCATTTCTCTTACACAACATTTACAGTCATAAACTAAACTCTTTACAATCAACAAATTCACTCTCAATACTAAAATAAGCCTTCGACAATTACATTGACAATCTTGTTATGTAATTTTTAAAATGTTTCCTTTTCTTTTTCATAACTTCTTTAACACACGACTTCTCCGCTGCGAAGCGCGGGTATTCTGCTAATACTTATATAAAAGGGAGATTTAAATTTTTGAATTTTAATAAATTTGCAGTCTTTCTGTAATACTAGGGTGTTGTCCTGTGTTAGCCACAAAAACGATTACAATATGCAAGCAGCTTTTGAGGCAACTCAGGCCCTTTATTGTGTGCTGATTGATGGGCTAAGTAATCCGTTTGAAATTATACCTACAACCCAATAAAATGTGCAGAAAATGAAGGAGTCTGAATGCTAACCGAATCCACGGTAAGTGTGAGAAGAAGCAAGCGGTGACCTGCAGTTCACTTTGGCCTTTGTTCTCTCTGACCTCTCTGAAGCGTGGATACCACTAATGGGAGTTAAGATTTAAGACCGTGGCCTTGCGTAGATGTTCCCAGGGTGTGCCATTCTTTTAACAAGCAGCATGATGAAATCGTTTCCTTCCACAAGTAGATTGTCTGTGAGGGATGGTCTGAACCCAGGTCTCCTAACTGCAAGGCAGCAGCGCTACCACTGCGCCACCGTGCTGCCCACCTTGTTGAAAATCGATGCTTTCCTTACACTAAATTCAAATTTAAACCATCCATGTCTCTTCTTTTGGGTTTTTTTCATTTAAAAAGGCTATCACTAGATCAAGTGCCACATGGAACTGACGACTCAAGTCTCTGAATATAAAGGTTTATTTTATGTCTATTGCAGCAGCTTTTCTGTGCTCTTGATAGATATAACAATGAATATTCCTTTCTTGGTTTGCCAGTTTCCATTTCTGATTTCAGACTTAACACAGACACAGAATGCCTCACTTTGTTATTAATACAAAACCCAGCCAGGCAATTTTGGATTTCAGTGACCTCTAAGAAATCGGTGCACTCATGCTATCAGATGGCAACAGCATCCAATATCAGTCATCGTTATGGATGACAAGCGAATGTCAGTGTTGGATGACGGCGTAGTTTTAAACACATCCTGTAGCATGGAAGAAATACCAAGGGGCAGCCTGATAACAATGCGCAGAGACGATTGCATCTGCACTGAGCCAAAGAAACAGCTGCAGTTTTTCCACTGCTGTATTTTATATGCCAAGAAGCACCCGTTCAAAAATTATCGATTATGTCCAGTTAAAAGAGACTGAAAGTGTTTAAAAAGCAGAAGCCAAAGAAATTAACACTTGAAAGATTTCTTTTATTCTTTTATTCACTGCCTGGCACGTTTAGATAAGGTTGTGGGTGTTTTTCTTAGTTGTTCACTTCCCTTTACAGTCAATGCCTAATTGTTTTTCATGATCATTTAATCATAAAACATAATTATTTATTTCATGAAATCAATAATTATTTTTAAATATTTTCCTTTTTTATTTTATTTGTCAAGAATAACATTGCATACAATCAAGTTGAACTTGCTCAACAAATGACATAGTGAGCACACAAACACAAGAAAGCTAAAACTAGAAAAAAATATCAGAACGTTAAAAAAAGGAAAGCAACAAAAATAGAATTCACCCCCCATCTGAGTATTTTCAGTAACCTAATGTGATGCTGAAACCACACCTCTTAGGATCAAATAAACTCAAGTGAACCACCCCATCACTTTTCCTTCATCTAGCTTGGTGTTGCAGGCAGGAATCAACTCTGGACAAGACATGACATTCCCAACAACATGAATTTTTACAACATGTGCATGAGAAACCATGAGAAAAATGTGAAAAGTCACAGAGAACACAGGCAGAACTTTCAAACACCACGCAGACATCAAACCCTGGCTTCTGACCAAGCGTTTGAAGAAGCAGTGACAGCCATGGCACCATCATGCCTCCTCAACATAAAAAAATGGTTTACTCTCTGCTGTCCAGTTGTTTGCCTGACCATGGAGAAGTCATTTCTGGTAAAGGAGCCCTGGGGTCATTGGGTAGAAAGGTCCTTTCATCAGATTGGCCCGCCAGGCACTGACTCAATGGCCAATGATGGGGAAGGCGACTTTCTGGCTGAGGTCTCCAGGACTGTGAGTGTGTCTGGCTTGTCTGACTCTTTTGTACAATCTGGCTGTGGTTCTACATTTAACTGCTGGACAGATATTGTTGTTTACTAGTTTTGTTAATTAGTTTCTGTTTTGATTTTGATGTATTTGAACAAATCTGTATCCTTACATAAGATAGTTACGTATTTAGTGAGTGCCTTTAGGATTGTCATGGCGCTCTGTTTCTGCACTTGCTATGCAAGAACAAAATGGGTTTTTATTGTATTTTATTTCTGAGGTAACAATGAGAGTTGGGCTGGCAGGATTACTTGTGTTCTGTTTTGTGTGTTGTATTTACCCCCATTTTTTGACCCCCAAAGAGGGGGGTCTCTTTCTGGATTGCCTTTTCCAAGATTGTTTTCCATTTTTTTGTTTTTTCCTTACAATGTTTTCCTTTGGGATTTTTTTTCTTATCTTCTTAGAGGGTTAAGGCTGGGGGCTGTCAATAAACAAGGCCTGTTAAAGCCCATTGCGGCATTTCTTCATTGAATTTGGACCATACAAGAAATAAATGGTTGTAGTTGTTGCTTTATTAAATTGAATAAACCAGGGGATTGGTATCACAGTGGCTGCCTAAGAGTTCTGATCCTAAGATAAGCACATAAGTCTGGGTGGAGGCTTCACACTCCTCCTACATTCACTTGGGTTACCCTGCATACTCTGACTTTCCTCCCACATCCCAATGATTAACTGACAATTCTGAATTGGCGTACTGCAACGGACTGGCACTAATTCCTGCGTTGTGCCCAGTGCTTCCAACATAGGTGCTGCTCCTCCACAATTCTCAAATATGTGAAGTGGGTTTGATAATGGATGAATATTATGAGAGCAAAACTCACTAAATTGAAGGCTATTTGCACTTACGAGCCTGGATAAGCACTGGGCAGGCCCCTTTAAACTGGACGGATGCCTGAACTGAGTGTCCCCTGCCAATCACCTTCTATTCTGTCTTCCCCAAGTCTGGTCTCCCCATCTCCCTGGCAGTTATTCTACCCATTTTCCCAAGTCCTCTGGCATGACATGCTAGTGTCAGGAGGGAAGTACATGGAACTTCAGACTTTTCAGACTGTTTCTCTCTGTCCATCTACTTACTGTACTTGACTAATAATAAAAATGGATATCATTGCATGGCATATAAAATACATAGAAGGGTCCCAGCTGCCACAAAATTCTTTTGTCACCATCTGATGATCTGCCGGACTTCTTCTGCTCTTCACTCTCGGTGACTCAAGGCCTTTCACTCATTCTCGCTCTCCGTGTTCAATACATTCTCTCCAGACCTGAGCCTAATGGTCCTTGTGGTCCCTGCAAGTTACTGGTACCATGTGGACAATTGCCTGTATAAATTCTTCTTTCATTTAAATGCTTTGCAGGCCATGACTATGATGGGTATCATGCCAGTGAACTTCCTACTCAAGCAATCTGCTGCTCTAAACATAAAGAGCCCCCCGCAAGTGTTGGATTTTAATCTCATTTTATAACACTCCTGTTCGTGGCCTCCCTGCAGTGGCAATAAGCATCGTGACCACTGACTGCCAGGTGTTTCTTGTTAGTTAGATGTTTCCCCTCCATTTTGAGAGATAATTAACTTGCTTAATGTTGCCTGCATGTCGACAAGCAGTAGGGGATAGTACAGCTTTCAATCTTCTTCTTCTTCCTCTTCTTTTGGCTGCTCCTGTTGCCACAGCAGATCATCTTTTTCCATAAGGTACTACAACATTCAATGTGTAAGCTTAACATGTAAATGAGGTTACATCTACAAGATTTAGAGCATTAAAGCAATTTTAGTGAGTCCAACAAAGCTCACCTATTCTATCCACTTATTTTCTCCAAAATAACATCTATTTAAGTTTAGAAAGCCCTCCAAGTCCTACTGTCTGGCACACTACTTAGTAATTTATTCCATGGGTTATTAAAAAACACAGCACAATATGTGTGACCTCTAAGAGCTGCTACCCAGGAGCCATCAGGCACACATTTCAATATAAATAAAGATAAACACCAGAAATACTAACAGAAAGGACAAGGTGAAGCTTTGAGAAATATAGAGTTCAGGCAAATAAAAGGTTTTCTTCATTGGTTTCTAGGGCTGCCTTGAATTTCAGTTTTCCTATTGCTTTAAAATATAAGTTATTATTAAACAAGAGTGCTTTATAGCATTATTTTTATTTAACAACAAAATATAAGTTGCCAAAAGAATGAAGGAAGACCAAGTTGAATATTATGAGGGGTCAGCCAGCCAACCAGACAGACAGATGCACGACAATGGCTAAGGCCGCACTCTTCTTTCCACTCTGTAGGGTTTCTTCCATTTGGTATCCCCAGAAGGGTTTGCCCAATAAGAGCTGAAAATCCATCAATGTGGTCCAGGCCAGTAAATGATGCTGTCAAAATCCAACCCCCTCAGAGTTTTGGTGCAATCAACGGCGAATGTGGGGGACAGACTTTTGGAATATTATCATTGTTGTTATTTCCTTAGAACAACAAAGACAACGTATGACAAACCACAGAGTGACATTATCTGAAGATCAGCGGCAGCAAGTCTTGTACCTAGACGGTGAATGAAAAAGTGTTCAGATCTAGACGGTGTATGTGCCCAAAAAAGAAGTCTAACTGCATTCGCGTACTGAAGTGTCAGCAGACATTTTTTGTGGTATTACACATGTAATTTGTGAGCATGCCCTTGTTGATTAAACAGTGGAAGCTCTGCAGTCTACTTGTGACTTTACGCTATAGGAAGATAATTAAATAAATTAAGGTAAATAACATTCGATCTAACTTTTATATAAGTAACATATAAATGTTTCTTATGTAAAGACCATCACAAAACATAATCACAAACAATTTGCACGATACCTTGGCGAGCTCTGTAAGCCGTGCTGTTTCTTTGAAGGACAGGTGTGGGGCAGACTGACAGACAGGATAATGCCAGACCTTGTGTTCCAAATAACAATATATTTTTTAGCCTATACAGCTCTACGTACCTGGCTCCCTGATAAACAAGGCTTCAGTTGGGAGAAGTTTTTGCCGTTTCTGCAGAGGTGGGGGGGATGGTATAACAGGCTGCTTGCAGCTTGGGCTTATCGACACATTTACAAGACAAAAGACGGTGACAGAGAGGTGCAAACTTATTTAAGGTGGGCCAGATTTACAAGTTTTTTGTAAACTTTGGTAATTCTAGAGTTAAATCATGTATAATCATCATAAATCTGTTACCATCTATTCATGTATGGAGCCTTTTACAGACCTAAATAAATAAAGGTTCTTTCTACAACCTTCATATGGATAGGTCTTTAAAAAAACGAAAAAGTTCCCTTCTATTGCATTGCTCTGAAAAACGTCTTTGGCACATTTTTTTTTATAGTGTATGTTTGTGAAAATATGAAATGCAAAATATTAATTCAAATGTAATGGATAAATAGATAGATAGATAGATAGATAGATAGATAGATAGATAGATAGATACTTTATTAATCCCAAGGGGAAATTCACATAATCCAGCAGCAGTATACTGATACAAAAAAACAATATTAAATTAAATAGTAATAAAAATGAAAAATGAAAAAAATAAAAATAAAAAGCAGACAATAACTTTGAGTAATGTTCGCATTTACTCCCCCGGGTGGAATTGAAGAGTCGCATAGTGTGGGGGAGGAACGATCTCCTCAGTCTGTCAGTGGAGCAGGACAGTGACAAAAGTCTGTCACTGAAGCTACTCCTCTGCCTGGAGATGACACTGTTAAGTGGATGCAGTGGATTATTCATGATTGACAGGAGTTTGCTTAGTGCCCGTCGCTCTGCCACAGATGTTAAACTGTCCAACTTTAATCCTACAATGGAGCCTGCCTTCTTAACAAGTTTGTCCAGGCGTGAGGTGTCTTTCATCTTTATGCTGCCACCCCAGCACACCACCACGTAGAAGAGGGCACTCGCCACAACCGTCTGGTAGAACATCTGCAGCATCTTACTGCAGATGTTGAAGGATGCCAACCTTCTCAGAAAGTATAGTCTGCTCTGACCTTTCTTACATAGAGCATCAGTATTGGCAGTCCAGTCCAATTTGTCATCCAGCTGCACTCCCAGATATTTATAGGTCTGCACCCTCTGCACACAGTCACCTCTGATGATCACAGGGTCCATGAGGGGCCTGGGCCTCCTAAAATCCACCACCAGCTCCTTGGTCTTGCTGGTGTTAAGGTGTAAGTGGTTTGAGTCGCACCATTTAACAAAGTCTTTGATTAACTTTCTGTACTCCTCCTCCTGCCCACACCTGATGCAGCCCACAATAGCAGTGTCATCAGCGAACTTTTGCACGTGGCAGGACTCGAGTCATATTGGAAGTCTGATGTATATAGATTGAACAGGACCGAGAAAGTACAGTCCCCTGGGCCCCTGTATTGCTGAACACAATGTCAGACCTGCAGTTCCCAAGACACACATATTGAGGTCTGTCTGTAAGATAGTCCACAATCCATGCCACCAGGTGTGAGTCTACTCCCATCTCAGTCAGCTTGTCTCTAAGGAGCAGAGGTTGGATGGTGTTGAAGGCGCTAGAGAAGTCCAAAACATAATTCTTACAGCACCACTGCCTCTGTCCAGGTGGGAGAGGGATCGTGTAGCATATAGATGATGGCATCCTCCGCCCCACCTTCTCCTGGTATGCGAACTGCAGAGGGTCGAGGGCGTGGGGACCTGTGGCCTCAGGTGGTGAAGCAGCAGCCGCTCCATGGTCTTCATCAGATGTGACGTCAGAGCAACAGGCCGGAAGTCATTCAGCTCACTAGGACGTGATACCTTTGGGACAGGGGATACAAGATGTTTTCCAAAGCCTTGGGACTCTCCCTGTTCCAGGCTCAGGTTGAAGATGCGCTGTAGAGGACTCTCCAGTTCCAGCGCACAGGCCTTCAGCAGTCGTGGCGATACACCATTTGGACCCGCTGCTTTGCTGGCACAAAGTCTTTTCAGCTCTCTGCTCACATGGGCTGCTGTAATTGTGGGTGGGGATGTCTCACCTATGCTGGTATCAGCAGAAGGATGGTTGGAGGATGCAGTACTCGAGGTGAGAGTGGGTTACTGTGATCAAACCTATTAAAGAAGTTGTTCATTTGGTTTGCTCTCTCCACGCCTGTCTCGATGGCGGCACCCGCTTGAGCTGCAGCCAGTGATAATCTTCATCCCATCCCACACTTCCTTCATGCTGTTGTTCTGCAACTTCTGCTCCAGCTTTCTCCTGTACTGCTCTTTCGCCCTGAGCTGGACTCGGAGTTCCTTCTGCAGCACTTCAGCTCATGCTTATCACCACCTTTAAAAGCCCTTTTCTTCTGGTTCAAAAGGCCCTTGATGTCACTTGTAACCCATGGCTTGTTGTTAGCATAGCAGCATACTGTTCTTACTGGAACTACAATGTCCATACAGAAGTTGATGTAATCAGTTGTGCATTCAACAGCCTCTTCAATGTTCTCACTATGTGACCCAAGCAATATATCCCAGTCTGTAGTTCCAAAGCAGTCTCTCAGAGCCTGCTCTGCCTCAGGGACCACTTCCTGAATGAGCGTGTAGTTGTAGGTAGCGCCTCACTCTTGGTTTGTATTGAGGCTGAAGCAGAACCAGGTTATGATCTGCTTTCCCAAGCGCAGGCAGCAGGGTGGCGCTGTATGCGTCTTTAACGTTTGCATATAGTAGGTCGATAGTCCTGTTTCCCCTAGTGTTACAATCCAAATACTGGGAGAAGGCAGGTAATGTTTTGTCCAGCATTACGTGGTTAAAGTCTCCAGCGATTAGCACAAGTGCCTCAGGGTGCTGCGTTTGTAACTTAGCAACTGCGGAATGGATGATGTCACTCGCCATCTCGCGTTCGCTTGAGGGGATGTAAACAATAACAGCAATCACGTGTCCAAACTCTCTGGGCAAGTAATAGGGCAGACTTGGCCAACAGTTCGATGTCCCTGCAGCAAGTAGAGATTTTAACGTTTACATGTCCTGAGTTGCACCACTTTGTATTGACATAGAGAGCGAGACATCCTCCTTTCTTCTTTCCGCAGGTACTTGCGTCTCTGTCCGCTCTAAGCCCGGGTAGCTCCACGTTAGCATCTGGGATGGTAGTTGTTAGCCACGTTTCACTAAAACACAGCAAGCTGCATTCTCTGTAGGTTCTGACATTTTCACCAGCACAGCCAGTTGTCGATCTTATTTGGTAGTGAGTTCACATTTCCCAGGATCACAGAAGGCACAGACAGTTTATAACTCCATTTTCTCTCAAGTTGTCTCGCTTTTATCTTAACTTTTATATTTGCGCCGGCTCGGCTGCCCGATGTCGTCTTCTTACCTCGTCAGGTAAATAAGGAACCACACCAGCATGAGCATTTCTTCTCAGTGCTTTAAGCTGACTACTTGAATAGGCGATTCTTGGAGTGTAAAAATCCATGTCAAGTAGTAAAATAGTAAAAAGTGTCCAGGGAGCAATTCCACATAAAAGAAAGTGGTAGAAGTGATCAGTGAAATAGAGAGAAAAAAAATAGATAAAAAGGTAAAAAGATAAAGTCATACATGGAGCTGCTGGAAAGGCTGCCACTCAGACGTGGCGCCGGAAATACTAATGTTGTGTCACACCCCATCAAAAGGGGTGAACAGGACTATCGTTATACTCAAGAGCCACAGGAGATGTAGACTTTGCTCCTTAAAACACCAGAATCAGTAAATGTTCCTATCATCATTGTCCTCACTCCAGCAGAACCACAGACAAGGCTGCACAGCATCCACCTTCTAGCCACACATCTAAACGATTAACTAAAGTAAGTTAACATTACTGTCTAATTGGAAAGACAAAAATATCATGATAAAACAGCCACAGTATTTTAACACGCTGCATATGCATAGACCACAATGCTTATCTAAACTCTGTTTGCCGTTGTCATGCTATGTACTGATCCAATAGTCAAAATGACAGAAAGATATCGTAGCACACAAAAGCGCTTCTCAAACATGTGTGGCCAAGTATCTGCAATGATCTGTGTGTGTGTGTGTGTCTCTGTCTCTCTCTCTCCTGTCTTTGTGCTCATTACAATATACAAATTAATTATTAAACTTCAGTTACGTTGTACTACTAAGCTCTTGAATTGAGAACAGCAATCTTCCTTTCAATTATTGCTCAGCATCAAGTCTTCTGTTTAGTTTCCTTTTTTTCTCTCCTTGTCTTTCCATAGTTATTTTGTGTGTTTATAGCAGAAATGGGACACTACAACCCCAAACATTTAAAGTGTATGGACTGGAGGAGATTGGGGTGGGGGTTTTGGAAGGGGCCCTGTCTGTTGTGGATTCCGCTGCTATTCATTACAGACTTTATAACGTCTGACTTCATAAGACTAATTCATAAGTAGCTGTCTCTCTTCATGTTCCAATCTCGACTAAAGGCCCTTCTGATTAAAATATACTGGCAGACCTCACTATGCTGAACCCTGTTATGCTCCCTTTCTTTGTAAATCACCTTCTGATGATATTTGTTTTTAAAATGTGTCAGGTGCACTGTACTTTCTAGCTCATTTGCGTGCCTGACTGTGCCGTATTCTGTGTTTATGTTGTGGCGGGCTGCCGGGTTCCCTGCTCGGATTCCACTTCTTCTTATGTTCCGGGGGAGCGGCCGACTCCTCAGTACCTCCCCCATGACGCTTGGTGGCAGCCTCCCTGGTTGACGATAATGCCTCAGTTTCCCGCAGGGTTTCATGGGAGATGGAGTTCTCCCCAACCCTGTGGGTATCTGGGATGGCTGCCAGGGGGCATGGCAGAGATCATTAAGCCCAGCTGGTCTAATTATCAGCCCCATCCGGGAGTGCGATTGGTAACAGGTGAGCAAGCACCAGGAGCACTTCCAGGAGGGCCATAAAAGGAGCCAGCAACCACCACTCAGGGCCAGAATCGGGAGGAAGTGGACGAGGTTACCTGGAAGGAGTGTTGGTGGTGCCAGAGGAAGAGTGTGGTCAGTGACGTATTTGTGTTTTGGACTGTGTTGGGACTGTGGGACACAGGGAAGGCGTGCCCCATGGCTGAAGAAAAACAAAAGATTTCTGTTCCTTTGACACGCGCCTCTGTGTAAGCCTGTGCCGGGTTGGGGGCTATAAAGATCACAATATTTACATTTTCTATTTTCTGATTTTATTGTACTGATTGTACAAATCTACAGATTTGTAGTCTAATTTTCTCTGTAAAGTGCCTTGTGATGACTGTGTGTAAAACAACTGACTGATTTATGTATTCACAGTAAAGTCTGTTTTAATAAAGACAACCCGCACATTCATCTCATTTGTTTTCTGTCTAGGGGCGCACTATCATAGCTGTTTTTATAGAAAGTAAAGAAAAATGCATACATTTGTATGTATAGCTATTGTGATCTAGCTTTAAAGTGTGTTTATATAACATCCTCATTTTTTCTGTTTTGAAAAATCAGAACCTTTCGGTTGGTTGTCACACCAGGCTTTTCAAATAGAGGTCATTTTATTCTATGACTTGGCTATCATCATCACAAACCAGCAGTTTCAGATTTCTCCCCATCAGACTTTATTTTGAATTATGGGAATACATATTTCATGGCTGCATTATATATGTAAAGTGATTTGGGATTGATTGATTTTGGTGATGCCTTAGATTATGGCTAGTGTGCCGTTTTTACTTTGACAAGAGAGTTCTTAGGTGATATACTGCCTGAGGTGATCGGATAACCCTGAATTTCAGCCCACGTTTTGAAGAGGTGCACAAGTGCAAGCTATTTGAAAGCAATCATAAACTTATGAACTTTAAGTAATTCTTCTGCCAACTGAAAAAGGCCATCTGCAATCTTGTATGCTATTGGCAGGAAAGTGGTTTGTTTTGTCAAAAGAAAGAGGATTTTAAAGCCTGAGAACCACAGATAAGCCTCAGATGTGAGTCAACAGAAAAAAGCCTTTATCAAACTGACACCTACTTGGACCAGCAGAACGGATATTCTGAATCCAAGACATAAACTATCTTAATCAAGTTAGGACCTGGATATCCACTGTAAAATGTATTTTTTACTTAAACATTACAAAACTGTGGGCTTGTTCATCCTTTCAGATTACTGTCACCTTCAGATTAATAGTTGTGCATCCTGAGCTACAGGAAATGCAAATAACAAAAGAAAAACTATTTTATTGCAGTATATTATTAATCTGTTTGGTTATTTTCTCTTTCTTTTTTTAAGTACAAGGTTCTGGATGAATTTTGGACACAAGGAAGGGTCCAGATGTGCATGGAAAGCTAATCTATTGTGGTGAAGTCACACACATAAGAAACCAGGTTGGGTTAATACCGAGATACCAACAGATAGATTTTAGCAACACAGTGAGGCAAAACAGGGATCAAGTGAGGAATATAGTGGTTTAGATTCTTCTTGTTTTCAGATAGTTTCGGAACAAACTATGGTGAATCAGTCATGCTGGTGCAAGGAGGCTTATCAAGCCACATGTGCCTTCTATTACAAATTACTGACATCCTGCCATTACTCCGTGGATGCTGAGGGAAGGACATCCATTAAATGTACATGAGTTGTGGGGGTTTTTTGCAGAGCAAGAGCACAAGTGCTGGTCATGCAAAACCATAGGAGGGTTAAGGTTACAGAGAAGAGTTTGGGGAAAGTTACCTGAAATTCAGAGTCACATGCATGCAAACATCCACCTGCAGGATTGAGGACAAGATGGACATTGCTGTGTCTTCGTGGATTGCTTGAACCAGGTTGTCAAGGCAAGTAAAAAGGGCCTGATACATAAACCAAAGCAATTTAGAGACCCTGTACAGTATACATTGTACAGCAACACCTACACTTGTTTTTGTTCTTGTATATGTATTGTGGTTTGGTGCAATAATGACCACTAAAAGGAAAATTTGGAGTGCCAACTGGGCTGTCCCATTTAATGTTTGCAAGTCCACCAAAAATAAAGGCTCTTGGGCATATTAACCTTCCAAATGTCCAGGCAAATTAAACTAAATATATTGGCTGCTTCACCACTCAGTCAATTTCTCTGGAGCTCTTGTCAAATATGACGCCTCCTTGTGGAAAGCCCAAATTTTATGGAGAGTGAACCGGAGGGGGCGGAGTCAATTGCCCTTACTTAGACAGTTTTTGCCAGCACTGTAGAGAGAGAAAGAGATAACAATGTTAGTGACAACATCCCTTCTCATCCCAGAGTGTTATTACATACCTTGACAGAGCCTGTAAGGAGATCTTCGGAAACGCGTGTGTGACAATGTGCAATATATTTTGCGTCAACGCAGAGGACTGTGTTTATTTAGGCGCATGACTCTAGAATATTGCTCTGGTGCTTAATAAAGAAGTGATTTTTTTTCTTTCACAAGCATTTTGGTCTGTGCCTCAGTTTCATCCACTACTGATCTGCCCAGGTATGTCTAGGATGCCCAGGGTCTGATAGAGTGTGTAAGGGCATCACAATTGAATATCTATATACTGTATATATATATATATATATATATATATATATATTGTAATACAAGACAAGACACGTTGCAAGTTTTGGGGTGTTTAGCCCCGTATACTGTAACCAAAAGAATAGCAGTCAGTCGCTTTACAAACATCAGAAAAGCAAAAACACAATGAGAGGGAGAAGGGACAGGCTTTTTATGGAGGAGATTGATGTGAAGGATGCTGGGTATTCGTGATGGATTCTGGGAACTGTGATGTCATCAAGGGGTCATCAGAGGGATTAAATAAACCTGGAAGTGCGTACTTCCTATAGCCGTCATAGTGTTTGTTTATGTCTGTGAGGCCTCGGGCTTTCTGAAGAAGGAAAGAAAGACAAGTTAGTACCCTGTCGTAGACCCCTCGCGGTACGTTTTCCGTAACAAACCGGGTCGATCCACTGTTCCCCAAGCACTCATGCGTGACAATATATATATATATTTTTTTTTATATATATATATAAAATCCGTCTGTCTGTCTGTATGTCTGTCCGCTTTTCACGAGAGAGCTACTTAACAAATTTTTTTCTATAATTTACTAGACCATTCCAAGATAATTTTACAACTTCACTCATGGCGCTATCTATCATAGTTTGCTTATGGTTCTAATTTATTTGTGCAAATCCAAGAGAGAGGCCATGGGCCGAAGGGAGGGGGTGGACCCCTCCTCATTCACATGCCAGCCTCTGTTCGAGTTGGTCTACGTCTCGCCATGTGTTTGAGTGCACTTTGCCTCCGCTTAGCCAGCGATACCTGTTTGTTCAACAGACATTATCATCTACAGATTGTTAAGGAGTAACGTTTGACGTTTTTGAGGGAGAGATCAGAGCTACTGTGTTTTAGAGGGTAGCTGCTGATTGCCAGAGATATCACGGCCACGTGCTTCTCTCCTCACGTGGGGGATGCTCTCCCATCAGAGCTGAACATGATCAGATACAGTGCCAACATTTGATGTTGGAGCGTACCTACCTTCCACTTGGGCAAAATTACATTTTTTTAATTGATTTTTAAAGTTTGTCCTGTTTCACTACTACATGGGCAGAGCCATGGGGGGCAGCTAGTTTTAGATAAAATGGAATATAGCAGTTACATTAAGTAACTAACAGATCAAGTGAAACTGAATTTTCCTGGGCTTGTTATAATAAACAAGTGATTACATTAAAATATACAGTGATTCTATAAATACTACTCAAATAAAAAATATTTCTGCTAACAAGTAGCAATACGCAGTAATGCAAATGATTCTTGAGTCTTATGAACAAGTTATAATCCATAACTTGAAAAAGTGATGCTCTTCTAAATAATTAATACCAGCCAAAGTAAAATAGTTGAACCAATGCTAAACATCATGATTTAGCAGAAAAACTAGCGGCATCTCATGTGAAGCTGAGAAGAGCAGATAAGCAGGTGCTGTAGCAGGCTGGTTTAGCTTTTAAAGCTGAGTTACAGGTACCTTAATAAACAGAAAATATACTTTAAAGAAAATATGTGTTCCTGTAAAATGAATATATCTCTAAGTGCCTACAAGATGGGCAGACTCTCGTTCATGGGTACTTAAGTGGGAATTTGTATTTGAGCTACTCACTTAATCTGCAAATTGATATTAAAACTGCAGACCAGTTATAGTCAGCAGAAAAAAAAGTTACTTTAAGTTATTAAACTGTACAGCTTTCATTTAATCTTGGCAAATTCTTCACTTTTAGGAATAATATTCGAGATCCTTGGCTCCGTGCACTTATTTGTGTGCTGTAAAAATCAAAGGTCTTCCAGCACAATAAAGTCAGATTTCTGAGAGGTCCAAGTAAATAAGCTGTCATATCACATTTAGAATTTGAAAACACGCTGCTTGAGATTCAGCCTGGGTTTTACAGCTGAATGACTTTTTCAATAACCAGACCATTAATCATAAAAGAGGTGGAGTAAGGTGTTCCTCAGGCTCATTTATGGTCCTAAATATGCAGGATTTTATTTAATACCACTTGAAAAGCTCATCAAAGCAGGGGAAAAGAATCTTAGCCTTATTGTACTGTAACCAAAGATTTTTTAAGGAAATTGTTAGTTGTAGCTTTGAATTTAATTGAATGCAGACTTTCACAAATACATGTCACGTGTGCACATCAATTGCCCAATTTTGGTTTACCTTGAAAGAAAGAGACAACCTCATTATTTTAGCCAAAAAATATAATCTGACAGGACTGTTAACAACTGATATTAGGTTTATCCAGGCCGCATTTCCAAATCCTGCCATGCGAGGATCTAATCCGTGTGTACCCTCAGCAGCATTACATTTTGCAGAGACAGCCGATCTCTTTATACAACATTATTCAAAGACAACCAGACTAACAAGTCTTTGCCAGAATATCTCAGCTAAAAAAACCACTGTACACCACAGCTAGCTGATTAATTTCTACTTTTCAAAGCCTTTTTTATTCAGTATTTTTTATTGAAGTTAACCCTAAATTAGTAAAAGACTGCATTATTCACAGCATATATTTAATGGTGGGTTGACCATGATGCACTGAAATTTGAATAGTTGAGCTCCTAAACTTGATCAAATAAACGTTCTTAATTTTGGTCTTTATTTGCCTTATATTATTACCTACAATAAGCTAGTAGGACTAGTGATTACTTTTGAAAACTGTCTTACAATCTTTCTGATAAATCTCTTATTTCAGCAAGTACATGTTAACAATTAAATTAAATAAGTCAGTAAATGTATGCCTGGTGTACCATTCAGGTGCTTTTGAGAAAGCAGTGAGCTGGTTTAAAAGGTGGAGCATTTTTAATTTTGTTAGTTACTTCATAAAAGAGTCAATTATCACATTTTGTGTATGAGATGTTTTGTAACAGTGAGCCATATTTCAAAAGACCAATTGCATTAGTAGACTACATGCTTTTCGCAGCCCTTTACAATGTCATGTAGCTAAAAATGTACCTCAGATGGGCTTGTGGTGGCTCAATAGCTTTCACTGACAGCAGAGTCCAGTTCAACTGATGTAAAAATGCCATCGATTGTTATCCTACTGTTAGTTGTACTAAGTTAGATGGCTGGCTGAAAGCTGTGGACAAGTATGGCCTACCAGGGAAGTTTAAAGCTTGGATCTACCAGCACAACATTCTAGCCAGAATCCTGTGGCCCTTCCTTGCCTATGTACTCCGACTCTGTTGAGACCTTGAAGAAAAATGTTAGTAGCCACCTCAGGAGATGGCTGGGGCTGCCAAAGATACTGAGTAGCATTGAATTCTACACACATAATAATAAACTGCAACTGTCCTTCAAGTCCTTGGAGGAATAATTCAACGTATCAACAGGCAGAGAAGTGGTACAGTATAGAGACTCAAGTGATCCGATAGTGGTCAATGCAGGGATCCAAGGGAGGACTGGCATGAAATGGAAGGCAGAGGATGCAAAGTCAAGGCTGTGTCACAAAAGGCTTGTTGAAGTGATCACATGAGGCTGATTAAGGTTAAAATCCTTTCCAATTCCCTAAGGAGGAAAGGGAAGGGAAGGAAGGACACTGAAGGGCACTGTCTATTTCAGAAGGAGGTGAGAGCAGCAGTGGAAGAGAGGAGAGGAGATCCTGTAAGGCCATGGAAATGATGCACCAGGGGGCCTGGACTGGATGGGGGAATGTGATGGAAGGGGAAATACTGTATCTTGTTCTGAGCTCTGGAAAGCTGATCCTCACTGTATTGGATTTCTCATCCAGACAGTATACAATGTGTTTCTAAGCCTGTGAAATGTGCACACTTGGGGCATAGCAGAGTCATCTGCATGACCATTGTGTTCCAAGTGAAGAGCTATATAACACATCCCCAACAGCTGTATACAGGTATTTGGAAAGGGAAAGTATCAATGGAGGAAAAATCAGGTCCTGAAGGCCACAGATGAAGCATTCAGCACAGAACTTAAATGGGTGAAGCACTGCCAACCATTCAAGAACAGCTGGAGAGCAGCCAAATCCCACCAAGAGAGCATCATCTGCAGGCATACTGGCATCAGCAAGAGACTGGCAGTTATTGATGGACCTCTGAAGGAAAATAAAGTTCCCCAGCCACATTGCAGCCACCACCCTGTGACCAGATACAGTCCTTGTGTCTGGAGCTAACAGTCCTGTGGGAAAATCACTTGGATCAAGGTTTGAAAGGAAGCTCTCCAAGTATACGAATCTAGTCAGTAGTCAAGATGCAGAGCTGGGTGTCTCCCAGGGAAGGTTAGGTGCAGGGGATTCACGGCCTGTTCTCTAGTCAGAGCCTTTAGTAGTCTGGGCATCAAAGGAGAAAGGAAGAAGACAGCCATCTGCAGCACCATCGAAGCAGCAGAGAGTGCCTCAAGATGGCAATGGCTAATGAGAGGACAGCCTTGGGCACAGAGTAGCTAACCATCTAAACACACACTGGGGTCTGATCAACCCCAGCTGGCTCACCTGGACGTTGATCACCTGTATGATGTTGAAAGACCCTAAACACCCGGTGATCCCAGTAACATCATTGATGATGTGTCCAGATAGACAGGCAGATGCAGATGTATATTCACAGTTGGTTGCAGAGATTGTTTGACTAGCTGTAGTTAAAATTTCTTAAACATAACATTTTTGAAAGACATGCTGTATCTGATGGAGATTTCAAATCTCTGTTGAAGTCTCAAGGTAAGAATTTTGGCTGCTCTCCATCACGATGGAGTTCAGGACTGATAGTCGATAAATTGCAGTGTCAGAGAAATATTGATTCACTATAATGTGCAGATAATGTAGCTGTGAGGTTGTTTTTGGTGTAGCACAATTACTGTGTATATATTTGTGTTTACAAAGTGCCACTTATGTAATCCCTTTCCTCTTACATTCATTTTTTTCTTTTACAGATAACTTACCACAAGCAGCAGGAGAAGTGAACTGCTCCTGGTGTTTAACGTCTGACTAACTTACATTAGGAATGTGGTTTCCTGTCAGAAGCTTCTGTCAGACAAGTAAAAGACAAAAGTATATAAAAAACACAAGCTAAAGTGAACTTTATCGGGGGAAATTTGAAACAGTAAAGTAATCCATAATTGAAGTCACTTAGAATGTTTCTGTATAAGTTTGATGAGTTGTCAAATCCGTCAATGTTCAACTTTCCAAACAAGAATAAGTATGGCATTTGTTTTTGATCAAATATTTATTGCCATTCATCTCATTTATGAGATATGGAAATGATAACAATAATAGGTTTCTCGTAAATGTAACTGTTAAAAGAAAACAATTGTAAAGATGATAAAAAAGTAAAAGTACAACACCCCTCCATCCTCAAAATCTGCCATTAAAAAGATAAAAATGTTCTTAGAAAACCCTGTGAGAAACACAACCCAAACTCCAGATCCCTCTAAGACAGGATTCAAGAAGCAGGAAAAGTACAGTAATGGCAACCACTGGCCAGCCAACTCTTCAGAATTTCACTAGAGTACTCCATTTTGTAATATACTAGCTGTCCTCTACTGTTCTGCCTGCGTAGTAATGAAACAGGACAAACTTTAAAAATCAAAACAACAAATGTATTGGTAGTTAAGTGGTGGTAGGGTACGCTCCAAAACGTGGCCAGAGGAAGAGCGATTCAAATGGAAGCTGACGAGTGAGTGAGGAGGGCCCCGCCCGGCTCCCCACTCCAGACGTCACGCTTCCCCACACCACCACCCCTCAGCCAGCAGCCCCTGTCTCAGATTAGCACGAATAAATTGCTCCTGCAAGTGAACTATGATACTTAGTGCGATGACAAAAGTTGCAAAATCAACCCGAATGTTCAAGCAACTTACAGAAAAAAACCCGATCTAAATCTGTTAAGTACTTCTCTCGTGAAAAGCAGATAGATGTTGGATTATGTACAGTATACCGGTAAAATTCCATTACAGCTAACTCCCAGGGACCTAAAAAATACTTCATTATAACAAAAATTTTGTTGTAATGAGGTTCTGTATTTGTTGCTAAAGTGCTTTATTTAACTTGCGCCCATGCATTTGCAATCATGCGTTTGCCTACAATTCTACTGACGAGAATTTTTCTTAGTATTGCCTTGCGATAATACACATTCCTGAAGCGTGATTGCAGTGTCTGTGGAAGATTATTTGTCCCTCTCTGGGGCAGGGCAAAAACAGGCTCATAGCGCTGCAGTGAAGTGACACAGAAGCAAATCATAAAAGATCGGGGTTGCGCTATAAGTTCCTGTCTTGCACTCCAAAACATGAGGCTAAGTCTCAGTACTTTAGGAAAACCAACTTTATTCAGCTTGAAACAGGAACAGCACACTTATTTATTGTAGCGTGATCTGCCACTCTGCTATACACAGACACAGCAGTCAGGTTGCATCACCCATCGATATATTTTCTGTTTGCTTTGGTGGAGAAGATGCAGCATAGCTGAGAGACACAGAATACCTTTGAGCCAGCTGTTGCCTCAGCAACAGATAAACAGTCTTCCATAGACGCAGAGATTGGAGTTCGCAACGCTCTTTGGCGTGTCGTCCAGTTAGGGGAGGTCTCAAGAGAGTTTACAAACCTCACATTTTCTTGAATGAGTGCTGCATTAATAGGAATGTTTCTTGAACGAGCATCTCTGAACCACATAAAAGCTGCTTTTTTGATGCAGCAGTTCACTTACATTTGAAACCTGAGATTTTTTTTCTTTTTTTGCTTGGTCTTTCAAGAAAGTTGACAGCGTTGATGGCGAAATTCCAAATTCATTGGCAACATCTTTTTTTTTCCTTTTGCCGCAATCGAGAGCTGCAAAAATGTAAAATTTTTTTTGTAATATGAACTGTTGTCGCTTTTCCGTGTCTGCCATTTCTATGGGAGGGTGACAATGAGTTAAGTTCCAATGGATGTTTTTTAAATGTTGGCAAACATATAAGCAAAAGGTTTCACTGAAAACCACAGGAAACAAAAAGGGCAAAAAAAAAACAGTACAAGGAAAGTTCCAAGAAAGAAAAAAAAAATTATAGTGTTTCTGTTTAGGGATTGTTGTGCACAACTGAGCTGCGGCCACAGAAATAGCTGCTCTGCGGATGATTCATTCAGGCATTTCAAGGTCTTTTGGGCACTTCGTTATAATGAAAGTATTTTCTGAATGTACTTCATAGTAACAAGATTTCTATAGACTTGCATCACATGCAGAAACTGTCGGGGCCATAAAAATACTTTGTCGTAATGAAAATTTTGTTGTAAAGATATTCGCTATAACAGAATTTTACCTGTATATAGAGATGAAGTACATGAACCATTGATCAGAACCGCTGGGAGTTATAGGAGAGTAAGATTAAAAATGAGGCTCACCAAGATGCAAAGGAGTAAGAAAAATTTCCAGTGAGAAGCTAAGGATGTCTTTGCAGCGAGTGTTCCAAGACAAAATAGCCTCTGCTGGATAGAAGTGACTGAGAGAGACAAAAGGTCCAGTAAGTAAAAAAGTTTAAAGAAGAGAACAAAGGTTCATGTGAAAAGCAGTTGAGAGAAATTTAGCAATAGACAACCACAAAGCCAAAACTTGATGATACCCCTAAAACATATGGAAAAACTGACCTGAGGTGCTTGCCTGGCAGAAGGGACAATTGGGATCAGTGGAGAGGACAATGGCGAAACGCTCTCAGGGAATAAAATAAGTGTGATGAACAATCCTAAATTGAATGTTTTAAAGATTGGGGTTTGTAGATAAAAATAAATGACTACAAATAAAGAAATCCAAAAAAGTGAGGGTGTTAAGGTAAGGTCCTGCTGCCAAACAGGGAGAATTGGTAAACTTTGGCAGAAGGCACATAGGAGTGTGTAGAGAAGCCACAGGTTGTGAAGCAGAGATTAGAAAGGTAAAGTGTGGCTAATTTTTAAAAGAATTGGTCCACTGGGAGATGATTTATTTCAAGCAGTCAGACAGAAATGGAAATTGTAGTAGGCTCTTTTTGCATTATATTTAAATGCACCTTTTAACACCGCCTTTGTTAACAAAAATATGGCTAACAAAATGAACATGCTTAAAAACAGATTGGCTGCTCGGCCTTATTCAGTCATTAGCTTTGTGGATGGTGGAACAGCTACCAAAAATCTCATCAACTTCACTGTGTCATGCATGTGTGCTTGGCAGCTTAAGGGCTCTGATGATAGTCATTTTTCTGCTGCACCAGGGGTTGGCACTGTCATCTAATGCTTTCTAAAGGGTCAAAAGAGATTGCATTACCTGGGATTCCCCAAAGAGAGTGCAAACAACTTAAAGTGAAAAGGAATCTTCAAGAAACTTCAGTCATACATACTTTTACTCACATTCTGTCGTTTTGACTACTGTTTATCTTTCTTTTCATTATACTTTTTTCTGATGTCTATGATTTTTTTCCCACTAGGTTTGTGTTATAGTCTTAACCATTCTTGTATTTTTCAGTACGAGTGATACAGTATTATCAATGCCGCTCCATGTATTCAGTGTCCTGTGTTTGAATCTTCTGTCAAGTCACTCTCTAGTTTAACTGGGTTTTCTTCCAACATTTGGGGGGTCCACAATGGACTGGTACCCCTGACCTGGCTCATTTCTCACATAGTGCCAATGCTGACGCTACAGGCTTCACCTACCCAGATCCCTGAATTGGATGATGTGAACTTGTCACAAAAGAGAAAACCTTTTTGAAGCTACTGTGAACCCTTTACTTTAGCACAATGATTTTAAGCCGTGCTACAATGATATGATTTTAAGCTGTGCTGCAATAGCTGACCAGATAAAGCAAAAAAAAGGACTGTGCAGAAAATTTATAGAAATATGTGCATTGTATTTCTGTAGGTGCCAGACAAGCTAAATCATCACATATCATAAACATCTAAGAAGTTAATGGAAAAAGAAGGCGACAAAGAGAAAAGCTGATGTAAGCGATTTAAGTAACAGCAACTGAAGGTTACAAACACATTTTATAAAGAGATTTCTATATGTTTATATATTTAACCTACACATTCAAAGCTGCATTTAGTCAATCATTTCTTTCCAAAACCTACTTAAAATCCACAACTCAGATTTTGGAAGGCCACAGCCAGTCCTTGAAGTACAAGCACAGGAAAGGAAGCAAACCTGGAGGCAGTGTAGTCTATCATGGGTTACGCTCACACACTCATACTCACACATTTAGATTACCCAGAGAAAACGTACATGGACATGGGCAGGCCCTGCAAATGCCACATAGTGTCCATGCTGTGGACACTAACCACTGTGCCATTATGATGTCTTTGTGAGATTTTATAGATTTCAGGATTTTAGTTATTTGTCACATAAACAATTGTTAAATACATTGGCCATGAAATGTTATTGTAGCAAAACAGCTCAGTCACGCAATAGAAAACAAAATATAGCTACACATGAGCCCATGGGAGACGGTTTATAGGCTCAGATTGTATTGTTTCTCAGTCGGACTGTCGGACCAGCCAAAGACCGAGCCCCTCAATGACATCACCTCCAATCCACCCACTGATGACATCACTTCTGGTATCCAGAACCCAAATACAGACAACATCACTTCCTGTTCCACATTCCCTGATCCTACCTCTTCCTGTTTTGTCCATATTTATAAACCAGACTCATCATGTTAGCTCAGTTCTGTTTTGGACTCCAATCTGTAAAGACCTGTTTCTTTTTCGTATCATTTTTCAAGTAAATGGGGTGGCCATCCCCAAACCTTTTTTTTTGTCTACTGCCATATCTTTTGAGACTAATGTACAAGCTAAATACAAAAACCTTAGTCACAGTATAGTAAACATAAAGTGGAGATGCACCATAAAGTGACATAATTAGCATAATTTAAAGTCTGTATAGAGAATAAAATGACATTGACACAAATGACAGTAATTAAGCAGAGATTAAAATTCGTATGGCCTGAGGGGGGAAAAAAAAACTTCTCTTCATCTTCTCAGTCCTGGCCATCAGCCTATAGAAATAAATTTGCGTGAATGCAGCCACTGGAAGAGTTTATGGCTTGAGTGAAACACTCATCCTAAGTGAGGTGTGGTTTCTCAGCTGCTTCCACCTGATGTCCACAATCACCTCCTTGGTTTTGTAGACATTCAGCTTCAAGTTGTTAGACTGCCACCATCCAGAGAGCGCCTTCACCTTGTCCAGGTAAGAAGACTCATCTTTATTGGAGACTGAGCCAACCACCACCATGTCATCTGCAAAGTTCACAATGGTGTTAGAGCTGCACAGAGATGTATAATTGTCAGTGTACAGGGAATACAGCAGGGGATGCAGGGAACAACCTTGTGGAGAACTGATGTTAAGGATGAGGGTGTTGGAGATGATGCAGCCAGCTCTAATCCTCAGTGGTCGTCCAGTCTGGAAGTTAAAGACTTAGTCACAAAGGAAAGGGTTCTTGCCCAGTTCCCTGAGCTAGTTGGCTCCCTGCAGGTAACTGTAGTACTAAAAACTAGACGATAGTCGATGAATGGTTAATGGTTGCACTGTCTCTCTTTCCACAGAAGTCATGAATTTGGGAGTTCTTTTCAATTCCAATCTGTCATTTCTGCCTCATGTTAAGAATGTTACCAGATTTGTGTTCTTTCAGCTGAAGAACATTTCATTAATCAAGTCTTTTCTCACTGATCATGCTGCTCAAATACTTACTAATACTTTTGTCACCTCTTGGCTTGCTCCGCTCATTGGTGCTTCAAATAACATGTAAAGAATTGTGCAGCTAGAATTTTAAACCTTGGGAACACACAACCACAATTCCTAAAAAAGTAGGGACGCTGTGTTAAATGTAAATAAAAGCAGAATGCAAACATTTGAAAATCATCCAAACCCTATTTTTAATTGAAAATAGTATTGTAAAAATGAATAGACTTGACACACTTAAAAAGGTTTGGGGCAGCCACCCTTATATTATTCCTGGCTGCAAAAGGCTTTTAAATAGCACAGAGATGTTCTCATTACTAGTCCAAAACAGAACTGCTGAGGGTTTGCAAAGATGGTGACTTTAAGGGATCAGACAGGAAGTGATGTAAAGAAACTGGAAGTGATGTCCTTCTGATGTCAGATTGTGTGCCGGAAGTGATATTCTTCTGGGCGGCGGAACTGGAAGTGATGTCATCCACTCTGAATCAGACACGTTTTCCCGTAGCTGGTCTGCAGAGATAACAGGAGAAGGTTTAGTGCACCCCACCACCCCCTGGCCTGGCATGGAATTACCTTTGCTTGGTCCATACAACGTCCTCCTATTCGCACGTGTGTGACAGTATCAAGACAATTTATCAAATGGTGCAACTGAGAATTTTTCAATATACCAATTTTTGGACAATTTTCCAAAAACAGTGTGGCAGAAAAGTAATGAGACTGGCAACACTGCAAGCGATCTGGCAACGCTGCGCTGTTGTCCTTGATAGAGCACGTGTATCAGTACCCTCCCATAGCTCAGTGCGAGTTTCACTCCTTCTGTTAATTACGTGATTATTGTGACTGCTATTAGCAAAGTTTGCTTTTGGTTGTGCGTCACAAAACGGGAATCGTCCACAAAGAATTTGTTCCTCCAGGACAAACTGTCAACCAAGTTTTTTTATAAAAAAGGCCTTGAAAGGCTCAGAAAAAGGGTCATTCGCGTGAGACCAGACATTGCAGACAAATGGATGCTCCATCATGACAACGCCCCATGTCACACTGCCCTCTCCATAACAGAATTTTTGACCTCAAAAGGCATTCCTGTGGTTCCCCAGCCCCCTTATTCACACACCTTTTTCCTAAACTGAAAAATGTCCTCAAAGGACGTCATTTCGGGACTTTTAGTTCTACACTTCCCAGATAATGGACCTTTCTGCCTTTATGTCTTACACAGCCTTCCTCGATTGCTGCTTTTAAATCTGCTGCTTTTGTTTAAAATCATTACACTTCAGTACTCCTTTGCCTGTATGAATATTTTTTAAATTTACAGTATACCCTTAACCCAACAAATGATTAGCACTAGAAACAAATGGAAACAAAAGAATCAAATAATAGTCCAAACAAAGCCACGTTGGTGAGTGGCCGGGGGTGCTACCCAACCGGGACGCACAGGAGGACCAGAGCAGGGCTTGCGCCTACTCCAGACCACAAGGTGGCAACCACCCTGGTGGCTTTGGGGACCACAGGAACGGAGTTGGAAGCTCAACCCCATAGGGGCCCGTGGTCACCGCTGGGGGTGCCCCAATGCCTGAGGAGCCCTGGCCCTCAGCACATCCGCTACACCCGGAAGTGCTGGGGGAAGAAGACCAGGGACACCCAGAGTGCTTCCAGGTGCGCAACTGGTACTTCCGCCACACTGGGGAGTGCCGGCAGAAGCTAATCGGGAGGCACCTGGAGCACGTCCGGGTGTGTATAGTGCTGGAGTCGGGAGGACAAGAGACGAGGTCTTGGTGGAGAGGAGTGGAGGCGGCCTGAAGCAAGAAGAGAAAGGCATTGTATGAGGGCCTGGACTTTTGGGGAGTTTGGGGGTTGTGTTGCACATTGTATATAGTAAATTATGTATAATAAACGTGTGTGGGTTGAACCATTGCTGTTCGCCTGTCTGTGTCCGGGCTGGCTTCCACACCCCCTTTACATCCTTTTGTTAAATGATTAAGTGAGTTTAATAATGTATGCATGTATTTATGTATGTAAATGTGGTTACGTATGTAAATAGTGTAAGGTTTGCTGCTTTGCTGTTACTGTTGGGGGGCTCCATTGAGCCCTAAACTACAGACACAACTACCACAGACACAGTTCCATGTTAAAACAAAGTGATTATTTTAACAATATCTTGACAACTTTTAGGTCAGTCCACGCAGTATAATCCAATAACTCAAATGCCTTTCTGTTTTCTCCCACCACCACAGTGAGTGTTGTCCACTTCCTCCCGACTCTGACTCTGCTAAGTGAGGCAAGATGGTTCCTTTTATGATTGACCCAGGAATACTTTCAATGTCACAACATAGCATGGTGGAAACACCCTGGAGTAGGGAGACCTTCTGGCAACACTCAGGGTTGCCCTTTCAAACTACTGGTGTCCGATGGAACTCTACAGGGTTCCAAAATGGGACCATAGAAGAGTAGCACTGCCACTTATGATTTGGAGGATACACTGTCCTCAACAACCAGTCTCCCCCAGTCCATCCATTATTTGATCACCCCCAACTGGAATAGGAACTATCCTGACCAGGTTGCAACTCTTTTTATGCAGTTCATCCATTATGGCCTCCCAGCCAGGTAAAGGAACATTCATCATTCTAGAAAAGATGCCTGTCATTCCAATATGGCATCTACACTGTATAATAGTTGTAAATTTGTGTAGGTGTTCTGAACCTGAGAATATGTTGATTATATAGTGCCAACATATAGCGTTACAGTATGCTCTTCAAATGAGATTCATTTTGCAGTTCAAAAATGACACAGCTAATAAAATAACTGAACAGACACATCACCAGTCTCACAATACATCATTTGCAATGAATAACTTAGTTGGGTTTTACAGTATGAATTACAGAAGAGTTGTTAGTCTTTGACTCTCCAAGTTTTCTCCAACACAAAAACACATTGAAGGGATGTCAACAACACAAATGTAGAAGGTCAGTGCAGCTAGAGAGCTGATGTCATCTTCTGTAGAGCTACGTGTACAAGCTGGCAGAGCTACAATGCTCTTTGTGATAGCAGTGCAGCCATGATGATTAACAGATAAAGGACACTAAACTCTGGACCCTACCGGGAGAGTCTTGCTGTGATTCTTTACATAATGTTCCCACATCCATTTCCAGTACACAGATGTCATTTGCATGCTGGTGAGCCAAGTCCACCGATGGCTTCGGACACAGAGGAATATTTCCGGCTCTGGCTGGGCGATTGTTGTCTCTCTGAGAGTAATTCAAAGAGATGTCGATTAAATCTAATAATCCATGTAAGCAGGACTGGCTGCATTTGTTTGGTTGATATACTAATTTAATAATTTTGATCAAATAAAACTGTAGCTTCTTTTGTGCATAAGAAAATAGCTGGCATATTATCCAAAAGAAAAATGTTAAAAAAAAGAATCATTAATGTTTGGCAGCTGTACATTAGCATGCTGTCAAAATGCAGCATATTAAGGCGAGATTACTGCAGTGGGCATGCAGAATCTATTGACTTTGTGTGAATGATTAGCATATTCAGAAAAATGATAGATTGTACTGTTATGGTGTTATAATTAAACATGAATTAACAAGGTATTATGTTCATAACTAACAGAATCGTGAAGCCCAGCAAAATGAATCGCTTTAATTATTATATGCAAAATGGGACTTACAATAAGTAATCCTGCAATATTTAACAGGGGCTAGCATTACTGAGCTACAGTGCATTTGTTGCTGGGCTCCTCTAAGTGATAAACCTTAGAGTCTCTGGATTTTTCTGTGATCCTTGCACATTTCCCATACCATGTTTACGAAAGTGCAACACGTCTATCATATAAATTAAAAAAGTAGAAAAACAAGCAAACGCAAACAGATGTTGAAGTCCTTCTCATTTCACATCCCCTCAAATCAGTGAATCTAATCTTGTTGCTGGCATGAATTCTTAAGATTGCGATTTAACCCAGAAAAAGCTGCCAGTTAATGTTAACATGGTTATATTACCCTAAAACATCTTTTAGTGTCAAATTATGTATGCCGTGTAGTAAAATGGCAAGGATAGCCTGAGAGAAGTCAAATCTCAAGCGGTTATGAGAAACAAAAAGCCTTTTTATGTACTGAATTCCAGAGGTGAAGTGTTTTAGATGGCTGAAAGGTTTTACAGGATAAAACACAAACATTTGCAGGTGAGATGATCTAATTGAACCAGTCATATGTGTTGGAGAGGCTGCAAAAAAGAAGACGCAATGAGACTAATATGAGCAGAACATGAAAGAGAACCCTGCGGCTGTCAGAGCAGGAAACTAACACATGATGAGGTTTTCTAAAGCACATTCAAACCTAAGGATGAGGTTTAAGCTTTAAAGTACTAAAAACAAATGACATCCTTACCAGGGGCATCAGGAGCAGATTCCGTTTTTAATACACAAGGAACAATATATACCTGTTAGAAATAAAAGCCTTGGTGTTTAAATAACAATAAAATCACACTATTTTAATTATTTGAGTCTGATATTTTTTATCTGCTTACCATTACAATGAGTCTACAATCAATATTTTGACTCTCCTCACTCCATTATAAGGCAAATACAAAAGTAATAAAGAGTTTTAAAGTAAAGCATTTCCACCTCATCATGTTTGAGATCATAACTAAACTTCCAAATATCCTGCTTTCTGTGGGGAGTGTCATGGTCTCCCTGTGTTAACTTGCAGGGATAACAGGGTCTTTCTCCAGCTGCATCTCTGGCTGGACTTTCAGCAATCACTGCTGCCCAAGCTAATGCTGCTGGTGTTGAAATGAGCCACAGAGACATTAACAGTGGCACTGTCTATAATAAATTAAAATTCCTATGCTTACACTACCTGCAAGCCTCAGAGAGCAACAAGTGGGTGGGATTCACAGTGCTCCCTAGTGCTCAATCGGATTAGACGTGACATGTACAGCAGTTGCCACTCCATGAAACATGACGAAAAACTTAGGGTTATAGAAACAGAAATGGACAGATGATAGAGACATCCACTCCCTTGTTTTGACCCAGCTCCTGCAAGGGCGCATACAATACAATACAATACAATTTATTTTTTGTATAGCCCAAAATCACACAAGAAGTGCCTCAATGGGCTTTAACAGGCCCTGCCTTTGACAGCCCCCCAGCCTTGACTCTCTAAGAAGTCAAGAAAAAACTCCCAAAAAACACTTGTAGGGGAAAAAATGGAAGAAACCTTGGGAAAGGCAGTTCAAAGAGAGACCCCTTTCCGGGTAGGTTGGACGTGCAGTGGGTGTCAAAAAGAAGGGGGTCATTACAATACAGTACAATACACAGAACAGAACAAATCCTCAATACAGCATACAAATAAACATTTTAGAAGTACGGAGTAGAATTTAACAGTAGATGATATAACATAATATGATTTGGATTTGTCCTGGAGACCTCATTCATCAAGCTGCCTGCCTGATTTGGCCATTCCACAGCTGAAATAGCGCTAATCCGATGAAAGGAACCCTTCTTTCCCACGATTCCTGTGATCCTCCATCAGGGATGACTTTACCTTAGGCAGACAAAACAACTTGGCAGGTGAGCTGTGGCACCAAGTACCACATTTGAGTACCGAGAAGAGAAACAGAATAGGTGAGGTTTAATAACAAATTATAACTATCATGTTACTTATGTTTTAGTGCTAATGACTAACAACAGAGATGCAATATGTACAGTTAATCAGCAGCTCTAGTCAGGGTGTGCTAAACTGAAGTAGTGAGTCTTCAGCTGGGATTTAAATGCTGAGACCAAAGGGGCATCTCTTATAGTAGTAGGCAGACCATTCCACAGTTTAGGGGCCCTGTAACTAAAAGCTCGACCTCCCGCTGTTATTTTATTAATCCTTGGAATCATAAGCAGACCGGCATCTTGAGATCTTAATGTGCATTCTGGTTTGTAAGTCATGATAAGTTCAGACAAGTAAGCCGGACCTTGGCCATTTAATGCTTTATATGTTAAAAGGAGGATTTTAAAATCTGCCTTAAACTTAACCAGGAGCCAGTGTAAGGATTTAAGAACTGGAGTTATGTGTTCGTATTTTCTTGTTCTTCTAATAATTCTTGCAGCAGCATTTTGGATTAATTGTAGGCTGTATAAAAAACAGTTTGAACATCCAGTGAACACCATATTGCATTAGTCAATCCTACTAGAAATAAATGCATGAATTAATTTCTCAAAATCCATAATCAGGTTGAGCTGCCACTTCCAGAAATAGTAGCACAAAGCTTCAATCTTCCACTTAATTTTCAAAAATTCCCTTTGAATTTGAACTTCATTGCCATTCGACATAGTTTCTAGGATTTTCCTTGGTGTTATAATCCATACATGTAAAAAGATAAGTACAATTAAACAACACAATATACAATACACGACACTATCAATATATTATGTACATTAGTAGTGAAAAGAATATTACACAAAACACAAATAAACAGTATTCTCCACAATGTTTGGGGCAAAGACATGTTGTTCCTTGATTTCCCCCCATCCCACTCCCCAGTTTAAAATTATAAATCAAACAATTCAGGTGTGATTAAAGTGCACATTGCAGACTTTCAGATAAGGGTATTTACATGCATTTCGGTCACACTGTGTACAAATGGCATTTTTTCTACATGGATTCCCCATTTCAGTGCATCATGTTTGGGACGTGGCAATGTCGGGTATATTACAGCAGTCATATTTAGTACTTTGCTTCATATTCCTTGCATGCAATGACTGCTTGAAAACTGTGATTCATAGACATCACCAGGCACTGAGTATCTTCTCCAGTAATGCTCTTCCTAGCCTCTAATGCAGCCATCTTAAGCTCTTGCTTACTTTGCTGGCTTGCCCCCTTAAGTTTTCTTTTTAGAATACTTGGTGGGCTTTGCCTCCCTGGTCACTTCGCTTGCAAATTCCTTTCCCTCCCATCAGCGCTATGCACCATTGTGAAGAGGGGGGCAGGACGCACTCCAAGGAGTTGCAGCCGCTCCTCCGAAACCCCTCTTAAACGGTGATACAATGGGAAGCAAATAACAGTTGTTTTTTTTACCTCCTCTTTGTTCAATCAGCTGCTGGCTTGCTGCTGCTCCTGCTGTGTGCTGTGATCTACATTTCATGCGGCGCTTCAAATGTTTTAAAGCCTGTACAGCACAAACACTATGCAACCTCTTTTCGCTGTTCCGTTATTTCACTGAGTAATATTTTCCGTTTGTTTGCACTAATGTGATCTTTGCTCTCATTTTTTTGAGACTTTAGAATTTTCCTACTTCCATTATCTCTAACCTGATCTGCATATGTAGCACGGGTCTTGTTTCCAAAGGTTGTAAGTATGATGTGACTTGTCTGTCTTGCGGGATGTGAAAGTGTCTCTATGTTTTTCTTCAAAAGATCGCTCTTCTAAAGAGCACATCTCGTATTGTCGCAAGATATTTTTATAATAGAGAGCTGTAAGGCAAGCTGAACTGGATTTAAATCAGGTAACTGGCTGGGCCATTCAAGGGTTTTCCATTTTTTATCTCCTGTGTTGCCTGAGCTATACAGTATGTTTGGGATTATTACCTTGTTATACGATGAATCCCCATCCAAAGAGTTTGGAGGCATTTACTGGAACTTGAACAGATAAGATGTTTCTATACACCTGAGAATTCCTTTTGCAACTGTCGTCAATAGTTCCATTATTAATAAAGATATTAAGTGTGGCAGTACACATAGCAGCCATACACACCCAAACTATAACACTCCACCATTTGTAAAAGATGACATGGTTTGCTTTGGATCTTGGATCTCTTCCCCACACTTTGCTCTTGCCATCACTTTGATACAGGTTCATCTTTGCCTTGTCTGTCCAAAAAGGCCTTTTTCAGAATTCTGCAGGTTCTTTTAAGCCTGTTTTTGTAAGCTGTAATCTGCCCATCCTGCTTTTGTGGCTAACTAGTGGTTCACATCTTGCAGTGTGGCCTCTGTCTTTCTGTTCATGAAGTCTTCTGCAGATAGTCGTCTCTGACACATCCACATCTGCCTACTGATCTGGTGTTTGGGGCTTTTTCTTTACTGTAGTGAGGATTCTTCTGTCATCATAAGGAGGTCTTTGTTGACCTACCAGTCCCTTTGCCATTACTGAGCTCACAAGTGTTTTCTTTCTTTTTACTGATATTCCAGACAGATATTCCTAAAACCTTACATAATCCTAAGATTTTAACAATGTCTCTAATTGTTTTATTGCTTTTCAGCTTCATAATGGTTTCTTTTATCTTTCATTGGTGCAGCTCTGTCCTCATGTTGAACTATGGCAGCTACAGACACAAAGTCTAAAAGCAAGCCTTAAGTATCTGATACCTGCACCAATGAAACAAAGAAACACTTGAGTAGTCACAAACACATGTGATGCCAATTGCACATTAATCACGTCTGAATTGTTTGATTTGTAATTTTAAACGTGGAGCAGAAGGGTAACTCAAGGAAAAACATGTCTTTGTCCCAAACATTTTTGAGGACGCTGTATAAAACAACATAGTAAAGCAGAATTGCATTTCTGTTCAGTAATACATGTATCAAGTAAGTCATTACAAAGTAAGCACAAAATAAACATAATTTAGATTGGATGGAGACATTTATAATTCAGCAAAAGACTGAGATGAATCAGGAACTGTGTTTAACTGTTGTGACTGCAGTAGGAAAGAAACTTTATATGTCTATTAATTCATGTTTTTAAGTGACCAGTAGCATATCCTCAATGCTAAAAACAGAAAGAGATGGTTGCCTGGGTGAATGTAGTATTTGATTATATTTCCAGCACATTTCCCAAAGCGTGATGCATACAGGACCTAATGGAATCTAATTTGAGGCCTACAGTCTTTTCTGCTGCCCTGATAACATGCTGCAGTTTACAGTTCGAATGAGCCGTACTGGACTGTTATGGAGAAAGTGTGGATGCTTTTAATAACAGCTCTATAAATGTGTACCATCAGTTATCCTAAACTTCACAATCATTTCTACTATTTTCAAGGAATTCAAGTTAAGATTGTTAAGCCAGCCAATTCACCCTTCTCTGATATGGTGCCTTTCCCTTCTGTGGCCAGGCCAATCAAGGCGGTGGAATAATCAAAATTATTGCTGCATGTGCACCGGAAAACAATGAATGTGGTCTTAAATTTAATTTCATCATATTTTGAAATGTTAGAGGAGTCCCATGAAGCCCAAATGGATGTATGAAAAATCAGGCAATACATCTGGGGTACAGAGGGCTTCCTTCCTATAACCTGCCTATACTAATGGCTCTTACCAATATTGTTAGGACAGATCTAGAGTACTGTTTTATCTTGGCTGTATGCATTTATTCTGATGCATATTAACAAAAGACATTGCAACTGCATCAAATGTTGAAACTTAACTGCCCAACATCAATATAAAACCTGATACTACCATGAAGTTTGGGAACAATAACAACTGGGCTGTATCAGTCAGTGCAAGATTCCCTGATTAGACCCAGTTCTGTTATTTCTTTAACCCCATCCTTAATTGTGGTATGTCAAACTTCAGAAAATGAACAGTCTTTTACACCTAGCTCAATTATTATCTTATGTTTCGAAAGAAGAGACGTATCAGTTAAGGAGGAAAACATCATCGTATTTTCTCCAAATGTTACATCAGCCCCCATAATCACTGTCGGTTTGACATCCATTGTGTTATTGCCCGCAAGGAAGTCTGTTTTACTGTAATGAATGCTCATTTCATTTCACTCTATTAACAAATTTAATGTGCAAAATGTATAGAAATCTCTACTGCCATTAAATCGCTAGTACTCACTCTTTCTTGGAATTTATGAGAGTCAATCAGAACGCAGAGAAGGGACACTCCTTAGGAACCAATTTGTCATCGTGGAAACCTTCTTGCATTTTTCCTGCTTTTAGTGGATCTTTTGACTCTTATATTAGATCTTAAACCCATACATTTAGGTGTTATGCTCATTCTCCTCTGCCTCTAGTGTTGATATGGAGAACTGTGAGAAATTTAAGATACAACCCATTTTGGATTCCCACTGGTCACTGTTATGGTGTGATTGTTATTAATTTTGGTTTCTCTTTTTGTACTGTCTTTGGAAGACTTTTTGACTCTTATATCAGGTTTAGAATGAGAGGATTTTGAATTTCTTAATTGAATTATTGGGATATTTTATTTACGACAAGCACTGCCATTTTGTGGTGTGATTGTTTTCATGTTCCTAGTTTATCAACCCGAAAGGCCACGGTTGGTGACATCATCGAATTTGTAAACATAAGAGTCGAAATGAAAATTAGCTTTTTATTTCAGTTTGTTAGTGTGTGTTTATTTTGTGCTCTTGGCTAACAATTCTAGTGTAATGGCTTTTGACTTCAATTTAAGCTTCTGTCTTTGGTTTTGACAATCGTGCTGCTGGCTTTCTGGTAACAAATCTTGCTGTCCCACGTTTCATGTCCTATCTCCTGCTCCATTTTTAAAACAAGCGTTGTGTTTTCTCATTCAAGGCACTAAATAAAACATCAAGCAAACCCTGAGTTTCTCAGTGAATGACAGTAGCCAGAATGCTAGCAGATACTGTATACAATATACCAAGAAAAGCGGCTTTCTGAGCCATTCAACTTGTGAGAATTTTGTTAAAATGTACCATTAAATAATGTGTCTGAAGATGATATTCAGTCATTCTCAATTTTTCACATGCTTATCATTATATAACTCAGTTGTTGAATTTGCTTTACAAATGAGAATTATCTAGAAATACCAAGGAGCTTGTTCTACTATTGCCAGGATATATCTAACTGTACTCCCTATCTCTGACTTGAAGAGCAGACCCACAAGTTTTGTCCAAAGATTTCAAATGAAACTTGAATGTTCAGTAAAACAATCAAAGGGAATGATGAGATTAGGTAATCTGAAACTCAGAAAACCATTTGCAGAAATTCAGCAGAATCTTTTGTTATACAATCTTAAATTATTCTTCTTTAAAGACACTTTATGGTTCTTTACTGGGTTACATGGTTCCTCGTAGAACTATTGCTTAACAAAGCACCCTTTCATTCTGGGAAGGGTTCTTTTCATATGAAGCTGGCTGTTTGTGTTTCGAAAAGCTTCCTAATATGTAGAAAAAGCTGAAATATGTAATGTTTAATTTCTGGACTTAGCCTGTGTTGTTGTAGTCAGTATGAGTCCTTTTAAAAATCATAACCCATTGGTATTTCACAAACCTATCACCATCTGCTAATGGGTATTTATTGTATGAAGCCTGTTATGGATCTAAGTACATAAATGATCTTTCTGGAAACTTTCATTTGGATGGGTCTTTTGGGAAGCAAAAATGGTTCTCTAATGGCATTGTTCTGAAGAACCACTCTGGCACCTTTATTTTTAAGAGTGTAGTTACACAATTAATCTATTGTAGGATCTTCTCCTTAGTCTTTTTAGTCTCCCTGAACAGCATACAGTATGCCAACAGACAAAAATGAAACAGAATTCTTAACTTTACAGTATAGTGTGCTTCAGAGTAGCCAAACTCCAAGTTTCACTTTCTTAAGACAATAAATCAAGGTTGAAAATAAATTGTTTCCGTGCAGCTTTTGAGCATTATGTAGTCCACAAGGACTCCTACTCACCATACTCCTATAACAGAAAAAGGGGGTTGAGAAAAATGAATGGATAATAAATAGAATTAATTTGAGATGTTCTATACAAATACAATATTCAAAATGAATAAATAATATTAATAATTGGGGTTAACGTGATTTTAATACTTTGACCCTTGGGAAATTATACTGTACAGTTCATGTCTATCTTCTGATAAAACTCAGCAAGTATTTGCAGAATTTCAGAATTGCTAAGGTCAAGGGCAGAAGATTCAGAACTTTGGGATATTTCCCTTAAGTAATATGTACTTTGACAAACACTAATGACAGTAGCTGCAAGGAAAAAATTAAATGGAATTACGTAGTGCAAGTGCACAGTGGAACCTGCTTTGCTTTCCTCACTTGTCTTCAAGTAAAATGAAAAACCATGTCTAAAACAAGCCTACTTCTGTCTCAGAGGAAATGTGTTTGCAAATGGAAAATCGAATAAAAGGAACTGAATGGCAGAAAACTTCATGTAACAGGAGCACAGCTGAAGTACCATTGAGAAATGGAAGCAATATACCGTCTTTTCACTCAAATCTATCAACATCTAATTTGTATCAACCTATTCTGTCCCGTATCAATCTGATAAAAACACCTTAGTGTGCAAACAAATTAAATGTCCCTTTTCAGGTGGCTCATCCTGTCTCTTTGGCAAACAGGTTTATGTGCATTTCAAACTGAAGAATTCTATAGTGACAGTATAAAGGTTATTGGCAGAGTCAGACTGGTGGCTGCTACCGTTTACAAAGCATTCAAAGTGTAGCCATTAAAGTTCACTTTCGGGAAAAGTTTGTGCATAGCAAACCACTGAACATGGAGCGAAGTGGAGGCAGGTATTCACAACAGACCTGACAGCAGCACATCTTGATAATGCAGATATAAATGCTCCTGGAACTTAAGAGACTGGCATTCACTTCTGTAGTTTAGCCTGCTTTCTGACACAAACGCCACATTATAATCTACTGTATATATCTATATATTGTATTGGTTTGAGATTATTAATTTATCTGTGGCTATTATTTATGAGGTATAATTTGTCCCAATCCCAAACTTTAAGATAACCCACTATCCCAGGTTACATCACATCTTGTGTACAGAGTCTAAAGCAGTGGTTCCCAAACTCGGTCCTGGGGACCCCCTGTGGCTGCAGGTTTTTGTTCCAACCAGACTCCTAATCAGGGACAATACCTGATAGCGCTGATCTCATTTAATTAGCTGGTATTTTTTTTTCTTTTATTCGACATTCAGAAAAGCTTAGCAGCATGATTTTTTTACATGTATAAGATATTTAGAAATATTTCTGCTTTTGCTATAATGCTTAACTCTGTTTTGTTGATTTCATTATACTTTGCCCTTTCTCTGTGCAGTTTTCCCCCCTTTGTTGTATCTTATTAATGACAATTTAAAACGAGCAGATCAGACACCCAGGCAAACATCACTGAATAATCAAAGGCTGCAGCCACTAATTAGTAAAAATTGGATTAATTAAACAATTACAAGACCTAGAAAAGTAGAATGAAAATCAAGATGAAAATACTGTTAAAAAGAAACAAAAATACATTATTCCTATATAACTGCTTGGTACATTTTAATATTTTTGTTTTTTTTAGCAAACTTAGTTTTCTAATTTCTATATTGTTCCCAAAACACAGAGCTTGGGAAATATCAGTTCACTTAATTAGCCCAGGAGTCCAATTAAAAACAGAATCTGGTTGGAACAAAAACCTGCAGCCACAGGGGTCCACCAGGACCGAGTTTGGGAAACACTGGTCTAAAGGGAAGAATTGATCAAAATGAAGTGTGATTGATATTCAAAGTACCTAAACAGCCAACTTTAATGATCCCTTCAGCTGGCTTTGCGTCAGCACAGGGGCAGCACCTTTATATACCTGAGTATTGCATATTTGGTTCAAGTGCACACAAACATCTCAAAGAAGCACCAAACTAGTGCAGCTTTTTCAGACTTTCCTATACTTTATATGCTACTGCCACCTACCAAACATCTGACAATATTTACTCTAAGAAATAGTGAGAATGAAGATTAACATACAGGAGCAAATATTTTTCCCAGTAGTGCACATTAAATAAAGCATTAGTTAACCTACTTAATCCATTTTTGACCCACTTTGCACTACAGAATTTCATGCTGGGCGCTCAGATATCTTTCAGTCTTCTCCCGTCTTAAAGGCTCATCCTACAGGCTTTGATACACTAAAGGCAATGAGAGACTGTCTGCATCTGTAGAACTCCTTGTCCTTGCTTATGTTTAAGTGTACACATGTTCCCTTTAATTAGGGCTGATGGCTCCCATGGCTTTGCCAAGCAGCAATTAAGAAATTTGCTTTAAACATTAAAGAAAAATGCTACACCAAGGAAAGGGAAAACATCCTAGTTTCTTTTTGAAGTCATGAGCAGCTAAAGCATAAATTTTGGCAGTTGAACATACTTAGCTCTTAGAATTCAGAGTCAAGGGTGTCTTTAGCCTCTAAATTGTCCATTTATTAGCAAGCAGATGCAGAATACAAGCACTGCAGCAGCTTTGCTTACTTTGAAGATTCACTATTGGATGAAATATGAAATATGCAATAAATTGAGAGTATAGCCTGGCAAAGAAACCACCCCTAGAGTAGACTTGACTCTGGAAATCAAAGATGGCTATTTATTTAATGCGAGACACTTGGGGAGTAGTGTTGATCAGTGAAATTCACCAAAATGTTTTTATAGAAAATTTACTGGGTTTGGTGGTGATCTTGTATGCCAGATTTTTCCATAAAATTTGCCGTGTGGCTGTCTTAGACAAACATTTCTCCCATGATGCTTTGTGAGGCTAGTATGATTAAACAGAGCTGTAGCTGCCATGTTGGATGAGGATGTCATTGCCTGATCTGCACTACCTGTCAGATTTCACACAGAACTTTCACGCATGTGTACTGTAAGTGTACTTCACCACACACTTTACAGCACTACCCAATCTGTTTTGTGCATGCTGGAATAATTTATAGTGTATAAATGCATGCATGCAATCACTACCCGATCAGTATTCCAGCCAGATTTGCATACTGTCTGAAAAAAGTGCAGTATTTTTATTTGAGGGGCACATTAGCTGACCAAAATGAGAATGTTATATTAACAGAATATTATATAACCATAATGAAAATATTATTTTAACATTCAATTTTTGTTGTCCATGGGGGTTATATTCCGGAAAAACCCCACGGATATGGAAAATCGCGAATTGTGAAGCATTGATCCAAATGGAAAAATGATGTTAGGTTTCAGTGGGACACTGGATGTAGGAGGAGGACCGGAAGAGAGAGACAGGGTCAAATAGACTTGCCAGCCCTCTGCTCTCACCCTTTGAGGCTCAGTAATGATCCTTTCACATATTCACCTAAGAAAACCTTATTACATCTTTTACTTCCTGTAGACAGTCAAATTTAAATTGTCTTCAAACCACTCCAACAAAGTCCATGAGTGACTGCAGAAGAGCTGAACCTCACAAAACTGTCCAATCGGTAGTAGTGATGGGCACTGAGTACAAAGGGCAAGGACTTAATAATTGCAAAAAAAGCAGAAGCAGACAATGACCAACAGTGAGTTGGAGCGCTTTGTCAAAGAATTCCAGGCCCTCGATAACCAGATCCAGAAACTTTTCTCCAGACAGAGGCACCTGAGGGAACTGAAGGCTCGCCTACTGAAAGTCTTCCCCAACACCTGAGATCATTGCAGCTAATTGCACTTCAACTCCATACCGTGCCACTCACTTTCAGGGCCAAGTGAATATTACCCCTGCACCTGATCAGAGCAACGACGTCAACATCGAGGGAATCGGCCTGTTTCAGCTGTGCAGGCAGGGGTTGAAGTCTAGATCACCTCCATCAGCCCAAGCAAGCATCTCCACCCAGAACTGGTTCGACCCTCTCCGCTCCCCTACTGTTCTTTGGTGATTTATTTGTGATTACAGATTCTATCATACAAGATCTAAACATTTCTGGGCCTAAACAGAATTCTTTTGTTTCTTGTTTTCATGGTGCTTGTGTTTGAGATGTTATGAGAAGAGTACTGATAGTCTTCGAGAGGCACAAGAACAGGGCAGTGGGATCCATTGCTATACATGCTGGAGTAAATGACATGAAATACCGACAGTCAGAGATTCTTAAGGCGGACTTCGCAGCACTTATTAATGCCATGAAGGAGAGGGCCCTGGCTATGAGAATCTTCACCCCAGGTCCCGTACCTGTGGTTAAAAGATCAAATGAGTACTACAGTCATCTGCTGGCATTAAACATCTGGTTGAAAGGCTTCTGGGACAATACATCGGGTCTGTGGACAACTGGGATCTCTTCTGGAAGAGGCACATTTCTTCAGGCAGGGTGGTCTGCATTCTAAAAGATTTGGCCCCTGGGTCCTCTCTGAAAATATCTCTAAGGTAATTCATGTCTCTTGACTATGTACTTTTAATCCTAATTCTTTTCATAATGTCTTGCTAGGACATAATGACTCTAGCAAATTCTTCCTAAAGAGTACACTGCATCAATACTTTAATAACCAACCTCAGTTGATGTAAAAAATTCAGACAGTGCAGAATAAATGCAAATAATTTAATTGCCATTTCACCTCAATTTGTGCAATTTATTAAAATTATAAAACAGACTAAGGCTTAAATAAAAAATCCACACAAAGTGGCACTAATACAAATAAATTAATTACCATTTCCAACAGTCGTAACACTCTTCCAAGACCTTAAATATGGCCTTATTAAATGTTAGAGCATTAACCAACAAGACGTTTTCCATCAACGATTTTATAAGTGATAGGAAAATCGATTTTTTTTGCATCAAGTGAAATGTGGCTTAACTCTGATGGTGCGGCTGTTTTAATCGAATCTGCACCTCCGAATTACAGCTTTACTCATGCGGATTGCCAAGGTAAGAAAGGTGGTAGTTTAGCCAATATTTACTCAAGCTGGTTAAAGTTTAAAGATGGCAGCTTTGGTACATTCGAGTCTTTTGAGTATCTTGCTGTTGTTATTCATGGAGTTTCTCAGTCTTTAGTATTGTTCATGTATAAACCTCCTAAATACCATGCATCTTTCTTTGAGGAATTCTCAGACTTAGTGACAATTATAATTACCAGCTATAACAGATTCCTAATAGTTGGCAACTTTAATTTTCATATTGATAATCAGTGTGACCTGAAAGCAAAAGAATTTATGAGCCTCCTGGACTGACTTGATCTGAGCCAGCATGTTTGCCAGCCAACACACAAAGGAGGGCACACATTGGATTTAGCGATTACTAAAGGACTAAAAGTTGATGTAAGGCAGATCATCAATATCGGTTTATCAAATCATTTTCTCTTACTATTTAACATAGAAATACTGATGGATAAAATTAATGAGAATCATTCTTAAAAAATGCTTCTTTGATTCATCTGCAACTTCAAAGTTTACAAACATTTTAAGCAACCAGTCCGTTTGTAGTGCTTTCTACAATTGTGATGATAATGCAAAGAGTAAGATGGAAAATTGTAATATTAAAGTGAGAGCTGCCATTGACTTACTTGCTCGTGAAAGGACAGTTAAAAAATCCTCCAGCACTGTTACACTATGGAAGACCCAAAGGGTGTTTGATTTATAGAAAACATGCCAGAGAGCTGAGCGTACATGAAGAAAATCTAAATTGATTATCCACTATGAGATATGGATGGCAAAAATAACAGAATACAGCAAAACAGTCTGTCTTGAAAAGGTGGTGCTATTTCTCCAAAAATTATAAATAACAATGCTAGTAATCCAAGAGTTTTATTCTCTACAATTGATTGTTTGCTAAACCCAGGTCACTCAATGGAATGACCCCAAAAAACTTCCAATGAAACTTATAACTATCTATATATATAATTCACTAAGGCAAGATAACCATGGAAAGCACGCCGGAAGGGGCGTGGATTCACTAAGCCGACAAGTAAGACACCTATGGCGCACGCAGGAAGCAGCGACGCTAACCAACTCCAAGACCATTGGATACGACGACAACTTGCAGAGCCACGGCCACCAACTCGGACGCGACGACACAAAAAAAACGGTGTCATTTATATTCGTCTGTCGTAGAGGCCACATGCATCTCCGAGCCACGTTGACTGTTCATAGAGGCATGTTTCTCGCGGAGGTGAATCGCCATATGCAGCGTGTAAAACGGTTTGCGAGGGGTATCCCATGGGATCCTTAAAACAATCCTTTACAACTGAGGTTAAAACACAATGAAGTAAGCAGTCTTTAAAAAACGAGTTTTCGGTTATGACGCACGACCGCGTGCACCATAGCAAACTGTTTTACACGTTACATACAACAATTCGCATCAGCAACAAACATGCGTCTTCTTAGATGCTCCTGCAGGAACACGAAAGACATTTCCCTGACCACCAACACTCCTTTTTCACCGGCCCACGTCTACCCTCGCTCTCTAGGCATTCACTCTGCCTGCCCATGTGCCCAGACACAAAAACTCACCGACCACCCAGTTAGTCCCTTTCGTCTGTGCTAGGAGTCCACATGCACGTCTGAGCCACGTTGACTTTCATTATTCTTTTCAGTTTCGGCACCCGACCGCGTCCACCATGAAAAACCATACGAAGGGAACAACGAAGCCCCACCTCACTACTACCGTGGTCGGGTGTCTTGGTGGATTATATATAGAAAAGCAGCCACAACCGCACAGAGCAATGAAAAGTCTACGTGAGTCACAGGTGCATCTGGACTGTGCAAAGACGACAACGACTCAAATGCCGAGTTGGAGGTGGGCAAATGAGCAGGCAGAGCTTACTGAACGAGAAATTCAGTCACGGACGATTGTGTGTTGGTTCATTCCGTGCATTGTTACAATGTTGCTTTTCTTGCTGATTTATTACATTACCGATTTTTCAAATGTTAATTTTCTCTCTGTGCTCATCATTAAAAACCGGCCTGATTATGCGGCGTATCGTACGCCGCGGGTTGGCTAGTATTTTTTAATCACAAAATTAAGGACATTAGAAGTAATATAGTACATCCCCCAGGTACTGATCCTCTTAAACCCTAGTATTCCATTTTAAGCAAATTAAATTCTTTCACCAGGATAGATTTACCCAAGTTAAATAAAATAATTTCTCAACTGAGAACCTCCTCCTGCGTCCTTGACCCAATTCCAACATGTTTTTTCAAATAAGTATCTGATGGGCTAACTGAGGGTGCTCTTGACATAGTAAATTCATCATTAGATATGGAGGTTTTCCCAGACTGTACTTTTGTTAAACCCCTGCTCAAGAAAAATAATCTTGACTCCTGTGTTTTTGAAAATTTTAGACCTATTTCTAACCTGCCCTTCTTTAGTAAAATCCTAGAAAAGGCAGTCATTATGCAGCTAAATGATCACCTGAATAAACATGCTGTTCTTGACAAGTTTCAGTTGGGTTTTACATCAAATCACAGTACAGACACTGCAATTGTTAAAGTAGTAAATGACCTGCAGGTTACTGCAGACAGAGGCCATTTAAATGTTCTCATCCTCATAGATCTAAGTACTAAATTTGATACCATTGATCACAATATTCTTATAAATTACCTTAGTCAGTGGGTGGACGTCTCTGGCAGTGTCTTAAATTGGTCTGAATCCTACTTGACAGGTAGAAAATCTTTGTTAGTCGTGCTAATTATACTTCAAAGACAGATGATATTTTATTTGGTGTTCCACATGGGTCTATCCCGAGTTCACTGCTCTTTTCGATCTACATGCTTCCAATAGGTCAGATTATCTCAAGGCATAACGTGACATAACATATCAAGGCATAACATAGCTACCATAGCTATGCTGATGACACAAATGTATTTATCAATAGCGCCTGATGACCCAACTCTTTTGTTTCACTGACACAATGTCTTACTTGTGTTTCTGAGTGGATGAGTAGTAATTTTCTCAAACTAAATAAGGAAAACTCGAAAATCTTAGAGATTGGCAAAAATTGATATAATGAGGGTATTAGAAATAAATTTGATCCATTAGGCTTAAAAGTCAAGACAGAGGTAAAGAATTTAGGGGTAAATATTGACTATGACCTAAATTTTAAATCACACAGATTGCTAGGACAGCATTTTTTCACTTAAGAAATATAGCAAAAGTTAGATCTCTTATAACTTTGCAAGATGCTAAAATGAAAGACTTTCAATCAATTGCAACTTGTGCAGAATGCAGCTATTAGAATCTTAACTAGGAAAAGAAAATCCAAGCACATCTCTCCAGTTTTGATGTTACTACATTGGTTACCAGTGTCATTTAGAACTGACTTTAAAATACTGCTTATGGTTTTTAACATATAAAGCATTAAATGGCCAAGGTCCGGCTTACTTGTCTGAGCTTATCATGACTTACAAATCAGAGCACACATTAAAATTTCAAGATGCCGGTCTGCTTATGATTCCAAGGATTAATAAAATAACAGTGGGAGATTAAGCTTTAAGTTGCAGGGCCCATAAACTGTGGAATGGTCTGCCTGCTACTATAAGAGATGCCCCTGCGGTCTCAGCTTTTAAATCCCAGGTGAAGACTCACTACTTCAGTTTAGCATATTCTAACTAGAGCTGCTGATTAACTGTAAAGATTGCATCTCTGTTGTAAGTCATTAGCACTAAAACATAAGAAACATGATAGTTATAATTGGATACTAACCCTCACCTATTCTGTTTCTCTTCTCGGTACTCAAATGTGGCACTTGGTGTCACGGCCCACCTGCCAAGTTGTTTTGCTTGCCTAAGGTAAAGTCATTCCTGATGGAGGATCACAGGAATCATGGGAAAGAGGGGTCCTTTCATTGGATTAGTGCTATTTCAGCCGTGGAATGGCCAAATGGGGGAGGCAGCTTGATGGATGAGGTCTTCAGGACTCTAAACAAATCCACATCATATTTATGTGATATCAACCAACCAACCATTATCCAACCCGCTATCACCTAATTACAGGGTCATCTATTGTTAAATTCTACTCCATACTTCTAAAATTTTTATTTTTATACGTTATTGAGGATTTGTTCTGTTCTGTGTATTGTATTGTGTTGACCCCCTTCTTTTTGACACCCACTGCACGCCCAACCTACCTGGAAAGGGGTCTTTCTTTGAACTGCCTTTCCCAAGGTCTCTTCCATTTTTTCCCCTACAAGGGTTTTTTTCGGAGTTTTTTTCTTGTCTTCTTAGAGAGTCAAGGCTGGGGGGATGTCAAGAGGCAGGGCCTGTTAAAGCCCATTGAGGCACTTCTTGTGTAATTTTGGGCTATACAAAAAATAAATTGTATTGTATTTTATTGTTTACAAAGCCTTGAATAATATTGCTCCAAATCGTAACCTTAGATCTTCAAATGAGGGTCTGCTTATATTTCCAAGAGGTAAACTTAAAAGAAGTGGTGAGGCAGCCTTCTGCTGTTATGCACCTGAAATCTAGAATAGCTTACTAATAGAAATTTGCCAAGCTAATACTGTGGAGCACTTTAGCAAACAGCTGAAACACATTATTTAATGGGTTTTCTCATAGCTTCATTTTAGTGTAACCCTGATGTTGTGTATATGTATTTTCTTTTTTTTTTTTTTATTTTCATGGCTCCATGAATCCGTACTAACCCCTACTTTCTCTGCTGTTCTTTTTCCAGTTTTCTGTGCAATCTGCACCACCACCACCTGATCAAAGTACCTTACAGTCCCTACATTGATGGATTAAAGGCCAGAGGTCCAAATGACCATCATCGTCTAATTCTTCCATGTGAAGCCTGTAAACCATACGGACTGATTGAGATCATTTATGTCAGGTAGAATGCCTAGTGGGGCTGGGCAGTCTTGTGACCCCTGCAGATTTTGTTTTTTTTTTCTCTAGCCCTTTGATGTTTTTTTTTTGTTTTTTCTCTCCTCCCTGGCCATTGGACTTTATTCTTTGTTTATTAGTATTGGCTAATTTTAATTTTATATTTTTTCTTTTTTAGTTTGACCTACATCATTTGTATGAAAACATGCTATGTAAATAAATGTTGTTGCAAGCTTATTTCTTGTTTGCAGTGAAAAACTAGAATCCTTGAACCCTATCACAAATGGGGTTCAACAGCTTCGCTATCTCTCTTGGCACTGAGGGGAAAAAATTGATCCATTCGAATGGGACCTGTTATTGATCAATTTCACGATTAGCCTCTGGGAATAGTTTTTTTTTCTGCTGTGCTAGGCTGCAAATACAACCCGCTGATACCTGTCTCTGCCCCATCCCGTGGTCCACAGAGACTACCTTTTCTGCAAAGAGGTTCAAATAGATTGTGGGGGTTGTGAATGGGTTTCATTTCTATAACAGCGGATATGCAAATCCACTTAAATGGAATCTCCAAATAATGAGGATTTACTGTACTTTGTCTGCGGTGGGTTGGCACCCTGCCCAGGATTGGTTCCTGGCTTGTGCCCTGTGTTGGCTGGGATTGGCTCCAGCAGACCCCCGTGACCCTGTGTCCGGATTCAGCGGGTTGGAAAATGGATGGATGGATGTACTTTGTTGTTATGCATATATTCATCATACATTGTATGTTCACTAGATTAAGCATGTTATAGTCCTTGCTATGTACCACAGATCAGGTAGTGACAGGGACAGACCCTACTCAGAGTCACTTTAAAGACTACTGCACCATTATAATCCATTCAAAACTAGTTCAGTTTCTCCTTCCCTAGTGAATTCAATGCATTTCATCAAGTTTGAAAAAAATCATGAATATTTATGCATTATCACCAAATTTGAGGTGAAGCAAACTAAGAAGTTTGCACATCACCAGGGGCCTCATGTATAACGCCGTGCGTAGAACTCTCACTATAACATGGCGTAAGCACAAAAGCCGAAATGTGCTTACGCACAGAAAAATCCAGATGCAGGAATCTGTGCGTACTCCAACTTCCACGTTCTTCCGCTACAGACATCCCGATCAGTGTGAAAACTAACGCTCGTGCACGCGCATTATGTAACGCCCCAAATCCTCCCAGAATTACGCCTATTTGAATATGCAAAATAATATAAATCGCCCATAAGCGCAGCCTTCTGTGAAAAGACAATGGGAAAAGCACGGGGGGGAAACATAAGAATTTCAGCGAATACCAAGTGGAGGCAAAGGAAAAACATACTATTTGTTCAAATAAACCGTGGTATAATCAACAAAAGGAAGTTGATCGAGTGGCATAGCGTGTTGGAGAAACATGAAAGCTCACATTCACAAATCGCACAGTGCCGGAAATAAAAAAGAAGTCACATATCAAAGTCGCCGTGGAAAGCCGAGTTGTAGCCCACTGTCTGAGTGTCATATGAAAGCTTATTAGGGTACAGAGAAAAAAGGCACACAGTGGGGAAAAAGCACGGAATGTCCACTTCAATCTCGACATTTCCACTTTAATCACGTAGTTTATTTTGTCATTAAAGTAGAACATCATAAAATTCATCTTAAAATCGTTTAATTAACCAGTTTCTAAAATCACATCGTAATTAAAGTAGCACATTAAATGCTTTGTTTTGTATTTGATTTTCTATGTGCTCTATGTGTGTGAATCACTACTTGCTTCTTAAAACGGCTCTCTTCCTCCAACTGGACACAGAGTCCATTACATTTGTGATATTACAGCTCTCTGAATAACTAAAATACTGAGATGTATACATGATATCATTTTTATGATGATAGGAGTTAAAGCACGTTATTAAACATGTGTTTCACTTCGATGAAATAATTTATTGCAGCAGTACTCAGCGGCGGCTCTAAGCTTGTGGTGGCACTGGGCAGAGGAAGAATCGGTGGCTCCTTTGCCCGCCAATGTCATGCACGGTGGATGGCCACGTCTGTTGCAGACACTGCATAGCCGCCTCGTGCTCATGACACAAGCATTTAACTTTTGACGAAATTTGTTGCTGCGTTTTTAGCTGTGTTGTTATTTTATCTTTCTGTTTTATATTCAATATATGTTGGCGTGGCCGCCCAAAAGTCCTTGCTTTTCTTTCCCCAAGTAACCGATCGCCATACAATCAGCTCTGTAATAGACGTTAAGCCATCTGTAAGCTTAGCGCCGATTCTTCAAAACGTTTAAAGAACATTGAAATATCTTCGTAGTACATGTTTAATTATTCTATCCTTAACGACACTCCCAGTGAAGAATATAGATTATTTAAATGAAGTTATATTTGTATAATTTAACAAACATATTTTGCTGCATTTCACCTTAAAAATGATATCGTCATCATATGTAAATACGCGCTTTATAAAGTGGCTCAGGTTATGTAATATTATAACTGTAGTGCAAGTTTACAGTGGGGTGATTGTACTTATAAGTACAAGCAGTTCTACAAGGAGCACTTGATTGGCTGCATTTAAAATTCTTGGGATGAAACTGTTTCTGAACCGCGAGGTCCGTACAGGAAAGGCTTTGAAACGTTTTGCCGTGGCAGAGACAGCGTGTGCTTAATGCCGTATACCGATAATTCTCTTTCCGATCAGCTGCTGCTGTGATTCACACTCAGATACAGTGATATAAATACTCCGAGTGGTGCAGTGAGAGAAATATGGAAAAAGATGATCCGCTGTGGCAACTCCTAACGTGAGGAGCTGAAAGAAGAAGAAGAAGGAGAAGTGAGAGTAACAACGCTAAAGCAGTTATGGTATTTGGAATACTATGGCTATTCCCTGGACCATTATATTGTTACAAGTTAATTACAATCAGATGCATTACACTAATAAACAATATGCGGTTAGTTTCGGTGTATTTATAAAGCCGTGTCAGGAAAATAATGAGTAACCACACAGGAACAGCAGCACTGCTTTGACGCTGGGTGCCGCCAGTCTGAAAAACCGAGCGGAGAACTTGCGTACGACAAGGCATGAGGTACCGTGGAAAAGTGCGTGGCTTTACGCCAAGTGTAGGTTTTATACATCGCGATTTGAACGTGGAAAAGTTCTTACGCAACATTTCTGTGTGTACGCACCGTTTATACATGAGGCCCCAGGTGTAACAAGAAGATCCAATATTCACATGTACAACAATATACTGAACAGAATAGATGTTCTTCTTAGGTATTCATACAAAGATATAGCAAATTGCCCTGAAATGCTGAGAAACTCCGTGCATGTCCATGGTCTTTACTTTACATTTGAAGCATGTTAGTCTAGAAGAACAGGAAATGGAGAATTTTTGAATTTTTCAATTAGAAAATGATGAAAGCAAATTCTCCCAAGACTAGGCATAACACACATTAAAATGTACCTTTAGGCAAGATGAGAGAGTCAATAGTTAGTTACACACAATAACTTCATTTTTATGTTTGCTCTCTCTGTAAGGGCAATTGATCCTAACAGATGAATCTGACACCTTTAGTCAAGGTAACTTACAAGTTCAAAATACATTACAGCTGTTTATAGATATTTTTGACACCTGGAGCCCAGGAGAGTTGCTTAGGGTCACACAGCGAATTACAAGCAGGGAGGAGCCTTTATAAGCACCAGGCCCAGTGCCTTAAGTGGTCCACCACAATATTCGTCTATTGAGCTCTGAAGACAATGGGACTGAAAAAGCAGGGTGACTGCAGAGCCACTGAGGCTGCTCTTCAGAGTTATTAATTTTCTGTGTGCGTTTTACCAAATTGGTACATTTAATTATGGTGGTGTGTGGCAAACAAGGTATTGATTAAAAATGATAAAGGAGAGATTTAAAAGGAAAACTTAAAACACATGCATACTTTTTTATTTAAAAAGTCTGATATTTTCAGGACTTTCTGGTAGTTCTAAATCTTTCCTAATTTCTGCAAGTTTCTGTAATTTTCCTCACTTTCTGTAATAAGTTTTTAAATAGATACAGTACATCTCACATAAGAAGTATTGAGGGAATTCCAGTGTTCAGACTTTAAGCCTTTGGTGTGGGCAGTGGTCTGGTACAGGCAAAAAAACAGAAAAGCAGAATACCATAACCTAAATAGAATGAAACATTTATCTTACCAAGATGTGTTTACTGTATTTATGACAGTTATAATGCTTATGGCTAGACTAATATTCTTTATTTTTATTACTTTATTACTCAAAATATTTTACTATTTTACTGCTCAGAAATTGATAGCAGTGTTAAAAACTCTAAAAGAAAGCAAATGGCTATGACTGCAGAGAAGAGCCTTGGATAATAGTTCAGTGCAGCAATGACCAGAGAGGAAGAATATGTTTATATGTTAATAGGCAGAACTGTGAATTGCAGTAAATAATGACAAAAGTGATAAATGAATGCAGTCGTTCTGTTACAAGTGCTCCGTGGTGCAGTGGTCATTTTAAATAAGTAATCACGCCCCGCAACCGTGCAAACTCTAATCAGATGCGAGAACGCTTTACTCAGAGGATGGCTGTAGGTGCCTGCCTGATCGCAAAGACATGTTGTAACGGCCGACCCCTTACCCAGCTGGCAGCCACACTACCAGGACCTGAGGCCTGGATGAATTACAGAGGAGAACCTAGTTATACCAAGCCGTACCTCTGACAAATAATATTTTCCCCTCTCAATCGACAGTTTAAATGCCTAGGAAGGGGTATGCAAATATAGTCATAAATCAAAAGAAGATCTGGGCTCAGAATTCATTGGCTTCTACGTGGCAGTGAGGAGTGACAAAAGAACCTCGGTGGCAGCCCCTGTGGAAGAACAGCCTGAAGAAGTAAGGCCTGTGCTGAAGAAGTGGGCCGAGGTGTGGACTGAAAAATTAGGAGTCACCTGTGGGGTTACCCACAAGATCCATACCTCGGACAAAATTACAGCAAGGCACCGAGCCTACCGCATTTCTCCACTGAAGAAGGGCATAATTAAGGAACACCTGGATAGAATGCTCGCCGAGGGAATAATCGAGCCATCTTCCTCCTCCTGGGCATCCCCTGTAGTCCTTGTGAAGAAAGCTGATGACACCTATCGTTTCTCTGTGGACTGCAAGGGGGATAACGGGAAGTCAAGCCTGGACCATTATCCCATGCCCCTGGTTCATGAAATTCTGGAGTCACTGCACGGAGCTGCAGTTTTCAGCACACTGGATCTCTGCAGTGGCTACTGGAAGATGCCGATGGACAAGGGGAGTAAGAAGAAGATGGCAGTCATCACCCCGAAGGCTTGTTCCAATAAAAAGCCATGCCTTTTGGGCTTAAAAATGCTGGTGCCACCTTCCAGCAGCTCATGGAACAAGTACTGAGGGGGTTGATAGGCAAGATCTGCTTTGTTTATATTGACAACATCAATTTGTACTCCCTTCTATTAAACAACATCTCCAGGACTTGGACACCATCTTCCAATGATTCCATCAAATGCACCTCACAATGAACAAAAAAAAAAGTACCTTCATTCAACCCCACATCTGCTTCCTCTGGCACACTCTTTCATCAGAGGGGGTCGCTATAGACCCTGAGGAAACCTTGGCCATCCGAGACTACCCCACACCCACGGATTTGAAATCACTATGTTTCCTTGGGTTAGTGGGTTGGTATCACAAGTTCATCCCCAGGATGGCTGATATAGTGACTCCCTTGAATTACTTAAGAAAAAAGATGTCCCTTGGGAGTGGACAAAGGAGTGCCAGGACGCAGTCGAGCAAGTCAAGATCCATCTTCAAAAGCCACCTGTTCTGGCCCAGCCAGATCCACAGCTCACCTTCCAGGTACAGACCGATGCCAGCAAATTGGGGCTTGGCACAGTGCTCACTCAAAAAGTCCACCAGGCAGAACATGTCATTGCATATGCCTCTCGAGTATTGCACGGCACTAAGCTGAATTATTCAATGGCTGAAAAGGAATGTTTGGCCATCGTGTGGGCTGTGGAAAAATATAGACACTATCTGGAGGGGTTTGAAGTGTCCACGGACCATCACGCTCTGACCTGGGTGTTTAACCACCCAAAGACCTCCTCTCGTCTAACCAGGTGGGTACTCCGCCTCCAAAACTTTATTTTCAAGGTGACCTATCGGAAGGGCTGTGGCAATATCATGCTTGATGCTCTGTCCAGGGCATCAGAGCCATCGGGGATGGTGTGTTTGGCAGAGGCAAAGAAGATGGTCCTCCCTCTGCCAAGAAGCCTGCAGGACCTGGCTCAAGCACAAGCCGCCAATCCATTCTGCCAAAACATCAGGGAGGGACTGGAGCTGGCTGGTACCGACCAGGTACACTTTGTGGACCTCCAGGGGATTCTCCAGGACCACCCCATCCTCTCTTGGGGGTCTACAACACCAACTAGTGGTCCCGGAGGTGCTCATCTCCGACTTCCTGGATTATTATCATGACAGCCTTTTGAGCGGTCACCTTGGAAGAACGAAAACTCTGTTGAAGATCTTGGGGGTGGCATGGTAGCCGTCTGTCCAGAAAGACATTTGCCACCATGTGCAGAAGTGCTTAACCTGCCAGAAGATCAAATGTAGTGGGGCCACATAGGTATTTTATAGTGTTTAAACCCAGTCGCGTCTTATCACAGTACCCCGTCTAACTTACTATGCGTTTGTTAAAATGTCGTCCCCATAATGAGAAACGGGGAAGGATGTTGTGGGGAGGCAGCAACCCCTGGACACGTCAGTACTGGAGTTTTGCCAGTTACATCTGGCTCATCATTATTTAAACGATTTTGAGGGAGAGACAAGGAGGAAGGAGAGAGATAGAGATTTAAAACACAACAATAACAACCAATCTTCATTTTTCTGCCATTGTTTACATAGCGCCTTATTCCAGTTTGTTTCTCGTTCAGCCAGAATCACAACAACACAGTCATCACCAGAAACCTTGGGGTTAGACATTATTATCCGCCATTCGCCAAGGAAGTACGGTGAGATTGTTCTGTTTTATTTGGGAGAATCAAACTCAACCATTTTGATCTGCTATCAGTATTCTGGATTGGACAGTTATTTACCCGGACTCATTTCCATGTTCATTGACAGTTCAGTAATCATCCATTGTTATTATTTGTATTGTGTGTTTTGTTATACTTGTGCAGGGACAAGGGGGAGTTTGTTATTGTATAACTGGTATTTTGCACTTTGCTGATTTGGTGGAGGAATATATAGATATATTTTACGTCGGGGATTGGTATTATTGTATTTGTCATTGTGTTTTATTTAATATATTTCTGCACTCACTTTAAATATCTGCTTTTGTTTGCTAGTATTTAAACCATCAATTGGGAGGGGAAAATATTATTTGTCAGAGGTACAGCTTGGTATAAGTAGGTTCTCCTCAGTAATTCATCCAGACCTGGTAATGTGGCTGCCGGCTGGGTAAGGGGTCGGCTGTTACAACGGGCAAATGAGCACATCAGGCAGGTACCTCATTAACACTAGAATTACCAGAGCCTACGAAAAAACTCGTAGATCCATCCCACCGTAAATCACTTTGCACCTCTCCATCAGCATCTTTTGTCCTGTAAATGTGTCGATAAGCAGCAAATAGCAAGCAGCCTGCTATCACATCCCCCCACGCCACACAGTTTTCTCAGCTCAAGTCTGTTTACCTGCATGTCAGTTGCTTAGAGTTGTATAGAGTGAGAAGTCAAGCAAAATTACACCTTTTTAAATACTATATCGTTATTTGGAACACATGCATTTCATGTGTGTTCCGTGTCTACAACGATCTATGTAAACACATTGTTAAAACAGAAACGTTTTTCATGTTTTAGTAATAATTGATAAAATGTAGACATGAAGTGAATAATGTGTGAAGCCTGAATTCCAAATATCAAATAAACACTTTCACAAAATGTACAAATATAACAGAACAAATGCACTTCTATTCAAGAATATAACTGCAGAAAAAGAACCCGTGTTAGGGTGTGACATTGACATGCAATTGCTATGACTGCTTCAGTGGCGCAATGATATCAACTGTTGACTGGTAATCAAAACTTCACGGGTTCGAGTCCGTTTTCATACCTACTATTTTAAATTAAAAACATACATTTGATTCAGTCTGTAACAGCCAGTGTAAATTTATGATACTTGTAAAGGTTAGCTTAGTTTTTTTTTAATCAGTTTTATTCTCTCAGTTGCGTTCACAATCCCACTTAAACCCCAAACCGCACTTTTGACACTGCTATTTTCACATAAAGACGCGCTATAACAGAGGTGAAGTAAGATGATAACGACGATTCTACATCGGAGCAAGAATGCACGCCATACTTTTGCCATCGCAGTACTTTGTACATGTACATGGCAAGCTCTGCAGTCTGCTTGTGACTTTATGCTGTATGAAGTAAGCAAATAAATAAAGGTAAATAAGTAAATAACATTTGAGCTGGCTCTTATATACAAAGTATAGCGACAGAAGCTTCAACCTTCAGCTATAGACTCTTCAGTACACGAGCGACTTTCCACACTAATTTACTAGTTTCTCAAATACCATCGTAACTAAATTATCACGTTAAATGCTTTGTTTTGCATGTGTTCTTCTATGTGCTCTATGTGTGTGAATCACTACATGCTTCTTAAAATGGGCTTTCTCTTCCTTCGACAGGACACAGAATCCATTACATTTGTGAAATTACAGCACTCTAATTAAAATACTGAGATGTATACTTGATATCTTTTTCGTGATGATAGGAGTTAAAGCATGTTATTAAACATGGGAACATGGAGGCAAAGTGATAGTGACGAGCTGGCACACTGTCCAAAGATTGTTCCTGCCTCACGCAAGATGCTTGCTGTGCCATGCGTGACCTTCGATTAAATTATTTTTCGCAGCAGTATTGTCTCTTTCAAACGTACTAACCCCCAATTCCTGTTCTTCCTTTTCTTTCTCAAAGTAACCAATCACCACACAATCAGCTCTGTAATAGATGTTAAGCCATCTGTAAGCTTAGAACGCCGATTCTTCAAAACTTTTAAGGGACATTGAAATATTTTCGTAGTACATGTTTAATTATTTTACCCATCTATCCATCCAGTGTCACGCCAGCCCCAGTAAGAATACAGCGCCAGGCAGAAACAATCACTGAACTAGCTAGTGCTGCGACACCGTGTCCTCACATGTTTAATTATTAACAATATAGATTATTTAAATGATGTTAACACTTTATCAGTATAACGTAAGAAACATATTTGTGCTGCATTTCATTTTAAAAATGATATCAGCAATATGTAAATTCGCGCTTTATAAAGTGGCTCGGGTTGTACAATATTATAACTGTATTGCAAGTTTACAGTGAGGTAATTGTGGTTTGCAAAACCAAGTGGAGAACTTGCGTACGCCAAGCATTTAGCTGGTGTGAAAATGTGCGTTTTAGATTTTATACATTGCAATTTAAGAGTGGAAACGAACATACGCAATATTTTTGTGCATATGCACCGTTTATGCATGAGGCCCCAGGTCTTTTGAGCATCATTTCCTCCATTGCATTCTGTCTTCTTTTCATTTCTTGGTATGATTTGCCTTCTTTCAGGAAAATAACACCTTGCATTGGCCTTCCACATGATTTCTGTTCTTCCAGTTTACACTCCAATACTATTACAGTATCTGAAATCCATCTCCTCAAGTTTCCAGCAAGTTCTTTTCTTTAACAATCCTTTCCAGCACTTTGTCATTAGATGACTTATTTTTACATCTGATCTTTTTATTCCTTCTCCATAGTCACAGTTCAAATGCTCCATACAATGCAACACTCCACATTACTGTTTTTATTATACTTTTCTTTCATTGTATTCATTAGCAATTTTCATTTCACATGGAAGGCTTTTCCAATTACTATATGGATTTTTATTTCTTTTTCAGTTCTTCCCTTGACAGCATGATTACCAAATATTACAAGTTGTCCAATTTTTCCAATATAAGTTCTTCAATTTTAATTAATACCAGTTTTGTTGTTCTTTCCTTTGTTATGCACATAACTTTTGATATCTTTACATTGATCTTCATTCCATGTTAATGAAAGGGGACACTCACTACAGTATTTCCAATTCTGTTTAACATCTATGTGGAAAGACTAATTAAAGAAGCTATACAGAGCCATAAATTCTACTAACTATTTTATTTCTATTTATTACTATTTGTTATTATTATTATTACTACTACTATATACTTAAACTTTTATCACTATCTATTTTCAATGTATTATTATGTAAATGTTGTATGAAAACTTGTATCTGGTTTAAACTATAAGTAGTTTGTTTTTAAAAAATCAGTTTCTGAAATTTTACACAGTCCTTCTTATTTGGTCAAAGGTTCCATTTAATGCACTTTATGTGTTTACTTTCAAATTATTTTTTTTTTTTAAACAATCCAAATAATCGATTAATTGAAAAACTAATCCCAGGATTAATTGATTATCAAAACAGTCATTAGTTGCAGCCCTAATATTTAGCCAGTGTAAGACAATGTTGATCTGACACTGTCGAACACTAGAACACTTCAGAGGCAATGATAACCATAACTAGAAATAATAAATACACTTAAATAATAAATAGATTAATTCCCACATCTCCTGCATGAAACATCATGTTGGCAGATGCAAAACAAAAAACAAAAAAATTAGGTAGGTCTGGTAGGGAAAGATCAGGCAGCCTTTGAAATTGTAAAAAAGCAAATTTGAAGTGAACATAGTTAGAAAAGGATGAACAGTACCAGGCCCCCATAAAGAACAGCTGAATCAGAAATAAGTTAAAAGGTATTTGATGTAACTGAAAAAGCTACCTAAAAAACCAGTAGCCTTAGTATCTATACAGCTATTAAACACATTCTTATCAGAGGTGAGAACTGGAATCCTACAATGAAATCGTGGCGGTTCACCACGCGCAATCAATATTCCTGCCCTTGAGATATTGACTGTGGAAATGGGAACCCTTAACACCATTAGAGAATCTTTGATAGAGCTCGGTCAAATGCTGACGCAGCATGACAGGGTAAATTATGAAGAAAAAAAACATTAAACACCTGTCTGAAATTGCAGCGGTCATTTAAAAGGTTGACATCAGTACAGCGCAATTTCTAAAATACTCTAAAGCAAATGACTGAGACAGTTATCTATTTACATGAGACCCATGGGTCAGCAAGGCAAACTGTTTGTCAAAAACACAGAAATATTTTTGGATAACAGACAGCTCTGCACAGATGGCTGCTGACTACATTCCAAGTTGTGTTTTTTTTTTTCTTTTTCTCTTCAGTCTAAGAAATGTACACATCACAGCAGAAATTAGTTTTTGTTAAGTCTACATAATATTATGTCTTCAACAGTGATCCTAAAAGTTAATGCAAAGCCAAGGATAACATAGAGAGGTTGCAATGCAATTACATTGTTAAAAACTAAAAAGTATATAAAAGCAGATGTGTCTTCAGCTTTTGATAAAAGGTTGAAAGAAGGGCACGTTTCAGTCTGCAGCAGACCATATTCCCTACCTTTATTTACAGCTCAAAACACACACACACACGCACATATTAAGGAATCTTTCATCCATGTATTTGTTTAACCCCCTTTTTCTGCTACAAGATATAAAATAAATAGACAAGAGGAATAAAATTAAGGGTTTGCTTTTTTTTTCTAACTGGCAAGAAAGAAAAGTTCAGGGGAGACTGGTGCACATTCTTTCATGCCTCCTTCCAGGCTCTGTGATTTGCTTTGTTGCAGCAGAGCTCTGTACTCATCAGTCTCAGGTTAGGTGTCTGAATGCCGACTTGCAGCAATCCTGTTGTGTAAATATCCTATGGGGTGGTAGAGGCAGGATCTCCAGGGTCGAAGCATAAGTGATGTCAGTGGGTTGCATCCTCCAGGCTGCAGAAGAATGAATAGATTCCATTAGCGACCATGTTTTGTGTCTGTATCCTTACCTCAACAATGCCATGGGGATGCCCCTGATTTGATCATGTGCAAGAAAGGTTATGAGGAGCATGAGCATATTAAGTCAGCAAAAGGCACAAGACAGGACCAACTTTGGACAAGACAAGATTTTGGACAATAACTGTTTTTTAAGCAGAGATAATTTAGAGTATCTAATTAATGTGATATGTCAATGTCACATTAATGTGGGATGGTCTGAAACTTCAAAGTGCACTGCAGGAGAAGAACCAAGGAGACATAATGGACTTGTCATGTTCTACATCCAGATTGTGTACAGAAGCATTTACAGTAAGAAAGCTAATAGGATATTATAATAAAGCTAATAGGATATGTGTGGAGTATAAGTCATATAATGCACTAGTGAGGCCTCTTCTGGAGTACTGCCTTCAGTTTTGGTCTAAATATTAATAAAGAGACGTAGCAGCACAAGAGAAAGTTCAAAGAAGCAAGACTAGGCTGATTCCAAGGTTAAGAGGAATGAGCTATTTGCAGAAAGTGAAAAAGCTGAACCTTCTCAGTTTAAGCTAATAGAGGAGAAATGATTAAAGTGTTTAAAATTATGAAAGGAATTAGTGGAGTGGATCCCAGTTGTTAATTCTGCAACAAGAACACAGAGACATTGTTGGAAACTTGTTAAGGGCAGATTTCACAAAAATGTTAGAAGCCATTGAAGAACATTGAAAAAATGATCATGTTGCTTCTAAAAAAGAGGGGCAAATGACAAAGGAACCTCTAGCTCTGCAGCTGACATATAAACTCAGAACAAAAAAAAAATACAGCTTGATAAAGATCTGTCTTGGAAGAATGAAAGCACCAACAAGCAATATAATTAAATAACACGTTTAATGCAAAACTTTTTTTTGTGCAAAACTAGGTATAATGAAAACCTGCACCCACTGCAGACCTCCGGTACTGGAGCTGAGTATCCCTCACCTTGATTGTCAAAAATAACTGTAATGGCCAACTCCTTACCCAGCTCGCAGCCACACTACCAGGACCCGTGACCTGTATAAATTGCTGAGGAGGACCTACTTATACCAAGCTGTACCTTTGACAAATAATATCTAAATAAAGACAGAAAAATGATGATCGGTTGTTGTTAGGTGAAATCTCCATCTCTCTCCTCCCTCCTTACCTTTTAAATAATAACGAGCCGAATGTAACTGACAAAACTCCGGTTCTGACGTTTCCAGGGGTCACTGTCTCCCATTTCTCATTACGGGGACAACATTTAAACAAACACATATTAGCTTAAACTGAGTGCTGTGACGAGATGAGACTGGGTGCAAACATTATAAACAACAATACCTATGTGACCCTGCTACATAACATCAAGTCAAGATTTGAGGGTTGATAAAGTTGTACGCTGCACAGAAGATGAGGCAAAAAAGAGCTCAGCTGACATCAGGAAGCATCCCGCTTGCACTTATAGGAAGTCCCTGCTTACCTGACGATGAGAGTTCTCTTATGGCTCATGGGATAGAAGAGATGCATCTGAGGTCCTTTGTAATCCAGACATCACAGGCTTGTATCTGACCACTGGCAGTTAGTTACCACAGTGCATAATGATCCTGAGATGGATTATGGTGTGATTCCACAGCAAAACATTTCCTCAAACCAAAACAAATGAAGTTTGCTTTTCAATTAGTTTTGATAGTAATGAACTGGCGTTTGCATATTTTATTAACAACATACAAGGTTTAAGGTCAGAACAATTGCACAATATATATTTTGAAGTAGTTTGTTTTTCCCTCCACAAAAAAAAATGTGAAAAACTTGATCATTTATGATATAAACCAGAGGTTCCAATTTCAGGGGGTGCAAAAAAGAGTAAGGCTGCATTGCAATTCACCAAAACTGAGTAAGGTGCATTGTCTGACTTTGTCATGGTATACAGTAATCCTTCGCTACTTCGCGGTTCACTTTTCGCGGATTCACGACTTCACGGGTTTTTAAATATAGTAGTAGTATTTCCTAGTCTAAGAACAACAAAACAAGTTTGGTGACTAAGTGCGTTGTAACATGGGCTGTGATTGGTACATGGGAGGGAGACGACAAATCACAGCTTCCCAATTTCTAATCGGGCCCGTGATTGGTGCTTTGACTGATGCCCAGATCCCACAGCATCTCCCCTTGTCTCTCTGTTGCGGCCATTTCACTTCAAGCTTTCTCGCCGAGCAGTTTACTTTACACTATACTGTGTGTGATTTTTTTGTGGTTTCTTTGTGTTGAACTTCGCTTCAATTTTCACCCCCTGCAATGGCTCCTAAACGTGCTCCTTCTTCCAAGGCTGGTGCTGAGCCTAAACGCAGTTCGATCGGTCAAATTTTGCAACAAGGTTGACGACGTCATGACCGCCTATAAGCTGCTCTTCGACCGGAAAAAGAAGCAGCGGCAGCAACTGCCAATCACAATGTTTTTGCAGCCACGTAAAAAAGAGCCAGTTCCTACTACTACTACGGATACACTTTCGGAAACCGTGGAAGAGGTGCCCCAGGAAATGTTAGGTAGGTCCCTGTTATTAATAGAGTAAAGGGTGGATTGTAAACAGTACAGGGAGGGTTTAAAATGTCCAAATACACGTTAAATAATTAAATACATATTGAGTCCCTACTTCGCGGAAATTCAGTTATTGCGGCCGGCCTTGGAACCTATCTCCCGCGATAAATGAGGGATTACTGTAACTGGTGTCTTGAAGTGTGCTGTCATTTTTAGGTCATTTATTAGTCAGTACTCCTTTTCTATGATTTGAAAAGAATCAATTATTTTGTGCGCATTTGTCACTGGTGAGTTAGCCGCACAAATGCACTTTCTTTTGAGGTTCTTTGTTGCGGGCAGAGCATAAAGTTGAATAACTTCTTTTAAGAGAACGGAATTTGGGCATTGCAATGATCAGTAGAGTAGGGATTTCAAAGTTTGACTGACATATTATGCTGGGAGTATAAGGGGGGCTAAACTGGATGCAACATCTGCTGTTTACACTCAGCCCATCTCTTCTGCTGGCGGTTCTAGCAAGTAGCAGGGCAATTTTAACTGTATGCCACATCTGTTTTTAAACTGCAGTGCAGGTGCTATTGGGGGGACAAAGCTCATCAACTGGGTTTCATTGTTTAGTGTTGTACCAGCACCTGTTACTTCACAGGGGTCTCCAATCCTCCAAACCCTTTCATTGTGTGTCATTTCCTTGTGGTCCTTGATGCTTCACGGGATAACTCAACCCTTGGATCATCATTCGAGTGCCTAAGCTTCATGAGGTACACATTGACAAGATAATGGAGATTTATGTTAAATTACTCAATTTATATTTAAAGATTATACACTAAGTTAAAAGCTTATTTTTTTAGTTCATCTTGTTCACTTACAGTACTATATGTGGCTCAATTTATGGTTCAAAAATCAGTAATCTGACTTCTTTCTCTTCAAATGTGATATTACTTTTCTAGGGGGTGCGAACATAAATTAAACATTTTCTAGGGGTGCGGGTCATAGAAAGGGTTGGGAACCACTTATACAAACATTTGGCTAACAGCCTCTTCATCTTTCATTAATTTCTTTTCTTCTGCTTTAATTAAATACGGTAAATATGAGTTTGATTGAACAAACTGCTGAATGGAATACTTTGTTGTGCATGTAAAATTTCCATCTCTGCTCAGTTATATTGTGTGTAATCTACCAATCAATTCATTGTTACATCTTTGAAGAATTAGCTCAGACACCAGTGACTTCACATACAAATTACTAAACATGCATAACAGATTGCATGAAAACATTTACATAAGATCATGCATCAAGAAAATTTATAACAGAGTACCACACACTCAAATAGATGCCTTTCTCAGTCATAAGTAAAATCCTAAATAATAAACTTCTGTGCTTACTCAATGCCACAAATCAAACAGTGCATTTTATAATATTGGAACATTTCATAGTTATGTCACTGTTTTCAGGATGACTATTTTTTTCGTTGACTACAATAAGCAAATTTAGAGCTTGGCTGTTAAAACCTCCTTCTTCAGGTTATTATTCTATGATGTAATCAATGCAAAAATGTGGATAATGGTAATACCGTTAACACTCATCTTTTAGCAAGTAGCTTCTATTTTTTGTAAATATTTTTGTTCATTTTATAAGGTAGATACAACAAATGAATTACAAGACAGTCAGACATACAATGCTTATTCAATTTTAGAAGTTTAGGGCTGTTCCTCATGAGTGAATTTGATTTTGTTCTACGTTTAAGTAAAACAGGACATCATTTTCCCTCTCACTAAAGGAAGGTGGGTTGGGTGTTTTCCAGCTGAGTGAGATAAGGTGATGTGCTAGCAATGTAATGAAAGTCTCCACAGTAGATTGTTCATTACACAGTCATGGCCCATTAGGTGCTGCTCTGAAAAGGGCTGTTAGAGGGTTAGAAATATTTGTGAAACCAAGACCGCTTGATAAATTAGTGATGGCAAATAAAATTGCTTGAGAGAAAGGCTGCATCTGTGTGTGTGGCTGCAAAATGGAGAAATTTAACCTACTTTCCATGTAATCAAAATTAAGCATGTTGGAAAATTACCATTTTGGTCACCATAATAGTCTTCTGGTTCTGCATGTGAGCTAATTAGTTTATCTGAGAATCAGTGTGGAAGATTAATTTTGAATTGTTTTCTCTGTCTAAGATTTAATGGTCAGGATATCAGGGCTAAAACAAAGATAGCTTGGAGAACAGTAATTTGTGGTTATAGTCTTTGGAAAAATTGTGATTTACTTCTTGCAGGTGATGGTTCATTTACTACAAGAGGGGTTATTTAGGTGCTCTAAAATCTTGGTAAGTTATATTAAAGTCAGTTTTTAAATTTGACACATGGATTAGACCCTCACCAAGAAAAGGGGATTAGAAATGAGAACAGATGTTGTCAAAGCATGTAATAAGTACATATTATAAAAAAGGTAGAGGATTTTTAAAAGTATAATTAAGTAAGATAGACATTTTAAAAATAAGCCAATATATTATCTGGGATCATGTATGAGATTGTATGACAGCATTTCTTAGATAGATAGATAGATAGATAGATAGATAGATAGATAGATAGATAGATAGATAGATAGATAGATAGATAGATAGATAGATAGATACTTTATTAATCCCAAGGGAAAGTTCACATAATACAGCAGCAGCATACTGATACAAAAAAAATATTAAAGAGTAATAAAAATGTAGATAAAAACAGACAATAACTTTGAATAATGTTAACGTTTACCCCTCCGGGTTGAATTGAAGAGTCGCATAGTGTGGGGGAGGAATGATCTCCTCAGTCTGTCAGTGGAGCAGGACAGTGACAGCAGTCTGTCACTGAAGCTGCTCCTCTGCCTGGAGATGACACTGTTCAGTGGATGCAATGGATTCTCCATGATTGACAGGAGCCTGCTCAGCGCCCGTCGCTCTGCCACGGATGGTAAACTGTCCAGACTCATTCCTACAATAGAGCCTGCCTTCCTCACAAGTTTGTCCAGATGTGAGACGTCCTTCTTCTTTATGCTGCCTCCCCAGCACACTACTGTGTAGAAGAGGGCACTCGCCACAACCGTCTGGTAGAACATCTGCAGCATCTTATTACAGATGTTGAAGGACGCCAGCCTTCTAAGGAAGAATAGTCAGCTCTGACCTTTCATACACAGAGCATCAGTATTGGCAGTCCAGTCCAATTTATCATCCAGCGTCACTCCCAGGTATTTATAGATCTGTACCCTCTGCACACCATCTCCTCTGATGATCACGGCGTCCATGAGGGGCCTGGGCCTCCTAAAATCCACCACCAGTTCCTTGGTCTTGCTGGTGTTCAGGTGTAAGTGCTTTGAGTCACACCATTTAACAAAGTCCTTGATTAGCTTCCTATAGTCCTCCTCCTGCCCACTCCTACTTTGAGTTGTATTGGAAGTCTGATGTATATAGGCTGAACAGGACCGGTGAAAGTACAGTCCCCTGCGGTGCTCCTGTGGTGCTGACCACAATGTCAGACCTGCAGTTCCCGAGACGCACATACTGAGGTCTGTCTGTAAGATAGTCCACGATCCATGCCACCAGGTATGAATCTACTCCCATCTCTGTCAGCTTGTCCCTAAGGAGCAGAGGTTGGATGGTGTTGAAGGCGCTAGAGAAGTCCAAAAACATAATTCTTACAGCACCACTGCCTCTCTCCAAGTGGGAGAGGGATCGGTGTAGCATATAAATGATGGGAATGGTTTTAAGAGGGGATGGAAAAGAAGTGGAAGACACACAATGGCTTACATGTCTGCATTTTCCCTCTTCACTATGGAAGCCAATAGCTCCAAGTAGATCAATAACTTTAGACAAGTGCTGTTCACCACTTCATGCCTTCTGGTATCTACAGGACAAAACTCCCCATCAATTTCAATTTGATTTAATTTATTTTTATATAACTCTCTTCACTGAATACAGACTCGGTGTAACAACATTATGGGTAAAAGACAACTTAAATACTTTACAACCTATGTAATGCATGCTCGTATCAAATATAAATTAATTTAAGCATTCAGTAAAATTTTGAAGTAATTAACATAAAAGTATCCTAACAATACATATCCATTATTATTATGGTTGAGACATGGCCGGCTAACAACAGAGAAGAGAAAAACAAAAACTCCAGTCAGTAGCCTATCTGAAGAAATTAAACCTAGGAGTCCATAGCTGCTTGTAACAGAAGTTCAGTGACACAGCTGCGCAATGGCATAGCTCTGGATACTCCATCTTGGGCATTCTCTTATATTAGGAGGGTTATTCAAAAAATTCTGAGCCTTTAAAGGAAAAAATAATTTGAGATTAGAACTTTTTCAACATAAGAAAGCTCAATTATTCATAAATTTTCAACATAGTCACCGTCAAGTTCAAGACATTTTCAGGTGCTTAATCCACTGGTCATAGTTTGACACAAAATCCTCCTCTGTCAATTTGTTCAACTCCCCATTCACAGCTTCAGCTAGGTTATTGTGAGTTTTTGCCACAGGAGGATACCAAGTAGTGTTAATAACAATTCTTAATTATTGTAACACTTAACTTTTAATTCTTACTTCAACAAGTAGTAGTTAGAGCAAATGTGCTATTATGACAATGAGCTGGGCATTTAACAATCCTCACCAGGTTTAGCTTGTCGGAACCTGCCAGGAATTGCTCTCTCCCATCTAAATCTGTAGTGTCTCCCATAGTTCCTGGCAGTTCATTTCAAATAATGCTAGGGAGTTTTTGTTGAATTCTTCATTTTTTGCTATGCCTTGTGCTTATTTTGATTACCTTAATTTTTAAAACTTTGCTCTGTCATTTGAACTCTTTTCGATATTTGTATTGGCACCATATTTGCCCTGCCTTATCAGGCAATTTGTATTTGTGCTCCATGATGCTTCTTGTGCTACAGAGCACTTTTGTTAAAAATAAATCTTTTATATAAAAAAGATTCTTCAAAGCCCTTTTTTGTCTTGTCAGACCTTTGACAGTAATCATGGTTGGAAATTTTGAAGTATGTATGGGACTTATGTTCTTTTGGGACTCTCATTTCTCAACAACTATATGTGAATATTAAAATCACTGATTACCAATACATTATCAGAATTTATAGCTAAGTTAGATAAAAGATGATGAACATTACCAAGGTGGCCTGTATATCATTACTACAATTGTGCTGAATTCTGTTCTAATAATTGCTCAGAATTCTGTGTTAGTATTTAATTTGAGTGCTTCAAATAATGTAAATTCATCAACCTTTTTGAATTGATATGCAGTTCATCACACAGAATTAATACAAGGTCATCTCCTTGATCAATGTGTCTTAACTTATGAAAGAATGTAAAACCATTTGGTGCTGCCTCAAGGAAAGGAATTAAGATAAATAAAGAACTAACATCATGGTTGTATTTTCTAAATGACCATCACAGATGAGTGCTGAAAACAAAACCAGTGGAATCAGAACAAACGTTTTGCATTTCCCTTTGCCACAACTGCAATAAATGTGGTTTCCGACTTAGTTACATAAGCTACATAAAAACAGTCTATGTATTTATCACTACGCTGTTTTTTTTTATTTTTTGATGATACTATTCAAATGAATGATACAGAATAATACATAAATTAATTATAATGGAGTTTACCTTTTTATAGATGTAAATGGCAGATGAGTGTAATTATAATAAATCCATCTAACATGTTGATGCTTCTGATGTTGTCACTTTAACTTATTGCATCATTTGGCTAAAGGAAAGAAACTATTTGTCCTGTAATAATATCACATGTAACCCCTCCTTTTACCAATGAAGCATTCTCCATTTCGTTAAAAACATGCCACAACTTAATGAAAAAACAAATCTTGATTCAGAACTCGAACAAATGTGACACCATTCCTGGGAATTTGACTATATTAACAGCGTAAAGTAAGGCAAGAGGCAAAGACAGAATGATATAAAGTCTAAAAGCGTATAGCTGTAGCCATCACTCCAGGGATTGTAAAAAGCTAAGGGTGTCAAAAGCACAAATAGTGTGCAAACTTGAAAGCAGGAAAATAGGAGCTTCTCCTTTGAATGTATCACATATGAAGGCTACTTGTACCCTGACAGTTAAGACTTGCACTAGTGACTTCAGGAAACAACTCCTGCCATGGCTATTTTCAATCAATTGTTATAGCATACTATTTCAAAAACTGCAGTAATTCATTGTCATTTAGTGGGGCAAAGCCTGCCTAGAATAGGTCTTTCTCGTTTTAATGAATTATTCACTGATTGACTTTATTTAGTACAAAAACTAGCAGACATAGGCAGCATTGTAACAGAAGCATTGATCCAGTGGTTTCACAGAGCATACCTGTTCCACATAATTAAACAATGAAGTAAAAGAGCAAAGAAACAGACTAAAACAATCAAGAGAATCAATAAAGCAAAGCTTGGCTCCTGGCTCCTACTGTTGGCCCATAAAAACAATTTATTGGAGTGTGATTACTGCTATAGGGTGCCAATGAGTACATACTTTAATTATACCACACACTACAGGATTCGGTACTTTCAGTGTGAACAAAATAACCCAACAACAGCAGCTGTTTTCCTGGTGATTCTGTATTTTTTAATATTTTGCACAGAACTAACATTTGTATCTCTTTGAATATCACTTATAGGATAACTATGAGAGTTTAATAATGCTTAGGTAATGTGTTGATGTAGGACATATTCCTTTACCATCAAAAATATACCCCAAATATGTCTGCTTATCTTTATTATGAAGTTGAAAGGTAAGTAGGGCTGAATGGACAAGTTTATGTCTAAAATATAAACAATATATGCTGTATCACACTGTCACACGAGCATATTCTTTAAAAATGACAAAATCACATGTAATACTGTGAAAAAGAAAGTGTATTATTTTTATTCTGTGTTTTTTCACATCTCTTGTCCAGCTCCAATTCTTAAAATTAAAAATGTATAAAATCAGGTGATAAACAACATGTAACAGGTTTTACCTAGTAAGAAGGAACAAAAAAGCCAGCATGCAAAACCTATGTGTGAAAAAGTAAGTTACTGCTACCGTAACAATCAAGAATATAATTAGAGCCAGGCACTGCTAATTAAGTGCTCTTTGTTCTTTCAGTCTGCTGCCACAAGTAAATAATTAGCTACTGGCTGCCAGGATGCCACAACATGCTCAAGAACTTTAGACAGAAAGGAGGAGTGAGGGACAGGGCAAAAATTGTTCACATGGTCAGCAGGCTCTTTTATTATTCGGTTACAGATGCAATGTTCAATTCTTCTGGCAAAGAACCAGTATTTATTTATTATTGCTGTGACAGCCATGCCTATTAAATGAGACAGGATATAACAGTCAGATGGAGAACTTTGTTTCTTGGTGCAAACAGGATTGTCTATATTATAACATCAGCAAAACCAAGGTAACTGGTTATTGATTCTCGCTGCACCAAAGAGCCTCTATGTCTGGTCACTCAAGGAGTGGTGCACTACTACAAGTACTTGGAGGGTCACATCAATGACAGGTTAAACTGGTCTTGTGACACACAGTATTGCGTTCTTTTTTTGTGGGAATTGACATCCTTCACATCTTCTATAATTCTGTAATGGCCAGTGTGATTTTTTTTTATGCTGTGTTGTTCTGGGCTGGTAACATCACTTCAAGAGAGGTCCACCGAATCGACAACCTAATTAAAAGGACTCGCTCGGTTATAGGATGCACTCTGGACTCCCTAGATTTCCTAGCAGAGGAGAGAAGTAAAGCAAAATATAATGTCATTATGAGTAAAGCTGTACATCCTCTCTCTGACAGACTAACACTGAGGGCTTTCAGCCAACACATTATTCAGCAGAAGTGTGTCAAGAAATGCTATTGGGGTTGCTTTATACCAACAGCAATATGTCTACACAATCCCTCACTGTGACTGAAGCAGCCAGTCTCTCTTCTCTCTTCTTAAATCTTCCTGTTATTCATGTGTATGTGTATATAATATATTAATTTTTTTAAAGAGCTTCTATAAACAGTCACATTTTCCCCAGGTGACAAATAACGTTCTATGTATAGGATCCAGTTTACAAGTAGTAGGCCTCATTTAACAGAGCTGGGGCCTCATTTATAAAACTTATGTGGATTCCAGCATGAAAGCATGCATATGGCAAAAAAAGACCTATAAAACCTGCTATAAGCACATTTCTCCACAATTTATCTTTTATAAATCACAAGTCATCTTGAAAATGTGTTAAACGGCTGTATATCAACCGTGCCAGTCAACCTCATACATATGCAATCACAATGCTGCAAAACTTTAGAGTGCTGCTACTGTATCTCAATCTGATTTCCTCAATTTGCACATGAACGTGATGTTAGCTCATTGTTCGAACTGCAACATTGCGCCGAATGACTATGCACCCGTCTAACTCAAACGGTATTTAAAACAATACTACACACTTGGTATGATTCGGAACTGCCCTTACTGAAGCCCTTTAGCTGCCTCCCATGCGCACATGTGTGACAATATGTACCTGTATAAGTGTATGTATGTATATATATATATATGTACACATATTTACATATCCATATATGTGTGTGTGAGAGTTTATATATACAGTGGGGGAAATAAGTATTTGATCCCCTGCTGAATTTGTAAGTTTGCTCACTTAAAAAGAAAAGAACAGTCTCTAATTTTATGGTAGTTTCATTTTAATGGAGAGAGAAAGAATATCAACCAAAAATCCAGAAAAAACATTTTACATACAAGTTATAAATTGATTTGCATGTCATTGTGAGAAATACTGTAAGTATTTGATCCCCCACAACCCAGACAGAATTCTGGCTCGCATAAATTGGCTGTGTGCGATTACAATCAATCAATCAATCAATCAGTCAATTACAGATATTCCTGATCTCAAATCATCAATTTCTTCCATTCCAACCATCTGTACCACCATGGGTAAGACCAAAGAGCTGTCAAAGGATGTCAGGGACAAGATTGTAGACCTGCACAAGGCTGGAATGGACTACAAGACCAAGAGCTTTGTGTGATTATTTGGAAATGGAAGAAATATAAAATGACCATCAATCATTCTCGGTCTGGAGCTCTATGCAAAAACATGCCTTTTGGGGTGAGGATGATCATGAGGAAGGTGAGGGAGCAGCCCAGAACTATACTGGAGGAGCTTGTTAATGATCTGAAGGCAGTTGGGACCACAGTCACCAAGAACACCATTGGTAACACACTACACCATAATGGATTGAAATCTTGCATCCCGTCCAAGAAGACACATGTACAGGCCTAGATGTTCACTGGCAAACTTAAGAGGGACCTGTACATAAGAATTAGAGACTGTTCATTTCTTTGTAAGTGAGCAAACTTACAAATTCAGCAGGGGATCAAATACTTATATACATTACACATGCAGTAATACAATTCAAAAACTTTTGTCAATTGTAAGAGGGTTAATTTTCAGATGTAGATTTAATGAGTCCACATTGGGACTTATGCCATCTGCTTTCATTGGCCACCTTCCAAATCCACTGCTACTGTAGCAATCCTCTACAATTCCTCCCATGTGTCTCTACACATTCCCATCTGCCTCATCCTGTAAATTCTTGCCAATGACTCCATGTCACACCTCACTTCTGATTAGAGACAACAACATCTGCCTCTCTTTCTGCACCTCTGTAAGCTGATCCATGCCAGGATCTTTATGAGACTCACCAGTAGCCACACACCCAGGATTTTTGCACAGCAAAAGTGACCCCATAGTACTCTCTATCTGTGCCACCTCTTCCAGGTTCTGCACCAACTCAACCCTGATGATTCTGGTATTCAGCATTTCTTTCCTCTAGGGTCTGCCCTCTTTATGATCTACATTTCAGTTTCTAAAGATACTGCTTTATGTTTTTGTGAGATACTGGGCAAGTTATATTTAATACATTATAAAACTTGTAATAAAACTAAATTAGATGTGAATAAATTATCACTCACATATCTATATTCTACAGTACACGCGATATCAATAGCAGACAATGGGTATTCTGTCTAAGGAAGTCTTAGAGCCACATACTCAACAGACAATCGTCATTCAGTGCACGTATTTGAGAACATGCACTTACAGTATTTGAAATTTCTGAAGAAAATATAATATCTTTAGAAATCCCACATAAACACATGCAGAATATGCACGCACCAAAAGACTGTGGTTCAACTGGGAAATAGCAATACCATGTCTTTTTTTCTTTTCAACAACTTTAAAATTTTAATCAGCATGAAAAAATGTATCTTTTTGTCAAATGCTATACATTATCTAACCTGTTATCAATTCTTACACCCATCTATTTTTTAAAATCCAATTACATGCAGTGACAAGGTACACTAGATATCATGTCTACAGACCTGCATGTATATGGCACCTTTTATTTATGTAAAGGCTGAAATCAAAACAATTACATCAGACCTTTTCACTTTGAACAAGATCTTGTGAACAACAGTATTTAAGTGAAAAACAAAATGATCATTTTTATCAAATAAACACATTAAAAAATAAAAACTTTTGTAGCTGTGCCTACCTCTGCCTTTAATTAGTGGCTAGGGTTCTACCAGCTCACTCATATTCTCCAGTGTACTGCCAAATCCTTCCAGTTGCATTCTACGTTGCTCCTTGTGAATTGCCTTTTGGGGAAGACCCTAATCTAAACATCTATTGGACTCTAGATGTCTTCCCACTCTGGGATACAGAGAAGCCCTGTGATTCACAGTCTGGAGCTCTAGAACAATGTCATTGATGGCAGAGTGTTTCTAAAGTACTCAGTTAACCTCAGTCGAAGACAAAGTTCTGAAATAATGCAACTCTTTCCAAGACTGGCCATTTGCCAGGATCATTCTGGTAGTGAAGCATAGGCTAATCTTCAAAGTCACAAATAACCTGAAAGCAACTTTTAAGCAGTTTCTGAATCTAAGGCAGCAATTACTTTTTCACACTAGGAGATTAAGTGTTGGATGGCTTTGTTTATGAAATGAACATAGTAAGCATCACAATGTGGTATTATTTATTCATCCAGGCTATTTTTAATCTATTATTGGAATTTGAATGAAGCACTGATAACATTCAGGGACAAAAAATGCAAAGATTGACAAAATCCGAAAGGGGGTGACTAGCAAATTACATTTTCTTATAATATTGTTTAGAATCATACACACTATTCTGCCTCCAAACAAATAAGTATTTTTCTTTCCAGTACAATTTGCAATAAATTGAAAAAGGCTAATCCCTTAATATCAGAATTCCGGCATGTTTCTTAGCTTACTTCTTAACATATTATGTAGAAATTATTTCCCTTGTTGCCTTTACACTCAAAGCATGTGAATAATAAATGTGTAATTCTGAGTACAAAAATTATATAGGCTGTATATTTGTTCATTATATATTAATATCATTTTCATATACATTTAATCTGGCCTAATAGATCTTCTCGTCGAATCCATTTCAGTGTTTTTGGAGAGTTTGAACCTGTGGTGGCAACATCAGGGTCAATGCAGAAACCGGCTGTAGATGAGTCTGCAGTCCATTACTGATTCCATTTAGTCCGACTCCACACTTTGACCAATTTTGAGATGCCACTTAAGTTAACTGGTACTGCACATATTCTGAACAATTACATAGTAATATTTAGAAAAAATAAATTATTTAACCAAACCCAAAAGATTAATTAAACAAAAGTCATTAAGACTTGATTTCCACAGGTCTCTGTAATTTGTTTAGGAACAAAAAGCATTCACCTCAGGTGTTTTTGTATTTGTAAGGTGGTTGAGATTTGCAGAGTAAAATACTTAGATTTATAAAATTTAAAAAAAAAGGAAATTCATGTAGAGCTTCAAATGTAAAAAAAAATAATTGGATGAACTGTTCAACAGGAAGTTAATGCAGATGACGTAAAATTGAGTTACTATGAGATAGAAACCATGTGTAGGTTGTAAAGTACCATTTAAAGTGTATATATGGAACATTTTAAAATTCTGCTAAAAAGAACAATGCAGTAGTCCTCACTTGTGATCAGTGAACCCTACTGAATTCATTACAACTTGAGTTTGGCAGAATCACAGAGATGTTTGGGAACAGCGAAATGCATAGGAGTCAATAGGAAAGAAGAAACTAAACTAGCTTTGAGTAGATTACAATGGTGTTTAAAGTGTTCCTAATGGTTAGGGAAACATCTTTCAACTATACTGGATTGATTATTGTGGCTAAAAATGTGACCTGAGATGTAAGACAGCACTGCTCACCACTGTGCCTCCTTACGATAAAATTAATACAATTAAATATCAGAACAGTAAAACTGAAGACAGGAAAAATGAATTCATTAAGGCTCGTCCCCCCACAGATTCAATAGCAGCTACTGACCTCTTAAACCAAAAGTACAGTTTAGGGTTTTTTGCCCTGATGTTTTTACTCTTTCACTGCTGCCAGATGCAACACTAAAACATATCCTTCCTTCTTGTTTGCATCAACTGCACATTACTCTGGGTAATGCTATTAAAAGGGTATGCTCACGTATTACACAGGTCACATACAGGTCTATACAGAAAGACATTACCTTTAAGATGTGACTGATACATACACTGACACATTTCCAATTTTCTTCTGCATGTGTGTTTTGTATTTAAATGTATTTGTAATTTTTAGTCCACTACTAGCATTATATATTCATTGGGCTGTCCCATGCATGCATCATTGGCTGCTACAGCTCTGAAATGTAACACAGGCCTCACAAAGCATTATGGGGCTCTGGGAAAAACAAATTATCTAATCCAGCTGCATGGGAAATTTCCAGGAAAATATTTGGTGAACACGGTCACCAGCGAACACAGATTATTCACTGCGAAAAACACTTTGGCAAATGTTGCCATTCAGTACAAGTCTTTACATGTACAATTAATTACCTTGGTTGGAAATATTTACAACAAAGGTGCCAAAATCATTTCCCAGAGGGCCACAGTGGCTGCACATTTTCATTCTAACCACTTTAAATTTTTAATTATATGCAGTTTCCACTCTCTTTGATATTTTTCTTGCCTATTTTTTTTACACATTTTGCTACATTTAGAGGTTTCAATATATGGAGAGATGAATGGATTTTATTATTTTTTACTTTTGTTTTGAAAAGTTAATATTTTCTTATGACTAATTGTCATTGAGTGTCATTTTACTTTAATTTTACCAGTATGACCATTTTGTTTTCTATTTGTTTAGTAATTAGAGGGTTTTTATTTTTATTGTTAGATTTTTGGCTGTATAGCTTTGGCCATTAATCTATCTTATTGTCTGCCTCTCATCTTCTTGTCCAGTTCAGCCATCCTTCATTCTCAAAACCTGTCTTGTTGCTTTCCTTTGACAGAACATATGGCTGCTAATGAAACATCCTTCTTTTGCCTAAATTTCAATTAACCTGCTTTTTAAAATTAACAATACTCAATGTTTCCTTTTTCCCTTTAACCAGAAGCAAAACAATATTTAAGTACAATGTGGAAGACCAGCTAACTCACAAGTCTGAAATTCAGTTCATATTTTGATACCTAGAACAGATCAATATTTCTCAGACCTACACTTTTTTTCTTTTCAGATATCAAAATAGAAACAGTACATGATGGACAAACCGGTGCAAATGGGGATGAGTTAGCTGGTCATCTGTTTGCTTTGAATCTCGTTATCATTTGTGGAAACTCTGAGGAGTGACGGAGCTCTGGAAGGTCATGGCTTGGAGTCACATAGGGCTGAATGTCATCCATAAATAGATATGAAAGTTAAGATGTAAGCTTGTACATAAATGATGTTACTTAAGGGAAGTAAGTATATGAGAAACAAAATGGAACCTACAATTGAGCCTTGGGAGATACCAGAAATAAAAGAAGAATGGTAGAAGCTATGAACTTATTTACTTCAACAATCTGTTTGGAAACTGAAAAGCAAACCATTCAAGTATGGTACAAGACACTATTGTACTCCTTACTGATCAAAGTAATACAATCAGACTATCTGCTTTGTGTAGAAATGCAGTAGAAAATCTAGCAAATGTACAACTGAACAGTGGTGATGTAGTGATACATACTGAATCTCTATGTACAAAATGACCAATGTTTGGATATTATTGAACATCAGAACATTGTTAATTACCAGATAGATTATTTAAGGCAGCAGTGTAATAGTCTGTGGTTAGGATTTTCAGCAGCATAGCAGTCCATGCCACTGTCCTGGAATGGTTCAGCTAGTACAGTTCCCAGTCGGCAGATTCCAATCTAACATGCTAATCTGGGTGACATAGCATAAATATATAGAATAACAACTAGTTAACATTTCACCACAATACAACAGGCTGGAGACAATGAGCATGGGGTACAGCTGGTGTAATCCAGCAACCAAGTCACACTTTCAGTTCTTTGTTGCATACATGCTTAAACAATTGTACAGTATGACATTCTGAAAGAAATGGGTTATCACCTTACAGTAGGTGTAAATTATAAAATTGCAACTCACTATATAAAAACTAGGGTCCGTACAAGGATGCATATGTGTCTTGTACTGATTATTTACATTTATCACTCGTCCATAAAGTAATGCTAATCCCAGCTACACAAGTCCTTCCACTTCCATCTATCTCAGCGGTGGAATTTCCCAAGACACCAGCAACACATTAAAATGTGACAGCAGAGATGTGCTAAAACACATGTGACAAGTGCATTAGTGGCTGAGATGGTTTTATTTTCTTCCCTTTCATGATGAGCAAAGTCTTTTGCAAACCTGGTTATTCCACTTGAGTGTCAAGGAGAATACGGCCTATCTAGACAGCACTGAGGGCATGGACAGATCAGTGATCTATCATGGGGTGTAGCTCACATCTACACCCACAATAACACAGAATTGGGAATCACCAGTTAACCTCCATTAACGTCTTTGAGATATGGGAGGAAAACTAGAGTACACAGAGAAAAAACATAGAAATAGGGTGGACTTGCAAACTTCACAAAGCCAAAGATCAGATGCAGAATTTAAACACAGGATGTTGGATTTGCAATCAATCAATGCTAACCTTTGTACAATTCTGAATTTTGCTGAAGTTAATATGTCCCAAAAATCCCATTTAACAAAAACATGGACTAAATGTGCTCTGTTTAATATTAATAAAATTAATGCTATGAAGATCAAGAGATTTTCAAGTTCTTCAGTTCTATACATTTTCTATGTTTGAGAAAACATAGACTCTAGCTTTTCTTAGATGCCATAGACTCCTGGCTTGTTCAACATATACAGTAAGTTGAATATCTTATATGTACACTCACTGAGGAAATTCTTAAGAATACCTGTACACCTACTTATCCATGCAACTGTCTAAAAAGACAATAATGTGGCCGCAGCGTAATACCTAACACCATATAGGTACAGGTCAGCATCAGGTAATGATCACATTAACTCTTTGAAGGCTGAATATTTTTTCTAAGAAACTCAGTTTTCTGAAAAGCACACAAAGCAATCATTTCACACATAAATCAACATAAAACATCTGTTGCTACGTGCTGTGGCTGCTGTTGGCATATGTTTGGTATCTCTGGTGGCAGTTGCTGCACAGGGGCACCTCAATGGTCAGCAGGAATGCACGGTGGGCCAGCTGCCTGGCTGTCTTCGCACAGCAGGTGGGTGGAGGTAGCGGTCGCAGTGTGACGCATTCTGGTTTGTAACTCTTGTCATTATAAGTGGTGGTCCTCCCAGGCGAACGCTGCCATAGGCGCATCAGCTACACAAAGTGTTCAGCACCACAATCAGCTGGGGACCGATCAGATGATACCGGTACCTCACTGTCATTTTTCATACCAATCTCCAGGTTGGAGTTCGACAAGTCAAAGTCCTATTCAACGAAATTATGTAAAACGTCCATGGAGTATTTTGCTTTGCACATTTGCTTTCGTCTCTCGCCAGATTTCGATGCCATTTTAGAGGTTGTTTGCTCCTTGCAGCTCTTGCACGCGTAGGTATTCAAGGTTAAATCGACAAAGCTATGTAACTGTCCTTCCAGTAAAGAGAGTCGAACTAAAATATAAGGGCGAGATTTGTTGCAGTTTACAGCTGATTACTGTCCTTTACCCCTGAATTTTGACAAAAGTCGACATCAGCCCTGAAAGAGTTAAACAAAAGAATGGGGTAAAAATGTGATCTTAGTGACTTCGACTGTGGAATGATTATTGGTGCCAGACATGCTTGTTTGTGTATTTTTGAACTCATGATCTCCTGTGATTTTCACGCACAACAGTCACTAGAGTTGTGAAAAACAAAAAACATCCAGTAAGTGGCAGTTGTGTGGATGGAAAAACCCTTTTGATGAGAAAGGTCACAGGAGAATGACCAAAATGATTCAAAATGACAGGCTGTGGTATCTCTTTGCAATTGCGATGAGCAAAATAGCATCTTAGAAGGCACAACATGTCAAACCTTGAGGTGGATGGGCTACAACAGCAGAAGGCCATATTAGGTTCTACTCTTGTCAGCCAAGAACAGAGAGATTAGGCTGCAGTGGGCACAGGGTCACCAAAACTGGACAGCTGAAGACTGGAAAAACATAACCTTGCTTGATGAATCTCGATTTCTGCTGAGACAAAGAGATGGTAAGGACACAATTTGGCTTTAAATGAGAAATTCCATTAACTCAAACTGCCTTGTGTCAACAGTCCAGGCAGGTGGTAGTGGTGGGGGCTTGTTAATACCTATTAATCATTATGTGAGTGCCACAGCCAGTTTGAGTATTCTTGATGACCATGTACATCCCTTCATGGTCACAATTCACCCAAATTCTAACAGCTACTTCCACCATAATGCGCATAATGTCACAAAGCATAAGTTGTTTCTAATGGGATTCAGGGACATGACAATGAGTTCAGTATTCTTCACTGGCCTTCCCAGTCACCAGATCTGAATTTAATGGGACACCTTTGGGATGTGGTAGAACGGGAGATTCACAGCATGAATGTGCAGCTGAAGATCTGCAGAATTATCATGAGGCAATCATGTCATCATGGAGCAGAATCTCAAAGAACCTTGCGGAATCCATGCCACGAAGAAATGAGGTTGTTTTGAGAGCAAAAGGGGTCCCGCCCAGTATTAGTATTGTGTTCCAGTGAGTGTATGTGCCAGTTAATGGGGATTTCATTTCTATTACAGGGATTGGTTCCTGCCTTGCATGTGATGTTAAAGTGAACTAAGCAAGTTTAAAAAATGATGTACGTTTGGATGAGTGGATGGATGGATTACATTCATAAACATATGCAACAATAAAATTAATTGAAAATAAATTGAATTGAATAAATTCATAGGAAAAGGCTATATATGCTTAAGTGTGAATGAGATTTTTTTTTTGCAATCAAACATTTCAGCACTCATGTTTTCCTGATTACTGTTTTAGCTGTGGTGTTTTGCTGTTTGAGGTGTTTCAACTTAATTACATGTCATTTGCACCTTGTAAAAGTAATTTTTTTTAAAAAATATTTCTTTTCTATACGACACTGAGCTTAGCAAAAAAAAAAAAAATTATTGCAGGCAAGCGATAAATCAAACAAAATTCTCTAGCCTAATGACAGGTGCAGCCTGCATAGTAACCAAACATGTTTTCTTTCTTTTTCTTTCAGAACTAAATACTGTTAATAAAGCAGGGATGTTTTTGGGAAAAGAAACATGAAGCTGGTTTCACAAGAACAAAATAATCATTAGACCCCACAGAGTCTGCTGTTAAAACTTGAGCTAGCTACTGTGATCAAGTGTCCTTTCAGGTGTCCTTCATTAATGGAGTCTGCAGCATTGCATTAGCTGAACTCCCTCCATTGTGGCCCCTCACTGTGTTTGGCCGCCCTCTGTAATAATCAAAAAGTAAATCAGGTTTAAAGGTGTGGGCTGCAGCAAAATAGGCTTGACAATTGTTGACCGTGAGCTACTTTTTCTTGAGGACTACATCAGAGGGGCAAGTTGATTTAAACAGCTCTACTCACCTGCTACTTTGATGTTGGGGTGAAAAAGAACACAAAAAACAAACAAACATCAGAGCACAACAAACTGCAGTATGTAATCTCATTCATTATTCATAAAAACGTATACAGGGAGAAAAAATGATTTTTCTGTTTAGCTTACCAGAAATTTGACATTACTTTCTGCCAGATCTGTGTCAGCTATCATCAGCTTAGTTTACTTCTTCAATTGTGAGGCACAGTCCATGAAGCAGTCAGACAGACGTTTATCTTTTACAGCTCTGACAACTTGTCAAATGATATATTTGTCCAAAGCAGGGCTTCTTCAACAATAACTTGTTTTGATTTACTTTTCCAGAACTCTTATGTGTTGTGTCTTTCATTATTATTTTCTGCACAGTTTATGTCTTTTGATAATGTCCAGGAAACTTAAACTAATATGGTTTAAGATTCACTTTATTTGACCCCTGAGCTGGCCATTCTGTCTTTGTAGTTTACTGAATACTTTTTATGTGAAAGATCTAAAATATGAGACAGTAACTCAAGAAGACAATTTTGACTATGGATTATGCAGTGCTGGTATGCCAGATGTACTTTATGTAAGGAGAGGCTTGGGGGCTATGGCATGTGTCATTAACATGTGATTACGCCACCCTGCTTGTTTATGAATGCAGAGAAAATTAAATAAAAGAAAGGGAAGAGATATCTTGAATCCAGAAGGCTGTTCATAAACTTTTGAAGACAGTAAAAAGAAGGAAAACAAACAGAGTGTTTGAATAGACAGAACAACATGCCATTTTTTAGACTCTTCAGAATTATATGTTGATGTTGTTTGTTTATTTATGTATTTATTTGATCTTCAACTGTTCTTCATTTCTTGTAAAAGGAGTGTTTATCTTTGTAGCAACCCTCTACATTCAGAAAAGTGTCAAGGTTGCCCAAAGTATATAAAACGGTGTGCTAATAGCCATAACACACATGGGAGGGATAAACACAGGTACAAGACTATGAACAAAGTAAACAAAACACAAACTAAACCTTACTCTGCCTTCTTAATTAGGTCTTCACGTAGGTGAGGGGGCTTATCCTCTTTCCCATTTCTCCAGTACCACAAATGCATTGGCTCCTTGGCCTCCATTTTTCACTCTCCACGTCCTCTTCACTCTCTATTTGGCATATATAATCCTGGCCTCTTTTTCAATGAGAATAAACTATTCCACCTGCTTAAGGTTACCTTCTAAATTTATATTCAAAGAACCTATTTATTTTTGCCTAAATCTTGTAATAAAATTCTTAAAAATTTCTGAAACATGTTGCTAGTGGTCTAATGCCTCAGAATCTTCTGTCCTGCTTGAAGAAGCACTTAACGGGGAGTTCACCACTACACTCCTTATTAGCAGTAAGTGACAAAGGAACAAGCAGTTCTTCATCTAACTTGTTTCTACTTAAACATGTGTGCATTAAACTATCTGGTTTAAAAAATATTTGGAAGGAAACCGAAGAGCAAAAAGTGAAGGACTGAGAATTACTCATCTGCTTCAGGGTATAAAACATTAGGGTAATATCCTTGGAAAGAAAAAAATCTGCAATATAAGAATGACTTGACATGGCAAGAGTTAAAGCACTTACGAGAAAAAGAGAGAAGTTAGGAGCACCGCGTCCACCACACGACAAACCAACTCAGGATCCAGATTAGGAACCAAGTGCAGCCATGTAACAGGTGATACCTCAGCACCACACTACTTCAGATCGAATGGGACAGTGTGAGGTTTTTTTATGGGGGCTGGAGTGCCAATTCTGCCACCAACTCCCAGGTTTTTCCTTGCAGGTTGGAGGGCCTACATGCAGGGATGGATGGATGCAGATTAGCGTCATACCCAGCACAGAGCAATTGTAGGTTAAGGGCCTTGCTGAATGTCCCAACAGAGAAGAGTTCCTTTTGGCATTCAAGCCATGAAATTAAATAAGATCTGTTATTGGCAAAGGTTGTTTTCTAATTAAGCAAATGGATTGGAACAAAAACCCTGCAGCCACTGCGGCCCTCCTGGACTGACGTTATTCTCCCCTGCTTTACAGCATGTGTGAATCATTTTGAGAATATTCCGTTCCATAGGCCTCCGTTATCTTTTGCTATATCATGCTGTTTCATTTGCCTTGAGCCCAGGGGTGCCAGGATGTTTTAGCCTCTGCATGGCACAGAACTGAATAAAGTGTTATCTTATGTTATTCTTTATTTTAGTGTACAGAAATTGAATCTTATCTGGAAAGAAAGTAAGTTGAAGACACGGTAACTCAAGAAATTACTAGATTTCATAGCAATATTTTTGTAATGGTCTACTTATTATTTTAAACATCATTTTGTTTCCTACCTTATGTATAAATTCTAAGGGCATTGGGTGAAATATTCTTTGTTTTATTTTATTCTCTGTAAATACACTAAATTTAGCTACACAAAGAATGCAGCGTTACAGCTAACCTCAAGAGGATTTAGAATTATAAGATAGCTACACTCATTAACTTTAAATGAAAGTTAATCTGTGGATCACTGGTTTTTGGTTTGGAATGGATAATAGATAGTCTAATTATTTTACCACCAATTAACACGACAGTAAATCATAATGGCAAATATAAACACAATATTATTTTTCCCATTCTTATTCAAATAATACAAATTACAGCAGATATTTAAAAATTTTACAGCTTTACAATTACAGACAGAAGAAAATAATGACAATGCCTTTGTTCTCAACCACATATCTAACAAATGGCCATGTCCTCTGTTCCTTGTTCTTCTGTTCTTTGTACTTTAATATGCACTGAATATAACTGAACCATTGGCTTATTCACCATAGTCACCTAAGATTAAGCTTTAATGCTTCAAGGTGCCACAGCACTTCTCTAAGTAGATGTACTTCGTATTTTCATTTTTATCTGCTTACAGATTTAACGGTTTGCTTATATTTATTTTTTCTTAAACCCCTAAATCCTTGCACATCATATTTTTAAAGTTGTTGAGAAATAGACCATTGTGTTGGTGAAGTGCATTTTAATTGTTTTTTTTTTACAATAATTAAATGGATTATCATTCATTTTTAATAAACTAAAGCAATTTAAATTTTTTAATATAGCACTTCACAATTTAGACTTAAATCAAAAACTTAAAATGACAAAAAATTACCTTAAATAAAAATTTATCTCAATAAATGTTACATTAATTTTAGATGTTGTGATTTTCCCATCAGCTCATTTTCTCTGGGCATAGGAACAAGCTCTACTTCATGGTGAATTTAGCATTATAACAACAACAACATTCCTCAGAATGTTTAGTTGCTTGAAACAAAAATAAAAGATTTATGTATTTCAAACGGAAAAAATACATTTATTTTGTAAAAGCTGACTCGCTCTCCCAAACCGGCAGCTACATCACCAAGACCCGTGGCCTGAGAAGCTGAGGACGACAGACCCGACAAGCCATATTTCTTCCAAACAAACTTCCCCCAATTGATGATCAAAAATAAGCCAACAAACAAACAGTATATCCTCTTTAATAAAACCCCTATGTGCGTCCAGGTGTCCGTGAGTGTGTGTCTTCTGGTGAAGTGCGCATGCGCGGGGTCACACGGCACGTGTTCAGTCTCTTCCTGTGCATTCCCTGTGCAGACACCCACACAGGCGCATGAGAGACAGACACACACACACAGGCGCGTGCACGACAGACACACGCGCGCACACACAGGCGCCCACGCGACAGACACGCGCACGTACACGAGACACGCACGCATGCACAGGCGCGCACGGGACGCACGCACACACGCACACACACACGGGACGCACACACACACACAGGTGTGTGCGTGCATTGTTGCAATGTTACTTTTCTTGGTTGTTTATTAAATTTTCAAATGTTCATTTTTTTCCCCTGTGCTTAAAACTCATTAAAAAAAAGTGTTTTTAGCGAGCGGGAAGTAAGGCTATAGCGCGAACTCTTCCAGTCTTAGTTTTCTCAGTTGTTCAAGGTTTTCTTAGTGTTATTCAATGTTTTTACATTTAGTTTACTATTACGCTGTGCATTCAGTGGTGTAATTAACTATATTTGTGCTTAAAAACATAAAAAAATATATATTTACATACAGTTCATACGGTCTGGAATGGATTAATTGTATTTATATACAATCCTATGGGGGAAATTACTTCGGTTCACGACCAAATCGGGTTATAACCAGAATTTTGGAACGAATTATGGTCGTGAGCCGAGGTTCCACTGTATTACTGTCATACAAAATTACAGGCATTTTACGGAAATACAAACCAGTATTACTGAGAGAGAAAATTAAAGGGACACAATACAGTGACGTATATTACAGCTACATACAAGGTCCCTTGCCATTTAATATAGACTGTTCCTACTAATGTTTATGCACTACTGTTCTAGCGCCCGTTATTGTAACGGGCTTAATGTCTAGTAAAATAATAAAGTGAGTATATATTAATGAAGAAAGAAATGAACAAACTCCAAACAATATATATATATCATACCCCAACCAACCCTGACATAACATTTAATCCCAAAAGTGTCTGGCGGAAAGTAATGATATAAAGAAAAACTGCAGCACAAAGTTAATATACAATACAAACCCTCCCTTGACCCCACACTGGACACGAACTCAATAAGACACGCAGAAAGCACGAAATGCATATAAAAGTGCAGAAGATTTAATGGAAAATGTATATCTATCTATCTATCTATCTATCTATCTATCTATCTATCTATCTATCTATCTATCTATCTATCACTGTTTGTGAACCTGGTTCAGCTGGAAAAATAGTCCTACGGAAAGTACATAGATGAAAATGATGGCATGCTCCTCTCCCCAAACAACAAGTGTTTATCCACGGTACGTGGCATGATCCAGAACCCGGGGTTTTGCGGTGCAAAGTTGTTGTTGTCGGCAGGTACACACAGGTGTGAGTGATTTGAATCTGTGCTTTCTCCTGTCTCTGTAGCGGAATAGCTGTGTTTTTTTTTTCTTTCTGTACTTCCGTTTAAATAGCAAATGATCAAATGCAGGTGATGGAATTGACAGGACCAATTATAGTGAGGGGCCACGGTTCCACAGTGTTATCCTTCCACCCATTGTTTCCAGGGGAGCATATTTACATACACATAGACCATGTAAACAGGACAACGTTAAGAAAGATGGGACTCAGCACCTAATACATTTATGACGACATTAATCATGTAGCACCACTATAACTTAATTCAGTGTTAATGTTGTGTCCTGGCATGATGAGCACCATTATTTTTTTTTTTTCTTTATTTTGTGTAAATATTATGTGTATGTTTCTTATTTAATTTATTTTACTCTGGCAGCACTTTGGACAGTGATGCAAGTCTTGTGTGACCCCACCCCTAATGCGATTGATTCGCTGGACAATCACTGATAAGCTAGTTGGGGCAGGGTTAAGACAGGATTTAAGATGGCCACTGCTGTTTGTTGGGGTGTGCTCGCTTGTGAAAAAGGTGTCCCGAATTGCTGCGTAAGGACTAAACGTTTGGACTTTTTGTAAAGTGGTTTTGCTGCTGGCTGCAAAGGCGACGTCATCAGGACCTGAAGAGAGTGGACTAGGGAAAAGTGGCGTCAGCGACAGGGGCAGCAGCCATGGGATATTTGTCCCTTTTTTCTCTTTGTGTGTTCAGGTGCCTGATCGAGGTGAGTGAACGAAAACACGGAGGCTGATCGGGTGACGCAGAGAGAGATTGGGAGTGGAACCAGGCTGACGGAACGAACGGCGGGTGGACCAGAATGGAAAGAGAGAGCGACTCAGACCCTCAGTCAGCATAAAGGGAAGTGGCTAATAGCTAGTTGAGAGTGTGTGCATTGACCTTATGGCTGAGGAGGGGGAAAAGAGGGTCTGAGGGTTATTTGGCTCTTTGCCGTAGGGTCTGTGATGCGATGGAGGAGAGACGGCGACGGCAGTGTGGAGCAGCAACAGTGATTGGCTGGTTGGAAGGAAGGACACCATTACCGGATTGCTGCAATTGGACACCATTGTGGAATGTAGGGAGTGTGTTCAACATGGGAGAATCGGGACTTGTGAGACCTGGGAACTGAGCATTTGAGCACAGGGGACATTGGGCGCTGCCAGAGGTTTTTGGTATTTGATTATTTATTTTGGTTTAAGTGAGGGCCTCGCGGTGAGAGCACGGAGGCCCAAGAACTGTTTAAGTTTGTTTAGTTATTTATTTCTTAATGTTTGAGTATTGGGTTATTGATTGTGGAGTTTAGTTACCTTTTTTTTCTCCTTTTATGTTTTCCCCACCCCTTAATAGTATTTATAGTGTGCTGTGCTTTCCCCGAGTGATATAATTTGAGTGCCGTGTGTATAAGAACTGAGTGCTGTGCTTTCCCAGAGTGATATAACTCGAGTGCTGTGTGAAAAAGAACAGAGGGTTGTGTTTTGGTTATTTTGGACTGCTGTGTTCATCACGGGCGTTTTGGGAGGGGGGCCCGGACCAAGGGGAGAGAATTACCACCTGGATAGAAAAACTCTGTGCATTCAATAAACGTGTATTTGAACTTGCTGCTACGTGTGGGTGTGGTCCCTCTGTCTTGTTGTGCTCCAGGAGGTCCCAAAGGGGTGAAACAAACTTTAAACGTTAAACCAAAATGAATTGCTGTTGGGGTCTCTTACCCCGGGCCACCACATCAATATCATAAAACATTTTGTGACCCTAGGCCTGCATAGTGCCAACACCACCAACTGACAACATCTAACACCTTCCCAACTGAGTGAACTTACGTGTGTTACATTATTTTTTGATGGTCTCAAGAATGTCTTTGAAGTTTTCTAATCTTTTTGTTCTATCTCATTAGCAAATCTGTTGTCTGATATCCAAAATAAATACAGTCATTTCAACCAAGCTTGCTTTTTTGTGATGTTTTCTTAGAAGAGGACTGTGGTAGTAGTGTGACAATCCTGCTCTCGTTGTGATGGAGCTTGAAGATCAGAAGTTATGTCTCTAGGGATTAGAAATACTGTAACTATTGTGCATTCCCCATGATTCAAACTGCAGTTGTAGATTAATGTCAATTGTTGATTTATTGGCATAGACCTTTTGTAATATAATCTTTCACTGTTAGCAACATTTTACAGTATTGGGCAATGCATCTAGATCTGTTGGCTAGTAGCCTTCATATTTGATACTTGTGGATGATGAAATTGTGTCATTGTGCTTTTGAATGTTGTGGACTGATTGAGGCGCTCATGTATCGTGCCTGACCTGAAAAACAAAGATAACAAAAGAAAATGGTTTTATTAACAAACAAGGTGAACAATCAAAACACAAAAATTAACCTTCTGAAATTTCCATTTACCCCTTGCTTAGTTTACCTCTAGCCTCTTTACTTGTCAAGCCATTAGCAATAGTTTCTTCCCAACTCCAAGCCACCCGTATACTGAAGCCAGGGGCCTTTTAGGCTTTTAAACAAGCCTTTACCAGTACTTCCAGGTTACCTGGCCAGCTACCAAAGGTCTCTAGGGACATCTGAGGAGCAGCAGTTAGTGGCATCGGGTTTCTGAGCAGGCACCCCATATTACAGACAGTGATTAGGGAGGGCTTATAATAAAAATTACATTTATATGTCGCTTTTTTCACTACTCAAAATGCTTTACATAGACAAAAGAGAAACACCTCCACCAGTCTGTAGCACCCACCTGGATGATATGATTGCATCCAATATTATGTCAGTACGTTAACCACCCATTAATTACTATGTGGTGAAGGAGTGAGAGATATAGCCAGTTAGAGACAGGGGATAGTTAGGGGTCCAGAAGGACAAGGCCGTGATGGGCAATTTTAGCCAGGACATTGAAATAAACCCTACTCTTTTCAAAAGATGCCCAGGGAATCTTTAATGACCAGAGCGAGTCAGGACTTCAGTTTTATGTCAGATCTAAAGCATGGTGCCATATATACAGTACAATGTCCCCCATCACTGCACTGGGGCATTGGGATCCATGTACAGACAACAGGACAAGCACCCCCTATTGGTCTCACCAACACCTCCCAGCAGCAACCGTAGCTTTTCTTTGATGGTCTCCCATCCAGGTACTGGCTGAACCTAAACATGCTTAGCTTCAGATGGAAGACGTGTTCAGGACTGTCTGTTCTCTCCAATACTTCTGCAAATCTAATTTTCAGTGTTCGGTAGTAGATTGGAGGCCATAAACAAAGGTAATAAATTTACTGTTACCTTTCCCACATTCACAATGTCCATCCATATACCGAACCATCCCCTTATATCAACCCAATTAGTCCAATTAAGGTCACAGAGGACAAAGCCTATCCTGGCAGCATTTCCTCATAACAGGTGATATACTTAAATGAAGTTCTATTCCATCTCTAGTCATACTCATGCAGACCATGGATGATTAGTTGAGAGATAATAATTTCTTATTTATCTTAATAAAGATTCCAATAATTACTTAGGTTCTGTTTCCAATAGGAAATAAACAGCAAACTTGAAGTCATTGATGTTAGCTGCAGTGACCTTTTGTATGGCAACAATCCAAAGCTAAATAGTTTAAGATCCATGTAATAATTTAGTTGGAACTGAGACAGAAGTTTGTGTTTAGTGATGAGCGAAACAATTCATGTGAAACTGAGTTCACAGAGAAACTCAGAGTTTAACTTTAAAAAAAAATCCTGAAATGAGTGGTGTGTTGTTTTCAGGGAATTTCACACCACTATAACTTATTTTCATTTTGTCTGAAACCTTTTCTTCTTTGTGCAAAACCATGGCAAAGTTTATTCTGGTGTAGGTTGTGTAAATGGGGTGTGGCGAGAGAGCATTTACCTACACACACTTTGGAGGTTCTCCATTGGCTTGTGAATGTGACTGTCAGTGAGACTCAAGGGTCCTGGCTTGCATTAGTTTACAGTTAGGGAAAGTGGGCACAGATGATGGTACTTCTGAGTACAACTGAGTAAAAAGCAGAAACAGTAGCATGAATATGTAGGTAGGCAGTGCCTTCACTTTTATTGTCATCCACAGCAACTTTTCAGCATTAGGAGAGTGGTTTCTTCCAGCATATTTTCACCTCAAAAAGCCATTTCCAAGCACTGTTATTGTATGTAAGATCATGGAAAAGGAAGACATTTGCCAAATGAGAGAAGACCATTTGGTCCAACAAGCTTTTTGTTTAGCTAATAGCTAAGCTCTCTCAATATATCATATTTCCTAAAGGTTGTCAAAGTTTCAGCTTCAACCACATATTTTGGTAATTTGTTCCAGTTTCCCACAACTCATTGCGTTAAGAAGTGCTGCCTGGTTTCAGTAATATATACACTTCCCCTTAATTTCCAGTGGTGTCCTCGAGTATGTAAATCACCATTAAGTTAAAAAGAATTCTGGTGGATCTATTTTATCAATGCCTTTGAACATTTTGAAGTCCTGGGTAAGGTTCCCATGCAGTCTGCTTGAGATGGAACAAGTTTAATTCTCCGAGTCTGTCAGAGTATGGTGTGTTCTTAAGTCCTGGAATACACTTTGTTGCTGTCCACTAACATAATTTGACGTTGATATCCAGATTTGAATTGCTGTTTGTGTTCTCTAGACAACTAAATAATAAGAAGAAAAATGTCACAGTTATGATCGCTCATGGTCTTTCACTATACAGAAGTTTATTTCATTATTTTGCAAAGATACTGCATACTGCTGCCCAGTATCATGCACACTTGTACTTAAGTGGTCTAGTAAGGTAAAGATTGAGCATGTGCGTAGCATGCACTAAAGTGACAAATAATGAACAGACATTATTGGTATAAATTTAATTTTAATTGCATTGAAGTTTTGAAAGTTTAGTGCAAATGTTTTAGCATAGGATGAGTGGTACTACAGGTCTGTCCTTCCTGCTTTACAGTGCTAGGATGTGCTTGGAGTTTGAACATTCTCCCCACATACTGTATTTATGGATTGATTGGTATCAGTGATTGTCAATGAATTTACTCACTCAAAAATGTTGTTTTCAGTTAATACTATATCTTCAGCAAGAGCAAGTCAGCATGGCCTATAAAATTAGATAGCTGGTTTGTGGAGCTTACATTTGTTTCATTGTGGTAAGGCTCTATTGTACTCTCTGCATTTTTTTACTTCTTAGTACTTTTTTATCATGCGTGCACACGATGCACCACAGAAACTGATGAGTGATGATTGGCCCTGTCAACTTGGAATTGGCATGCAGGTGGCTTGGCTTTTTCAAAAATCTAAGGCTTTTTTTAAAGTAATACAGTTCAATTCAGTTAAGATTTTGTGTCATGTGTACAGACTACAATGAAACTCATGTGGATTCTTCACCACCACGCTGTCACTCGGTGTGAATCTCTGTAAAATGACAACACAGAAAGTAATGCACGAAAAGCAAGTGACATTTGGGAAAAAAATAATAATATGATTTGAGCAAGCATCTGTCTATTGTTATAAGCCATGGCAGAACATAACCGCTGAAAAAACAGAATTGCAGTGTGTTACACATGTGCACTTAGGAGGCAGTCAACAAGCCCTGAGGTGAGTGATATAAGAGGTTTATTTGGGGAACTGATGTCTTTTTCTCTGTCTCTACAGAACAAAAGAAAATAAATAGTAAATACACACACTCACCAACAACAGTTCCGGTCTCTGAAAATGGCTTCCTCCAGACAACTCCATCTATGATGAAGTTACTTCTAGCTCCACAAGATGATGTCACTTTTCAGTCAATTTTTGAAGACGTCACTTCCGGTTTCATCATCATTTCCTCACAACTCATTTCCTGCAGCCATTTTGTATATAAACGATCATTCCACTGCTGTATTCTGTCAAATTAGTGACAAATCCTGGAAACTTTGGAATTTACTGTTTGGTGGGGTTTGGTAGTGTCAATACTCCTCCAATTAAACCCGCTGCGAGCAGACCACCAAATAGGAAACGTATCCTTACCTGAAGAAAATAGTACCAAGAGTCTGTGATAAAATGTGTTATTTTAGGTTTAGTTTTGTTGTCACAAGCACACAGTTAGAAATGCAGAAGGCAAGTTTTATTAAATTGAAATCTTTGCTGCTTCCAGGTAGGCACATTTGGTAAGTTATAAAGCTTTTGCTTTTACTTTGGACCCCAGGGACCTTTACATACATTACAAAATGCAAGAGCTAGTTGAATTTATAAAAAGTGCTTCACTATAGAATGCAGTTTCAAGTGGCAAATTAATATATGCCATGAATGTGAAGAAATTACATTTACATTGACTTGAAAAATACCGAACTTATCATTTAAATTACCTGTTTCTGTTGACTACTTGCTGACTACATGCCAAAATGCATAGCTCCTGTTAGACTAATTAAATCCAAACTTATAGTACCATTACTGCACATTCTATGTTTTTATATGTTAAAATAATTATCTACTGGTCATCCTAAATGTGTTGAATGTGTTTAACGTTTTCAGAAATTACCCATTTTACAGAATTTACCGTTCCAAATAGATGTTACTGTCTTAAATGTAAAGTCCAAATTGTTCAGCTTCTCTCACTATGCTTCTATTCAGATATTTTTTAATATCTTCTTAAAAACAGTCTTGGCTATTTCAGTTAAAATTTGCGTCCTCCTCTCATTAGCCCTCCCTGAAGATGTAATGAAGAGGAAAACAGATTAATTATCCTTTCCTCCCTGTCTAGTATCCAAATCCTCATTTTGAGCTGCTCTCTACTGTATCATAGTAGGCAGCCTTTTATCCACAAGGACAAAAAAAGGAGGATGCTAAAAAGGGGGACGTCTGGCTGTTTTCTATGGGGGTTGGATAACTATAATAATAAGTTTCTCAGCTGAATTTCTCATCACTAGATTTATTTTAAACATGTTACATACGGGAATGACTAGACTGGAGTATATGTGCTGCTTTTATTTTGTGTACTTGCAGTATTGTATTGTTAAGATCTATATATATTTTTTTTTAAATCACAAAAAAGCGCATAAAAGTTAACTTCTTAGTCTATTGGGTTTTTCTACTAATGTTGTGAATGATCTTTACTCACATAAATTAAAATTTGTGAATACACTGACTCACATATGCTATTAAGCTGTTCACTCCATGTCATCTTTTTGCAAATGATAGTCATTAATTTTACATTTGTAATAGTAAGTCACCCAGCATATAACTTTCAGTAGATACATCACTTCAATATAAGTGAAGTATAAAAATCACTTACTGTGCTGCTGTTCATAACTTGGTCTTAATGCAAATAAGCATGCTTAAAAACCCCAGTCAAATTATTCTTTCCATTATAAAGTTTTGATATGTAGGCGACTTAATGCCTAAAAGGGAGATTGATGTCTTTATCTTATTCTGATGACGCTATTGCAAAGAACTGATCATTGATATCCCTGATAGGCTAACTGGAAAATAAGTATAAATGGAACATGACTCCTACTTTCAGTATCTTTACACTCGCTGTCAATGAGTCACAAGATAGACTTTGACATCCTGCTGCTTCTGGGTCTATTTTGTTAGTATGAATGAACTCTTGAATAAACTCTTTACTGACACTACAAACTTTACTGTGGTCAACTAACAAAACTTCATTTTGGAGAGGTCTGAGGTGGCCCGACTGGGATAAATTTCTCTTCACATTACATATTTAGCATAAGACCTGAGAATCTTTTCAAATTAACAAGTAGTGTTTTTATCAATATGTCAATATTCTGCACTGCACATAAATGGATAATCCATCCACTAATGTTTTCTAAGTGTTATGAAGACCCAAAGAAGTGTTTGTTGAGGTCTTTTTTCATACCAGTACATGAGCAATAGATTAATTTTTGCAGCACCTAAACTAAAGTGTTACTGATGTCCAAGTCCAGAGAAGACTGACATATAGAAGAGAAAAATGTATATATTAGCATAAATAGCATATTAGCCTAAATAGCCATAAAAGTAATTAAAAGCTTCTGAAATATTAGATTAAGCATAAATCAGAATGATTAAGCAAATAAGATTGGTCATGCAAATGGTTAACTAAAAAATCAGTCATATTGCATTATTTTTTAGGCTTGAAGCAGAATTGCTAGTGTGGGAAGGAAGGACAGGAATGACGCATAGAAACTGTCCGTACACCTGTGTGGACAAGATAGGAAGCTAAGAACAATGCGGCTTTGGTAGACATGTAAAAAGCCAGCTGGAACAGTGAGTCAGCAGAAACAGCAAAAGGAAGATGATGTAATGTATGGAAAGTAAAATTAGTGTATTCATGTATTAGCATAAATAAATATAGACAAATAGATAAGCATTTGCCTTAGTGTAGATAGAAATGCAAGTCAGGACTGGCACTCAATGATTAAATAAAAGCACATACCATATTTCTTTTTAATTAAAGCTTAGCTTTGGGCATCAGACAAACCAGCTTAAAAGTCCGAGAAAGAGGAAGTGACGAGAGGAAGCCCATAAATGGAAGAAGAATGTCTGTACCGGCTTTGGCCAGTGAAAGAAATAAGCAAAAACAGAAACTAGAAATGAATAATAGACAGTGAAATACCAAGGGCCCAGCTGTAGGGGGATGAGAAATTGGCCAGACAGGAGTAGAAGGGAATCAGAGAAAAACAGCAAATGAGCTAATTGAGCGAGGTCGGAGTGATAAGAAATTGTTATATAAACTTTGATTGCTGAACTGTACGGGGCTCAGCTCAATTTGGCCGTATTGGGTTGAGTCTGTTTTATTATTTGTGTTCTTTTATTGCAATAAAGCTTTAAAACTCTGTTTGCCTATCCTGAGTCCTAATAGCCTTTATTTTCAGGTAAAAAGCCTTCTGGTGACAATTTTTCGCCACAACAGACGTCACTTCCGTTCCTCCCACACTCCACCTCTTCCACCTCAGCCACAATAAAAAACTTTTTCAGAAAATTAGCATCATTTGACCAAGGGAAGTTCTTTCTGAAGGAAAGAGCGAAAACACAACATTCTTCTTGAGACTCATGTCTTCCCTCACATAATATTGCGATTAAGCAGGGTGCTTCCCAATTGTAACTTCAACACTTTTTAATTTTTTTTGTCATTATTCTTACAATATGTAAACAATTATGCACAAAATAAGAACGTAAAATATACACTTATTGTGGTTGAAATTTTAAATCTTTCTAACATCAAGAAAGAAACATCCTCTAACAGGATGATTCAGTAATTAGGCAGGAGAAAAGCTGTTCATTGTATCTTTTAATGACTACTCAGCAAAATACCTTGGAGGGAGCATTCTTTGAAAGCAGTCCATTACAGCCATTAAAAACTGTTGAATTTACATACAGTGTCAATCAATGCATACATTTTACTCTGGTCGATTCATTGGCTTACACCCAAATGATTTATATAAAATAAAAGTCTATTATATTATATTGTGGTTCTTCTTATACCTTTTGAGATGAGACACCACCCTTGAAATTTCTGTGCATATAACAACTGTCATTTCTCGTTTATAGGACATCTGCTGATTTCTTAGTCATCTCTTAGTCATCCTTCTGTAAATTTTGTATATTACATCAACCTTTCTTCTGGTACATTCTTTACTTGACCATGTCAGTATTTTTTCCTAAACCAGTGTACATTTTGTTGTTCACTTGGCCTTTATTTGGTTTCCCACATTTATTGACCCTTTATGCTGTTTCTTTAAGATGAATTCTATGTTACCCTAAAATTATTCTTCCACATTATCAATATTGTATACTGTACCTATTAATAAAACACAGTTCATGCACATGTTTGCCATTTACTTCTATTTTATTCATACTCTTAATTTTAAGCACTACACAACAAAAATTGATTTATTTTTTGTTTTCCTTCTAAAAGTCCATGGTGCCATTATTTAAAATAACTAACAACATTAAAAGGAAGAAAACGACAAATAGCTATACAAGCTTCTACAACAAATTTCAACATTTTTTAATAATTTAGGACAACCTCTCATTTTAAAAACATTGTTCGGATTAGTTCTTTAAATGTCATATCACGAAGACAGTTCAATTATTTTCGTCACATTTGCCCAGAGTAAAGCAAACAAATAAATTAAATACATATAACAGCTTCAATAGCAAACACTTCACACAAGCAAAATAAATGATTCAGAGCAGTAATTAATAAAATGAACATTATTCAGAATAAAGGACATTTTAAATGAAACTTAACACTCTATGTGCAGATAAAGCAGATAAAAGCACAGCAAGTGATCGTTTTATTTACATTATGTGATGCAGGAAAATCGCTATCAGTGGTTTGACTACCTCCTACATCTAAACAAATATTCTCAAATTAATTCCACCGCTATGGGGCTATAATAGCAGCTTTGTAGTTAAATTTGGATGAAAGTATTGTCTCTCATTATGTTAGCTTTTATCTAAAGAAGTCAATTTATACCCCTAAACCTAAAAATAATGCAGTGCTGCCAACACATAGTGACAACATCAGACTTCTGTGCCCAGAGAGGTAAGTAAACCATCACAGGATAAGTTAAACTAACTGGAGGACAAAAAGTATTATTGATGAAAATATACAGTGCAAAAATATATATTCATGTAAAGGTATCTGTATTTATATATGTTGCATGTTGATTTTTTTTACAGGGCTTTATATTTGAACAAAACTATGCTATTTGAAGTATGTTAAACATGAACAGATGTGAAGAAAACATTGTATATGTTATGTGTGTGTGTGTGTAAGAGATAGCACTCTTCTTTGTTTTGCAGTCTAGCTGGATGGCCTACCGTCTAACAGCAAACATCTTCCTCTGGTTTCACATCACATTTTTTCACCTGTGTTTATTCACTGACATTAGCTTAGTGCAATATTTGTAGCTTCCTGCATGATTTAGTTGTGTACACTGATTATGTGAAAATGTATTTCAAATACACCAGTAATTGCAAGAGGGATTTGAGAACAGCACAAATGAATACAGATAAATCCTGGTAAATCTATACCGCATGCATGAAAGAATAGATCCCTGAAGTAAATTACAATCATAACCATTTGGCAACCTGTCAAACACAGAAATAACGGAAAGAAGCAATTGTAGACCAATTAAGTTAATGCCATGATCTTCTGGACACGTGGAAGAAATGAAAGGAGCATACTTTTCATAAAACAGTGTTATTACAAATAATTATTAGATATGACTGCCATGATAAACTAGAAAGTAACTTACATCATTTTTTCCCCTTTGTTGCATTGCTCTAATAATTTGTTGTCTCGTTTTTTTCATTTGCTTTGCATTCCAACTTCACCTCTGCAGTGCATGTTACTTTAACTACAGCCATGTTTTTTTTTTAATTATCTTTTACATTCATATTTCTTATACTGTATTTATATGTGTAGCAGACTTGATTAACTGTGACCTGATTAATTGTGCACTCACTTAACTGTCATTACGAAAAAGGTGCACAGCATGTTAAAAATAAATCAATGCAATAATTATTTGTTTACTAGCAAATAATAATTTGTGCGCTGCTACCTCAGTGGTGCGGGTCAGCCAGTAGAACCTGCAACAATGCTCAGTGCACAATGAACAACAAAGCAAGAGTTTGTTAAGTCAATTATGCCGCGCACATTTCTCCTGTAGTGTCACATAAAAGTTAATTACACTGTGCACATCACTCCTGAGGATATTTGCTAAGGTTCTGAAATACTGATGACAGTCTGAATGTATAAAAAGTATTTTCTTAAATTCCTATAGCAAGAAAATGACTGCTAAATGCTTTATAACTATTAAAAAAGGCACTTTAAACAGAAAGTTTAAAAAGACAGAAAGGTTATAATTTAAGCATTGTAAAGCCAAAGCACAGAAATAAGATGAAGAGTTGGGGCACCTTGTAGGCGAACCCCATATATTTGATGGAAAAAAATAACAAAAACACTATAAACTACTATAAAGTACTGTATGTCCTTTCACACTCTTATCAACAAGACGAGCCAGACCAGAAGGGGTGGGTCCAAGGAACTGTGACAAGGAAGTAATGTCATTGGTGCTTCCAATCGTCTGATCTGTGATAGAGAGAGGAGAAGAAGCATTAAGTAACAGCGCCAACCCTGGACTCGGGGTGGAATTACCATAAGAGAAGCCTTCAATTTGTCCCCCAAGCACATTTTTATTTGTGCAAAATAAATAAATATTGTTAATTCTTTGCAGTTACAACATCTAAAAATACAGAAATCTATGTGACAGGTGTCTGGTCACACTTGCTGGTAATTTAACCTAGACATCATTAAAATATCTGACTACGCCACCCAGTTTCATTAAGAGACTGGGAACTCTTGAGATTTACCAATAATAGCACACAGGTTTCTTTAAATTGGGCGGTGAGTAAATGAAATGAAAGACACGGCAGCAATTTCAGGAAAATCAACAGTAACTTGTATTACACACGACAATATAAAGTATGCCAAAAAGATAAAGGAACATAACAATCTAACAATAACAGAAACAAAAACACCTTTTTTAAAAAGGAAAGTACACAGTCCACACCCTAAACGTCAATTAAAAACACGAAGTGGAGGATACAATCTTCAGTGGTGCAGAGTCCAGTTTGAGCACTGTGCTACCCCAACAATTAATCGTCCAACTGTCCACGGATGCACTCTGTTCACTGGATTCTTATTTCCCAACAGAAGTTTTGTCAAATCGTTGAATCCCTGTCAGCGTCTCTTCGGCGTTCTTTTTTTCCACTCTGGGCTCCTTGTGTTGCTGCAACCTAGACAAGCCTCACTTCTCATTCACCAGCTTCGCTCGGTCCTTCCATGTGGCTTCCCTCTTTCGCTGGACCCTCAACCGGTGTCTTTTTGTGGAACTGCCTCTTCCTCCCTGGAGGTAGGTGTTGCTGTCTTTGTGCCTCATGTCGTACCAGCCAAGTACTCTTGTCTGCCAGCGAGCCCCTGTGCTCTGTGTGAGTCATCTTGACAGCATTGTCAGTCGACCGTCACCTGCCTTCTGCTTCCCAGAAGTATCAATCTGCTTCAGTCCATGCCTAGATCAATGTGACAATGGATTCAACAATGGCACATGCCAAATTTCCCTAGGCTTAATAAATAATGTAAACTCAGGTTAACAAAAAGTATTGTTGCCAACTGTCAATGAGTACATATGTGCTGATTAGACACCAATATCCCCAGAGATGTTAATTTCCAAGTCAGGTAAATACAAACATTTTTCAAGGAAGGAGCAACTCTGTTATCAGAATTTTGTACTGTTTGTAAGTTTAAGCAGTTCAGACTTCAAAGCGGGTGACTCTTTTGCAAGACAGTAAATACCTACTGTATATCCTGTAGACAGCCATCACAATAACATTTAACAGGATTATTCAGGAAATTTACCTTTAAACTTATTACCCCAGTCCCAAAAATGGGTGCCTATTGCCCCTTCTTTTAAATATAATACTTACATATTTCTTTACAAAAAAAACAAAAACACCCAATGTACAAAAAGAGCCCCCCTCTGTCGTCTACATAAATTCTTAGCTTGAAGTTTAAAATTTTACTTTATGTTTTGGTACGCTCTGAATTTCTCTTTTGTAGTAAACTGACTTTCATGCAGACCTGAAAACCAGAGCTATAAAAGGAATCTGTCACACTTCCAAGTTTAGTTGTGAAACTGGGAAAATTCCAGCTTGGTATAACCATTTGCATCGTCAGTCTGCTTTTCTTTTATTCCAAGAGATTTGGTTGAAAGTTCTTAATGATAACTGTCATTTCATGTTCAGAATTAAACATTTCTGGCTTGCTGTAGTTATGCCGTATGCAGTTTTCCTTTGTGAGACTCCTTCATGCAGCCCTAAAAAACTTATGTTTGTCTTAATATGAAACTGGCACATTTGTCAAGTTTTCCTGATAACTATATTTGTATGCTTTAACATATGTTAAACTATGTTATGCATTTAACTTCATTACCATTTTAAGTATAATTTTGAGCTCTTTTCTAATGGAAAAACTGCAATATAAAATAAAGTTTGGCTGAACTTCATTAATTTCTGTATTTCTCACCTCTTGGATTCCAACTGAGCTTTAAGACATTGGCAAGAACTTGTGCAGCCACCTTTTCACTGTTCCAGTGCTTCACCTCTACCTCCAGCTACAAACACCACTGAAAGAGTTCACACTAAGTCATCAAGTGAAGAAATAAACTTAAAGTCATGCTAGAGGATCATGGTTTGGGAACAGAATAAAAAGTGTGACCCCTAGTTGTAGTTATCACTGCAGTGCTCTCAGTTTATGTGTGGTTATCAAAGTAAATTAATTTAAAATGCATAGATTTTCAACAATTAAACCAAATTAGGGTTATATTACTTTTACAAGTTAAAAGGTGACAATGTTTTGGTTTGAAAGTTTTTTTTGTTTAGCCTGTTTGAAGAGTAAGTGATATTGATTTGTTTATTTTATATTTTGCTTTATAATTTATTTAATGAATATTAATATGCAGTCTACATTATACTTATAATTTCTTTTATAAGTAATAAACATGACAATAATGTTAGTTCTTTCATTTCTGTAATCTGTTTCTGCAAAAATTGCCTGCAGTTGTTGTCTATTTAAATAATTAATGGATGTCTTTCTCTTCAGTTATCCCTTCATGTTTAAAGAAACCATATATGATAGAGAAAAATGTGCTGTTAGTTATTGGTGAGGTTAACATTCTTTGCTCCAGCATAAAGACATTATGTACACATGTTACTGCTCTAAACAGACATTTAAGTAAACATTTACAAATTCTAATTTTACTGCTTAGTATAATATACAGCTGCAGCTTATCCCAGCAATAACACACAACTACATACAGAGACGTTTGGTATTTACCAAACCTTCTGATTGCGTTACGTTAGAATGGAGTACAACACAAAAAGAGCACACAGTATGCTAACTCCAAGATCTGTCCCCCCATTTTCATAGAAACAATATATGCTAGAAGAAAATGTGAAACTGGCTTCGGGTAATGATTAATGTCCTTCACTCTGATATCAGGAAAACAAGTACATATTGTACCAGTCAAAATTCTGAACATGTCCATGTTTTTCATAGAAATTGATATCTTTTTTATCAAGATACCATGACACTGAATTAAAAATATAACCAAGTAATTTCTAGTGTTTCTAATGGCTATTACTGTTTGAAATGGCTGATTTTCAACTTATTATTCACATATGGTTTGGATATGTGCAGAAGAAAGATGCTGAGTATATTGGGAGAAGGATGCTAAGGATAGAGCTGCCAGGGAAGAGGAAAAGAGGAAAGCCTAAGAGAAGGTTTATGGATGTGGTGAGAGAGGACATGCGGATGATGGGTGTGACAGAGGAAGATGCAGAGGACAGGAAGATATGGAAAAAGGTGATCCGATGTGGCAACCCCTAACAGCAGCAGCCGAAAGAAGAAGAAGATTTACATATGGCTGCAAAGCCCCATTTTTATCAGCCATTCCTTCAGTGTCCTAATAGTAAACACCCTTAATGTATCCTTAATTATTAGAAAACCCCTTGTAATTGCATTAGCACTGCTGACATCTATTATTCTGTTCACTAGGGTTACAAGGTACTGGCACTCCAAATGTTCACATCTAGGTGCAAAAATGGCCAAAATAAAACAGTCATATGTGAATAATAAATTAAAATGCAGTAATTTCAAGCAGTAATAGCCTCTAGAAACACTAGTAATATCCTACTACATTTTATATCGGCTTAATAGTATCTTGACAAAAAGGTATACATTTTTATCAAAAATATGAACATTTCTGGGGGTTTCCAGACTTTTGACTGATAGTGTAGGATATACCGTGCACCTTACTTAACAGAATAGGATAATAAAACATTTTAATATTCTAATTTTTTCTACTCATTGTCAAATAACCTAGAGCTTTCCTTGATGTTACTGCATAGCTTCACACTAACACAATAAGGATTTTCCATTATTTTGGATTTAAGTAGAACATAAATGGAGTACTTTAGACATTAAAACTACGGCATCCTATCCTGGAATGAAGCAGTGCTTCATTATCAGTGAGGAGTCAAACATTTCCATGCATATTAATTTCAAAAATACAGTAATTAACCAATTAAATAATAGCATTTTTTCAGTTGTATTACATACAGTAACAGAAACTTAATTCTCTGCTTCTTTCTTTTAAGTATTACTTAGACATAGCAAAAGGCACCTTTCAAATTAAATGTACATTTATTCCTGTCTAATCAGACTGATAAACTCATTTCAGATTGTGATTACATGAGCACATCATACTATACAGACTTTAATCACATATCGACACTAAATAATCTGAGTTCCTTCAAAAGTAGCAGTAAACAAACGTATACTGGTAATAGAAAAATTGTCTTCTGTATTCTTAAGTGATATTACACATACTATGTCATTCTCAAACCTGCTATATCCAATGGAAGCTAATGTTAGTCAGTCAGTCATTTTCTAACCCACTTAGTCCTAAACAGGGTTGCAGAGGGTGCTGGAGCCTAACACAGGTAACATAGGATGCAAGGCAGGAACAAATCCGGGACAGGGTGGCACTGCATCACAGGGCAAATTCCAACACACAAACACCACACAGGGACCAATATAGTATCACCAATGCATCTAACCGCCATGTTTTTGGACTGTGGGAGGAAACCCATGCAGACAAAGGGAAAACATGTAAACTCCACGCAGGGATGACCTGGGAAATGAACCCTGGTCTCCTTACTACAAGGCAGCAGCGCTACCACTGCATTACCATGCCACCCAAGGAAGCTAATGTCAAATCAGTGTTATCTGTTTTGGTGTTGCATAGCTTGTTGTTGTTATGTTTTGGCCAAGACTCCATTCCTAGCTTTGGTTTCTTTTCCTGTTCACCTATCTATATAGTCATTTTAAGAGTTCTTTAATATTTTAAGTTTATAAATATTTTTGTTTTCTTGCTGTATAATCCTTTTAATACTGTATTGCCTATTAATTGTCATATATTTTAAGTCAATTCTCACAGCTTTCTTCCTTGTTTTCTTAATGTGCAGCCCAAGGGGGTGGGGCCCTCTGACATAGCAGCTGAGGGACTGTCCTAAGGTTAGATAAATCATATGATATCTCAGATCTAATAGCGAGACATTAGCTTACTTGGGTGGGTTTTTTTGGGTCATTTGGATTTCCTTGTTTTTTTAGTGCTTTCATGTTCAAACTTTGTGAAAATGTTTGTTCTTGCTTAGATTATAGTTTTGTGAACTTTGCCTTTGTTCCTTTTGGGTTGTCATTGGAGGCCACATTTTATTTATTGTGCTTATTCAATTTGACACACCTAAAAATGTTATTGTTTGCACCAGGGGTTGGTGCGGTTTCCTTCTCTCTTTTGCAAGTTATAAGATTTAGCCACTTTTTGGGTTTTCAGGCTGCAAGCCTGCTTCTTAAGTTTTGATGTCCAGGCTTATTTAGTATTTGTGAGAGCTGACTTTAAGTTTAATTCCTGTTTTTTGTGTTTCATGAGCCAAGAGATTATAAGATTTATTGATTTTGGTAAGTGTAACAAAATTCCTGAATAGTTGAAGAAACATTGAAAATTTCTAGAAAAGAAACACTTTCAAATATTCCTACATGATACAGACACACCTAAATGCACATTTATTTCTTTTTCTGAATTATGGATAATCATTTTTTTATGATTGTCAATGAGTTGTTCTTTACTCCCTAAGACAGGTGACATTTTCTATTGAAGTGCAAGTGTAGTAGCTGAATATTAATATAATTATATAAAGAATTCCTAAGGTAATTACTTACTCAGAGGAAATTGTCTATTCATGGAGGCAGACTTCATTCAACAAGACAATTGTCTTTTGACTTCAACAACCTTGAATTATCACAAAGGTTAAGGGGCTAAAAGTCAGGACAGTCAAAGATATAAAATGTGAATTAGACTTATCCATCCCTCATTATTGTCAAATCACTTCAAAAATCCAGAAGTGATTAGAGGCGCATTAAGATGTTTTAAGGATAGTGCTGCCAATAGAAAGTAATTTTGAGATGTCATCACATGTCTTAGTTGATGTTGTGTGTTTTAAACTACTATACTTAAGCATCGCCTTCATTAATTATGTATCACGTTTCTCATTTACATATAATTGAAATAGCCTACAAAGTAGAGTTATATATTTTACACAAACAAATAAGTGACAGAATTCAATAAAAAGAACAAACTTCACTACAAGACTATCAATCCATCATTTTCAGACTTACAGGGCAGCCTAGGATGCAAGGTGGATTAAACTTGGACAAAGATACCAGTTGACGGTAAGGTACACTCACATATAGGCCGACACTCATATAAATACCCATTTATAAAAATCAGCATATTAAATCTTGAGCTTTTATTTTAGTTCACCACAGCATTCCGGTATGCCCCAGGAAAGGGTCTACCACTACAAAACAAACTTGAAATATCTGCCTTTCTGGTTTAGGTATTGACTACAATTTTAGAAGCCTCACAAAATAAGATATTGTGAAACATTACACAAGCAAAACAGCATGCAGTTCCCAGTTTTATTATGAAAAATTACCTTACACAGTAGCAAAACAAATTAAATCTCATGTCTTACCTGAAAAGACTTCTCAAATCCATAGGTGGCTACAGCAGCTGCAGATGTGTTAGGGTCCTGCTACTTCCTTAATTCACATGCTGTGCTGGTGTGAAATCTGTTACTAATGTAAAGTTCTGCAAGCTATTATTACTAATATTATAGTTAAAAGCCCTGTATTCATATATGCCTTGTGTTCTGTTACTTACTGTTCTGAGTTTTATGTTGATGTTAACTTTTATTAGTGAGATTTGCAACAGTCCCAAATTGGGGCAGAGATCATGGGTAGAACTGGGATGGAGTACCTTTTATGTTTTTTTATGGTCTGTCTCCTGTGGATGTACAGGAATCTCAACATAAAATGTAATAGCACCTCTGTGTAAGGTCTTTACCTATTCTTTACTTCAGCTAACTGCTATTACAAATTGTTGCTCACAGTGGTTCTGTACTTGAAATGTTTTGCATTTTTTGAGAACTAATATTTAGATTTAGGGTTCAGTTTTTCCTTGTAACTGATGCAATTGGGATAAGCTCTAGCAATCATAAGCTGGATGTGACACTGAGATGGATCACAAGCTTTGGGTGCTTCAGTAGCCTCCCATTAGGGGTCCATGGTGTTGTGAGCTTTAAAATGAAAATGGTGTCCATCAGGTACTGTGGATGTAGGAGCATGCTGCTGTGGAGTTGTGTGAAGGACTAGTGGCAGTGAGGAAGAGAACAGTGGCAGATGGATTTGGTGTCTGACTGAGGACTGTAGCGGAAGTACTGAAGCGGAAAGAACTTCCCATTCATTTCTCTGTTGCTGTGTTTTGGAGTTGCTCATAAGTACTATGGCTTTTAAGTCCTTCTCACAGTGTCCATGGCTGCTGAAGTGATCTGCTACCAGATCATCTCTGTTGCCATATTTAATGTGGAACCTGAGTAAATTCATCTTTGGCAGAGTGTTTGTTCAGCTTCCCCCACACAGAGTGCAGCGTTGGGACATTTCATACAAAAAGTTAGGTAGACCACATTAGATGATATGCAGGAAAATGATCCCTTTATGTGATGCTCTAGTCGGCAGTGTGGTATAACAACACAATTTGTATTATAAATGTGAGCACACCTTTTGGTTCACTTAGGGAGCATTGGACAATTAGTTGCTGCATATTTGGTGGTTGCCTGTACACCAGGAGGGGAAGTTCTGGGAATACATCTCTCAGCATTTCATCATTATTTTGTATTGGCGGAGGTTCTTTATTAATTTTTCGAAGTCCTTCAAGAACCCTTATAACGGAGATACAACATTAGGTTTAAGATGAACGTTTACATAAAATCTTCCTCCAATTTTGCCATAAATACTTTCGCGTAGTGAGGTGTGAACCGACAGCCCATTGCAGTCCCAATTTCTTGCAAGTAGAAGTCCTGTCCAAATGAGAATAAACTGTATGTCAGAGTGAATTTTATCATTTGTATAACTGACTCTGTGGGTAAATCATTATGTTTTAGGTATTTTTCACATGCCAATACACAAACATCCCCCATGATGATCGTATAAAGTGCCTTAACATTCATTGTGACCAGTAAGGTTCCCTCAGGTAAGGGGCCTATACAGTAGCATTCAGTTTTTTTAGGAATTCAGTGGTGTCTTGGATGTAGCTGCTTGCATTGTGGGCGAAGGGTTTAAGGATGTTCTCTACCCATCCTAAAAACGTTTCTGTAAGTGAACCAATTCCTTAGATTATAGGCCTTCCTGGGTTCCCTTCTATTTGGATCTTGGGAAGCAGTAGGGGCATGGGTTTCTTTTAGTGTGGGGATTTGTTGTGTTTTATTGCAGATATACAAGGCTCATGCAATGGACCGTGGACACCAGTTGTAAGGGTCAGTCTGGCTGTGTATTCCTCCTGTGCAACTGGTAGTTTAGGGGGTATAGAATGTGGCATGTTTTGAGTTTGTGGCGGTGTGAGTTTTAAAATAAAAATGGTGTGGCTCAAGCTCTGCAGGCACATGCTGCTGCTGAGCTGTATGGCATTGGGGTGTTCTGTGGGGAGGGGAGCTGACTGCTTGGTAACATGTATGTGTGATTAGTTCAGCTGTTCCCTATTGGCACTAAGTGGGTTGTTATTTAGGCACCTACACTCATGGAAGTATAATTAGAGCCTAAGGAGAACGACAAAGGGAACAGTGGATAGTGATATTGGAAAGGAAGAGAATTAGGACAAGAGAACAGAAGACAAAATAAGCAAATTCAAGAGTTTAGTTGACAGAGGAGAGAGTGAATGTGCAACCAGGCAAGTGAGCCAGTGCGATGGGCAGGAGGCTTGGCAGTTGGGAGTTTGGCTCAGCAAAAGCAGCCAAGGTAGTGTGTATAGGCCTCCAGACCAAAACTAATGTTTGGGCAATACTCAATCAGAGCAATCATAAATGATCTCACAATTACAACAATATCTGTACCAGGAAGCAGATGGATTCCCAAAGGCTTTGAACATTTTTTAACATGGGCAAGGATGAATTTCATACAGTACCTGTATAAGATGAGGTCCCTAGTGATATAAGAAAGGGAAAGTTGAGAAAATGCTCTGTTTTTCCACTGGCCAGATCAACCAACCTGTCTATCATGGAGCAGCCAGTAAAGAGCCAGAAGATGTTTGATAAAAGCCTGAGAGACACTGCCATAATTGGAAAGACCAACAAGGAGATGTGGCTTACCACAGTGGAGAAATCTGGCATTCCAAGTAGATTTGACACTTAGACCTATCAACTTGTTATCCTGCCTTTAGTCCCCTGGCCAGTCCTGGTGCATTCGGTCCCATTAACACAAGTTGAATCCCTTGAGAGGAGGATTAGCAGCTTCCTCCACAGGTGGTTTGGCCTTTCATACAGCGTCAGCAGCACAGTGGGGTATTGGAGAAGCACCATTCAGCAGCTTGTCTTCAGTGGCCTTGCAGAGGAATCAAATACAAGGGAAGTTCTCCAATACAGATACTCAAAAGATTCCAACAACAGGCAGAGAAGTACCAACTGGCAGAAAATGTAGTTGACAATGCACTGGAGTTGCCACCCATTTTTTTCTGGGAAGTCTTTCTATAGACATTTGCAAAGTGTCTGTGGGAATTTGAGCCCATTCACTCAAAAGGGGGAATTTGTGAGATCAGATGCTGATATCGGACAAGAAGATGTGGCTCACAATCAGCATTCCATTTTATACTAAATATGTTTAATAGGGTTGACATCAGGGTTCTATGCAGGCCCCTTGAGTTCCTCTTCACAAAACTTGTAAAACATAGCTTTCTGGACCCTGCTTCCTGCACAGGTGCGCATTCATGCTAAGACAGAAAAGAGCCCTTCCCCAAACTGTTTACAATACAATACAACACAGTTTATTTTTGTATAGCCCAAAATCACACAGGAAGTGCCGCAATGGGCTTTAACAGGCCCTGCCTCTTGACAGCCCCCCAGCCTTGACTCTCTGAGAAGACAAGGAAAAACTCCCAAAAAAACCTTTTAGGGAAAAATGGAAGAAACCTCGGGAAAGGCAGTTCAAAGAGAGATCCCTTTCCAGGTAGGTTGGGCGTGCAGTGGGTGTCAAAAGTAGGGGGTCAATACAATACAATACACAGAACAGAACAATTCCTTAATACAGCATAATAAAAAATTTTGAGTACGGTTTAACAGTAGATGATATGACATAATTAGGTTTGGATATTTTTAGAGTCCTGGAGACCTCATCCATCAAGCTGCCTCCCCATTTGGCCATGCCACGGCTGAAACGTTGCTCCGATGAAAGGACCCCTCTTTCCCATGATTCCTGTGATCCTCCTTCAGGGATGACTTTACCATAGGCAGGCAAACAACTTGGCAGGTGGGCCATGGCACCAATTGCCACATTTGGGTACCGAGAAAAGAAGCACTTGTTGGCCCCACTGTGTGTGTTTGTGTGGTTTTTCACTTTGTGGTTGAGTTGTTGTGGCTACTAAACTCTTCCACTTCACAATAATGCCACTTATAGTTGACCAACAAAGAAATTCCATATAGTGACTTGAGACATTCTATTGCAGTGCTACTGAGCTCTTCAGTATGACTCATTCTACTGACAACATTTGCCAATGAAGGTTGCATGGCTATGTGCTTGAGTTTATACAATTTTTAAGAGTGAGTGTGGTTGAAACCCCTGAATGTAATAATTTGGAGGGGAGTCCACATACTTTTTCCTATACAGTGTAGATAATCCAAAATCCTAAGCTTTACTAAAACATGTGTGTAAGAAGACTCTTTTTTACACATTTTGAGAGGTGGAGGTACAACTGCTAGGCTTGGTCTGATTGACTGGTGTAGAATCTGAGCTTTGTTATACTCTCATGCATTGGCTCTTTTGAGGTGCGTTTTGCAAATGTTTGTGCGCTCTCATTTATACAGTAAATATGCCTATATTTATACATTTGTAATGTTTTGCAAGCAATGTTTTTCTTTTCTTCTTTTATATATAGATAGGTTTGTTCGAAGGTCTGATGTGCTGAGGTTGCATTGTAGCTATTTAGAAAAAAGCAGGTTCACTGTGACTACATATGGTCAGAATAGCTTATCAGATTGTGATCAGAATGGTTTGTGACTAGAATACTGACTACATAAAATGAAATATATTATCTATATTTTTATAAAAAATAAAGGTATTTGAATACATACATACTGTATGTAAGTATCTCTAATTACATGGGTAGGCAGTGCACTTTGGTGATAAAGGAGCTTGGCTTGAATTAACAAAGCGGATGTTTCATATTCCTGCACTGATTCTCTCTGTGGATCTAGCGGGGTCATCTAATCCAGAGACATTATAATTCCATCAATATGTAAGCTTGTTTTGGCTTTGAGTTAACCCTGGACGGTTTTGTGTTTTTATGTTATATCAACTTTTATAGCTTTTTAAGGATAAAGCATAGGGTATGGCATGTTAAATTACTTCCTCAGTTGACAAGCAAGTTACATCCTAATTAACCACACAGTAAATAAAGGTCTTGCATTATCTAAAATCCAACATAGAATGCATGCGGTGAGGGTCTTCTTAAAATTAGAGTTAAATCAATGTGGTTTCAAATCACACAAGCCTCAAAGTCAAAGTTCTGATTACCTAAGGCTGCCTTTCTATTACAACCAAAGTACTTTGTTTTGAATAGCATCATGCTTATTCTTTTAGGTTGATTAAAATTCTCCTTTTTTCCAGGTGGAAATAAACTACTGAAAAATTATTATAATTAGTAATGTTTTCCTTTTTAAATTTCTATGGAAACAAAGTAAATAATTACAGGAATCAGTGCTCATTAGTACGTTAATTATCATAATTGTGTAAATAAACCTTTTTGTAACTCGTATTATCTGTTGCATTCCTAATTAACACTGACATTAGCATTTGAGACCTCTTCTCCTTTAAATTGATTTTTACCCCACAGTTTAGATGATCATGACATACACTTAATAAAAGTGACTCAGCAGCAAGGCAGAAGTGACTTGCTGGTTTCTATAAAATGTTTATCATTCCCTCTGGGTTAAAAGATGTTGCATAAAGCTTGCAATTATTTAGCTAAAAATATTTGAGAGAATCAATTAAAAAATGAAAGAAATTTAAATTAAAATTAAGATGATTCCCAGTTGTGTGCAGGGTGAATTTTGTAAAATAAATAATACAGTTAAATGATTGTTTACTAAGATTATCATGGCCATGTGATAAAGGAAAGCACGGTGATACATAGACTGGGGTTTATATCCTAGCCCTCTCAGTATGTGTTTTTCTGTCTTTTGGTGGTACTTCTGTTTTCTTTGACATTCCACAAATGTCCACTTTGGGTTGATTAGCAACTTAGAGTGAATGAATGTGCTCTGTGATGGATTAATGTTCAGTCATTTCTGGTTTTCTTCTTTCTGTCTAATTGTTGCTAGAAAAGGCTCCTACTCCACACAACCCTGTGTTGAAATAATTCCTGTGACATGATGTGATTGTGAAATCAGCCCATTGGAAGAATGAATCAATCAAATAGCAAAACATCAGCAAGAAGCACAAGAAAAAAGAAAGCGGAGTCAAGTCAAGGGCCGTATGATAGTGAAAGTCACATACATTAGGTTGATTAGTGACTAAAAAATGGCCCAAAATGGGTCAATGTGGCCATGCATAAGTGGTATCTATTTTTTCCTCTATGTGGTTAATTCTTATTAATTATTTTGTGTACATACAGTATATGGAGTTTGTTGCTGGGTTAGCAAAGACCCTATCATTTTATTAAGTATGTTTGAGAATGATTGGGATGGAATATATATATATATATATATATATATATATATATATATATATATATATATATATATATATATATATATATATATATATATATATATATATATATATATATATATATATTCGAACATGGCGCCATGCAGGCTGCGGCTTACAGAGCTCCCGAGTACTCAGTGTTTAATGTTAATCTTTGTTCGTCTTTGTTAACTAGTATAAGTAGAAAAGTAGATTTAAGTGATAGTAGTACGCAGACATACATTTATGAACGGCAATCTGGAGGAGTACACAGAATCTGTGACTGGCTACATCTCCAAATGCATAGTGGATGTTACTGTTACCAAGGATGTTACCTCAAGAGCCAACCAAAAGCCCTGGATGAGAAGAGAAGTGCACAAGCTGCTCAAGATCAGAAATGCAGCCTTCAGGTCTGGAGACAAGGCCGCCCTCAGGGTGACCAGAGCCAACCTGTCTCGTGCTATAAGGAGAGCTAAGTGGGCATACGCGCAGAAGATCAACAAACAATTCAGCAGCACCAGAGATACACGTCGTATGTGGCAGGGTGTTCAGGCAATTACAAACTACAAGCCCAATCCACACAGCAGTGATGGTGATGCCTCCCTTCCAGATGAGCTGAACAACTTCTTTGCACGGTTTGAGGCACAGAACAAAGAGCCTGCGAGAAAAGCAACACCTCCCTCCACTGACCAAGCACTCTGTCTCTCCATAACAGATGTGAGGAGGACTCTATCCAGAGTCAATCCATGGAAGGCTGCAGGACCTGACAACATACCTGGTCTTGTGCTCAAAGAATGTGCAAGTCAACTGGCTGGTGTCCTCACAGACATCTTCAACACATCTCTGAGCCAGTCGTCAGTCCCAACATGCTTCAAGTCGACCACCATCATACCAGTGCCAAAGAAGTCATCAGTGACATGCCTGAATGACTACCGACCAGTTGCACTCACACCAATCATAATGAAGTGCTTCGAAAGGTTAGTCATGTCACACATAAAGACTAATCTCCCTGCCTCCCTTGACCCTCTTCAGTTTGCATACCGCTCAAACAGGTCAACTGAGGATGCCATATGCTCTGCCCTTCACATCTCCCTGACACATCTGGATAAAAAAGACACATATGTCAGGATGCTATTCATAGACTTTAGCTCTGCCTTCAACACAATCATCCCTCCAAAGCTGGTTGTAAAACTGAGCAGGTTGGGCCTAAACACCACCCTCTGCAATTGGATCCTGGACTTCTTAAAAAAGAGGCCCCAGTCAGTTCGGATGGGCCACAACACTTCCAGCATCATCACACTGAGCACTGGAGCACCGCAGGGCTGTGTGCTTAGTCCACTGCTCTTCACCCTGCTGACTCACGACTGCACAGCCACGCACAACACCAATCACATCATCAAGTTTGCGGATGATACGACGGTGCTGGGACTGATAAGCAGGGATGGTGAAAGAGCATACAGAGATGAGGTGAAATGGCTGTCAGATGTGTGTTGATTTTCATAAGTCAGGTAGTGGCTACAAGAAAATAGCTCCTCGCCTAAACCTGCCTGTATCTACAGTTGGAGGAATAATAAAGAAATGTAAAACAAAGGGAACAGTGACAAACAAGGCTGGACGAGGACCCAAGTTTATCTTGCCACCACGCACAATGAGGAGGATGGTAAGAGAAGTAAAAAATTCTCCAAAGCTCACTCTTAGAGAACTGCACCAAAGAGTGGTATCTTGGGATCACAAAGTCTCCATGAAAAACATAAGACGCCATCTCCATGCCAACAAGCTGTTTGGGAGACATACAAGGAGAAAGCCTTTTCTCACCTACAATCACAAATGTAAACGTCTGGAGTTTGCTAAGCGGTACTGGGGCTTCAACTGGGACTGTGTGCTTTGGTCAGATGAGACTAAAATTGAGCTTTTTGGCAACAAACATTCTAAGTGGGTCTGGCGTGAATCCAAGAATGAGTATGTGGAAAAGCACCTCATGCCCACTGTAAAGTATGGTGGAGGATCTGTGGTGCTGTTTCTCTTCCAAAGGCCCTTCTTAGGGCCGATTTATACTTCACGCTCAGAACGCGTATGCGCTCACATCATGGCTGCCACGCGTTCCCAGCGTTCATTTCACGCGTCCTCTGAGCAGGTCCTCAGAAATGAACGTGACACGTGTGCGAGTTGCAGTACCAGCAAAAAGTCGGGGTCGCAGTGTGCTAAAAGTTAGAACGTGACGTCAGAGTCTCTGTTTACTATCTACATGTAACAGCAAGCCTCTATGGAGATCCTTCGGGGATCGATGTGCACGCTTTGCTGTTTGATGAATGGTTCAAAGTGGTGAAGCAAAATGCCGACACACAGATGTATTCGTGGTGCTTTTATATTCAAGCGTCTCATATTCCCGATCATAATGACGCGATACATTTTAAAAGTCTCACATACCATCTTTTGTGCCATCTATTTTTTTATTTTTTTTTTACTTTACCTGCTGTCAGGTCCAAGAAGCTCGTAGCGATTAAAAACTGGGATGACATTTACGAGGATCTGCTTTAATAATAAAGTAAACTACGAGGTTAAAGTGGACATTTCGAGGTTAAAGCCGAAATTTCCACTTTAATCACAAAATACACTTTTTCACCGTGTCTTTTATTTTTTTCTCAGTGGCTCAAATACAGCGCTATACATTATGTTGCCGATGTGAAGTTGCAAAAAAAATAGATGGCACAAAATATGGTATGTGAGACTTTTAAAATGTATCATGTCATTACGATCGGGAATATGCGACACTTGAATATAAAAGCACCACGAATGCATCTGTATGTCGGCATTTTGCTTCACCACATCATAGCATCCATCCCGTAGGATCGGCATAGAGGCTTTCTGTCACATGTAGACAGTTCCTGAACGTAATGACACGATACATTTTAAAAGTCTCACATACCATCTTTTGTGTTGTCTTTTTTATTTTTGCAACTTAACAACAGCAACATAATGTATAGCGTTATATTTGAACCACTGAGAAAAAAATAAAGGACACGGTGAAAACGTGTATTTTGTGATTAAAGTGGAAATTTCGGCTTTAATCTCGAAATGTCCACTTTAACCTCATAGTTTACTTTATCATTAAAGCAGACCGTCGTAAACATCATCTCAGTTTTTAATCGCTACGAGCTTCTTGGACCTGACAGCAGCGGAAAGCAGCAATAGATCGCCAACACAGAACACATTAAATGTATGATATTCCAACTCTCTGCACATTTAGAATCTTTAGATTTATACTTGATATCACTTTCATGATGAAATGCATTAAAGTGTGTATGTTACATTTTACATATAATTTTGTTTAAATAATGAATACTGTTAATTACACACATGGAGGTGTTATGGTAGTGGAGCGATAGCACTGCTGTCTCGCAGGGAGTTATGTTGCTGGTATTTCCTGCGTGTATTCCACACTGTGCACCAGTTTCCTTCCAAAGATATGCAGATTTGGGGATTTGGTGCCGCTAAAATGACGCTAGTGTATGTGTGTGCTTGTATTCACCTTGCGATGAGCTGAGGCCTCGTCAAGGGACTGTTTCTCACTCGTGCCCAATGCTTGCTGGAATGGACACATCCCTGGATTGATAGATTTAATCAATAAACATTCTTTTTCAGAGATATTGCGGTAAGGTGTCATCAGAATTTAATAGGTGTTCTAGGCAATTCACAACACAGAGAAGCCGAACATGTTCTCACCGTGATAATATCTCGTACTGCCACCTGGTGAATTCCTCCAGATTTATGTAAAGTACGCGCGCAAGTATGAACACTACAACGCTTGCGTAGCAGAAGCGTCAGCTGTAGCATTCGTCTCGTCGCGTGAAGTATAACTCCGGCCTTAGGGAGTATGGTATCATGAACTCCTTGAAATACCAGGACATTTTAAATCAAAATATGGTAATCTAGTGGCCTCTGTCAGAAAGCTGAAGATGGGTCGTCATTGGATCTTTCAGCAGGATAATGACCCTAAACATATGGCACACTCTACACAAAAATGGCTCACCAGACACAAAATCAAGCTCCTTCCATGGCCATCTCAGTCCCCAGACCTCAACCCCATTGAAAACCTGTGGGGTGAGCTGAAGAGGAGAGGACCCAGGACTCTGGACAATCTAGAAAGATTGTGCAAAAAGGAATGGTCAAAAATCTCTGTCTCTGTATTCTCTAACCTTGTAAAATGTTATAGGAGAAGATTAAGTCCTGTCTTGTTGGCAAAAGGGGTTGTACAAAATATTAACAGCAGGGGTGTCAATAATTGTGGCACACATAGTTTCATGTACACACACACTAAGGGACTCTGCCCCCTGCTCCCTTCGCCCGCCAACTGCCGTGTGGGCCCTATGTGCTATTCATTTCCCAGATCTGACGCTTGCAACGAATTGTGATGTGCTTTTGGATAAACACGAATATCAACTCTGTCTTTGATATCTCTGTCTTTCAAAACTATTATCACTGACAATTTGTCACATGTTGTTTAATTATATATCCAAGCGAGATCTTTCTGATTCATATAGAAATCCAAGAAAACGTCTTTGTCCCTGTTTTTCTGATAAATTTTGTGCAAAATGCAATACTTATGGACATATGGATCTGTATCAATATTTGCTGTAGAATTTCTATTTCGTCCAATCGGTTAACTCTTTCGAATCTATGTTGCCTCACTTCTCCGTGATCATAAATATAAACAGGACCAAATTGTGGTTTCGTGGAAATTAAACTTGTAGCAGCTTTAATTGCTGTGGGACCACAGATTCTCATAGTGTATGGTCCTGAATTGTGTAAATCTATGTTTTGAGCATTGAATAATGCAAATGCGAACTGATTGTTGTAGATTCGGATATTTTGCCTGTTTTGTTTGTGGATTTCACTTTCACCAAATAACAAATCTTTTACTTCTTGTGGATAAGCCTCTTCATTGGGAAGAAACACTACTTTTGCCTGATGGCAATACGAAGTTTCCAACTTAAACTTTAAAGTCGACCAATATCTAAATACTTCTGTCATATCACCTATATCAATATATTCAATCTCTTTTCTCTGTTCTGTTATTTTACCGAGTAATAATTTCCATTTGTTAGCACTAATATAATCTTTACTATCAGTTTTTGAGACTTTTGAATTTTAGAACGTTCATAATCTCTAACCTGCTCTGCAAGTGTATCGAGCCGTTTCTGAACCTCTTTACAACATTCTACTTTGTCTTCTACTCTTTGTCTTTTATTTCTGCCCCCGCTTAGACCGGTTTAGTTTTCAATTCATCTCTTGGCACAAAATCTCATCTTGCAGGACATGAAATTATCTCTCTGAAAATGTCTCGTCTCTCTAAATAAGTCTTGTCTTGTCCCAAGATTTTTGTATATAATATATATATATATATATATGTTCATGAAGAGAAGGTACTTTTAGTATCTTTTAAATACAGTAATTCCTCCTTGACTGGAACGCAACCCCTGCGAAAGTGAAAATCCGCGAAGTACAAACCATATATTTGTATGGTTATTTTTATATATTTTAAGCCCTTATAAACTCTCCCACACTGTTAACATTATTAGAGCCCTCTAGACATGAAATAACACCCTTTAGTCAAAAGTTTAAACTGTGCTCAATGACAAGACTGAGATGGCAGTTCTTTCTCACAATTAAAAGAATGCAAACATATCTTCTCTTCAAAGGAGCGCCGTCAGGAGCAGAGAATGTCAGAGAGAGCGCTCGCTAAGAAAAGCAAACAATCAAAAAATCAATACGTGCTTTTAAGTATACAGAAGCATCGCGATAAAGCGGCATTTTGTAGAGGAGCATCTGTATCCTCTAGGCAAACAGGCTCTGTGCAAACAGCCCCTCTGCTCACACCCCCTCTGTCAGGCAGAGAGAGTGAGAGAGATAGAGAGAAGCAAAGAATCAAGCACCGCGCGGGGTGCATATCTTATATCATTGAGGAGTTTTAGTTAATATGTAATACATGCTCTGATTGGGTAGCTTCTAAGCCATCCGCCAATAGCGTCCCTTGTATGAAATCAACTGGGCAAACAAACTGAGGAAGCATGTACCATAAATTAAAAGACCCATTGTCCGCAGATAGCCGCAAACCAGCGAAAAATCTGTGATATATATTTAGATGTGCTTACATTTAAAATCCACGACAGAGTGAAGCCGCGAAAGTCAAAGCGCGATATAGCGAGGGATTACTGTATAATTTTTCTTTAAATTGATGTGCCTTTCCTGAGGCATTTTCTGAAAATATCTGTATGTAGCAGTTTGTTTTCTAATCGAAGAATTCTGAATTTGGCATTAGTTTGCATCCAGAAGTTGTTGTTAAAAAGTTCATTTTTACTGTTTATTGCTTAATACCATTTTTTTAATTGTGCATGCTGTCATTTGGGAACAATCACATCTATAGTTACCCTTAATGTCTTGCATTGGCATGGTGTGTAACATCACTGGAATGACTGTATAAAAGTTGGTGAGAACAACGAGTTGATTGGAATGGCAGCAACTGTTCTGCAGATGTTGTACCGCTCTGTGATGGTGAAGAAGAATCTGCATCCAAAGAAAAAATTCTCAGTTTAGAAGTTGATCTACATCCCCATCCTCATCTTTGTTCATGAGTTGAGGGATGTGACCAAAAGAATGAGAGCATGAGTAAAAGCAGAATACAGTTTCTTCACAATCTCAATGGATTGACACTCCTTAAAATAATGAGAAGCTCAGCAGTTTAGGAGAACCTCAACATAGAGATCCAGATTTAGAGGATCCAGTTGAAGTTGACATGTCCTAAAGATGTTGGCTAATGTGTCACCTGGCTTGGAAACTGTTTCCAATAGGGGGCGATATAGCTCCTTAGTTGGAATAAGTTCTTTTGTAATTGTGGCGTTTTAAGTAACCGAAAACTGTATAGATATGATATTAAAAGGCGATATCCCTCCCATAGTGATACGGCAGTAAAAATCACATAAGAGAAAATAACTTAGCTTTCTTTATTGACGATTTACGCAGCATTAGAGACGGGAAGCCATAATAGCAAGATAATAGCAAGGTGGGATCTTGATCTATACAGTCTTCCATCTTTCATCACTGCGCTGGAAGGCTTTACAGGATGGATGACAATATCTCCCATCCGTCCGTCGTCTTCAAAGTATTTGGCTGTTGTCCAAGTCTTTATATACTGTCTTCTCCATGTGCAGGCCCTTACTTAGGTTCCAAACAAGGAAAGGAGAGGATTTGATTTCATCTCTAACATACAGAAATAGTACAATGCCTATTTTTGTAGTTGAACCTTCTCTCTTCAAATGCTTAACTAGCAGTTCTAAATGCTGAAAGTCCCTGTGTGCTAACTTTGGCTTGGCTTATACATGTGAGTGGATTTATAATAATTTTTGTACAGCGCACAGTGACATTAAACTTACATTCTTATTACAAAGAGCACAGTGACATTAAACTTACATTCTTATTACAGGAACACATGGGAATTCCGCAGAAAGAGATGGAATCTGTGGCTGTGGACAGTGAAGTCTGCACCGATCTGCTTGACCTGCTTCTGCCATGACATTCACCAGGAAAAGTGATCAGAGATGATAAGGTGAGAGAAGATTTAACTGTTTCAGTTTTCCCATGTAGTTTAGGCTTTGTAGAACTTACAGTATGGAGAAGTAAAAGTTATGTATGGGCACAAGTACAGTAGATATAAACTTAGTACGAACTTGTAACAGCATTAAAACTTAGTGTAAACTTTTACATGAATCAGGTATGCCAAGTAAATAATTAAATAAAGGCATACGCCATATTTCTTTTTTAATTGAACTCAGAGAGAAACCACCAATATTTAACAACCCAAAATGACCGAGAAGGGGGAAAATGATGAATGGAGACATCCCGAGGTCAAAGAAGGGGGAGCACCTCCCGGTTAGGAAATAAGGGAAGCAAGGAATGATGGATAATGAGTGACAAGGTATGAGGAATATTGGTGGTTTCTGAATGGGCCTGGAAGAGGCCAGCTGGAGTGAAGAGTCAGAATAAGCAGTGAATGAGTTGTTTCATGCGAGGTCGAAATGATAAGAAATGATTATATAAACTGTAACTTTTGGCTTGTTCAGGACTCGACTCAGCTTGGCTTAATTGGGTTGAGCCTGCATTATTGTTTATTGCAATAAAACTAATTACTCTGTCTACCCTTCGACTCCTAGAGCCTTCTTTCAAGGTGAGAATCTCTGGTACATTTTACACCCCGACAAACTGAGATCAGGGTAGTTGATCTTCTTGATAGTTTCTCTACAGCTATTGTATCTTTTTTGTAATATGGAAAGCAAAATTGAAAACAATTCTCAGCACATTTTTCCAGAATCTCTTCTGTACATTGGCTGGCTGCATGTGAGCAGTGATGGGTTCACTGTATGTTCTATTCATGAGTTGAAAGCTCAAGTTTCAGACCTACTTCTATGTGCAATTATACTAATATTTCCAAATCCTATGTGTAACATTTTATTTTTCTTTGCATAAAATGTAATTCTCCGTATATCTTTCCAATTCTGAATTTTGTTCAATATCCATCTGTAATGATTCTACAGTATCTGCCATTCCCCTCAGTTTTGTGTCCTATTCAGACTTTCAATTTGTTAATTCTCTGGATCACTTATACAAATTATAAAGTGGAACAACCACAGGAATGTTTCCAGATGCCTGAGATAGCAGCTATGTAATAATGTCTTGTGTTTTGGTGGTGTTCAACTGGTGGACCTCTCACATCATAGAGTGTCTTCTTGGCAGCCAATTAGGGACTCCATAAATGCTGACCTGGAAGTATAGTCAGATAATCAGATCTTTTGCATAAGATAGACTCTGTCATTTAAACATTCGGTTTCTTAAATATTTTAATACACTTTTTCCTTGTGAGCCTGTGATTCTTGTGTATTAGAACGTTAAAACATCTAGATGAGAACAGGCCATTTCACCCCAACAAAACTTGTCATTCCTATCCACTTAATTATTCTAAAATAACATCAAGTTGAGTTTTGAAAGTCCCTAAAGTCCTACAGTCTACCACACTATTTAGTAAATTATTCCATGTGTCTATGGTTCTCTGTGTGAAGAAAAATTTCCTAATGTTTGTGTGAAATTTACCCTTAACATTACATTTCATCTGTCACATGGCCAAGCCTGTATGCTGTCCAAGTCCCTTTGTAATGATTCAACGGATTCAATCCACCTAACCTGGTATCATCTGCAAACATAAACAGTTTGTTACTTACCACCACTATTAACATCATCCAATTCTGATAAGATTCCTCGCACCATAACCCTCTGCTTCCTATGTCTGAGTCAATTTTTCATCCATCTACAACACGCTGAACTTCTACTTTTTAGTTTGATTTCCAACCTCTCATTTGACATCTTATCAAAGGCTTTCTGAAAGTCAAGATAAATATCATATGCTCCACTTTGATAATATCCTTTTGTTGCTTCCTCACTGAATTCCAGCACATTGGTGAAACATTACCTCCCATTTCTAAACTAATGTTGACTGTTCAGTAAACTTCATCAGTTTTCATTGTGTTTTTAAATATGCCCCTTAATTATATATTTAAATCTATTGCCTTTTTAATTTTCATTTCAGCACTCTGGTGTTTTAACCTCATTGGCATTCACTCAATGCGTAATTCGGTATAGGAATATGTAAATATAGTTAAGTCAGACTTGTAGAGATGTGTAATGATCTACTTTACAGTTTTAAGCATGAATGACTCTCGGGACAGTATTCTGCTGCCATCAAGTTAATTAAATGACATCGCAATCCAATAAAAATTGGGAGTGTGCTCCCCTCAACTTTCTGAGATATACTGAGATAGAGGAAAAGGTCATCAGAACCATTGCCAGTTGCGCAATTTTTCTCAAATATCATATATTTTTGTTTCTCATCACAACTAATTTAAAATATTGACAAACTATAATTTTTTCTCTAATTATAATTAAACTTTATATTAAAATGATATTTTTGCACTTATGGAGGATGAAAACGGAGGTGGAATTTTTTCATGATTACATATGCATTACCCAAATTATGTGCAAAGTAAAAAGAGTTATAGTCACCTAAAAACATACAAAAAGTGTTAGTATTATATAGTATTTGTTGCAATAAATTGCTATAGGTAAAGCTGCATTTAACTACATTATTATGATAATGATTACGAAATATAAAAAAAAAAAAATCATAAAATTAAATGTATTACCAGGAACATAGCAGCTTATTGTTCCCATTACACCTTGATATTTTCATGGCATGTTCAATGTTTAAACATTATTGTTAAACTGATGATGTATAACTCAAAATAAAAAAATAATTATTGAAAGAATATGCATTATATTGAATACAGTTTTTATTATTGTGTACAAATTTATATTTCCATGATACAAAAAATATGGATGGTTGTTTAAATAAAATACAACTTCTGGTTGAGTAATTTTTCTCAAATTTCATATCTGTTTACTTTTTAGCATTATAAATATCTATACAAAATTTGAATCATCTGTCTGTAATTATAAACAGTTTACTCAATAATTTGCTGAAATATTCATTTAAAGTTGATAGGATTCCTTATTTCTGACATAAAGCAGGTGTACAAAATCGCATTGACCTAGGTCGAAGCGTTTTTGAGTTATCGTCTTTACACACAAACACAGACAGACAATTTCAAAAATGGTATTTTAGGACTCAGGAAGATCTAAAATGTCATCAAAATCTCAACAGCAATCAAAAATACTGAAACTGAACAATAGATCAAATTGGGTGAAAGTGATGACAATGTGAATTGGTCATCAGCTGTTGACACAGACAGTAAAACTGACACCTGTTCAGTAGATGTCAGCTTCACTATTACTATTGACAATCCTGCACCTTCTCATTGCCTATTTACAGGTAGTTCTGATTTACAGATGTCTGTTACTATCTCGACTATTTATGATTTGTTGATGATAGTCTGGTGGAGGAAATAGGTATTGAAGCAAACCGCAATGCTAAGAAGTCTCACAAAACTCACAGTAAAGAATTTCACTGACAGCCTTTTGCTGCAGATAACATGTGGGTGTTTTTCAGTCTCCTGATACTCCAGGGCATAGTGGGGAAACCAGTCCAGGGAGGGCAATAGTCCACAAAATGGTAGTTGCAGACACCCATATTTGGTGAAGTTAACTAATTAGAACAGCTTTTCACTCATTACGAAATACTTGCATTTCTCTAATAATGATGATTATGATGAAGCAAATTACCCAGCACTGAAACTGTACAAACTGTGGGATGTGCATCAGGCAATCACCAAACATATACAGAAGTTGTATATTTCAGATTGTGACATATAGTATGTATTGACAAAAGATGGATGGGTTACAAAGGAAGGCTGTCGTGGATACAGTACATTGCATCCAAATAGGCACAATTTGATATCACGTTGTACACGTTGTCCAAAGTAAGCCCTGGGTACATCTGAAATATGCAATGGCAAGTACAGTCAATATACCGTTGCTGCATCATCTGTGTTGTCACTGGTGGTCCCTTTGCATTGACCAACATTACAGTATAATAATTGACATTTTCTATACCTCACCTGAACTGTTTGAGATTTTACATCAAAAGAAAAGTACTGCATACTGTACTGTGCAACCTAACAATCATGATATGCCTGGGAACTCCTGTCGCATGAACCCGTCAAGCTGCAGCATGGTGCAGTAGCCACGTAAAAAAAAGTCAAAATGATTGTGATCAAGTGGAAGGACAAGAAAGATGACAGCCTTCTAAGTACTGTTCACAATGCTGTCAATATTTGTGCCACGGGAAACATGGAACTCACTATACCTCATGCTGAGGAAGGCTACAAAAACACAATAGGTGGTGTCGATGATGTGGGTCAGGCACATACATTCTACCCTACTATACCCAAGCAACAGAAAAAAATATTACAAAAAAATCTTTTGGCATTTGCTCAAATAGTGCCTATGTGCATTGGTGACTATTTCAAAACATATCACACATAGCACATATATTAAAGCTATGAAATAAGCTTCATGTTTACAGTGTATTCATAGGGCCTTTGAGGTTTATTGCTATGTTAACATTTTTGTCTTCTACTTGTGACCATACTCCAGGTTCTGCAGACCATGTACATCATGATAAACTTAAAGCTGAAGTATCACTTCTATGAATTTAAACTCTAGTCTCTCATGCAGTTTATTGCTTAAACTATTATTTAAGTTGCTTTTTTTAAAAATATGTCCATGAACCATTTTAATCTCACTGGCCGATAATTACTAAGAACGCCTTTTTGTATAACGGGACAATGTTTGCTAATTACCCAATTGATTACAGTCTCTTCAATCAACACATCTTTCTCTGCAATTTCCAAATCAAGTGGGCCCTGTAGCTTGTGGGAGGTTATCAACTACTTCATACTTGAAAACATCAAAAGACAGGCACTGAGGCCATTTGCTATTTTTTTCTGCACAGTTTATTTTGACCTTACTTAGAAAGAGTAATACACTTCATCCTCTCCTTGACTGTTCTTTTACTACTAAATAACTAAAAGAGCCTCTTAGGATGAGGTTCTGCTTATCCTTTAATAACTGCTTTTTAACTGTTGCTGTCATGTGCATTCATAAACCCTACTTTGTGCAAGGGCTTTGCTCTTGTACATCAATGTTTGCCTTGAAGTTGTTATATGATGACATATTCACCTATATGATAAATAAGTGATTCAAAGAATAGCTTAACATTGTTTTGCCTGTAAAATTTATAGGAATTGCACTGCAGCTTTAAAAAGAATCATTGTCATGAAAGGTCATGAACATTTAAGAGATCTTTTATGTTAGCTGTAGTTAAGATGAGTGCATCTCTGCCAATTATTTTGAATGCTGTGAAGTGTTCTACAAACCAAGAGAAAGGACAACTGACAAGATTTTAAACACCTGCTCTGGCCTGCTAGTAATAACTGGCAAGTCGTGTTACTTGGCTTCTTAATCCTGGCAAATACCAATGAGGTGCATCAATCTTTTCTTGGATGCCTAGCAGAGCCTGATTTCCTCCTCATGTGTGAAACTGACATGAACAGTCCTGCTTCTCATCTAGTGTTCTTTTAGATCTCCACGGAGTGTGGTAGAACCAGAAGCGGTAGCTTCATTGTCTCCTATGGTATATCCTTTGACCATGATGGGATAACAAGCCTTCCTTCCTATAAAAGGAGTAGAACAGGCTCTGAGGTATTTCATAGTTCTCAACACCCTTTTAATTTGTCCTCCTGGGTTTCCTAAAAGTAGTAAGTATGACGTGGAATTAATAGTGACACTACATTGCACCACTTGAATTGTTAGATAATTGCATTGGACACAAGTAGACAGGTATTAAAGGATTGTATGTATAGAATGTGTAACAGCGGGCATTTAAGTGGCAGTGTAATGATCCATATGATGTCATGAGTGTAAGAAGGAGGGCTGTCCTATTAAGGTGTTTCACACAAGACAATGTCAGAGGTGTAAAAAGAATGGACCACTACAAAAGAAATATTCAGCCAATGGTAGCCATATGGTCATAAACAGCCCACTGATAAACTGCAGATTAGGACAATTAGTTTGAATGTTTGAATTTCTTTTTTAGCATTCACTTGGTGTAGATCATTTGAAAGTTATAACTCCAAACAGTTTTTTTTTATGTATGTGTTTTATATTGAAGGTTTAGTTTTGGATAAATATAAATGTTTTTGTAATTTTATTTTAAGTGTGTCACGTCACTATTTTGTAGCTTCAGCATTTTGTTTCTGGGTTGCTAAGACAGGCTGACGCACAAGAGTGTTATGATCTGTATTATTCTGCAGTATTAAGAGCAATTGCTTTTTAAATTTTATTTTTCTTCTGGGTCAGTGAATTCATGTTAGTTTTTTTTTTATTACTATCATTGTTGAAATACTTTATAAAACGAGTACAGTATAGAATAGTTGAAGTAATTAAGCTTTTTCCAGCAATGCCATTTTGTTTGCTTATGGCATCAGTGTTTTGTGCAGGTTCCTGTATCAGTTGCTTGGTGGTTTCTAGAGAAAGAAATCTGTGGTTGCCAGTTGTATGACCCGTGGCTCAGGGAGGGTATAAAGGAATTGATAAAATAGAGCCAGGATCCAGCAGCACTCTTTCAGCCTAAGGGTGAATCACATACTTGAAGGATATCAGTGGAAATTAAGGTGAAGTGTATTTAAGACTGAATTCAGGAAGCACTTCTTCACATAAGAAGTTGTGTAACTCTGGAGCAAACTACTGAGACATGTAGTTGAAGCATAAACCTTGATAACCTTTAAGAAGTATCTGGATTAAATATTGGAACAGCATAGCTATTAGCTAAACAGTCAGGCTTGATGGCCTGAATGGTCTCCTCTCCACATGACACATGTTTCGCCCTATTTGGAGCTCATCAGTTGTACGCTCTTTTTGATTCCTCTTGTGGGGATCAAAATACGAACATAAGCACCTGAGGGTTGATGTTTTAAGGGTCAGCCTCTTGGATTTCTTGATTGTCTGAGTTTGTGAATTCTCAAATCGAGTGTGTTTTTAAAATTCAACAAAGCAATTTTTTTAGTTTATGGGTTATAATTTTGGATTAGGATTATGTTTTGGCTTTGGATCTACAGTAGGTATAATTAACTTTCTGGTTGTAACCTTTTTGTTTCACTTTTGACTGCTTCTCTTGTCCCCGTCGGGTGCCTTCTTGCAACAGCACAACAAAGAGGCAGTACAGCGGCCACTATAAGGTCCAAGATTATGGATTTAAACCTCAAAAAACACATTCTTATGTTCATATTGTTTAAAGCTTTGTCGTTAATGACTCATAGCATTATCCTTTTCAACTTGATTTATGGTTTTAATGACTTAGTTCTAATGACTACTTGTCCTTTGGTTAATGGCTTTTGACAATTCTCTTTTAGACTTTGCTCATGTGTTTTAGACCGGCTATTAGACAAAAGGATTTCAGAACTGTAGATATTAGCTCTCATTACAGTTGCAACTATTTCTATCTTTTATGACATCTTCCAAAGCACTTGGAGTTATATCGTTTCTATGAAAATGTGCTAAAGAAATAAATGTTGTTTCTTGAATACACATGAATCTACTGGCCATGGGTATTCACTAACTCTATTTCCAGCAGGTAATTCAGAGAGTTCAGCTGGAACTAAAAAAGCAGGTGGACCTGGTCTATGCTGTGGTCCAGCCGAACTACTTTGTATAATTGCAGCCTGCATAATAAGGCATTTCAAAAGAAACAGCGCTTCAGATAGACTATGGCAGCAAGTCAACCAACTGAACTTTATTTTGGACAACAGAAGGGTGAATTCCAGTGAGCTAAGAGAAACAAACAGAGGGCACTGAAAGCTTGGGAAAATATCACGTGATGTGATAAATCCTGACTCCTGCTGATTCAATCTGATGAAAAAAACAGATTAAATAAATATTCCAGGTGTCCATACATCTATATGACTGATGTCAACAATGTTGACTACGGATGGCAATACAATTATAAGAGGTATATTTTCATGACACACAGAGTAGGACACCTTGACAGTTTTAGAGGAACTAGATGCACTGACAATTGGTCATATCCCTTTAAACCAGCGGTGTATTCATCTATGAATGCATATTTTCTGCAGAATCCAAGCCACAAATCCATGGAAGCCCAAAAACGATTCTAGGGACATTGTTGTGGATTAGGCTTAATTTAATAGCCTACCCAATTATCATATCTTAAATCATTGCATTATCTGTGGGATAAAACACATTCTTTAGAATAGAAAACAACCACTAGCTCATCTGTAACAACTATGGCACACACTGGAATTAACACAGACTGCCATCCATTTACACCATGTTAGCTAGGTGTACATACAGAGTTTCTAATCAGTTAATTTGCTATAGTTTTTAATGACTCTTCAGAAAGTTATTTTCTAATCAAAGGAAACATAAGGTAACTTTGAAACAACAGCATGAAGAGCATAGCACTTAAATATTAGATGATGCACAAAAGTAAAGAGAAAGTATTGCTAAGAGATCTGTTGTGGGTCTTTATTATTATTTAATTATACTAGTCATCTGGACAATTGTATTGTTTGTTAAAACGATAAAATTGAAAGTACCAGTTATCTTATCCAAGAACAGCACTGACTATGGTTTATAAATATTGGATACATTTTAGTACCCTTAAATATACCATGGTGATTGTTCTGTCCAAATATTGTGAACGACTACAGGGCTGCTTTCTGCAGTCAAATAAATTTTGTATGCAGTAACACTTTTATTAACTCAGGGAATGAATGATATAGCAATTTCTAAATTCTTGTTTGTTTTCAAAAAGTCTGGTTTTGTAATGAGTCATCCCTGACGTACAATAAAAGGAGTGATTCTTTAACAATTTGCTTTCAATAGGATGGTAGACTGTCAACACAGTAACAGTTGGGCGCAATCATTACAGCTCAGAAAATGCCAGCCTACCATAGAGAAACAAGAATTCATGCTACTGAGCCTCATTTAAGTGTTTTGATTGCATCTAACATTCTTGATGAATACTCTGGCCGTGTAGCTGTAGACATCTCCACATAATACATTTAATAATAAAAAGGTTTTAGGTTAAATTTGCCAAATGACATTTAACTAAAAGTGATAAAAGAAACAAGTAATAATATAAACACGCATATAAAAAACTACATTTAAAAATTTGTTGCTGAATCCATTTAATTCAATTTAGGGTCACATAGCCAGGAGCCAACCCTGGAGCAGGTGACCTTTTACTGCTAGGCTCACATAACCGCACACTTACACATACAATAAGTCTGTTTAGAGTCACCAGCGCTGAAGAAATGCACAACAAAAAATATATCTTCATATAAAGAAGGTGATCAGACTGATCCTGGTAAGTGATGGTCAGGTTTTTTTTACAATGCTTAGGCAAACTAAAGAAAAAAGTTTTAAAATCCAATTTAGAAAACTAGCAATCAAATACAGTAAGCTCACAGCTAATAAGAGTTTAAATGGGTTTTTTTTGGCGCACACAACAAATGCATTTAACAATCATGAACTGCACCTTCAGAAAGCTTTGGAAAAGGTAGCCTGTGGGAGGCTGATCATCAAATTACAAGAGGCTGGGATATGGGGAATAATATGCAATTCATTCCTTTTTAAAATTTATGTGATTTAAATAGAGATGTAAGCAACTTTTTAGTGATATTTGCACATAACACTAAATTGGGTGACTAAGGTAGATATTCTACAATCAGCAAAATCTCTGCAGAGCAAACTGGACAAATAGGAAGAAAAAATATTCAATACAATCATTCAATCAATGGTATGTGGTTTGAAAGTATACTTTATAATGTGATTTGATTCTAAATCCACATTTTCTGCATTTCTGATGCAAGTTGCAGCATTTTGGACTTTCTGTTAATGTTATGTTATTTGGTTAGTTTATTTTTATAGCAGTATTGTCAACTGGGGTCATTTTGTGTGGCTGTTTGCTTCATGCGCCACCACTTTGTATTCACCATTGCATGCTGTCTAATTGAGTTGCTGGCATCTGTAGATAAAGTTCACAACAGAGTGAAAGAAATTCATAGACTTTCTTACCATAAGAATGGACGAGCGACATTTGAGTGCAGGACTGAATGTGAATGGGAGAAATAGATAGCAATTACATAATGTGACAGATAGGGGGTGCTGTCGTCCTCTTGAACCCTCAGATCAGATGTCAGACACCAGATAAAAGTCCAAAATGTTGACTTTTTATTATAATAATGTACACAAAGCACCCTCCACTCCACAATACTCATATAAATCAATACAATACACAAACAATAATCAATCCTCTCTCCCAACTCAGCTTGCCTGTCTGGGATCTACCACAGTCTTTTATAGTTCTTGACCCGGAAGTGCTTCTGATCCCTCAGTCCATGTGATTATCCAGCACTTCCGGGTCAGGTGAAAACTCCGTTTCTTCAACCCGGAAGTACGTCGTTTCTTCTGTCCCCGTGACTGTGACGTACTTCCAGGCTGTATTGAAAATATAAGTCTCCCCTGGTGGCCCTGACGTTATCCAGCAGGGCTGTGCATTAAAACTCCACATACCATGATGCCCTGCTGGGGCCCTTGCAGGGAGGGCTCCATCTGGCGGCTTGGAGATATTGGCCGGGATGAGCTGCTGGCCATATATCACAATGATTAACGAGTGACGCACAGGTGAACGTCTAAATGGGAATGCACAATGGGAGATCTGAAAACGTTATGAGAAGGAACTATTATGAGAAGAAATAAGAAAACCTTATTTAAAGGATTTAGGAGTCATAGTGCATGTAACACTATCAACTGCCATTAAGAAGCCTAACAGAATGTTAGGTCTTATGGTACGATGTGTGGTGTACAACTCCAAGGAGATTATGCTCAAGCTTTATAATGCATTGGCGAGGCCTCATCTGGAGTACTGTGTGCAGTTTTGGTCTCCAGACCACAGAAAGGAGATAGCAGCACTAGAAAAAGTCCAGAGAAGAGAGACAAAGCTTACTCCAGGGCTACATAGGATGAATTATGAAGAAAGAGTAAAAGAGGTGAGCCACAAGGTTGGTGTCAGATGGGGTATAAGCATTAGATTTCCGGTCATAGAGGTCCTGTCAAAACCGTCTTCATTGTTATTTTATTCAGGCCTTTGCTTCACCATGTAGCCCGTCTACTCTAACTGTGTGTAGAAAGGGGCCCTGAGGTCTTTACTCCAATGCCTAAATTATTATGATTTTAATTACTTTAATATTTTGAGTCTCGGGTCACTATGAGCAAAACATTATTGATTAAGTATAGCAATATACTGGACAGGTAATAACAAATAAATAAAGGTAGATTAAGTAACCTGTTACATTTGTTCCCAAACCAATTGTTTATACTACACAAACTTATACTAAAAAACACCAAGAAACTGGGTTATAAAACAATGATAAACTCCCCGTTTAATTATAAACCAACCAAACACAAGTAATAAACTGGAAATAATCAAGAACTATATTACACTATTAATAATAACAACACATTCACTCTTGTCACTCTACTTAAAACAAAACATTGCAGGCCTGATTCGTGGCTTGTGAGAGTTGCGACCAAAAACCTATCGGTCCCTTTACTCCACCAGGAGCAACAAAACAAAATAAAATACCCTACTTGGCAATGTGGTTATCAGTACAACAAATCCTTCCGACCTCTCCGCCTCTGTCCGCGAGCAGGGAACCGCTGCTGAGCTAATGCAAAAGTGTCTCCAATTAAACGAACGTCCACCAGAAGCGTGTTGAGCTGAGTTAGCTGCTGCCTCTTCACCTTGCTACTTCCCCTCGCTGAATTAACGAGTGGTTTATTCGCCGGATAGACACTGCGAACGTCTAATTGAAATTCTCTGTCTAAATCAGCAGTTCATAATACCAATAAATTATTGTGCTGATAATTTGTCTCCCAAACTTTCTGCTACACCAACTCGGCGTCCCGCTCTCCGTTCTTTTCTCTCTCGCGGTTCTTCTACCCCCTTCCATTTTTTCTACTCATCCGGTTATCAAAATAAAAGTATGCTTAACCAGGTAAACAAACTACTATACTAAAATGAACAGTTTAAAACACAAACATTTACATTTTTTACATCAGTAACTTATTTACATAAATCAGTTAGTTAAGCACATTTTTACCTGGGCTACAAGCATTTGGCAAGAAGTAAAGGAAAGCCTGGCCAGGCAGAAGAACTGGAAACAAGGGGGCCCAGTCAGACTTAGGTTTATTCAAGTCATGTAGTTGTCATCCTCTTATATATTTTTCATGCAATTATTTCACCAGCACACAGTCAAAGTATTCTATTGGACTTGTGTTTATATCTGAATTACATGTGTTTCTATTGTTGTATGTCCTAATCAAATATCTAATATTGTGTAGATAAGGGATTTTAGGTTTGCTGCAGCACTTGGGGGTGTTCATATGATTGTCACTCAAAAATATATTTTATATTTACCTTATTTAAGTGTACTGCAGGATCTGTATTGTGTGGGTCAAAGTGGGGTAAGTTGACCTTGGAATCTAAAATGAAAAAGAGCTTGACTCAACAAGTCAGCACATAATCTGTAAAGGAAACTTCATCTCATTACAAAGCAAAAGACCAGAGTATATTGACTCAAACAAAGATAGACAGTATTTTAGTAATGAGGATCAGGAAAATAAGACATGGTTAAAATTTTCACAAACTTCATAGGAAAGTTCAAGTCAGATAGCATTATCACCTTACCCAAAATGAAACTCAAAAATCTTAAATCAAATAATTAAAAACAAAAATGTTGAGAACCAAAGAGAAAATAAACTGAATCACAACTGAAATATTTTCAGGAAATATCCAAAAATGTGGATGGAATTAAACATCAATGGTGACCTTTTCAGCCATTGTGCTGACTAACATGATCAACAGTTTTTATTAATTTCTTATTTCTCTTCTGTGGTTGTATGGATCAATGTTTGTGCTCATTTCCACCTCAGAGAATTCATTTTTACATTGTTTTATTTTTATTTTGCTCAGTTTAAAAGGTGTTTATTTTTCTGATTTGATCATAAGCAACACCATGTTCAGACACCTGCATGGTTCATTGCCATGATGATGTTTCCCTGAATCCCCTGCACATTGTAAGATGTCAACTATGCGATTGCATAAAGATCAACATGAGTGCTTTATTGGATAAAACCCCAACAAATGATTGCTGACCATTTCTTTAGTGTGCTTCTGGTAAATACTTTTGCTTTCTGAATGTTGACTTTGATTTTTCATTTGTTCCTTAGTTACACAAACAATAAGATTAATTTCCAGGTACTGAACTTGCCATGACTTTCGTTTTCATCTCCAAGTCTGGTCCCGGACCTTTTTAAAAATAGATTCCTGTCTCTTTGAGATGAAACACTAAGATCAGATATCACATCTAATGTGACCACGTGTCTGGCAATTGGGACCCACGTCATAGCAACAAGCTCATAAAATGTTGTCATAGATACAGAAAACTAAATGGGGCGCAAATAGTAGGCAATGCTTTGAAGATACCCTGGACTGCTCTTCTTAATACTGTCTCATTTAACTGCACTTTTTAAACATATAAGTCAAATCAAAGAGAACGTTATTGTCATTTCAACCATATACAGGTATACAAACAGACGAAATTGCAAAGCTCAGGGTCCACAGTGTAACAAAATGAAGTGCAAATAAAAAAAAAAAAATAGAATTAAAATTAAAATTAAAAACACAAACAAGACAAGACATTGTGCAAAGACAAGACGAAGTAGCAGCAATATTGACGTGTAGTAAGCATAAATATAGTCAATAAATATGTAATATAATAAATAAATAATAGATATAGATAATACAGAAATTATCAGTGTATGGTAATAGTTATTTAAGACATGTGTAAAGGGCACACATTGGAGAAAATTAAATAAAATAACGATTTAGTAAACAAACTTAGGTTAAGAATTGTATTATCAGTCAAAATGGCCTAGCACCGACTCAGGTGTAGAATGGCCAATGGGGGGAGGTGGCTTGTTCTGTCTGTGTCTGGCTTGTCTGACTCCTTTTCTACAATCTGGCCATGATTCTGTATTTACAGTAGTTGTTCGACAAATATTGTGATTTATTAATTTTTAAAATTAGTTTCTGCTTTTTAGGTGTTTGAACAAATCTTTATATGAGACAGTTCTGTATTTAGTGAATGGTATAATCTGTTCTTACATTTTACATTTAGAGTTTTTAGGGTGCTCTTTGCCTGCACTTGGTGACTGCTGTACTGCTGTGTTGTATTTCTAATGTGGCACTAATAGCTCTATGAAGAGGATTACTTGTATTCTGTTTTATGTGTTGTATTTACCAAATTTCTGACACCCATTGCACGCACAACCTACCTGGAATGTCGTTTCTCTCAGAATTGGGAGTCAAGGTTGTGGAACTGTCAACAATCAGAGCCTGTTAAAGCCCATTAAGACATTCCATGTGTGATTTTGAACTATACAAGAAATAAACTGTAGTTGTTGTTATTACAAAAATATTGGGTCTGCCTATTTACTTTTCTGTAAATTTTATAACAGTTTCTTTCCAGTCCTTCTATTTTGTCTGCTTCATTCCAGATATTCTACTTTGCACTTTGGAGACATTCAAATCCTACCTCCACAACAGCTTACAAATTTAGGTGAATAGGAAGAGATGACCTTGTTATACTGAATGGTGTTTTCTCATGAAATGTATTTTAACTGTCATTGTGCTCTGAACCATACAATACCTGGGGATTTCTGTGCCTCCCCAGTGTTTCTGGACTGCTAGACCATGTAAAAACTGCATCAACAGCTAGTACTGAACATGAGTGAAGAGTCAAATATGAACTAACAATACCCTCAATCTCACCGAAACCAAACTTTCCAAACTATTCCGAACTTTTATCTTTTTGATTTGCACACTACAGCATTATTAAATTATTTTGCCATGTGTTTACTTTTCATGAGGATCCCATATATACAGTAATTTATGTACTTGTTACTCTAACTGTGCAATTACAGTTCTCTAAATGTTACCAAAAATGCTGCTTTACAAATAAAAAAAAGGGTTTGGGATTGGGAAGCAGCCAATTACTACTAAACTGTACACTTCATTCATAATAACACATCCCATAACAAGTAAATAACAAGTTATCTCTGTCTGTCGCCAACTGTGAAGGTCGAACTTTGAGTTCCACGTCAATATGAGAGATGGAGGTGTGTGCCCAATGCATGCATAATTAGCCAAGTGGAGATACAAAACAAACCTTGAAGGTGCCTGACCCTAACCCTAACCCCCAACACAGGAGACTCTATGGAATAATGATAGCAAAAGATTTATTACTATTTACAAGACTTTTCTATGTTTTAGACAGAAGAAACAGTGCAATGCATTAGCACAGACAGTTTGGAGAGCCTTCAGTGTGACTTCAAAAAACAGAACGAGCCAGTGATACACCACTTTGAATTTTCTGCCTTTAAAAGACCTACCTATTTTTATGACTACGACTTTGGCATTTCTGCTTGGTTTTGACAAAATATATGTTTATGCATCTCTGACTGTGTTCTTTTTCCTTTGATGTCACTGAGGTGCAATGGTGTAGTGGTTGGCACTGCTGCCGCATAGCTCAGGTCACTTTTTGGCCACAATAATTGGTCCAGTATAGTTGGCAGATGTTTCCCTAGTTATTAGGGATGCTTCATTATAATCTAGTCAAATCTAGTACAGTTAGTGCTTTCCCATAGTTTGGCTATATTGGCGGAAATTTCCATGATTTCTCTGAACTCGAGGCAAAGTGAAGACAGTGGAGTTCACTCATCACTAAAAACTCTTAAAATATTTCCAGCTGTGTCCCTGTGTCCTTGAAGAACTCATTTACCTCATAATTCATCCCCTGTAGCCCAGGAATCAGCCTAGTCATTCTTCTCTGGACTTTTTCCAGTGCTGCTTTGTCTTGTGTTGTAGACTGGAGACCAAAACTGCATGCAGTACTCCAAATGAGGCCTCACCAGCACGTTATACATTTTAAGCATAACCTCCTTGGTTATGTACTCTACACATCAGGGCGCTATATAACCTAACATTCAGTTAGCCTTCTTAATAGCTTCTGAACACTGCCTGGAAGTTGATAGTGTCAAGTCCACTATGACTCCTAAATCCTTCTCATAAGGTGTACAGGTTGTTGTCAACTTATGACCTGTGTGTCTTACAACCATTCGAATTATTACCACTACAGCGTCTCATTGGCAAATGACAGTTTTTGCCACGCCAGATCCATATGCCGTTACTCATTCTTCTCGATCTCAGTTTATTACCTGCAATGGTTTTGAGTATGTTCAGTTACATTTGTCTTACAATTGCAGAAAAAAGGCAATTGATCTCGACATACAAATGAGGATGATCAAGCAATAAGAGCGAGGAAAGAAAGCAAATGCATTCACATGTGACTTACGTTATCCCATTGTAACTGGTGCTCACCACAGCACTGTACTGCTGTGCTTCTGTGTGTTGATTCATGAAACCTCACTGAACTCCTTTATCTGTTAATGTTTACTATTAACAGGCTAAAATGTTAAAACAGAAATCCTATGACGGCTCAAACACTGCTGGTATAATTCCTCCTCTCACAGTTAAAACAATGAACATTGGGAGAGGCTCTCCCTGATGACATAAAATAGCACAGGCAAAGAAGGAATTCATGAAGCTGTTAAAGCAACAGTAATAACAAAACAAAATAGCATCCATCCATTATCCATCCCGCGATATCCTAACTACAGGGTCATGGGGGTCTGCTGCAGCCAATCCCAGCCAACACAGGACGCAAGGCAGGAAACAAACCCTGGGCAGGGCGCACACACACACACCAAGCACACACTAGGGACAATTTTAGAATCACCAATGCACCTAACCTGCATGTCTTTGGACTGTGGGAGGAAACCGGAGCACCTGGAGGAAACCCACGCAGACACGGGGAGAGCATGCAAACTCCACGCAGGGAGGACCAGGGAAGCGAACCCGGGTCTCCTAACTGCGAGGCAGCAGCGCTGCCCACTGCGCCACCGTGCTACCCACAAAATAGCAGAATAAAAAAATAATTCACACAAAAAAGAGATAGAAAATCTACACAATGTGCCGAAAATAATGATTAAAAAGGATATAAAACAAACAATATGACTTAAGGAATTTACTATTCAGTACTATACATACGGTCAGGTTTGAATATTTAAACTAGTCCATTTTACATCTAGATCTACGTACGACTGGTCTGTATGAATTGAACGTGGTTGTAAGTCGATGACTACCTGTACTTTCGATTTTCAGACCTCGCTTTGTGTATTCAAACTTAACATTTTTACTTCCTACATGTCCTGCTTTACTTTTAATTACATTAAATTTCATCTGTCACAAGTCTGCCCAAGCTTGTATGCTGCCCAAGTCCATCTGTAATGATTCAATGGATTCAAGATTATCTGCCAATCCACTTTGCTTGGTATTCTCTGCAACCTTAAAGGTTACCAGTGGTGTAAAGTGTGCCACAAGAAAAAAAACATATAGACAACAGAGAGAGCTTGTTAAGGAAAGGAACAGTGGAGGTGAATGTAGAAAGATGCTCAGTTCCAGCCCTAAATCCCCAAAGCATTTGTTCTGCTCTTCTTGTTGCCAAGTTGATTGACTACTATAGTGCTCCCTGATTCATCTGTCTACGTGACAGTGCAGCTGGTTTCTTCCACATGAGAACCTACTCAATATTACACAGGATGAACTTGACTTTAGCGTAAGCCTGTTTCTTTGAAAAGGAATAAAAGGGAGATAAACAGCTGACAATTAAATTGTCCAGAACCTAATTTTAAGCAGTCTTAACAGCAGCTGAACTTTAAAAAGAAAGTGGAAAAATGAATAACTAAATACATGAGTGATGGAGTAACAAATTCCATAAAAAAGGAGCAATTAAATGAGTTTTTCAGCCCTAAATATATGACATAATATGGGTTGGGAGGAAATTTCTATTATAGATAAGCAGAGAATGAAGACAATGTGAATACATTCAGGTGGAAAAAAATAACATTCAGTAAATGTCTATAGCTAAAACCTGAAGGAAAAAGCCTTGAGTGGGGAGGAGGTGGATCAGGCACATCAACCCCACATATAAGTGGGAAAAGATGAAGAGGAGGAGGAAGAAGTCTCTAGTTTGAACTTGTGAAAAATCAAATCCAAGAAGGTGGGCTTTTCTAAACTGAAGTATTCTAATGTTAAGTATGTATGTAATGTTGTAGTCTCAAGAACACTGAAATGGAATAAGCAGCTTTGGAAAATGATTGAATGATAACTTTTATTGCGTGCATTTTATTATAGCTAACTGAAACATGTTTTAATACATGTTTAACTCTGTCATCACTGTCTTCATGTGGAGTTTGTGAAACAAAGACTTCACACTTTATCAGAAATTCAAGTTTCAGAGAGGTCCAAAGGGAATGCATTTTAAATTAATTTGTCAGTGACCTTGCTGGCTATAACTATTGTCCTTTCCCTTTGCCATGCTGTTGATACATTAATAATGCAGCAAAGTATTCCCTAGTCTAACTTGCTTTTTTTAACAAGTTACTTTTATAACTGTACAATCGATACAATTTAATGAGGAATGGTGCCTGTTTTATGGGATATCTGAATTTACCTTTCAGCTATTCTCTCTTTTTGAACTTAAAAAATTTAAGTCTAACTTTGCACTTTGTTTTCAAAGTATAAATTTGATTCATTATTCACTCCCACTGCTCGGCAATAGTAGCATACTGTTGAACTTCTGAGAACATATTTAATGTTTGGTGGTTTGGAAAGCTATAAAAATAAGAGTACACTTACTACTGAATTTTATACTCTGTAAGTAAAAATACAAGGTAGAATTGCTGCCTTTTAATCGTTTGGAATTTTATCAAATAAAGCATGTTGATTTAGCTAATTTATCCAGAAGAGGTCATCTTGACCCCCCCTTCTCTTTGATAACTCTGTTTTGTTTGTTTCACAGAGTTGTTAAGCATATAAGAGCAACTCAGCCACATATATAAAGTTGCATGTTGTATGGTACTCTCAGTGCATTACCAGGTCTCCAAATTATTAAGAAGACTTTGTGTGAGTTTCACATGGGTTACCATAAACATGGAATTTAAAATACCTTGTTCAAAAACTTTTTGACGCTCTAACCAGTCATGTGTCGTGAGTGTACATAGTTCTCAGTGTATCTGCATTCACAAATTTAGAGGATTTAGAGGAATATTGCATACACAATTAAATAAATAAATAGGCAACAAAAAACATACTTTGTGATGCATTTATTTATTTATGCTCATATTTCATTCTCAATTTCTTTATTAGTTGCCTCATTTTACAATATTTTATTAATTTCATTTTGTCCACAATATTCCCTTAAACTTTTTTTTCAGATTCCTAGTTTTTGATTTTCCATGATTGGATTTCCTGGCTTCAGATCTCTGCTTTAATTTAAGCTACCTTTATTGGCTTCAACATTTTTTTGATTTATTTGTTTTAAGGCTAAACCTTTTTATTTCAGCCTTGATTCTTTTAATTCTATTTTAAATTATCCACTGCTTTCTTGAATATAAATAACTTTGTTTTGTTTTTAATTTGGGCCAGATGTTTTTAAACCATTCTCCACTCTTTCTTAGAGGACATTTTGAAATGTAAATGCTTTTTTGAGCTTCGGACCAGGATGCCACTGGTAAGGCCTACTCCATGGAGCCCGACTTGGGTGAAGTGCTGCTTTGGCTTGTGGTTTTTGTAGCCTGCACCTTTGTTTTGATATTTTTTATGAGGAAAGAATAATAACATAAAAAAGAGGAAGAAGAAAGAGTGACAAAGTCAGTAATTTTCTAACCTGCTTAGTCCTGAACGGGGTCACAGGGGTCTGCTGGAGCCTATTCCAATGAACATAGAGTGCAAGGCAGGAACAAACCCTTGGCAGGGTGCAAGTCCATTGCAGGGAGAACGCACACACACACATACACATGCAAAGACACCAAAACACACTAGGGCCAATTTAATATTGCCATTCCATCTAACCTGCATGTATTTGAATTATGGAAGGAAACTGGAGCACTCAGCAAACCCACACAGACATGGGGAGAACATTGCAAACTCCACACAGGGAAGATCCAGGATGCAAACCTTGGTCTCCTTACTGAGACGCAACAGCACTACCACAGTGCCACAAAGAGTGACAAAGTTGTATTTTAAAAGTATAGTACAGAGTAGAATGACACATATTGTTTAACACTAGAATTACCAGAGCCTACGAAAAAACTCGTAATTCCGTCCCACCTTAAATCGCTTCTTAAATCCCTTCACACCTCTCTGCCAGCGTCCTTTGTCTTCTAAATGTGCTGATAAAGAGAAGCTTGGAGCAGCCGGCTATTCCATCCCCCCACCAATTTAGAACGTGCACGAACTTCTCTCAGCTCATGCCTTGATTGAGTATCTGGGAGTGAAGTGGAGTTTTAGAGTGGAAATAATAGATCTTTGTTTGGAACACACGCATTTCATGTCTGTTCCGTTTCTACAGTAATCTGTGTCAACACATTGTTAAAACAGAAACGTTTTTTATATTCTAGTAGTAGATGACAAAATGTAGGCATAAACTATATAATGTATGAAGCCTGAAGTCCAAATAGCAAAGAAACATTTTCACAAGAATAACACAATTGCTTTTATTCAAAATATAACTGCAGAAACAAAAAGCCACCTAAACATGCGACATTGACACCACTTCATTGTAACTGTCTTCGTGGTTCAACAGACTCAGCTCCCGCTTGGGAATCAAGAGGTCATGAGTTCGATCCTGCGACCCTCCGTTTTGAGAAGTAAACTGCTCTTAGTCTTACTGTTTTAGAATAAAAGCATACATTTGATTTCAGTCTGTAACAGCCGGTGCAATTTATGATCCTTGTAAAGGTTAGCTTTTTTTTTATTTTTTATTCACTTTTCATTCTCTCAGTCGCTTCAGAATCAATCCATACAACCCCATCTGACACGGCTGTTTTCACTAAAGACGCGCTATAGCTCTGCAGTGTACCACGATGCATACTAACGCAATACCCCTCCCCACCCGGTTCTGACACACAAACGCTGGCGAAGCTGCCTTCTTCGATCTCACCGTCACTTGCTTTTCTTTTTATTCAGTTTTATTGAGTGTTCCTGCCAGTCCCGCATGTTGCTGTATGCTGTTTCTTTTGTACTCCAGGACATGCAGAGGAAAGAATGGTAAAGAGCAGTAACTTGGCGCTATATGCAATCATCAGACACTCCCCATCTGCCCGTGTCGTTCAAACACAGGAACATATATTGGTGTAAAAGTATAACAAAAGTGCACTTTTATTCAAGTGCACTTTTTCCATCGCCTTTTCCTGTAAGAAGCAATGTACACACTTCTCTCTATGCTGTGGTTTCTATTACACACCTGAAAGAAAGAGACAATATATGTGAAAATATAATCGCACTAATGCAATATTATTTGAAAGCGAACAGCGTCAGATCGGGTGTGAATTTATGCAGGAACTGGAAATTCTCTGATGCGGGACCTTCCCCCAGGGAAGAAAGTACAGTGTCAGGTGCTCATTCAGTGTAATAGAAACCATAGCACAGAGAGGTGTGTACACGGCAACAAGTACACGTGTCGTAAATGTAGGAAGGACGGTCCTTGGGTGTGTGGGAACTGTTAATATTTGAATGTGATGATTTTATATAGCACGGAATGAAAATCTGCACTTCTTAGCATTGCACCATGCAAGCTGTCGTATCAATCGCCTACTGTAACTTGCTTTCTTTTTCTTGGTTATACAGGTAGTTTTGAATAAAAGTGCACTTGTTTTGTTTGCGAAATGAAGTGTCTGCGTGCACTTTTCGTGGCATTACACGTGTATTTTTGAGCATGCCCGTTTGAGCAGTATAAAAGTATTGAAAAGTATAACAAAACAACGGGCAGATGGGGAGTGTCTGATGATTGCATATAGCGCCGAACTTACTGCTCTTTACTATTCTCTCCTCTGCGTGCCCTGGAGTACAAAAGAAACAGAATACAGACGCTATAGCTCTGCGTTGTACCACGATGCATACTAACGCCCCCACCGGTTCTGACACACAGGCGTGGCGAAGCTGCCTTCTTCGTATCTCACCGTCACTTGATTTTCTTTTTATTCAGTTTTATTGAGTGTTCCTGCCAGTCCCGCATGTTGCTGTATGCTGGATATTTTCACATGTATTGTCTCTTTCTTTCAGGTGTGTAATAGAAACCACAGCATAGAGAGAAGTGTGTACATTGCTTCTTACAGGAAAAGGCGATGGAAAAAGTGCACTTGAATAAAAGTGCACTTTTGTTATACTTTTACACCAATATATGTTCCTGTGTTTGAGCGACACGGGCAGATGGGGAGTGTCTGATGATTGCATATAGCGCGAAGTTACTGGTCTTTACCATTCTTTCCTCTGCATGTCCTGGAGTACAAAAGAAACAACATACAGCAACATGCGGGACTGGCAGGAACACTCAATAAAACTGAATAAAAAGAAAAGCAAGTGACGGTGAGATCGAAGAAGGCAGCTTCGCCAGCGTTTGTGTGTCAGAACCCGGGGATGGGGGGGAGGATTTGTGGGTATTGGCGTTAGTATGCATCGTGGTACACTGCAGAGCTATAGCGTCTTTAGTGAAAACAGCCGTGTCAGATGGGGTTGTATGGATTGATTCTGAACGCGACTGAGAGAATGAAAAGTGAATTAAAAAAAAAAGCTAACCTTTACGAGGATCATAAATTGCACCGGCTGTTACAGACTGAAATCAAATGTATGCTTTTATTCTAAAACAGTAAGACTAAGAGCAGTTTACTTCTCAAAACGGAGGGTTGCAGGATCGAACTCGTGACCTCTTGATTCCCAAGCGGGGGCTGAGTCTCTTGAACCACGAGGCAATTACAACAAACTGCTGTCAATGTCGCATGTTAAAGGCGGCTTTTGTTTCTACAGTTATATTTTTGAATAAAAGCGCAATTGTGTTATTCTTGTGAAAATGTTTCTTTGCTATTTGGACTTCAGGCTTCATACATTATATAGTTTATGCCTATATTTTGTCATCTACTACTAGAATATAAAAAACGTTTCTGTTTTAACAATGTGTTGACACAGATTACTGTAGAAACGGAACAGACATGAAATGCGTGTGTTCCAAACAACGATCTATTATTTCCACTCTAAAACTCCCAGATACTCAATCAAGGCATGAGCTGAGAGAAGTTCGTGCACGTTCTAAATTGGTGGGGGGATGGAATAGCCGGCTGCTCCAAGCTTCTCTTTATCAGCACATTTAGAAGACAAAGGACGCTGGCGGAGAGGTGTGAAGGGATTTAAGAAGCGATTTAAGGTGGGACGGAATTACGAGTTTTTTCGTAGGCTCTGGTAATTCTAGTGTTAAAATGCAGTGGATTGGTAGCACATTCAATATTGCCTCCTAGATTACATTTAAACATCTTTTCACAGTAGCCTTCCTCATATAAACAGGATAAGAAAGTCTTATTATGCTCTATCCATAGGACTTCCTATTAGCTGTTTGATGTAACTTCTAAACAATCACTTGACAGATGTGTTTTTTTTGCTATTTCAAATCACATATTTTTTTTTCTGCATTACAAATGTAATATGGATTTTTTACACCAGGAAGTGACAGTCTAAAAAGAGACAAAAAATACAAATAACCAGAGTTGACTCATTTGTTAGGACTTTTTTGTTAATTTATGTAATAGATTCTTATAAGTGCTCAATGAAATTCAGAGGATGCAAGCACCAAAACCACTGTATTAAAAAGAAGAGTAAATACTTGATTAATTGAAAGCAACTTTAAAAATGTAAAGATAGACATCTGAGAGCACAATCTTTACATGCAAGCTTTGCAGACCTAATGCATGCATGGCACACCTTTGCTAAATGTTATACTCAAGTAAAACAGACATAGTGCGCTCAAAATGAGAGCAAATACAGTGACAGGAAAACAATGTGTTTAATTAAGTAAGCAATTAACCTGCTTTAGACGTTTGGTGACTAAATTCAGAGATCTAACAATGGATTTAGAAAATTTTCAGCCCATTCATTGTCTGCACACTTAATTATGTTGTAGATTTAATTTTAAATAGATTTATTTACAGTTTTTGCCTATCAATCTACACTCCATAATCCATAATGACAAAGTGAAAACATGCTTTCTTATAAATTTGGAAATATATTAAAAAATGAAAAAATTTCATTCATATAAATATTTGGACTCTTTATTCAGGACTTTTTAGAAGCCTCTTTGGAAGCAATTACAGCTTCATGTTTACTTGGGTAAATCTTTACAAGGTTTGCAGAACTGGAATTGGAGCGGTTTACTCCATTCTTCCTAGCTGACCCTTTTAAGCTCTGTTAGACTGGATGGGAAGCGTCTGTAAGCTGCCATCTACAGGTCTCTCCACAGGTGTTCTATGGGGATTCAGTTTGGGTTTTGGTTGGGTGAGTTTAGAACAGTCAGAGATTTGTCATAAAGCTATTCATTGTTGTCTTGACTCTAGGCTTCGGGTCATTGTCATGCTGAAAGACGAACCGTTGCTCCATTTTGTGGTTGCCTTCACTCTGGAGCAGGGTTTCTTCAAGGACCTCTGTATATTTGGCTGTATTCATTCTTCCTTCAGTTCTGACCAGTCTCCCTGTCCCTGAGAAGTACCTTCTTAGAGTTATGTTACCACCACCTTGTTTTTACCTTATCTATTGTGGTAAAATCCACCCCAACACAGACCGACACGCAGACTCACGAGTCCCAAAAACACTCACTTTTTATTTATTTTCATTTATACAGCACTAAATGCTCAAATAAGCCACAATTACTATTGCTCAGTTCCTTCTTTTTCTCTTCCTTTCTATTCCTCTGCCACCCTAACTCCCCTAGTCGCAAGCTCTGTGCTCTGCCTCCTGATTCCGACCCGCTGAATGGAGTGAGGTGGCCCTTTTTATACTGCACCCGGAAATGCTCCAGATGCGCCTCTATTAGCTTCCAGCAGCACTCCCAGGTGTGGCGAAAGTGCTGCATGGGCTCTGCAATCCCACGGCCCGATGCAAACCAAAGGGGCTACCTTGTGTCCTGGAGGAGCCATTGTCTCTCTCCTGGTCCTTCCAACCTTCAGGCTTCCCAGTTGGGCAAGAGCCCCAGCTGTCCATCACACTATGTATATTAAATAGGTGATGAACATGGCTCGGTCTTTGCCAGACATAATGCTATGAGTTTTGCACAATGAGTACAGTTTTTGTCAGATCAGAGAATCTTTTTCCTCCTACTCTCAGAGTGCTTTAAATGTCATTTGGCATTCTAGGAAGAGTTCTGGTGGTTTCAAACTTCTTCCTTTTCACAATTGTTGAGGCTGCTGTGCTCCAGGAAACACTCCAAGCTTTAAAAATGGCTTTATCTCCTTATCTTGACCTATGCCTCACCACAATTTGATCACAAAGTTCTACAGAGAGATCCCTGGACTTCATGGCCTCATTTTTGTTCTAGCATGCAGGATGAATTGTGGGACCTTCTATACACAGATGTTTGGCTTTCTTGACGATTTCCAGACAATTCATTTTGCCATAGCTAGAGTCCAATCAAGTTCAGGACTCATGATAATTAAAGCATATAGAATGCACCCGACCACAATTTGGAGAGCCACAGCAAAGAGTCTGAATATTTACTTAATTGTAGGAATTCAAGTTCATTTGTAATAAATTTGAAAATATTTCTGAAAACATGTTTTCACTTTGTCATTATGGGTTATTGAGTGTAGATTGATGGTCAAAAGTGGCAAATGTACCCATTTGAAATGAAATCTATGACAGAAATAAATCTGCAGAAAGTGAAGGAGTCTTGGACAATTTTAAACGAGACAGATGTGCTCGATATATAATTTTGAATTGAATAATTGTATGCTTTGCGCATATGGAGTTCGAGTGAATTCTCTGCATTGCCGCCTTCCATTACTTTTCTGAGATATTGAGTGTGAGATCCTTTTCCCATTGTCCTCTTGAATCTTTTGAAAGGGAGGGACTGTAAAATGGTTTTATATATTGCAGAAATTCTGTCCAAAATGTTTCCAGGGCAAGATCCAACCTGCGAACGCTGCAATCAAGTTCCAGCCTCATTGGGTCACATGTTCTGGACCTGCCGCAAATTAACATCATTCTGGACCAAAATCTTTAAACGCCTTTCATATAGCCTTGGTGTCACAATCCCTCCTAACCCATTAACAGCTGTGTTTGGGGTTCTTCCAGATGGGCTTAAAGTGGAGAAGGACAAACAAACTGTGATTGTCTTTACTACATTACTGGCACACAGACTTATCTTGCTCAACTGGAAGAATCCTAACTCTTTTAAGTCAGTGGGTAACTGATGTTATATATTAATTGAAATTGGAAAAAAATCAAATTCTCACTTAGAGGATCTGTGCAGAAATTTTTCAAAACCTGGCAGGATCAAATCAATAACATTTTAGAATAAGCATTTAAAGCACTGAGAAAGCAGATTCTCTCCCTATTGTTTCTTTTCTTCTCCATTTATCTTTATTCACTTATTAATTTATCTATTTACTTATATGCTCTATTTCTCAGGGGCGGGGGTTGATTGTTTTCGATCCTATTTTTGTAAAATTTATCTATTTGTATGGAATGTTGTGTGATTTCAATAAAATCAATAAAATTATAAAAAAAAAAAAAAAAGAAACTCAGAAGAAGGAGTTCTAACCACCAAACATCTCAGGTGTGTCAAAAGTGAAAGAGTCGGAATATTTATGTATCGACTGTATTTGAATTTTGTAATGCAATCTATAAGATTATTCATCCTGAAATATTTTATATTTATAGAAAAATATATATACAGGCGTAACAATTTTAACGCTAAAAGACTGCAGCGGCAACTGTTGACATGTCACCTGTTTTATATAAGAAATGCACATGTCTGCTTTCCAATTAAGCTGTTTACAGTGGACTTTAATGAATCACACATACACACCAGCCAGCTGCCAGCTGTTCCATTTGATTTCTGTGTTCTTTTAGCACTTCCCCTAACAAGTGCTTGTTTTTTAACTGATGAAAAATAGCATTGTAATCACCATTGCTAATCAATATAATAAATGCTTGGGGATAACAGTTGTATATGGAAAAAAAGACAGAGTGCTAGTGATTTCCATTGAGACCTCATCAAAACAGCATTTTTGCACTTCAGGGATTCATTACAGTTCATTAGATCTTTCAGTTTTAATGACTAGCGTTTGACATATGACTAAATTAGCTTTCTGATAAATATTTTGATAAAGTCTCAACTGCCAAACTGAGCAATAATAATTCAAAATAAATGTGAACAACAGTACTCAACTTTTGAATATCTACTATCCTCAATGTCAAACTAGTGAGCTGAAGAGTGCAGCCACAATAAATACAGGTGGTTTTAATAATAAACTGCTAAAAAGATTTTAAGATGAAATATCTTTGTGTTGAAACTGACATCCTCCCAACCTCCACTGCAGATTCAAACTTCATTACATTCCATTATCTAATTAACTGGAACGTAAATCTTCCTCTTTTAGCATCAATGCATAATTTATTTTGCCACTCAAAAAATCTTTAGAAAGTTTAATAATATTCTGACTACAGTGCCATTAATTCCACTTTATACCTTATATCCATCCTGTCATTTCATGTTAATATTTCAATACCACTTTGGCAAAGTGATCAATTATATCTGTAACATTATTAGTACAGCAGAGTAAAAAGAGAATTTAAATACCTTTTAATTTTCTGTGACGTTATTATAATCTTATAAGTGAATTTTTCAATTTAATATTGTTTATTGTTATAGGCAGAATTAGTTTAAGATTGTCTTAGCTAGTCAGTCTGCTCTGCATGTGACTTTTTAATTTAGCTTGTCGTTGAAGGGAATGTGTCTCGATCACACACCTTGTCTGGCTTTGACAGAATAGTCAAAATATTTGCTATAAGAAGATTCTTAATAAATTCTTAATAAATTCTTATAGACCCTACAGCCACAGTAGTGTGCCATTTTGAGGCTGTTTTCAGGTAAAACCCATCTGTGTTTTAGAGCCTTTGAATGAGATAACAGGTGGAAATTGACAACCCGTTAGAGATATTAGGAATAATTTAAGAAAGTAAATACCTATTATTGACACGTATGCAGAGAACAGCAAAATTCATTCTTGAATGTGCTAATCAAAATGCAAAATGTCACCACTGTCCATGATTAATAAGTAGTTAAGGTGATATTCTAGTATCAATATAAATAGTTTGCTGACTGTCAACACTCTGTCAACTGTAAACACTCCCGGTATTAGTTTGGTTAGAAGATTTAGTTCTCTAAAGAAGACCTATTTTTATCTACATGTCACTTGCCACTCAAATTTTCTGTTCAAAGTATCTCCAAATGTGAAGTGTTCTTTTTACCAGAGGGATTTAAGCAAGACTCCCGTTTCCCAACATGCCCCTGCCCTTCTCCCTACCTTGTTATCACTTGTGTCACTCATCCTATCCCCTGCGGATGTGTTCAGACATTGTGCCAAAAACTGGGCAATTTAAACATTTCAGCTTAGTTCTGAAAATTCTGGCACCGTTTTTGTTCATTTGTGTTTTCCTGTTTACGTCCAAGTTCCTGTAGCATCTCACTCAGATAATGTCAGTTTATCTTAAAAGAGACTTTATTACCCTGGCCCTCACACTCTGAAGGTCTAGATAATGGAAAGACAGGTGCAGAAGTCATGTCCCATGATAGAAAGTGAAAAATATCCTAATCACCACTGCCTGATCCATTCTGTGCACCCGCCAACTTAGTGTATATTTTTCATTCATTCCACCTACATTAATCAGGAGGGCTTCATTCATTTTTAAAGTATGAGTGACAGGAGAAGAGATCATGCATAGCTATATAGTGTATGTTAGATATGACAGAAATACAAATTACAGCTTCACTTAAAAGTCAGTCATTAATTCTCAAAATAAATGGCTTTTATGTATTATGAGCTGTGCAACCTAATAAGTCCTCACAATTTGTCAATCACCTCTAAATACTTGTTGAAGAAATGCAGAGTAGGGGTCCAATCCGGGAAGGCTGGGGTGGCTGCAAGTTTTTGTTCCAACCCAGTTTCTTAATTAAAAGCCAATTATGGCTGCTGAAGCAATCATGGATTAAGCATTATTTGTGTGCCTCATTTCAGTTAACTCACTTATTAAGATTGACAACCCTTAGTTTTTTTCTTTTAGCCTTAGTCATAAAGAGCTGCATTGTTTGTTTTTAATAACGTCGTGTTTTCTTAACTGGCTGCCAGTTAAAAATGAGAGGCAGACTCAAAGCTGGTCCTGTTGGTTTTTTAATTTGTTTTTTTCTGTGTGGTTAGCTGAATGTCTGATGGTATGTTAACTGGGGTACACTGGTAATTGAAGACTTACCTCTATGCATGTGAACACAGTTAGTTATAACAGGGCAGAGCACAAAAAACACAAAACTTTTTCTTCAGCCTCATGAAACACTCTTGGAAACACTACAATAAAACTTTCATCCTCATCACACAATCTTGGAAACACTACATTAAATTATATCAAAATGAATGTTGTTGCCAGGCATACTTTAAAATTATTATAATATTACTCACCTTGGGGCTGCTGGAAAGCTTTGACATTCCCATATCATTATGTTTCACAAACATCACCTTGAAAATGTTGAATCTAGATGTATTAGTCTGTTCACCATTTAAGTTAAACAGAGTCAACCAGCAGGTCCTAAATTTTGAAGTCACTGCTTTGAAAGAGTCATGATTATCGGAAATCCTATTTTCACTAATTAACAGAATTTATAAGAAACAAAAATGAATATTCAGAGATCAATAACTTTACTATAATTGCATCTTAAGCCTCAATGCCTCCTTTGTTTTACTATTTTTCCAGTTTTGTAGACAATCCAGAAAAGCTGGTGAATGAACCAGTTACCAAGTGCCAGATAATTTAGCTAAATGTCAGTATGCATGCAGGCTGTTCTAATCTTGTTAACAATCCCTCTTTCATGGAAAGGTATATAATATCTTGTCAGATGCTGGACAATACTGATAAGGAATGCCAGACTGCACACTGAAGCACATACCCCACACAGTAGAACACTTAATAATCAACTTGGATGACATCTTTCCAAAGTCCTTCCACAGAACTTAGAAGTAATGCAACATGAAAGAATTTTAAATCACCTTTCAAAGTGAACTTTACTAACATTATTGCCAGTACTGAATAATAAATAACAGTTAAATACATAAGGTGATCATTATTTTTCTCTACACAGGACAGACTGAATTAATTAATATTAAATATTAAATGATTGATTCATTACTTAATGATATTATTATTAAAAAAAAACTCTTTTCATATAGTAGACATGCAAATTTTTTAGCTATGTGGACAACAGTTGCTTCTGGGGTCCTTTCAGAATTAGGGGCCCTGAAGTTTAAGCTTCATTTGTTTCATAGTGGATAAGCCCCTGTTCTTGAATTAGCATTTTTTAAAATATATTTTATTTTGTGAAAGAGATGTTGGTGAGGGCCAGAACTGCAAGAGATTTTAGTTTGTACAGGACTAAAGTCAAACTAAAAAACAAATGACAGTCCTTTTATAATGGAAGGATATCCATGGTGTATGTAGGCTGCAAACAGTGGAACCTTTTTTTTAAGAAGAAAAAAAAAACTGAAGTGTGGCCAAAGATTATACATCGCTGTTTTCAATGAGCCTAACTCTTTTAATGCAAAGAGATTCTGTTTACATACAAGATTAAATTTTATTTTAATACACAATGAAGCCATAGATTGTGGAATGACCATTGCAATTGGAGTCCTAAAAGGCAGGTGACCAGCAAGAAATGAAATCTGAACATTAACTGAGCTTAATGATGGGTAAGCCATATGACTAAGACAGAGAACTAATGGATATTCTATAAATAGTTAATAATACCTAATGGTCAATATATGGTTTATAAAGAGTTGAAACTAATTGCCTTTTCTAGCGCTGCTATGACCTTTTTGCAGCCTGGAGACCAAAACTGCACACAGTACTCAAGATGAGGCCTCACCAGTGCATTGTAATGCCTGAGCATAACCTCCTTGGACTTGTACTCCACACATTGTACCACTTTCATCCGAAAGTCAAAATAAAAACTATATATATATATAAATTTTTTTTTCCCAAGATGAGGATGGATGTGTGCCTCAGCATGCCCTGTGACAAATTAACAGGCATTGTTGGATTCCACACTGCATCTAATGATGCCAGAACAGACTCATTACTTCTTAGTTTTTCTTTGGTCTAACCTAGCTTGTGAGGGTGCCTTTGGAATAGATATCAAATGACACAAGGTAGAGTTTGATCATTATTCACCTCAGGAATTGCCTGTCCTTCTTCCTTGGATAGATTAAGTAGCAACATAAGGGGTTTTCATTTTTGTATAGTATTTCCTGTTTGGTGACTATTAAATTTTAGTAACATCAATGCTAGCTCAGATGGTTTGTAAATACAGTATGGGGTCTGTGTCTTTAAACAGGTTTGCATGGACAGGCTTGTGAGAATTGTATTGTGTTGTTAAAAGCACTGTACTTATAAAACCAGAAGAGAAGGATGTGGCTGGACTTTTTGACCCAAAAGACTCTTTATGAACTGAAGTTCCACAGCAAAGGAGGATTTTGCACAGATATAGGGACAGTGGTGATACACACATCAGATATAGGGACAGTGGTGGGTAATTTTTTTCCATTCCTGTCTGCTGCAATGTGCTGTTCTATCTCTCTGTGTCTGCAGTTGCTCTTTGTGGAAGAGGTGATATATATACAGTATATATATATAATCCTAAGCCTAAAAGTTCAACTATTTTGTGCAAAGATTTGTCATGTTTTTGTCACACTTTACAGTAAATCAGGCTTATTTTAAAACCTACATATATATGTTTGATATTATTCTTTTCAGAATTTATTGAACTTTAATGTGATGTTATTAGAGTTTCAGATTCTTATTCTGTTTTTAAATTATAAGCTAAAAAATATCAAGAACTCACATCCCTCGAGACAAGACTTTGTGCCAAGAGATTTAACCATGCCCAGGGCCAGAAATAAAAGACAATGAGTAGGACAGCTGCTGTACAGGCTTTTAAATGTTCAAAGCGCCGCGTGACATGCAGATCACGGATCATGGCAGCAGCAAGCCAGTAGCTGATCAAGCCAAGAGGAGGTAAAATAAAATTTAAAAAAACTAAAAAAAAACTGTATTTGTTTCCCATTGTATCACCATTTAACAGGGGGTTTTGGAGGAGCGACCACATCTCTTTGGGGTGCGTTCAGCTCCCCTCTTCACAACATGACTGGAAGAGACACGAAGTGGCTGGTGCGTAGCGCAGGCCGGGCGGATGGCAAGCGAAGCGAGCAGAGGGCGAACCCCTAGTAAAGAATATTATTATACCACCACATCTTTCCTTCCATTAACTGTTGTTTGAACTTCAGGATTCACACCCATTACATAGAAAAAATACTTTTTTGGGACTGTACACATCATCATTTTCCATTTGTTTTGTGTGTTTGTCATAACCTTTTTTTGCTCTGTTTGTAAATAGTCATATTCATATTTGTTGCTTATATTTTTTAATCTACTTTGACATTCTTCTGGTGTGTTTTGTTAATATTCAGCTGTTGGTGGTAGGAAATACTGTAGGGCTTAGGTGTTGGTCTAATTCCATCCGTCACCTCATTTTACAAGTGTTGCTGCTTCATTACTACGTAAATCTGTTGGCAAACTTGGCTTCCTCCCAGAAGCTGGGGTTCGCTACAAAGTTATGGACTCTGAATGGACTCAGTTCAGGACTTCAGTACTGGATGTAAGTTAGTCAGTATGTTAGAGAATATCTCAATAGATGTCTGATTTAATTATGCCATATGCAGTATAGGCTAAAACAGAGAAAACAAATGCAGTCTACCTTGTAAACTGGAAGGGAGTTAGACCATTATTATATTTGTCTGGATTTTGAAAATTCTTTTACCAGTTATAATGAAGCCAACTTTAAGAAAACAGTGAATATTAAAAAAAGAATCTAGGCACTGCATGCAGAATAAATCAATGTGATAGCAGGGAAGCAAACAGGTGTTGCTTAATAACTCACAGAAGCAAAAATTATCTGTACCAAATGAACAATTGTAAAAGCAGTTTTATTTAAATTAGCAAGCAACAGCATGAGGTTGGCCTAGAATAAAAATGCGCTGCTGGTTGCACTGAGCTTGTCTCTGTGTGAGCTCATTTTCTTAGTATGTGTTTCTGGTTAATGCTGCTAGTATGTAACACATTTGTGTTTTTCATAGCTTGTCATATTATTTTAATAAAAGCATTAAATCTCTTGATAACATGCAGGAAGGATACCTAAGACAGAGACCAATAAATTATGTTTGATTAAAAATAATATGCACATTTTTTTGCAGGGTGTTAGAGGGCATGTTTTACCTGTGCTTCTAGGGGCCAGGGCCACTCTCTGTAAGACCTTACTTACGTTCCATACTAAAATGTTGAATACATAAAAAATGTAACAATTGTGTACGTACAAAGCAAAACTGGATTTGCAAAACTGTATACACTGCAGGTTCCACCCCAAGTTCTTTTATAAATTTGAAATGAACTTAAATCTATGTGCTTGTGCCCATGCTTTGAGCCACTCCCTGTCACCGCCCACCAATAACCATATATGGCTTAAAAAAAACCCTCCCTTTTTGAATATCCATGACCTAATCATTGTATAAATATAACCATGTTCCTGAGTGATATCTAATTCAAACCCATGGAAGAACAGAAAAATGAAACTTGAATTAATTTGAACTTGTGGTATTGCTGACATCTGGAAGAGTTTAAGGAGTGGCCGTAGAGATCAGATACAGTGCATTGTGGTGTTATGGGTCCACAGCTCACTGAGCAAAGGCCATTTTTAAATCACCGCACCGGGCGGCTTGAGGCGTTGTTGTAGCGAGCCGCGGGGCAGTCGTCGATGTGGGCGTTTCTCACCGTGTGCACAGGTGAGGAACTGCCCACATTCGTGATTGCTCCCGTGGCTAATGCTACAGCTGTGATGGCCCCTGGTTATTTATAAAGAAGCGCGAGTCGGTTGAATGGGGGTGAAGAAGGAAACTATCGGAGAGAAAAAGGAAAGGAAAGAGGACGGAGGTTACAGGGAGCGAGTGTGGAAGCAGGCGGTGCCGGAGAGAGACAGACACGCGGTGCGTGCATGTGGTGAGCGCGCTCGGCCGTGGGCAGCTGCGAGGAAGCTGGGTGTTAGGCCGACACCCAGGCGTTTGAGTTGAGGTTGCTCCCGCTGAGCGACCATGTAGCGGGAGTGACCAGGTGAAAGCAACGAGCCGCAGAAGGCCGCGGAAAGGCAGCAGAAGTTGGGAGGCTTGGTGGTGGAGTCCCCAATGTGTGCGTCCTGGTCATTGGTGGACATGAAGTCTCAGGGACTGGGATGAGTGCCATATAGGAGCCAGGGATCGGGAGGTCTCCAGTCTCGCGAAAGTGTAGAGGAGGGCAGCTGCAGAGAGCGTCTTGCCTGCTGCTTGGCCCAAACGGGATAAGCAGGTGAGACGCTAATAAATGATGCACCGGATTTGTTGTTGTTTTTAAGACTGCTTCCATAAGAAGATTTTAACCTCTCGTTTTAAAGGATTGTTTTTTCTTAATATTTTAACCTCCACGTTTTACCTTTTTATGGATTATTTAATGAAGAACTTTGAAACTGCACTATTTATGGAACACTGTTTTGATTGTTTCTTTTAATAAAAGCACTGTTTTCACTTTTAACCATCCCCTTGCTAAGATGCTCAATTATTTGCCTTCACTGACTAGCTCACTCGGTTTCATTATCGACGGTGTTGGGTTCAAGGGTTCCCAAACAGCCATGGGAGAGTGGAGCCAGAACCTACATCGTCACATGCATCCAGGAAGTATTCACAGCGCATCACTTTTTTCACATTTTGTTATGTTACAGCCTTATTTTACAAAATGGATTAAATTCATTTTTTTCCTTAGAATTCTACACACAACATCCCATAATGACAACGTGAAAAAAGTTTACTTGAGGTTTTTGCAAATTTATTAAAAACTAGCAAAATACTCGCGATTCTCAGCGGTGAAGTACTGCATTCAAATTTTTATTAAGAAGAAAAATAAACCTTTTTAAACTGTGGGACAATATGCTAATAATTATTTGTTAAGGATCTCTTTGTATACCATGTTGTCAGTTCAGCCCTCCGGTTGTAACATGACCAAGCTGTGCGCTGAGCTTACTCTTGAGCATGTAACTTACAGTTGGCCATGTGAACAGTAATCTTGTCTCAAATCTCACAGCTTGGATTGCTGCTGCCATAATCGGTTTGAGTCTCATGGTTTGTTTCAATTATGACAGTATTTGCAGGATTTGTTGTGTTGAAGTGACATTTGGCATCTGTCAAGCGTTGTAAGCACACAACCGGTTTCATCGATAAAATCACATCCAGCTTTTGAGAGTTTAAACATTCATAAACATCAAAGTGTCCACTACTGAAATCGTCACCTGTGAATCTAAGATGTTTAAGAGGCATTGGCGGTTGTCCAAAGGTGTAAAATATTTGGCCATTTTGGTACACTTGAAAGCGACAACCGAACAATTCAGCGGCAGCCATCAACTCACATGCAGAACCATAGGTGAAGGGCTTAAGCATTTCACTCTGCTAGTGCTCCTGTGTAGTATAATTATCTACTGTACCGTCATCAGTCCACACCTTGAACCTGTCCCAGTCATTCAATACATAAGACAGAATGTTCCTCTGGATATCAAGAGTGAACCTGATATGGCCGTGCAATATGTAACAAAGAGAATGGAAAAGGTAGGTGGTATCTCTGGGCATGGAAACCACTCGGTAAGTGACAGTTCTTTGATCGATAGAATTTCTTGAAGATGGGCCCATAAGTAACAAAGACTGTTGAAAAGTTCAATATGGCGGCCGACAGTGGCATCACACTACCGAAATAAGTACGTACATTGGTTTCAGTTAGTTGAGGGAAGCCGCCTACCAAATTTCGAGAAAATGGGGCCATAAATAAGAAAGTTCAACATGGCGGATGTTGTTGACCGATATGACCATTACGCGTAGAATTTCGAAATGAAACCTGCTTAACTTTTGTAAGTAAGCTGTAAGGAATGAGCCTGCCAAATTTCAGCCTTCTACCTACACGGGAAGTTTGAAAATTGGTGACGTTGGAAAATTCAATATGGCGGCCGACAATGGCGTCATACCACCGAAATAAGTACGTACATCGGTTTTGGTTAGCGCAGGGAAGCTGCCTACCAAATTTCGTGAAGATGGGGCCATAAATAAGAAAGTTCAACATGGCGGACGTTGTCAACCGTTATCGACCGTTATTACTGTTACGTGTAGAATTTCGAAATGAAACCTGCTTAACTTTTGTAAGTAAGCTGTAAGGAATGAGTCTGCCAAATTTCAGCCTTCTACCTACACGGGAACTTGGAGAATTAGTGATAAGTGAGTCAGTGAGTGAGTGAGTCAGTCAGTGAGTCAGTGAGGGCTTTGCCTTTTATTAGTATAGATAAAAAAATTGAGAAAGCACATGTACATAAGTATTCACAGCCTTTGCCATGAATTTCAAAATTGAACTCATTTGCATCCTGTTTCCCCTGTTCATCCTTGACATGTTTCTGCAGCTTAATTGGAGTCCACCTGTGGTAAATTCAGTTGATTGGACATGATTTGGAAAGGCACACACCTGTCTATATAAGGTCCCACAGTTGACAGTTCATATCAGAGCACAAACCAAGCATGAAGTCAAAGGAATTGTCTGTAGACCTCCGAGACAGGATTGTCTCGAGGCACAAATCTGGGGAAGGTTACATAAAATTTTCTGCTGCTTTTAAGGTCCCATTGAGCACAGTGGCCTCCATCATCAAGTGGAAGAAGTTCAAAACCACCAGGACTCTTCCTAGAGCTGGCCGGCCATCTAAACTGAGCGATCAGGGGAGAAGGGCCTTAGTCAGGGAGGTGACCAAGAACCTGATGGTCACTCTGTCAGAGCTCCAGAGGTCCTCTGTGGAGAGAGGAGAACCCTCCAGAAGGACAGCCATCTCTGCAGCAATCTACCAATCAGGCCTGTATGGTAGAGTGGCCAGACAGAAGCCACTCCTTAGTAAAAGGCACATGGCAGCCCGCTTGGAGTTTGCCAAAAGGCACCTGAAGGACTCTCTGACCATGAGAAACAAAATTCTCTGGTCTGATGAGACAAAGATTGAACTCTTTGGTGTGAATGCAAGGAGTCACGTTTGGAGGAAACCATGCCAATACCATCCCTACAGTGAAGCGTTGTTGTGGCAGCATCATGCTGTGGGGATGTTTTTCAGCGGCAGGAACTGGGAGACTAGTCAGGATAAAGGGAAAGATGACTGCAGCAATGTACAGAGAAATCCTGGATGAAAACCTGCTCCAGAGCGCTCTTGACCTCAGACTGGGGCGACGGTTCATCTTTCAGCAGGACAACGACACTAAGCACACAGCCAAGATATCAAAGGAGTGGCTTTAGGACAACTCTGTGAATGTCCCTAAGTGGCCCAGCCAGTGCCCAGGCTTGAATCCGATTGAACATCTCTGGAGAGATCTTAAAATGGCTGTGCACCGATGCTTCCCATCCAACCTGATGGAGCTTGAGAGGTGCTGCAAAGAGGAATGGGCGAAACTGGCCAAGGATAGGTGTGCCAAGCTTGTGGCATCGTATTCAAAAAGACTTGAAGCTGTAATTGCTGCCAAAGGTGCATCGACAAAGTATTGAGCAAAGGCTGTGAATACTTATGTACATGTGATTTTTCAGTTTTTTTATTTTTAATAAATTTGCAAAAACCTCAAGTAAACATTTTTCACATTGTCATTATGGGGTGTTGTGTGTAGAATTCTGAGGAAAAAAATGAATTTAATCCATTTTGAAATAAGGATGTAACATAAGAAAATGTGGAAAAAGTGATGTGCTGTGAATACTTTCCGGGTGCACTGTAGATAGATAGATGAGGGCATTATAAAAGGATAGATACACAGATAGAGGAGGGCATTATAAAAGGATAGATAGATAGATAGAACTTATTTGTCAATGAGAGAAATTTAGCTTTTTATAGAAGTGTTTTAAATAAATAAATATGTAAATATATACTGTATAACAGACAGACAGACAGACACACACTATGGTCTGAACACGCACCAGAATGACTAAATATGGAGAACATTTAAAAACAAGAAAACTTCTGACTTGGCCTTCACAGTGAGGCATTATGCAGGCATGCTGTTTGTATACTGGAGCCCCAGTAGTGTTTCTTGCCACACTTCTGCTGAATAATTCTTTGACTGAAACTCCTCAGTGTTAGTGTGTCAGAGAGAGTACATGCAACATTGTTCATAATGGCACTCAGTTTTGTTTTAATTCTCTCCTTTGCGTCTAACCCCAGATGGTCCAGAGTGTGTCTCATAACTGAACATGCCCTTTTCATTAACTGGTTAATTCAGTGGGCCTCTCTTGAAGTGCTGTTACTGGCCCAGCACACCTCAGTGTAGAAAATTGCACCCTGTTACTAAAAAAAAAAAAATCTCAAACAAAGGATACTTTTTCCTTAATTTTCAAGGCCAAAGTTAATGTAAATATGTTAAAATAATGAATTTGACATACAGTGATGCATTATTTTGCTTTGATGTCTCATAGTAAGGAGTCAGGGTTCATACTCCAGGTGATTGCAGAGCGGAAGTTGTAGGTGTGTCTGCATGGATTTGCACCAATTGCTTCCCATAGTGCAAAGACGGATAGGTGAATTGCCAATGTTAAATCGTACCCTGATTTATGTGTGTGTGTGTTCTTACTGGGATGTGCTGGCACCCTGTCCAGTGATTGTTCCTGCCTGTACCTGTTGCTTGCTAGAATAGGCTTGAGCTAACACCTGCCCTGAGTAAAAGTGTGTGTAAAGGATGGACGGATAAACAAATACTATAATCTGTCCTGACCAAAGCAACTTTCACATGTACAATACCAATCTTCACAGAAATACTCTCCCAATTACAGGTTTGTTCACTGATTCAGATTAAGCTTGAGGGAGGTTATTTCCACTTGAATAGTTGTATTCAATATTTTCATTTTTTTACACATCCAAAAGATGCTGTCATCAAAACAGATTATTTCTAATCAGCAAAGAGTGAGTGAAACAACAGTGAGCGTGGCTGTAGTTCATGGCTACCTGTACAAACGGTGGTGTGGCAGTCTGAGCAAATCTAAACCACATGTCACTCACAACCCTGTTGCAAAATACTTAAAAACAAAAATGTGATAGCTGTCAGTTGAGGAATTAAATAAATAATAGAAAACCCTTCAACTTCAAACAAATTTGCATCTGAATGTAACACTTGTGGTATTAGCACTTTATTGGCGCTGACCCGACACAAACTGACACCAGAGGCACGTATAAAACAAACAAACTTTTATTTTCTTCACCTGTGGGGCACATCTTCCCCGTGAACCCTGCAGGCACAACACAGTCCCAAAACAAATAAAGCACCCAAAACTAAACTAAACTAAACTAAACTCCACTCCACTCCACTCCACTCCACTCCACTCCACTCCACTCCACTCCGAGTAGTGGCAGCAGCACTCTTATGGCCCACCCAGAAGTGCTGTAGGTGCTCGTTGACCTAGTTCTGGCTGCACCTCCGGGTGTGGCTGCGTTCCCACCCAGACGGGCTTGTTAAGCCGTGTAGCTCTATGCAGCTCCCCCGGCGGAGGCCACAGAGCCCAACCAAGATGAGCTTGGTGGTCCATGAAAGTGGCCCCGACGCAACCCAGGAGGGCTGCCACCAAGTGTCCAGGGGGAAGTAGCGTGTATCCCATGGCTGCTCCCCCACATCCAGTGTTGAAGAGGCATCCTGGCCGGGCATGGGCCCCGGCCATCTGCCACACACTAGAAGTACATTTTCAAACTTCTTAAGATAAGGAGGCACTTACTTTGCCTAAATTAAAATAATGTAGGCAAGCAAACTTAAAAACACAATGTTTTCTGTCATTTAAATATTGTTAATGGTACTTGTTTCCTTTTATGTGACAGTGAGAGACTTCTAAGCTAATTTAGATGTCCTAGAGTCATCCTCAGTTGTGTGGGAATTGGAGCCTACATTACAGGAATCATTACGTAGAAACCATGTGATTCCTGTTCTGTTACAGGTTTAGAGCCACCAGGTTTAGAAGATGGATGGATGGATGGATGGATGGACAGACTTCAGATTGTGGCTGACATATCATTGAAATACATTATGAAATGAGACTTTTGTTCACTTGAGTGCCCTGCTGCCTGGAGTCGCTAAAATGCCAACACTAAAAAAGTGTCCATAGGACTTGTGGATGGTCGAATCTATCTAAATTTAAGCCAGTTTACACAATAATTTCACGTTTTATAAATCGTGACTTTCATGTAACAAAGGGCGTACACAAATGTCTGAGTCTAAGCAAGTTTTTTACATGAGGCCCATGACACTGCAAAATGCATTAACTAAACCTCCACACTCAAACACAAAATATAGTATCATCATTCAGCCTAACCCAGGGGTCCTCAATCCCAGTCCTGGAGAGCCGCAGTGGCTGCAGGTTTTTGTTCTGACCTGGTTGCTTAATTAGAAAGCAATTCTTGCCAATAAAGCACTAACAAGCTATGAAATTAAATTAACTCTGCTATGTCAGGTCATTCTCATATCCTACATTTTCTTTCCCTTTCTATCATGCAAATGATTTGAAGGCTAAAATGGACGAGTAATTCTCAGTCCTTCACTTTTTTCTCTTCATTTTTTTTCCAAGTATTTAATTAAACCCAATAGTGCAGATAAATACACACAGGAGTAAATGTAAATAAGCTAAATGGAGAAATGCTGCTCTCTCTTGTCATTTGCATGTTATTGATAATATGGAGCAATTAAAATAGCTGTTTAAGACAAAATTAAGCAATAAGGGCTCAAAATCACTAAAGTGAAGCAGAAGTGTTACATTAGCAATAAGTGCTTTTTAGTAAGCAACTGGGTTGGAGCAAAAACCTGCAGCCACTGCGGCTCTCCAGGACCGTGATTGAGGACCCCTGGCCTAACCTCATAGGCTTTAAAATTCTAATAGGAAACCCACCATTAAACTGGGACAATCAGTAAGCTACACCTACAATACATACAGCTTGAAATTGAGTTAAATTTTACACAGCAATATTGAAAGTATTAGGTATGAGTAAGTAGGAATGGTGGGAGACAAAAACCGTAAAACATAAATAGCGCAATTGTTCAGAGCTTTTTAAACAATTAAGACTTACTTTAAATCTTGTTTAACAGTACTAAGACTCGTGACTGTGCTCAGAATTTCTTTTTCTTGTTAAGTCTCTTACTGCTGCATTTTGAACTAGATATGTCTTTCGTATGTACAGCAGTCCTGTTTGGAGTTTATAGCAGTAATCTAGTTGATTAACAAAGGCATTTATCATTTTTTAAGTATTGTAAAGTATTATAAAAAGCTATTTCTTCTTTTTTTAATTTAAAGAATGCAGTCTTAGCCATTTCATTAATATGTGATTTGAAGTTTAATTGTGAGTTAACAATAGCTATCCATCCATTATCCAACCCACTATATCCTAACTACAGGGTCACGGGGGTCTGTCGGAGCCAATCCCAGCCAACACAGGGTGCAAGGCAGGAAACAAACCACGGGCAGGGTGCCAGCTCACAATAACTACTAGATTCTTTATTTATGGATTGAACTGTAAAGCAAGATGATCAAATTTAATTTTAGATAACTAATATAAAGTTCTGTAATGCTAGTAAAACACTGAATCAAAGGGCTTAGAGCCTCACAGTCATCTGGCACTGTAGATAAGTAAAGCTATGTGTTATCCGTATAGATGTAGTATATCACCTTCTATGTCGTGGTAATCTTACCTAACAGTAGCATATAAATTTAAAATAACAGCAGATTTTATCCCTGAATCACACCATATGAAATATAATGGAAGTTTGAGATACAATCACCCCCAACTTACAAAGAAAATTCTTTCTATTACATGAGATTTAAACCATCTTAAGGCACTACTGGAAGGACTGAATCACAGACCAAAGTGGTGAATAAGAATGCTGTGATCTATGGTATCAAATGCCCTGCTCAGATCTATGTAAAAATAAGCAAATATTTTGTTTGTGTTGGTATTAAACTGTATATCAACTACTTTTCTGTACTATGATTTGGTCTAAAACCTGACAGGAAATTTATATAGAGTTTTTATTTATGTAATCAGGTAACTACTGAAATACTACTTTTCAAGAATTTTGCTTAAAAAAGCAGATTACAAATAAGTCTAAAAAGGTAGAAAACAGAAGAGTCAAGATTATTGATATTAAACAGTTGTTTAACTACAACAGTTCTTAAAGAATATATAAAATAGCCAGGATCTAACTAAAAGTTAATTATTTCTAACATAGTGTTAATCAGCACAGCAGAAACTGGAACTAGTTCAAAGAAACAACTGGATGGTTTAAGCTAAGTAATTATTCTTCAAAGTTCAGGTAAACCTAATTTAGTAAACACATTTAATTCACTGTATTGTGCATGATGAAATTCAATAAGGTTTGTTTTTGAGGTCTTTATTATATTACATCTTATATTATTTTTTAAATAACATTAGTAAGGAACTGAACCCTAGATGGCAGATGGTAGTGTGATACAGTTGCTCAAGAGGACCACTCATTTTTTACCCATCCTTTGTTGTACTTTTCTCCTAGTAACATTATTTTGTTTTTTTTTTTTACCTTTCACTGGGTTATCAGCTGTGTTCTCATCCAAAAAGTCTCATACTGATATTTAAATTCCTATGAAGAAAGCTGCTTGCATCGAGGCCTCCTCTGGCACAAGGGCCAGTAATCCTTCCGTGGTTGTCTTTTGTGAAGACATGAAGAAATTTACTCAGAACCAACTTGCCAATTTGACTAACTCTTTTTGGGAAGAGGTAGATATAATCCATAACAATATACCTGAAGTTAAAGATAAACAATAAAGTCTCGCTAAGTAAGATTTTGTTGAATTCAGTGAACCTCCATCAAAATAAAATGCCAGTACATTTGTAAGACAGGAACTAAAAGGTATAGTATATGTTTCACTAGTATTAATTGAAAAGTAGAGAAACGCAATTCAGTATAGCTTTTAGAAAAGCCATGGACAAGAAGTTTTCCTGACTTGAAAAGTTCCAATCATTGAAGGATGCCACAGGATTCAGTCTTCAAAGGGTGAGGGTTAGAGTGAGTTTTCATAATCGTACAGATTATTTGATGAATATGAATGCAGGAAACACCCAAAATTATTCTTTGAAGGTTAATCAGTTCATCTTTTTTCCAAAATTCAGTCCTTTCACAGTGCAAGCACAAAATGTTATGAGCCTAGTTAAGAGTTGAGGAAATAAGGCAGGTCTCTGGCTGTTTCTTTTCTTCTAGAATAAGCGATATTTGATGATAAAGTTATTAGACAAAACAGCAATTTATTTATTTTTTACATTTTATTGTATTTATTAAAAGCAAGACTTTGGTCCAGAGTATTAATTTGGTGCACGCCCAAAACATGTGGCGCAGTGAGGCTGGAGCTTGATTGCAACGTTTGCAGGTTGGATCTTGCCCTGAAAATATTTTGGACAATTTTAAATGAGAGAGATGTGTTTGAAAAAAGATTTTAAGTTGAATAATCGTATGCTTCACGCATATGGAGCTAGAGTGAATTCTGTGCATGGTTGCCTACCTTTTCTGAAATGCTGAGTAAGAGATCCTTTTCCCACTGTTCTCTGGCATCTTTGAAAGGAAGGGACTTTAAAATGTTTTATATATTACAGAAATGCTTGTACAGACTTATTTCTTGTATAGGCCAAAATCACACAAGGAATGCTTCGATGGGCTTTAACAGGCCGTGATCCTCGACAGCCCCCAGAAAACAAACAAACAAAAAGTCCTGATCCTAGCCTTTAAATAATGATATTTATTTCCCATATTAATTTCTAACTGGATCACCAAAATTTCACCTTTCATTTGTGTAAACAAAGGTCAAACAAAAGGTGTCACATGATTGATACATTTTTATAAAATAGATCCTATGGCTTTTGTGTACAGATGTATGTGTTATGCTAACAGTGGCATGGTGATATCATTGGCAAACACTTCCTGGTGCTAAAAGATAAGCATATAAAATAAATATATATATATATATATATATATATATATATATATATACTGCAAGAAAAACGACCATAAGACTTGCAAAGGTTTGGGGCAGCCACCTGTATAATTTTTCCCAGCTGCAAAAATGATGCCAAAGCACAGACATGTTCATACAACAGAGTCCAAAACAGAACTGATCTATTATCGACAAGATGGCGGCTTTAAAGGCCAGTAAGGGAAGTGATGTCATCAGGACTGGAACTGGAAGTAACATCATTGGCTGCCCCAGAGCCGGGCGGGATTTCCCTCGAATGGTCTGCAAGAGATCAAGAGAGAGAATTACTGCACTTCGCCACCCCCTGGTCCAGCGTGGAATTACATGTATTCAAGCCCTTTAGTTGTCTCCAAAACACATGTGTGTGACAAAATATATAAATATATATACATATATATACCAGTAGCGGCGCAATGCACGATAACGTGCAGTGAATACACTTGACTGAGAGCATTCTAGCTATTCTCACACGATCAGCATCTCTGTCGTCACTGGATGACGTTTTGTTCTGTCTCATTTGCATTTACAATTCTGGCACGTCTGACTACCGATTGCAGACGCTCTTGTGATTCTCTTCCGCTCAGTGCTGACCTGTCTTCATTGTATGGTCTGTTCTTTGCTCTCAGTTACCTGAGCAATTCTGTTTCACTCTGCATCAGCCTGTCGTAAATGCTGAGTGCGCTCTTCATAGTTTTCATACTCTTCCTTTGTATGTTAGCATTCATTTGCTCAGAGATTGATGTGCTTGCTCCTTCCACCCTAGTGGCCCACTTATTCTTTTCTTCATCAGCATCTTTTCACATTCAAACTGATTAATTCAGTTTTTGTGTTGCAATTACTTGGTACATTTTCGTTAATTTTTCACTTAAGCTGGCACTTAAGTCTTCACTATGCCTCAAGAATGATTTAAGATATGAAGGGGTAGGGGAAGTGACAGTGAAGGTCGTAGGGATGAGAGTGGATTCTAAACTAAAAAAAATAAAAAAGAGTAATAATTCCAAAACTCGCTTTTAATGTAAAGATGCAGTTTTAGCGTAGTATATGTTTACCAAATTTAAGGCTACAGGTTATTTGATTTTTAACCTTCTTGGGTTGACCTTTGAGGTCATTCATCACCATGAAAATGGATAGTAGACGTCATGTAGTATATGTGTACCAAATTTCAGGTCAATAGGTCAAACGGACCTGGATGCTGGACAGACAAACGGAAAGCCACGGTAGCGTATTATGCAAGTAGATAAAGTAGTACGAGTGCCCCAACGTACAAGTTTTTTGAGATACGAGCCGTCACTAGGTCGATTTTTTGCCTTGAGTTATGAGCCAAAATTCGAAATACGAGCCATCAAAGAGCTTGTCGCCGCACATTCAGAGGAACTGACGACGGAGGAGTTGACGGAACTACAGACGCGGCAACATATGGAGGTTCTGCAGGAGATTGGTATCACAGAGGAGGCAGAGGCGGAGGAGGTTACCTCATAAAGTGAGGCAAAGGAAGAGTTTGCAATGTGGGAAGGAGTTTTGAACTTTAAAGAAAAGAAACACCCTGAAAAAGTTTCAACTGATAGTGCAGCGGCACTATTTAATGACACTTGCCTAATGCTTGAGTTTATTTAAAAGATAACCCTGAAAAAAATTGCAACAGATAGTGCAGCTGCGCTATTTAATGACACTTGCCTAACGCTTGACTTTATTGCAAAGAAATATCCTGAAAAAGTTACAACTGATCGCGCAGTGGCTCTATTTAATGACACTTGCCTAACGCATTTTAGAAACATTCTGAAAGAGAGGATGAAACAGACCTCATTGGACAGGTTTTTATCGAAAACCCCTGCAGATGAAAGTGAGGAAGGTGCGGCGAAAAGGGCAAAAATCAGTGTATAACATTAAGTTATTCAGTTCAGCCTTTCTCCACCACCTCCGTCAGCGTCTTCAACTCGTCTGATGTCCAAGGTAAATGCTGTACATTATACTGTACTAAATAAAACCAGTTTATTGCAGTACATTCTATTGCATTGTGTTTTTATACAATATTTGTTATTTATAAGTACATTTTTCTTATTTAAAAACATGTAACAAAAAAATTGCAGTGTTTTTTGGGGGTCCGGAACGGATTAATGGCATTTCAATTTATTCAATGGGGAAAACTGATTTGAGATAAGAGCATTTTGACTGAGGAGCTCGGTCACGGAATGAATTAAACTCGTATCTCAAGGTATCACTGTATATATATATATATATATATATATATATATTGTGAGATGTGGCCGGCTTGTCATCCGACCAATACCTCCAGATGGAGCCCACCCTGCAGTATGAAGGTGCCCCGAAAACCAGCAGGAAGTCATGGGACATGTAGTTTTTATACAAGACCCTGCTGGATACCTCAGGGGCCGCAAGAGGGAGCTGCAGGGAGGACCAAAGACTTCTTCGTGCCCTATAACCCGGAAGTGTGTCAGAGGAAGAGCGACGTGCTTCCGGGGTGAAAAGAAAGGACTTGTACCAGACCTGGAAGTGATTGAGAGGCACATGGACTGGAGATTGGTACGCTTCCGGGTCCGGATATATAAAAGGACTACGGGAGCTCCCAGACGGCGAGCTGAGCTGGGTGGAAGGGTGGCAACGCGTCTGGGAGCTGGAGGATTGGTTTATTGTTTCTTAGTGATTATTGTTGTATTCTATGAGTATAGTGGTGGAGAGTGTGCTTTGTGCACTGTGGCATTTAAATAAACTCAACTATTGGACTTTTACCTGGTGTCTGGAGTCCTGGACAAGGGTTTAATGGAGCGAGAGCGCCCCCTGTCTGTCACAATATATATATAGTATGCTGGTAATAAAATGCAACACTTAAATTATCACATCATCACAGTCTAACTCCTAGTCAATTAAGCTTGAGGGATATGAGTCTATCCAGTTAGTAAGCATAAGTGATTGTGAATCCACTTCTTCTGCTTTGGTGGAAACGAAAATGACATCAGGGGCACTGGAGAGGCAACAGCACTGAAATTAATCGCATATTGTTTATTAGTGTAATGCATCTGATTGTAAATTACCTGTAACAATATAATGGTCCAGGGAATAGCCATAGTATTCCAAATACCATAACTGCTTTAGCGTTGTTACTCTCACTGCACCTTCTTCTTCTTTCAGCTGCTCCCATTAGGAGTTGCCACAGCCGATTATCTTTTTCCATATTACTCTTTAGCTACAGCAAAATGTTTCAAAGCCTTTCCTGTATGGAACTCGCGGTTCAGAAACAGTTTCATCCCAAGAACTATAAACGCACTCAATCAATTGCTCCTTGTAGAACTGTTTGTACTTATAAGTACAATTACCCCACTGTAAACTTGCACTACAGTTATATTACACAACCTGCGCCACTTTATAAAGTGCAAAATATGTTGATTATATTATACAGATAAAACTTTAACTTCATTTAAATAATCTGTATTGTTAATAATTAAACATTTGAGTACACAGTGCCGCAGCGCTAGCAAGTTCATGTATTGTTCCAGCCTCACGCTGTATATTTACTGAGGCTGGCGCGACACTGGAAGGATAGACGGATTGAATAATTAAACACATACTATGAAGATATTTCAATGTTCCTTAAAAGTTTTGAAGAATCATTGATGTAAGCTTACAGATGGCTTAATGTCTATTACAGAGCTGATTGTGTGGCAATTGGATATTTGTGGAAAGAAAAGTAAGGACTGGAATTGGAGGGTTAGTACGTTTGAAAGAGACAGTACTGCAACAATAAATGATTTCTTTGAAGGCCGTGCATGGCGCAGCAGCATCTTGTGTGAGACATGAACGATCACTTCGCCATCGTGTTCCCATGTTTAATAATGTGCTTTCATTCCAATCATCATGAAAATGATATAACGTATACATCTTAGTATTTTAAATATTCAGAGAGCTATAATATCACGAATGTAATGTATTCTGTGTCCTGTCGGAGAAAGAGAAAGAACAGAAGCACATAGTGATTCACACTGAAGATTAAATGCAAAACAAAGCATTTAACATGCTACTTTAGTTATGATGGGATTTGAGACATTAGTTAATTAAACGATTTTAAGATGAAGGTTATGATGTTCTGCTTTAATGATAAAATAAACTATGTGATTAAAGTGAAAATTTTATGCTTTTTCCCCCACTGTGTGCCTTTTTTTTCTCTGTGCCCTAATAAGCTTTCATATGATATTCAGATGGTGGGCTGCGACTTTGATATCTGACAACTTCTTTTTTATTTAGGGCGACTTTGTGAACATGAGCTTTCGAGTTTCTCCGACACACTATGTCACTCGATCAACTTCCTTTTGTTGTTTATACCACTGTTTAAACCAACAAATAGTATGATTTTCCTTGCCTCCACTTGGTATTCACTGAAATTCTTCCATTTTCCGTCTTGCTTTTGTCATTGTCTTTTCACAGAATGCTGAGCTTAAGGGCTATTTTTATTGATTTGCATATTCAAAGAGGTGTAATTCTGGGAGGAATTGGGGCAGGACAGCACACGCATGCACAAGCATTACTTTTCATGCTGACCGGGATTTATGTAGCATAAGAACGCGGAAGTTGGTGAACACACAGATTCCGGCATCTGGATTTTTCTGTGCGTAAGCACATTTCGGCTTTTGTGCTTACTACGCATGGCGTTATGCATGAGGCCCCTGATCTCGATCACTTTGCTCAAACTCTCCAGGGAAGCGTGCTACGCTCCTGCCACTTCGCGTTGTGAAGGGGGGGGAGCTGAATGCATGCTAAGGAGAAGTGGACTTTGTGCTGCTTCTGCCAAGATGCTTGTTCTGCTTGTCGCTCTGCGCGTCAATCATTTAAGAGCCTGTACATTTTCTCAAGTTAAATAAAAAGAAAACTGAAATTTTAGTGATCAGCAATAATGGATACAATGAGGCTATTAGAAATAAACTGGATACATTAGGATTAAAAGTCAAGACGGAGGTAAAAAGCTTAGGGGTGATTGTTGACTGTAATCTGAATTTTAAATCACATATTAATCAGATCATTAGGACAGCATTTTTTCACTTAAGAAACATAAGTAAAGTTAGACCGCTTATATCACTGAAAGATGCTGAGAAATTAGTTCACGCGTTTGTTTTCAGTCGACTAGATTACTGTAATGCACTCCTCTCAGGACTACCCAAAAAATATAAATCGTTTGCAACTAGTGCAGAATGCAGCTGCTAGAATCCTAACTAGGAAAAGAAAATCCGAGCACATTTCTCCAGTTTTAATGTCACTACACTGGTTACCTGTGTCATTCAGGATTGACTTTAAAATTCTGCTTATGGTTTATAAAGCCTTAAATAATCTCGCCCCATCTTATATATCAGAATGTCTGACACCTTATATTCCAAATCGTAACCTCAGATCCTCAAATGAGTGTCTCCTTAGAATTCCAAGAACAAAACTTAAAAGAAGTGGTGAGGCGGCCTTCTGCTGCTATGCACCTAAAATCTGGAATAGCCTGCCAATAGGAATTCGCCAGGCTGATACAGTAGAGCACTTTAAAACACTGCTGAAAACACATTACTTTAACATGGCCTTTTATAACTTAATTTTAATCGTAATTTAACTTAATCCTGATACTCTATATGTTCAATCTCCTCAAAATAACTATTCATGGTGGCTCTAAAATCGGTACTGACCCCTACTCTCTTTTCTGTTTCTTTTTCCGGTTTCTTTGTGGTGGTGGCCTACGCCACCACCACCTACTCAAAGCTTCATGATGCTCAAACAATGATGGACGGATTAAAAGGCAGAAGTCTATGTGACCATCATCATCATCAAGCCCTTCCGTGAGAATCCTAAATCCAAAGAGGACTGTTTCATTTATGTTAGGTAGAATGCCCAGAGGGGACTGGGCGGTCTCACGGTCTGGAATCCCTACAGATTTTATTTTTTCTCCAGCCGTCTGGAGTTTTTTTGTTTTTTCTGTCCCCCCTGGCCATTGAACCTTACTCTTATTCGATGTTAATGTTGATTTATTTTGTTTTATAATTGTGTCTTTCATTTTTCTATTCTTTAATATGTAAAGCACTTTGAGCTACTGTTTGTATGAAAATGTGCTATATAAATAAATGTTGTTGTTGTTGTTGTTACAGTAGCTGTTCTTCTGTCTAACTGCCTTGTCTTGCGTGACGTTAAAATGTTTTATAATAGAGAGATGTTACCCATATCCTTAGCTCAACATCCACATATTATTTGTGTTTACAAAGTGTGTTTTAATAAGTTTACATGTGTTTAAAGTGTGTGGGATGGGTATTTTAAGGCTTAAACTATAAAAAAAAAAAGTTTATGTATATGGTCTTTCTATATCGCGGATTTTCACCTATTGCTGATGGGTTTGGAACGTAACTGCATTGTAAACTAATGCCTCTTCTCTTCCTCCCTCTGCAGACTGGATGATTGACACCTTCATCACCTGTTTAACCATCTCGGGCAGGTTATTTTCAGACTTGCGTCTACAGAAATTTTTCTTTGCTAAAAAGCTAATTATTTTTGCATTTACAATATATAGGGGTGCATTGCCACCCCCAAACTTTTATCCTAAATGAAAATACAAAATTTATATAAATGAAAAAACAGCACAGATCCATGTTCTGACAAAACCCCTCTCCTAACTATGGTTGGCCTTCAAAAGAGTAAGTGCAAGTAAAGCAAATCTACACCAGTAATCAAAGAGCTCTTTGTTCTCACCTCTATTAATGATGCTAAATCAGTAGCAGAGGTGGGTGGAGTTAAACACAAAGCAAAAAATGCAAGTCAGCAATGGCTTCAAACAAGACATATAAAAAATAGATACACTAAAAGGAGCAATATTCTGACAATAGGAAGGTAAATGATCTTAGACACATTTAAAAGGAGAACTTCCAGCAACACCTGACTTCAACAACAAAAAATGTATTTCTGTAACACATTTTCATACACAGGATATAGCTCAGATTGTTTTGTAAGATGTAAAAGAAATAGTTGCAAGAAAAGAAAAACAAATTAAATCTGCTAAGAATAATAATGGATAAGTAATACGAATAAATCTATATGTGCTTATATAACAAAGATATTATTAGAACAGTAGAGTCCCTACATATATTATTGAATTATAAGTTGTTAAAGATGAGTACGATGGGCAGAGGAATGGGAGGGAGAAAAAAAACAAAATCTGCAGGGACCCCAAGGCCAAAAGATCTCCCAGCTCAAACAGGGCATTCTACCTAGCATAACTGTTTCTAAGTTATTCCTCATTATTTCTAGCCTTTGTCCCAGAGTATTTAACACAGCAGGTCTTGTGGATAGCTGGGGCACCTGCCTTCATTTAAGCATCACAGGGGGTTTGCTCTGTGCCTTGATCAGGTGGTGGAGGCACATAAATGCAACCACAGAAAACTGGACGAGAAAGCAGAGAAAAGAAGAGAAAGGCAGAGATTAGTAAAGATTGTAGATCCTTGAAGTATATGATAATTCTTTAGCTATAGTCTATTAAGAGTACAACTAAAATGTAGCTACCAAAAACTCAAATTATTACATCAAACTATTGCATTAATGTTCTTCCCAGGGTATAATTTTATTCCAATTGGATTGGAATTCAGTGTGTTACACCTTCAACATTTTTCGAAATGCAAAATAACTGTAAACCATTACAATCTGAATGATATCCTGAAGTAAGTATTATTGTGTAATTGGGAACAGAAATCCTTCCAAAAATGTGAAAAAAGTGTGGGCATCTATCAGAAACTTTGGATGCAGCAATATGATGAAGTCTAAATATATTTTCAATAAAAATATCTACCTGCTGAGGGGGGCTTATTTAACAAAATGAAACTGGCAGTCTTGGAAAATGTATCTGCCATTATTAGAATTGTTGTGTATCTCAGTGATGGTGGAGAATATGTTATAAATTCTGTAAATAAAGGAGTCCAGGGCCATGGAGCTACTGTTTCCAATAAGCCAGTTAGAATAAACCTAGTTATTAGGATTGGCTCAATTACACTTATTTCATACTTTTACTATATATAATATTCAATAACATTATGCATAGTAGGTCACCAAAATATCTTGATATTTTTAAACTCGGTGCCTAGCCAATTAAAATGAGCCCAAAACATAATTAATCAATTAAAGACGTTTCCATCCATCCAGCTGGTCATTTTCCAAAATCACTTATCCAGGCCAACATGAAGGCAGCAGCATATGCCAGTAAGTATCGGGCACAAGGCAGGGACAATCCCTAAAGAGGGCACCAGGCCATCACAGTGTAAACACACACACACATCATTGCCAATTTAGTATCACCAGTCCAGGTAACCTGCATGTCTTTTGACTGTGGAATGAAACCCAGGACATGAACCCCAGTCTGCAGAAATACTTTAAATGGAAATTGAACTAATTTACAATTGCCTTTTTAAAGGAGCTTTATTAAAATAACATTTGTGTTATCTACAATCGAAGAGATTTATAGTGTTGGTTACAGATTTGAAACTTTAGCAGCATGTTTATGTCTGCCTGGGTGCAGAAATCATGTTGGGTTTCAGCTTCATTTAAGTAAATGATGCTCCGTATATTATTTAGTCTCATTTTATTTGCTTAAGTTTTGTATTTCCTTGATTTACTGTGAATTTAGTAAGTCACCTTGAATGAAAGAGGCAAGCAAATAAATAAGAAACTATAGTGTTTCTTTCATGTATTTGTATTATTTTCACATGATTTACAACTTCAGAACCACTTCAAGATTGCAAGATACATGGTAATAGAAAATTATTAATTTTAAATGAGACATAAAATCAGAGTGTTGTTTCTACGCCATTATTCTGATTTTACCTCATTATTATTCCTTTGAAATGCCAAACTGTAATTAAACCAATAAATTTACTCAGCAAGTATTCTTGAGTGAAACCTGTTAAACAGAGTCATTACAATATTTCAGCAAATTCTGGAGGTGATGCTGGAATTTGCCTCCTGAACACTAACATCATGGAATAATACAATTATTTCAAACAAAGAATTGCAATTTTACTGCCACACATTTGTTATATATTTGTATGATTTCTGGTATCTTGTAAGGCATTTGTCTTTAATAAACTCTTAATGGATTTTTTAAAATTTTGGCAGTAGCAATTCTGCATTAAGGTCCAGCTGGGCACAGCCCCACCAGATTTTGTGGAAAATAAGGCAAAATCTTCTCACAGCGATTGCACTTAATGTTAAAATGTTTACAACAACTCCCTCTCTTTACTTAACCTCTAAATCCATATCGCTGTATTTTGTCAGATAATGACATGTCCGACAGTATCACAATGATCTGATGCCAATCAAGAAAGACCAGTATCCCATAGTTTAATAGATTCTTTGTAGTTAGAAAAATGTATCAATCTCATTTATGACATGAAAAGGGCAGGACTTTACATGTCATGCTAGTCATTAATAAGAGAGGGATAGATATGATTAGTTAGGTAAGTTAATGTTTACGTAAGAGAAATATGCACTCATACAGGAAGATTCTGTATCAACCACACCAAAATTATCATTCTAAAAATACCACTGATTCCTACATATATCTACTTCTATGTATGCATTTATAATGTAAAAAGGAAACTCAACAAAGTGAAAGAGTTGGGGCATAACCTTGATGACGCACTATAATTTGGAAAAATACACAAAAATGCCACATGCAATAATTGGCAAAAATGTCTTTCCAGACATGAGTTCAGAACAGAACTGAGAACAAGATGGTCAGTTTCCAGGTTATACAGTCACTAGACAGGAAGGGGCGGGTCCAGGAGGGCAGACAATGGAAATGACATCAGCATTAGCTCACAGGGCTAGAACCTGGTTCGGCAGGTAAATAAAAACCTCAGAACATAAGAAACTTGACAAATGAGAGGAGATAATTTAGTCTATCTGCGCATTTGTTTAGCTAATAGCTAAGCTGTCCCACTATATTATCCAGATTCTTCATAAAGTTTGTCAAGGTTTCTGCTTCAACTACGTGTCTTAATAGTTTGTTCCAGAGTCCCACAACTCTTTTTGTAAAGAAGTATTTCCAGGCTCCAGTTTTAAATTGCACTTCCACTTAATTTCTACTGATTTCCTTGAGTAGGTGATTCACGCTTAAGCTGACAAAATGTTGCTGAATCTACTTTATCAATGCCTTTAGGATTTTAAGTACCTGGATTAGGTGCCCAAGCAGTCTCCTCTGCTTGAGACTAAATAGGATTAACTCTTTCATGGCGGATATCAACTTTTGTTGAAATTCAGAAGTAGTGAACTGTAATCAGCTGTAAATGCCAACAAAACTCGTCGTTGTGTTTTAGTTCGACTCTCTTTGCTAGAAGGAAAGTTAGCATTGTTGATTTGACTTCAATTACCTGTGCATAAGTAGTGAACAACAAACAACCTCTAAAATGGCATTGCCATCTGGTGAGAGACCAAAGGAAACGTACACAGCAAAATACTCAGTGGAAAACATTTTGCATGTTATAGCTGAATCGGACTCTGACTTTTCGGACTCCAATTTGGTGCAAGTGATCTATAAGGATTGAAAACGAAAGTGACGTTCTGGCTTCAGCTGATTGGTACCCAGCTGATCGTGGTGCTGAATATGCTTGTGTAGCTGATTCGCCCACAGCAACGTTTGCCTGGGAGGATCACCACTTATGATGACTAGAGGTACAAACCAGATTATGTTGCACTGCCACACGAAGACAGGCATGGCAGCCAGCCCTCCATGCATTCCTACCAGCCATCAAGATGCCCCTAAACAGCCACCAGAGTTGTTGAACAGGCGTGAACAGCTGCCACAGCAACAGATGTTTTACGTTGATTTACATGGGAAACCTTTGCTTTGTCTGCTTTTCAGAAAACCGAGTTGCCTCCAAAAAATATTTAGCCCTCAAAGAGTTAATTCTCCGAGTCTATCTGAGTAGGATATGTTCTAAAGTCCTGGGGCCTCATGCATAACGCCATGCATAGAATTCAAACTATAACATGGTGTACAGACAAAAGCAGAAATATGCTTACGCACAAAAAAATCCAGATGCATAAATCTGTGCGAACGGCAACTTCCACGTTCTTCCGCTACATAAATCCTGGTCAGCGTGAAAAGTAACACACGTGCACGTGCCTGCTGTCCTGCCCCTTCTCCTCCCAGAATTACGCCTCTTTGAATATGCAAATCAATATAAATAGCCCTTAATCTCAGCCGTCCGTGAAAAGACAATGGCAAAAGCACGGGGGGAAAATAGAAGAATTTCAGTGAAAACCAAGTGGAGGCAAGGAAAAAAGTATTATTTGTTGGTTTAAACAGTGGAATAAACAACAAAAGGAAATTGATCAAGTGACACAGAGTGTCAGAGAAACTCGAAAGCTCAAGTTCACAAAGTCACACAGTCCCTGAAATAAAAAAAAAGATGTCAGATATCAAAGTCGCCGTGAAAAGGCGAATCGTAGCCCACTGTCTGAGTGTCATATGAAAGCTTATTAGGGTACAGAGAAAAAAAAATAGGCACACAGTGGGAAAAAAGCACAAAATGTCAAGCTTAAACTTTAAATTTCCACTTTAATCACGTAGTTTATTTTTTCATTAAAGTAGTAAATCGTTTAATTTACTAGTTTCTCAAATCCCATTGTAACTAAGGTAGCGCGCTAAATGCTTTGTTTTATATTTGATATTCTATGTGCTCTATGTGTGTGAATCACTACGTGCTTCTTCAACGGGTTTCTCTTTCTCCGACAGGACACAGAATCTATTACATTTGTGATATTACTGCTCTCTGAATAATTAAAATACTGAGATGTACATTTGATATCATTTTCATGATGATAGGAGTTAAAGCATGTTATTAAACATGGGAACACGGTGGCGCAGTGATTGTTCATGCCTCACGCAAGATGCTTACTGTGCCGTGTGTGACCTTCGATGAAATAATTTATTGCAACAGTAATATCTCTTTCAAACGTAATAACCTCCAATTCCTGTCCTTACTTTTCTTTCTCCAAATACCCAATCGCCACACAATCAGCTCTGTAATAGACGTTAAGATATCTGTAAGCTTAGAACGCAGATTCTTCAAAACTTTTAAGGAACACTGAAATATCTTCATAGTACATGTTTAATTATTCTATCCATCTATCCTTCCCTTGTCGCGCCATCCCCAGCAAGAATACATAGCGAGGCAGGAACAATCCGTGAACAGAGTGCCAGCTCCTCGCAATCACTGCGGCACCGTGTCCTCACATGTGTAATTATTAACAATATAGATTATTTAAATGAAGTTGAAGTTTTACCTGTATAATATAACTAGCAGAATACCCGCGCTTCGCAGCGGAGAAGTAGTGTGTTAAAGAAGGTACGAAAAAGAAAAGGAAAAATTTTAAAATTAACGTAACATGGCTGTTAATGTAATTCTTTTGTCATTGATATGAGTGTTGTTCTCATATCTATCTATATATATATATATATATGTTGTTCTCTTATCTATCTATCTATCTATCTATATATATATATATATATTTATATATATATTGTTCTCATATCTATCTATCTATATATATATATCTCTATCTATCTATATATATATACCCGCGCTTGGCAGCGGAGAAGTAGTGTGTTAAAGAAGGAAAGAGAAAGAAAAGGAAACATTTTGAAAATAACGTAACATGATTGTCAATGTAATTGTTTTGTCACTGTTATGAGTGTCGCTGTGATATATATATATACTGTATATAGCAAAATACCCGCGCTTCGCAGCGATGTCATGTGTTAAAGAAGTTATGAAAAAGAAAAGGAAACATTTTAAAAATAATGTAACATGATTGTCAAAGTAATTGTTTTGTGTATTTGGCGGCAGCGTCACAAAGTTATTTTCGTCTAGCTGCATCAGAAAATGTACCACAACGTCTGACACGCCTCCTTTTTACTGTTTTCTCACAGCTTGGATTGCTGCTGTCATATATACACACACACACATACACACACGTACATACATACATACATACATACACATACATATCTATATACATATCTACATATACACACACATATATATATATAAATACATACATACATACCTATCTACATCATATATACACACACATACATACATACACACACACGCAAATTATATATATGTGTGTATGTATGTATGTGTGTGTGTGTGTGTATATATATATACACATACATATACTTGTGTGTATGTTTGTATGTGTCTATATGTGTGTGTATAGGTTTGGTCACTGAGTGCAAGGGAAAAATAATAAATTATTGTCTATAAGTTATTAAACAGTAAAACATTAACGCTTTAAGAAGTACAGGTACATTGAAATTACATTTTCTATGTGAACGTTCAAATTTGTGCCTCTGGTAATGTGCCTTACCGGCATTTAAAGAAAATTAGTTTTGTGTCCTCTGCAGTGTTAAGAGAGAAAGGCTTTGGTTTGGGATAAAAGGAAAAAAGGTGTAAAGAAAGGAAAGTTGCCTTTTTCTTTTATATAGTATAGAGAGATGTGTTCGCTGATGTTATGATCGCCTTTTGGGGACAGTCATGGTGGGTCTTGTGTAGACTGGTGAGACATCCCGCCATTAATCGGCTGTGATGGCACTGTCAGTCCTCCACTCGTGTGTGTGTCTTCATAATCCGAGCTGAGGACCTCATAATCGTATACGTGCAAAAGAAAGTGTGAATTGCCTTAATATTATTTTGCCGTGGTGTAGTAAAGGGGTCCCGTGTTTGCACTTGTCTGGGCTATAGCGCAGGGGGAGGATGAAAAAAATTAAAAGTGCTCACTTTGACTTAAGGCAGAAGCACAGTCAGCGTCTCAAAGGCCGGCACATCTATGCACGCGCGCTGGCTGCTCGACTTTTGGTGGTCAGGAGACCCCAGTTTTTGCAGACACGTTCATGATATCAAAAGTCTCAGCGCTCTTTGGAAGTCATTCATATATATATATATATATATATATATATATAGCAAAATACCAGCGCTAGCGGAGAAGTAGTGTGTTAAAGAAGTAATGAAAAGAAAAGGAAACATTTTAATAAGAACGTAACATGATTGACATTGTCATGAGTTTTGCTGTCATATATATGCCTGCCTAAATAAGTAACCTTTGCTTTGCTCTTACTTTTTTACCGTTCATTTAATCATGGCTAGTGGCGGAAAAATTATAAAATGGAAGGAGTATGGCTTTACCAAAACAATTATTGATGGCGAATCGATTATTCATAAAGTTTGAATTGGTGATCTGTTTTTCTGTGTTAACCTCATATTTTTTCATACTTCTTCTCAAACTAAGGTGGTGCAAGGGTAAAATGAATCGGGATGCTGATCAATGTAATCGTGTACCAGGAAATCATGCATTGACAAAAGCTCCCCTTTGCTTGTAATGCAAAGTGTGATTAAATGCATTATTTTTTAACGCGTTATGGAGCACATGCATCAAGCTTCTCAGCTGTGCTTGTGCTAAGAAAAGGAAAGATTTTAAAAATAACGTAACACGATTGTCAATGTGACCTTTTGTAAGTAGTGCCTGGAGGATTCAGTGTGGAGAAACTCTAGAGACAGCGTGTGTATTAACTTGTGGATTTTTCTGTGAGTATTTGGTGGCAGTGTGACGAAGTTGCTTCGAAGACGGCGTTAGCCTCGGAGCTCAGCTCAGATCGAAATAAGATGAATGGGAGGGGAGATGATGACGTGACTCCCCCACCCGCCTTAACTGTCAATCCCCACAAACACAGTCTCTCGGAATTTGCATAAGCACACCCCTTCACCTACAATTTTAACTTAGTTACAAAGTGATCAAAACTCTTGTTTATATCCTGCGTCCTCTCATTAAACTTGTATCCCGCATTACCTGTGGGCATGTGAAACGCCAGTTAGCCTGTCTATGAACTTAATTTAAAGTTTAGGTTTACACCTTGCTTTCTTTCCGAGGTAGCAGCACTCATGAATATGGTAGTATATGTCACTCACTCGCTTCTTATTGTTTCGCTGCCTTCTCAATTATATAATGCATGTTTTCTTAAGCGCTTTTTGGAGGTCTTCCTGGTTTTCTACGCACTGCGTTGACAGTCAGTTCACGTGATTACGTGGGAGGCGTGATGATGTCACACGAAACCCCGCCCCCCCACGTCTTTCCAGCTCAACTCTATTACAGTAAATGGAGAAAAATACCTTCCAGTTATGACCATTAGGCATAGAATTTCGAAATGAAACCTGCCCAACTTTTGTAAGTAAGCTGTAAGGAATGAGCCTGCCAAATTTCAGCCTTCTACCTACACAGGAAGTTGGAGAATTAGTGATGAGTGAGTGAGTGAAAGAGTGAGTGAGTGAGTGAGTGAGTGAGTGAGGGCTTTGCCTTTTATTAGTATAGATAAACATATTTTGCTGCATTTCATCTTAAAAATGATATAGTCATCATATGTAAATATGGCTTATAAAGTGGCCCAGGTTGTGCAATATTATAACTGTATCGCAAGTTTACAGTGAGGTAATTGTACTTATAAGTACAAAGTGTTCTACAAGAAGCAGTTGATGGACTTATTGAATGCATTTATAGTTCTTGGGATGAAAATGTTTCTGAACTGCCAGGAAAAGATCTGAAGCGTTTGCCGTATGACAGCAGTTCAATAGACAGCATGGCTGAGGCAGCATGTGCTAGATGTTTTATACCAATAATTCTCTTTCCAGGCAGCTGCTGTAGAGCTGTGATTCCCCACTCAGATACAGTGATATAAATACTCCGAGTGGTGCAGTGAGAGTAATATGGAAAAAGATGATCAGGTGGGGCAACCCCTAACAGGAGCAGCTGAAAGAAGAAGAAGAAGAAGGTGCAGTGAGAGTAACAACACTAAAGCAGCTATGGTATTTAGAATAGTTTGACCATTCTGTGGACCATTATATTGTTACAGGTTAATTACAATCAGATGCATTAAACTAATAAACAATTTGTGGTTAGTTTCAGTGTATTTATAAAGCCGTGTCAGGGATGTAGATCTAAAAAAGAAAGGGAAACCACACTGGAACAGTAGCACTGCTTTGATGCTGGGTGCCACCAGTTAGCAAAACCAAGCGGAGAACTTGCATACGCCACGGTTGGAGCTACCATGAAAATGTGCGTGGCTTTATGCCAAGTTTAGGTTTTATAAATCGTGATTTGAGCGTGGAAACATTCGTATGCAACATTTTTGGGCGTACACACCATTTATACATGAGGCCTCAGGTTTCTTAAAATTGTCGATTAACATTCATTTAGTCTTCTGTTTCCTATTCTGTAGAACTCTCTGCCAAAATGCATGTGTTTTACAGTAACTTTTCCATCAAGAGAGTATTAAAAACCAACCTGTCAAATGTTGCTTTGGAGAGCTATTTTCCCAGAATTAATTCTTAGAAATGGACTTTGCTGTGTACAGGTTTCCTAGCTTCATTCAATTTCTTTGTTTCTACAGCACAATGTTCTCAGCTCTTCACCATGTTTAATCCATGCTTTAATGTCTATCAATTCTATTTTCTTTTAATTTTAATGAATTTAACTATGGTTTGAGCTGATATGAGAAAGTGTGTGGGTTTACGCCAAGTTTAGTTTTTATACACTGCCATGTGAGCGTGGAAATGGGCATACGTACCATTTATACATGAGGTCCCAGAACTGCACACAGTACTCCTGATGCGATCTTATTAGTGAATTATATAGTTTGAGCATAATATCCCTCAAATTCAATTCAACAGTTTTCATGATAACCGAAAATTGCATTTGTCTTTTTAATTGTTTCTGTACATTGCTTAGTTGATGAAAATGTTGTGTCAACATATACCCCTAAATCCTTTTCAGAGGTTGCTTCCTTTATGATTGTGTCTCCCATTTTGTATTTATAATTGATGCTCCTTTTGCCCATTTGTAGCACTTTGCACTTTTTTTATATTATTACCATCACCTGAGTCCTTAAGCTGTCTCCCTTTCATGCGCATGCACATGACTATATATAATATATATACATACAGTATATTTGCGAGTATCTAAAACTACAGTAAATCTATTTCTATATGAGGTACATGTATGCTTAAATGTAGATCAAAGAATTATACAAAACGATGCAAAATTAAATTTTAACAGTAGTCAAAACTGTGAGAATGTACCATGGTGATGCCTTTTTGTTAGTACTGTCTTTGGACCCAGTGACACAACTCTGTTTAGCACCACAAGTAAAAAGGGACTTCTACTTGCAACTACAGTCACTTTACTACACAAGCAATTCTCCGCGCTAGTGATTATATTCTTGAATAAAGAAACACGTGTTTATTTGATATTTAGACTAAAGTCTTCATTCACTACTTACTTCACATCATTATTGGCATAATATGAAAAAGGTTTCTGTATTATCTGCTGTGTTCAGCAGTTCTTGTTTTTTGGGCTAAATAAACTGTTCTCATCTAGATTTTTCTAATGTGGTAATGAACTGATGAGAAAAATGGAATTAAGTGTGATGAGTGCAAGATGTTGTATAATGGCATATGGTTTCATTAGCATAGTTGTTTATATTTATAAGGGCACAATTCACATCTATCTATTGATTTATACAAATAAATAGATAATGGACAAGTACAGTATTTTGTTTTGTGGCTCTAGCAACAGTATGCCAGAGTATAATGATGAGGCTTGATGTACAAATCATAATAATTAGGATTGCACATAGAATTACTCATCACTACCATAATATTTATGCAACCTTTGATTCATAAATACAGGGATCTGAGTGTATCCAATGTCAGAGAAATTAACTGTTCATCCATCCATTCATTAATGTATTTAACTGCCTTTTCACTGAATTAATGTTCTTTTTATACATTAACAGCATACACCACCTTAAGGTAAGTTAGACAGCAAAGTAAATTAGAACAACATATCAGATTATCAGTAGCTGCTTTAGTAGGTACAATTATCTAGTACAAGGTAGGACCTCTGTTTGCCTCCACTATAGTCTGAATTCTTCAAGGTTCAACATTTTTTACAAGTTTTGACCTATAATGATTTAATAGCAACACAAATATCCTGTACAAGTATGTTCACAGATTAATACTGCAAATTCTCATTTCATCTCATCCTGAAGCTATGTTACTGAAATCTGAGAACATTGGAAGAAACTGGAGTCACTTACGTGTTTTTCGAACTAGCTTATACAGTATGTGCTGCATGGCATGTTATTCTGCTAGATATATAAGTTTAAAAAATAGCAGAGTCATAAAGGGATGCATGGGATTATTAACAAATTTACCAATGTGTCCTTTTCGCCTTTAATTGATATTTTAGGAAAAAAAGTATTGTAATTAATTGAGTGAAAAAATTTAATTCTAATGCTGAAGGTTAAAAAAGGTTTTGATATCCACAGTTAAATAAATAGAATGTTTAAGCAATACACTTGATGTTAACCTTAAAAAAAAATCTAACAAGAATTGATAGATTCAAAATACAACATAATTTGAGCAAAACTGACAATAACATAAGAGGGATAAGGTGATTGTTTAACATCATAACCTGGGTTTATTGTATTTGGACGGTACTATCATAAGATATCTCAGTTTTAATCATTTTTAAACCACTGCATGGGGTTTGTTTTGTTTTGGACATGCTCTGTCTCTAGGTATGTCAGAGGACTGGGGCTTCAAGAAGTGTTGTCTTGCCTCACTTGGGGAGGGAATTTGCGGGGACTGGGAAGAGAGTAACTTACTTCACCTGTAAGTGGGCAGCATAATACAAATTTATTTGATACCAAATTTAAAACTATTGTAGGAAACAACATATTACCTTTGCTTATGATTACAAAATGTCCTCAAAAGTTCAGTAGCAGTGTCTCTGTCTAAACAGTGAACGATGTGAGCTGGAATGTCATAGGTCTCAATCATGATCTAAAGAGTAAAAAAACTATTTTCTCATCTAATAGGTCTAAATGCCAATTTAGTATCTTAACAGGAGACTCACTTAATAAGTAAGGACTAGTGTTGGTTGCAAAGAAGTTGGATTGGCCAAGTCTTTCACTCCAGTTATACAAAGAAAACTAGAGGTTTGTAAATCATAATATATAAAACAACCACAAACGTAGTACACACATAGCATCTGATCCGGTAGGGCAGTATTTAATGATGATGGGTAATTTATTTAAATCTAAAGTAATTTTGATAAATATCTATGACCCTATGAGGGGTGGCACAGTGGGTAGCGCTGCTGCCTCGCAGTTAGGAGACCCGGGTTTGCTTCTTGGGTCCATGTGTGGAGTTGGCATCTTCTCCCTGTGTCTGCATGGGTTTCCTCCCACAGTCCAAAGACATGCAGGTTAGGTGCATTGGCAATTCTAAATTTTCCATAGTGTGTCCTTGGTCTGTGTATGTGTGTGTGCCCTGCGGTGGGCTGGCGCCCTGCCCAGGGTTTGTTTCCTGCCTTGCACCCTGGGATTGGCTCCAGCAGATTCCCGTGACACTTTAATTAGGATATAGCTGGTTGGATAATGGATGGATGATAAAATTTCATCCAAAATGTATTTGAATCTATTCCTAATAAGAACACTCATAAAATTATTATGGCTGGAGACTTTAATTGTGTTTTAAATCCAGACCTGGGGCCTCATGCATAACGGCATGTGTAGAATTCACACTAAAACATGGCGTAAGGACAAAAGTGGAAATGTTCGTATGCACAAAAAAATCCAGATGCATAAATCTGTGTGAATGCCAACTTCCACATTCTTCCACTCCATAAATACCGGTCAGCATGAAAAGTAATGCACGTGCATGCGCCTGCTGCCCCACCCAAACTCCTCCCAGAATTACGCCTCATTGAATATGCAAATCAATATAAATAGCCCTTAAGCTCAGTGTTCTGTGAAAAGGAATTAGCAGGGGGGAAAACAGAAGAATTTCAGCGAATACCAAGTGGAGGAAAGGAAAAACATACTATTTGTTGGTTTAAACAGTGGTATCTATACTAATAAAAGGCAAAGCTCTCACTGACTCACTGACTGACTGACTGACTGACTGACTCACTCACTCATCACTAATTCTCCAACTTCCCGTGTAGGTGGAAGGCTAAAATTTGGCAGGCTCATTCCTTACAGCTTACTTACAAAAGTTGGGGAGGTTTCATTTTGAAATTCTACGTGTATTTTTCTCCATATACTGTAATGGAGTTCAGCTCGATGGCCGTGGGGGGCGGAGTTTCGTGTGACATCATCACACCTCCCGCGTAATCACGTGAACTGACTGTGAGTGCAGTACATAGAAAACAAGGAAGAGCTCCAAAAAGCGCTGAAGAAAACATGCATTATACAATTGAGAAGGCAGCGAAACAATAAGAAGCGAGCGAGTGACGCATGCAAGCATATTCATGACTTCAGCTACTTCGGAAACAAAGCACGGTGTAAACCTAAAGTTTAAATTAAGTTCATAGACAGGCTGCCGCTGGCGTTTGTCATGCCCACGACTAATGCGGGATACAAGTTTAATGAGAGGACGCAGGGTATAAATGAGAGCTTTGATCACTTTGAAACTAAGTTAAAATTGCTGGTGAAGGGCTGTGCTTATGCAAATTCCGAGAGACTGTGTTTGTGGGGGGACTGACAGTTGAGGTGGGTGGGGGAGTGACGTCATCATCTCCCCTCCCATTCACCTCATTTCGCTCTGAGCTGAGCTCCACAGCTAACGCAGTCTTGCGGAAGCAACTTTGTGACGCTGCCACCAAATACTCACAGAAAAATCCACAAGTTAATACACACACTGTCTCTAGAGTTTCTCCACACTCTCAATCCTCCAGGCACTACTTACAAAAGTTTACATTGACAATCATGTTACGTTATTTTTAAAATGTTTCCTTTTCTTAGCACAAGCACAGCTGAGAAGCTTCGATGCATGTGCTGCATAACGCTTAAAAAAAATTACGCATTTAATCACACTTTTCATTCCAAGCAAAGGGGAACTTCTCTCAATGCATGATTTCCTGGTACACCGATTACATTGATGCACACATCAGAGCTACAAAAATGTAAGAGTCGGAAGAAAGCGCGTTACTAGGACTGATTGGAGGAAAAATTTTATTTCAAAAGACTACCCGACGGAAGCCTTGATAAAAGCTGTGCAAAAAGCAGTTTGCATAACACAAAGGTGAAGCTGGTCAAATTAACTTTTATGTTTCTGCCTTATTTTGTTAAGATGAAAAACTGCATTTTATGTTGAAATTTTTCTTATTATTATTTAAAGACAATACCATTCTGAACATGTACTTAAAGTACTTAGAATACCACTTTATTTTTAAGTCTGCCCTATTTTAGCCACAGAAGATGATTCTGATTTGAATTGAAATGCAGGTTAAATGCATTTTTTTTTTTTTCAGAAATTAAAAGAGCTTGAGTTTACAATATTCATGTCTATGTCTATTATTTGATTCTGTCGCCCACTAAAACCCTTTTAAATCAAAAAAAACAATTGCGCTTTGGGGCAAATTTACGTGTGTGATTTTATGCGATGAAACAAGATTAATTAATTACAAAGCCTCTAATTAATTTGATTAATTTTTTAATCGAGTCCCACCCCTAATATATATATATGTATATATATGTGTATATATGTATATGTATATATAAATGTGTGTGTGTATATATATATATATATATACACACACACACACACATATATACATATGTATATATATATGTTTGTGTGTGTGTGTGTATATATATATGTATATATATATATATATATATATATATATATGACAGCAACACTCACGTCAATCATGTTACGTTATTATTAAAATGTTTCCTTTTCTTTTTCATTACCTCTTTAACACACTACTTCCCCGCTGCGAAGCGCGGGTATTTTGCTAGTAAACAATAAAAGGAAGTTGATCGAGTGACATAGAGTGTCGGAGAAACTCGAAAGCTCAAGTTCACAAAGTCACACAGTGCCCAAAATAAAAAAGAAGTTGTCAGATATCAAAGTCGCTATGAAAAGACAAGTTGTAGCCCACTATCTGAGTGTCATATTAAAGCTTATTAAGGTACAGAGAAAAGAAAAAAAAATAGGGACACAGTGAGAAAAAAGCTTGAAATGCTAACTTTAATCTTGAAATTTCCACTTTAATCAGGTAGTTTAGTTTGTCATTAAAGTACATCATAAACTTCATCTTTAAATCATTTAATTTACTAGTTTCTTAAATACCATGGTAACTAGATTAGCACATTCTTTGTTTTGTATATGTTTTTCTATGTGCTGTGATAAGGGAACTATATAGCGCCTGACCCGGCACAGACTGACGCAGAGGCACGTGTAAAATCAACAGTCTTTTTATTTTTCTTCAGCCGTGGGGCACGTCTTCCCCGTGTCCCACAGGCCCAACACAGTCCCAAAAACACTAACAGACAAAAACACCAACAACTCTCCACCTTGCACCACCACTCCTCTCAGGCAAACTCGTCCTCTTCCTCCCGATTCTGGCCCCCTAGAGGTGGCGTCTGGCCCGTTTTATAGCCCACCCGGAAGTGTTCCAGGTGCTTGACCACCTGGTCCCAATTGCACCTCTGGGTGGGGCTGATGACTTGTCCAGCCGGGTTGTTGAGTCTTGGCAGCACCCCCCAGCAGCCACCCCATCTCCCAACCAGTCTGTGGAGGACTCCATATCCCATGGAGCCACGTGGGAGACTGGGAAACGAACATCGCCAGGGAGGCTGCCACCAAGCATCCTGGGGGAGGTATTGTTTTGTCCATGGTGGCTCCCCCGGAACATATGCAGCAGGGGTGTCGGGCCGGGCATGAGACCCGGCTGTCCATCACAGTGCTCTATGTGTGTGAATCACTACATGCTTCTTAAACGGGCTTTCTCTTCCTCCGACAGGACACAGAATCCATTACATTTGTGATATTATAGCTCTCTGAATAATTACAATACTGAGATGTTAAGCATGTTATTAAACATGGGAATAAGGTGGCAAAGTGATAGTAAAAAGCCGGCGCCCTGTCCAGAGATTGTTCCTGCCTCATGTAAGATGCGTGCTGTGCCGTGTGCGACCTTTGATGAAATAATTTATTGCAGCAGTACAGTTTCTTTCAAATGTACTAACCTCCAATTCCTGTCGTTCCTTTTCTTTCTCCAAGTAACCAATCGCCACACAATCAGCTCTGTTATAGATGTTAAGCCATCTGTAAGCTTAGAACGCCAATTCTTCAAAACTTTTAAGGAATATTGAAATATCTTTGTAATACATGTTTAATTATTCTATCCATCTGTCCTTCCAGTGTCGTGCCAGCCCCAGCAAGAATACAGTGCGCGGCAGGAACAATCCCTGAACTAGCTAACGCTGTGACACTGTGTTCTCACATGTTTAATTATTAGCAATATACTGTAGATTATATAAATGATGTTAACATTTTATCTGTATAAAGTAATAAACATATTTTGCTGCATTTCATCTTAAAAATATCATCATCATACGTAAATACACACTTTGTAAAGTGGCTCAGGTTGTGCAATATTATAACTATTTACAGTGTTTACAGTGAGGTAATTGTACTAATAAGTACAAACTATTCTACAGGGAGCACTTGATGGACTGATGAGTGCGTTTATAGTTCTTGGGATGAAACTGTTTCTGAACCTTGAGTTCCGTACAGGAAAGGCTTTGAAGCGTTTGCCGTATGCGAGCAGTTCAAACAGGCAGCATGGCTGAGGCAGCATGTGCTTGATGCTATATACCGATAATTCACTTTCAGTTGCTGTAGAGCTGTGATTCCACACTCAGATATGGTGAGATAAATACTCTGAGTGATGCAGTGAGAGTACTATGGAAAAAGAAGATCCGCTGTGGCAACCCCTAACAGGAGCAGCTGAAAGACGAAGAAGAAGAAGGTGCAGTGACAGCAACAACGCTAAAGCAGCTATGGTATTTGGAACAGTTTGGCCATTCTGTGGGCCATTATATTGTTACGAGTTAATTACAATCAGATGCCTTAAACTAATAAACAATATGCGGTTAATTTCAGTGTATTTGATAAAGCCACATCAGGGTTGTGGATCTAAAAAACAAAGGGAAACCACACTGGAACAAAAGCACTGCTTTGATGCTATGTGCTGCCAGTTTGCAAAACCAAGTGGAGAACTTGCGTACGCCAGGGTTTGAGTTACAATGAAATGTGTGTGGCTTTATGCCAAGTTTAGGTTTTATACATCGCGATTTGAGCGTGGAAACGGCAGTACGCAACATTTTTGTGCATACACACCCTTTATACATGAGGTGCCTGGATAGGTCTTCAACTACATTGGCTGTAACATCTAATACTGAAAAAATAATCACACAGTTTGTAATGGATTATAACTTATCAGACACAAGGTAATTTCAAAATCCAAACTTAAGAGCATATTCCTTCTTCTCATCAGTACATCATAGTTATTCAAAAATTGATTAATAAGTTATAGATAATAACTTATTGACCACTATCAAATCTTGGAAGTAGCAATGCTATTGTTATCTCCAACCATACCGCTCTGATTATGGATCCTAAATCACTGCGCCTTGCACACTCATCTCATAACAAACATCTTTAGCTGATGAGGACTTTACAGAATTCATCAACAAACAAATTGATTATTTTTTTAGAGACAAATGCATCCTCAGAGGTCTCTGATGGAATTACTCTGGGTAACTCTGAAGGCTTCTTTAAGAGGACATATTATTTCATATCTTTCCCAAATAATTAAATTGGAAACCAAGAAGGCGTCAGAGTTAATCAGCGAAATTATCAGGACAGACCAAAAATACGTCAGGTCTCCAAATGAGGCACTTTATAGAAACAGACATGTTTTGCAATCAGAATTTAGCCACTTTACAACAAAAAAAACAGAACAGCTAATCACTAAATCAGGACATCATTACTGTGAACACACAACAAATCCAGAAGCAGGAGGTTTGCAATGCAAATACAGTAATTACCAACACATATGGAGATAAAGTCATTGACCATAAAAATATAACCCACACATTTAGAAAGTACTATAAGTCTGTACATTCTACTCAGTTTTAAGAAGATAAGACACAACTAAATGAGTGTTTTGATGCATTTACAAATGCCACCTGCCTTAAAGTGGTGCTAGATACTCATAGTGCAGAGGAACTGGATAAACCTCTAACTCTCCCAGAATTACTGGATGTTATAAACTCACTTCAAAATGTCGAAAGCTGATGGCTACCCAACGGAATTTTATATAAAAATTTCAAATAAGATATTAGCAATGTTTATAGAAGCTAGAGGCAACAAAATTCTACCTCAAACTTTTAGTGAAGCATTAATTACCATCTTTCCAAAGAAAAATAAGGACTTATTACAATGTGCATCATACAGGCCAATTTCACTTCTAAATAATGATGTTAAGATACTCTCCAAAATTCTATCTAGAATGATTAAGGAACTGCTTCCTTCTGTAATATCACAGGACCAAACCTGATTTATTAAATGCAGACTCTTGGCTTCTAATCGTTGACATTTGTTTAATGTAATATACTCACCTATAAAATATAACACACCAGAGATCTTATTATCTTTGGATGCAGAAAAATCATCTGACATGATTGAATGTAACTACCTATTCACCACATTACATAAATTTTGTTTTGTTGCAAATATATGTGCATGGATAAATCTACCTGATACCAGTCTAGAAGTCTGTTTGTATTAACAACTTTATTTCAAACTAGAACATGGTACTTGAAAATGATACCACGTATCACCTTTGCTTTTTGCAATCGCCATTGAGCCATTTGTCATTCACTTTAGAAATGCATCGGATATAAAGGGGATTACCAGAGAAGGACTTAAACAGAAAAAAATCACTATATGCAGATGATATGGCACTGTATATATCTGACTCAAACTTCCATACCATGTCGACCTTAAGGAGGCTAGTAGAATTTCAAAAGATATCTGGACTTCGTTTGAATAAAAGTGTGCCTTTTCCAGTGAAATATCTAGCACACAATATTAGACAGAACATCTTCCCATTTATTTTAGCAGATCAACTTAAATATCTAGGGGTAAACGTCACAAGTAGGTATAAAGATGTATTTGCTATCAACATGGAAAAAATTAAACAAGATGTGAAAAAATGGTCTATCCTCTATCTCACAATCAGTACTATCTAGATAAACATCCTTCCCAAGTTTCTTTTCCTATTTCAGAGTATCTTCATATACATTAAGAAATAATTATTTAAGAAATTAGGCTCAATTCTTTTTCTGTTTCAATGAATCCCCATATCCATTAACAAGTCATTAAAAAAATATAGATTCAATTAACCTCATTTATTTGGAATTGAAAACAGATGGCATGGCTCTACTTAACTTTCAATTTTATTACTGGGCGGGAAACATACAAGCTGTAAAATCCTGGATATAGACACAAATACAGTGCATCCAGAAAGTATTCACAGTGCATCACTTTTTCCATATTTTCTTATGGTACAGCTTATTCCAAAATGGATTAAATTAATTTTTTTCCTCAGAATTCTACATACAACACCGCATAATGACAACGTGAAAAAAGATTACTTGAGATTTTTGCAAATTTATTAAAAATAAAAAAATTGAGAATCACATGTATATGGTTCAAAATAAACAGCATTCGAAACGTTATTGTGAGTGTGTCGCTAGTTCAGTCTAGAGAACACTACACTACCCTTGTTTATCTCCCTCGAGACAAAGCCACGACTGCCCACGAGCGTCAGTACGGCAGTTACTAGCATTCAGTGAACAACCCGCGCTATAACTTTATGTGAATTTTCACTTGATTTTGTGTTTTTCACGTAAATTTGAATTGATTGTTGAAAAGTATGAAGTTGGCATGCGTATTTGGAACATGGCTGCTGTATACCGTATGACGGTATCTACTATTGTGAAAAACAAAGACATTATTAAAAAGTGAAGTGAGGTTAAATTTTCATTTATCTCATCTAATTGCTTTTGTATTTATGCATTTTAGTATCAAGCACTGTTTAAATTATTTTATACAACCCCATCAATGTATAATATGCCAATGACAATAAGATTTTTTTTCATGGGAACGGATTAATCATTTTCCCTTTATATCTTAAGGAAAAAAACTGTTTGGTATACGTCCTGATTGGTATAAGTCAAAGGATCTGGAACGGAATAAAGACATATACCTAGGTACCGCTGTATATAAAACCATTTTAAAGCCCCTTCCTTTCAAAGATCCCAGAGTACAGCTGGAAAAGGATCTTTTACTCAACATTTCATAAAAGAAGTGGAAGGCATCCATACACGAAATTCATTCTAGCTCTATATGCACAAAGCATACAATTATTCAACTTCTTTTATTGAGCACATCTGTCTTTTTTTTAAAAATGGCCAAAATGTTTTCAGGACAAGATCCAACCTGCCAAAGTTGCAATTGAGCTCCAGCCTCACTGGGCCACATGTTTTGAGTGTGCACCAAATTAACATTCTGGACCAAAATCTTTAAAAGTCTATCACTCATTAACAGTTGTATTTCTTTCTTTTTTTATACTTTATTAATTTCATTGCAATCCAAACAAAGCAATCAAGTTTTTACAAAAAGAAAAATTAAGTTAAGAACCGATCAATCCCCACCCCTGAGAGAGAGAGCAAGCCAAACGGAGTGAAATTTAAGGCTTGTAAACATACCTAAATTAATAAATTCTCTGTGCTTTATGAGCTTATTTTGAAATAATACTGATTAGATCCTGCCATGTTTTGAAAAAAGTCTGTATGGATCCTCTAACTGAGTATTTGATTTTTTCCAATTTCAAACACATCAGTTTCCCACTGACTTAAAAGAGGAGAGTTTGGGTTCTTCCAGTTTATCAGAATAAGTCTGCATGCCAAAAGTGTAGTGAATGCAATCACAATTTGTTTGTTTTTCTCCACTTTAAACCCCTCTGGAAGAACCCCAAACACAGTTGTTAATGGGTTAGGAGGGATTGTGAGTCCAAGTCTGTCTGAAAGGATAATTAAAAATTTTTGTCCAGAATAATGTTAATTTGGTGCAGGCCCAGAACATGTGACCCAGTGAGGCTGGGACTTGGCTGCAGCGTTCGCAGGTTGGATCATGCCCTGGAAACATTTTGGAGAGTTTTAGTAGAGACAGATGTGCTCGATATATAATTTTGAGTTGTATAATTGTATGCTTTGCGCATATGGAGCTCGAGTGAATTCTCTGTATTGCTACTTTCCACTCTGATATATTAATTGAGAGATCTTTTTCCCAGTGTCCTCTTGGATCTTTGAAAGGGAGGGATTGTAAAATGATTTTATATATTGTAGAGATGGTGTCTAAGTCCTTGAGATTGAGCAATATTTTTTCCAGCATGGATGAGGGTGCAAGATGAGGAAAATCTGGAAGGTTCTGTTTAACAAAGTTCCTGATTTGAAGATAGTGAAAGAAATGTGTAGCTGGAATGTTAAATTTGGAATGTAATTGTTCATAGGATGCAAAGACATCTATATAAAGATAACTAAGCAAGTTAATTCCAAAATATTTCCAGATATTAAAAACTGCATATGTTTGCGAAGGTTGAAAGAGGTGGTTCTCTTGCAGAGGTGCCACAGATAAAAGCTTCTCCGTCTTAAAATGCTTTCTACATTGGTTCCAGATTCTGAGTGGAGCACAATTGGGTTATTTGTATATTGAGGATAACGTGTGTTTATTGGAGCACAGAGCAAGGAATACAAAGAAGTACTGCAGGATTTTACTTCTATTGCGGACCAAGCCTGTGTATGTTCTTCTATTTGTGTCCAGGTTCTTATCACCTGTATATTTGCTGCCCAGTAATAAAACTGGAAGTTAGGTAGAGCCATGCCGCCTTTTGTCTTTGTAGGGTCGCTCTTTTGATGCGTGGATGTTTTGAATTCCAAATAAATGAGGTTATTGTTGAATCTAATTGCCTAAAGAATGATTTATTAATGTATATTGGATGTTTTGAAATAAAAAAGGAGCTTAGAAAGAATATTCATCTTAACAGTGTTAATTCTTCCAGCTAGTGTGAGATGAAGGATTGACCATCTGTGCAAGTCTTGTTTAATTTTTTCCATGCAGACGCTAAATTTTGTTGATATAGAGCTTTATGTTTACTTGTGATGTTTACCCTAGGTATTTAAACTGTTCTGCAATGATAAAAGGTAGGGTATCTAATCTAATATTATATGCTTGAGAATTCACTGGAAAGAGTACACTTTTATTCAGATTAATTCTGAGACCAGAGAACTTTTGAAATTCTGTGAGTGCTGTTAAGACTGCAGGTACAGAATTTTCTGGGCCTGATATATACAGTACCATATCATCTGCATATAATGAGATTTTCTGTTCCAGTCCTTCTCTGTTAATCCCCTTTATCTGATCAGTATTTTGACAATGTATTTCCAGTGGTTCAATGGCAATTGCAAACAGCAGAGGTGACAAGGGGCATCCTTGTCTAGTACCACGTTCTAGTTTAAAGTAGTCTGAGCAAATGTTGTTGATGCAAACTGAAGCTTCTGGGTTAGTATACAGTAATTTAATCCATGCACAAATGTTCGGGCCAAACCCAAACTTCTCCAATGTAGTAAAAGGTATTTCCATTCAATCATGTTGAATGCTTTTTCTGCATCCAATGATAATAATATTTCTGGGGTGTTTGATTTAGTTGGTGAGTATATTACATTAAACAGGTGTCGAAGATTTGAAGATAAGTGTCGGCCCCTAATAAATCCAGTTTGGTCTTGTGATATTACCAAAGGGAGTACTTTCTCTATCCTTCTAGCTATGATTTTAGAGAGTATTTTAACGTCGTTATTCAGAAGTGAAATTGGTCTGTATGATGCACATTGTAATAAGTCTTTATTTTGTTCTGAAAAACGGTGATTAGTGCTTGGCGAAAGGTTTGAGGAAGAGATTGGTTATCTCTAGCTTCTGTAAATGTTGCTAATAGGAGGGGAGCTAGCTGAGCGGAGAATTTCTTGTATAATTCTGATAATGCCAGAGGTTTATCAAGTTCCTCCGCACTAAAAGTGTCTATTTGTTGTATCTGTAATGTATCCAGTGTAAAAGATGAATCAGGACAACATAAAGGTTTGGGGTTTCCGGCCCCGTACACTGAAAATTGATCCACAATATAAACAAAACAGGTCAATGTACATGAACAAGTATATTCCCGGTGCATGACAACCAAAAGATGGCGTCGACGGACATTTATGGAGGAAGGGCCGGAAGTGGAGGAATGCCTGGAAGGAACCGTGGTGGAAGATGGGAATGATGACGTCATGAGCAGTGGACGGAGGAAGGGCGGAAGTAGCGTAGTGCGAGAAGCTGTAGGAGGGAGGCTCACGGCGGCGGTGCGTCTTTTCTTCCTCACGCGTGCATGACACCAGAAATGCATTAGATTGTGTATTTTTTCTTTAAACTCAGTAGTATATAGGGATTTTGTAGTAGTCTCTGAAAGTGTGCATTATATTTTTGTGGTCGATGATTTTATCTCCATTCGCGTTAGTGATTACTGAGATTGCGTTGTGCACTTCTTGCTTGTGAAATTGTTGAGCTAAAAGCTTGCTAGCTTTCTCTCCATGTTCATAGTAATGATGTCTGGATTTATATATTAGTTTTTCAGTTTCTTTAGTTGTCAAGAGGTTTAATTCTGAATGTAGAGTCTGCCTTTTCCTATGTAGAGTCACGCTTGGTAGTCTGGCGTGTTCTTCATCTATTCTAGTAATTTCGATTTTTATCTCTGCTACTTTCTTGGCTTCAGATTTATTTCTGTGGGAAAGATATGAGATAATCTGCCCTCTTAAGAAGGCCTTGAGAGTATTCCTGCAGAGATCTTGGGGGATGTATATGTCTCTAGAAAGAATTTGATTTGTTTGGATATAAATTTCGTACAATTCCCGTCAGCTAATAGAAGCGGGTTGAGGCGCCATCTGCGGGGTGAGTGTATGGGGCTTAATAATTTTAGCTCCAAGACCATAGGTGCATGGTCAGAAATAACAATAGCATCGTATTTGCAAAATTTAATCATAGGCAAGAAGTTATTGTCTATAAAGAAGTAATCAATCCGTGAGTAGCAATGATGTACTGTTGAGTAGAAAGAGTGTGTTCTTGAATTTGGGTTTAAAAACCTCCAGGGGTCTGATAAGTTGTGATCAGTTATAAACTTTGTAATTATCTTTGCGGTGTTAGATGCCATTCCACCTGTGGAAGAGGTCCTATCTAAAAGTGGATTTAGAACACAATTAAAGTCCCCAGCCATTATAATTTTATGAGTGTTCAGATTGGGAATGGATGCAAATAAATTAAATTTAATTAAATTTTTTTTAAATACTTAAAAAAGTATAAATTCCTTATCATCAACATTAGGTGCATAAACATTTATCAAAATCATTTTACAGTTAGATAAGTCTCCCATGACCATTACATATCTCCCTTCAGGATCCAATACTACATCTGATGCTACAAATGGTACTGTTCTATGTATGAGAATTCCCACACCTCTAGTTTTCTTTGTATAACTAGAATGGAACATTTGGCCAGTCCAGTCTTTTTGCAGCTGGAACTGATCCTTGCTTAGTAAGTGGGTCTCCTGTAAAAATACTATTTTAGCGTTTAGACGTGTTAGGTGATAGAGTACTTTCTTCCTCTTTAATTTGTGATTCAGGCCTTTAACATTCCAGCTCACGAAGTTAACTGTCCCATCATGGAGACATTGATTCTTAGTTTTTGATGTCATTTTATAGTCTTAACTGGAAGTGAGACAGCTTCGGTCTTAATTTCCTATTTCCCCTAGAGTTGTTGCCATGCAGCTTATTATTACGTTGGTAGTTATAATTGTAAAGATTAAGAGGATAGATTAGGTATAGATCAAGCCTGCTCTTCTTCTCTCCCCCCTTAACCCCCCACCCTACCTTTTTGCCTCCCCAAGTGAGGCTAGAACCCACATCACACAGTCCCAGTCCTCTGACATACCCAGAGACAGAGCACGTCCAAAGCAAAACAAGCCCCCACGCAGCGGCGTTTTAGGATTAAAAGATAGAGATATCTATTACCAATATAGTCTTAAAAAAATTTTTTAATTTTGCACTTAAAATATATATATATAGTCTTCAGCAATCTTAGTTCATTAAGATAATACACCCAGATAATAAACCCTGGTGTTAAAAATGTGTCCAGAATAAGCATAATAAGTCTTAATGCAATAATAGCAATAACAATAAACCAAGGGTATGATGTTGAGCAGTCTCGTTTAGGGTAGAGATGAAATAATTAGCTAATAAAAACAAAGAAAGAAAAAAAAGAAAAAAAGAAAAAGTAATTAAGCACAATAAAACATAAACAGATAGCGCCCTAGTAATACTAAGTAATAATGAGAATATATAGTGGTAAAACCCTGTGTTTTAAACAAGTAGATCAGAGTAGGTTATTGATCCTTGCTATATCATTAACGGCCATGACTCACTATTATATATCAGAATAGTCCCGGGATCAGCTTTCTTAATTCCTTTTCTGCTTCTTCCTTGCTAGCAAAGACATAGAATTGACCCTGCTATTCCACTTTCAGTTTGGCCGGATACAAGATGCTTTATTTGACGCTGGCTTGCCATAACCGCTGTTGCTGGGGAGAAGTCAGGGAAGATACAAATGTGGTTATTTTCATATATAATATCTTGCTTGTCTCTGAGGAGTGCCATCACCTCTAGCTTAAATGATAATCTTTCAAAGCGAATTATAAAAGATCTGTGTCTAACGGTGTTTGATCCGCAAATGCGGTAAGCCGATGCTATCTCAGATTCTGCATTAAAGTCGTCCCCGATTATTTTAGAAAAAAGTTCAGCTGTGAATTTCACAGGGTTTGGACTTTCTCGATTCTAAGGGAGACCTTCAATTCTGACATTATACCTTCTGCTTCCATCTTCCAAAGCAGCCAGTCTGTCTCCGAGTTTTTTGCATTCGGAGCTGCCATTTGCTGCTTTCTTCTTGGCACTGGCTGCTAAGTTTTCGGCTATTTCAATCCGAGTCATGAATGTCTCCTTGAGATCCTCCAATTGATCAGTAAGCATGCTCAGTTTAACCGAGTTTTCCTGAATGTGCTCCTCAATTTTACTCAGCAGTTGTCGCAGCTCAAGTTGCAATTTCTGTCACAGCCATTCATTTTCCTGTTTCAACTCCTGTCTCAGTTTTTCATTTACCTTTACCCTTGCTTTCTCATTAGCCTTCTCGCTTTTCTTTATATCTTGCATGAGCTCAGCGAACATCACCTTCAGCTCAGGCATTTCAATTGTGCTTTCTTGTACCGCATGTGAAGCGGCAGGCTCTACTGTAGCCGGTGTCCCAGCTGCTCCCAGCTCGCGTGGAGTAATTGAAGCCGCAGACTGCAAGGCCTTTTCTAGTTTCAGGCGATCTTCTCTGATTGGCGAGCTATCGAGATCTGCACTCACAATTGTACCTTTGCTCCCCTTTTCGCTCTCAGCTGGCGACGATGTAGTTGGTTACCGTGGTCCCGAGGAGTCTGTACTTTCGCCCATCTGATCCAGGTCTGTCTCTGAAAGGCCGTATCTTGAACTAGGGCTTGCTGATCTTAGCTTGGATGTAGCTTTAGTTTTCGATTCTTTCAGACCCCCTTTTTTGTTGGCCATGTTTATATATGCTTACATATACTGTAGCAGTCCCTCTTGGGTTAAATAAATACAGGATATCTCCGGATAATAAGCAAATAATATGAAAAATAACACTGCTGCTAGTGGAGCTCCACTTCAGATGTCCATCTCTCGCATCGGAAGAGACCAAATTTGGTGTACTTCTAGATAGGCTTAAAGTGGAGAAGAACAAATTGATTGTAATTGCCTATATTACACTATTAGCACATAGACTTCTCTTGCTCAACTGGAAGAATCCCAAATCACCTGCTGTAAGTAAGTGGGTAACTAATGTTTCTATACTATATGAAATTGAAGAATATCAAATTCTCACTTAGAGGATCTGTTCAAAACTTTTTAAAGTATGACAACATCTACTTAATAAAATTTTAAAATACACATTTATAGTATATCAGGTAAAAGGACATTCTCCCTTCTTTGATGATTTTAATGATTTGCTGTTGCTGGCTCTCCTCTCTTTCTTTCGGCTTGGGGTTGAATTCTGGTTTGTTAAGTTTGACTTGATTGTATGGAATGTTATTTTCTTTAAATTAATTATTTTCTTCATTAAAATTAAAAGAAAATAGAATTGATAGACATTAAAGCATGGATTAAACATGGTGAAGAGCTGAGAACATTGTGCTGTAGAAACAAAGAAATTGAATGAAGCTAGGAAACCTGTACACAGCAAAGTCCATTTCTAAGAATTAATTCTGGGAAAATAGCTCTCCAAAGCAACATTTGACAGGTTGGTTTTTAATACTCTCTTGATGGAAAAGTTACTGTAAAACACATGCATTTTGGCAGAGAGTTCTACAGAATAGGAAACAGAAGACTAAATGAATGTTAATCGACAATTTTAAGAAACCTGAGGCCTCATGTATAAATGGTGTGTACGCCCAAAAATGTTGCATACGAATGTTTCCACGCTCAAATCACGATTTATAAAACCTAAACTTGGCATAAAGCCACGCACATTTTCATGGTAGCTCCAACCGTGGCGTATGCAAGTTCTCCGCTTGGTTTTGCTAACTGGTGGAATCCAGCGTCAAAGCAGTGCTACTGTTCCAGTGTGGTTTCCCTTTCTTTTTTTAGATCCACATCCCTGACACGGCTTTATAAATACTGTACACTGAAACTAACCACAAATTTTTTATTAGTTTAATGCATCTGATTGTAATTAACCTGTAACAATATAATGGTCCACAGAATGGTCAAAGTATTCTAAATACAATAGCTGCTTTAGTGTTGTTACTCTCACTGCACCTTCTTCTTCTTTCAGCTGCTTCCGTTAGGGGTTGCCACAGCGGATCATCTTTTTCCATATTACTCTCACTGCACCACTCGAAGTATTTATATCACTGTATCTGAGTTGGGAATCACAGTTCTACAGCACCTGCCTGGAAAGAGAATTATCGGTATACAGCTTCTAGCACACGCTGCCTCAACCATGCTGTTTATTGAACTGCTCTCATATGGCAAACGCTTCAGAGCTTTTGCTCGTGGTTCAGAAACAGTTTCATCCCAAGAACTATGAATGCACTCAATCAGTCAATCAAGTGCTCCTAGTAAAAAGCGTTGTACTTATAAGTACAATTACCTCACTGTATAATATTTCACAACCTGAGCCACTTTATAAAGCGCGTATTTACATATAATGACGATATCTTTTTTAAGATGAAATGTAGCAAAATATGTTTATTATATTACACAGATAAAACTTTAAATTAATTTAACACTAGGATTACTAGGATTACTAAAGCTTACGAGAAAACTCATTAATCCGGCCCACCTTAAATCCACTTGCACATCTCCATTCAGCGTCTTTTATGTTGTAAATGTGTTGATAGTCCCAAGCAGCCTGCTATTCCAAAAACACTGCCAGAGAAACTGCAAAAATGTCTGCCAACTGAAGCCTTGTTTATCAGTGAGTCAGGTACCCAGGCTAAAAAAAATATCCTTATTCGGAACACATGCATTTCACGTGTGTTCCATGTCAACAAAGATCTATGTAAGTGTAGGATGACAGGAAATGTTGAACACATACCTAAAAGACAAACTTTTCCATGTTTTAGTATTAACGACAAAATGTAGACATGAAGTGTATAATGTGTGAAGACTGATGTCCAATTATCAAATAAGCCCTTTCACAGAAGACAAAATTATAACAGAACAAATGCACTTTTTTTCCAAGACTATAACTGATGAAAAAGAAATCAGGTTAGTGTTGCTGGTCATCCTGACTTCTTGCAGTTAGAGCTGCCGAATCCTATTCAGAAGGTCCTGGGTTCTAGTCTTAACATGTCCCAAAATAAATGTTTCGAGTAGTGAGATGTTCTTATTGTTACTATTATACAATAAAAGCATACATTTGATTTGAGTCTGTAACAGCCGGTGTGAATGTATGGTACTTGTAAAAGTTAGCATTTTTTAATTCAGTTTTATGCTCTCAGTCGCGTTCACGCTCGCCCCGATCTGACACTGCTGTTTTCAAACAAAGATAAGCTATAACAGAGGTGAACTCAGATCGGAGAAAGAGAACAGAGACCCTCCCCGCAAGAAACGTGCACTCGCATATAAGAACAATGCAGCTGCACCAGGTGTAAAGGTGAAAGATGGCACCGATTGGATACAGGACGAGGTCCGGCGTCATCCTGCCAATCACCTGTCCTTCAAAGAAACAGCACCGCTTACAATTAACAATTACAGCAGCTCTCTACTCAAAATGATAAACTTGAGAAGCTGTCAGCACCGAACCCAGAAGCTCTTGATTGGGAGTCAGCATTTCCTAGCATTGCACCACGCAAGCTGTCGTATCAATACCATAACCTGCTTTCTTTTTTCTTTGGTTATATTCTTGAATAAAAGCGCAGTTGTTTTGTTATACTTGTACCTTTTGTGAAAGTGTTTATTTCATATTTGTATTTCAGGCTTCACACATTTCATACATACATACATTTCATGTCTACATTTTATCAATTATTACTAAAACATGAAAAACATTTCTGTGTTAAAGACGTTTTTACATAGGTTGTTGTTGACATGAAACACACATGAAATGTATGTATTCCAAATGATGATGTAGGCTACTTTTTTACCTTATAAAGCTCCAGCACTTCACTCGAAGATAAACACTGAGCACTGACAAACTTCTTTGTGAATTAAACTGCAGCGGTGGATGGGGGATGGGATACCAGGCTGCTTGTTGCTTATCGACACATTTACAGGACAACAGACGCTGACGGAGAGGTGAGAAAGGATTTAAGGTGGTCCGGATTTACGGGTTTTCTCATAGGTTCTGGTGTTTCTAGTGTTAAATAATCTGTATAGTTAATAATTAAACATGTGAGGACACGGTGCCACAGTGCTAGTGGATGGCGCGACCCTGGAAGGATAGATGGATGGAATAATTAAACATGTACTATGAAGATATTTCAGTGTTCCTTAAACGTTTTGAAGAATTGGCATTCTAAACGTGCAGATGGCTTAATGTCTATTACAGAGCTGATTGTGTGGTGATTGGTTACTTGGAGAAAGAAAAGGAAGGACAGGAATTGGAGGCTAGTAATTTTGTATAGGGACAGCACTGCTGCAATAAATTATTTCATCGAAGGTCGCGTACGGAACAGCAAACATCTTGCGTGAACAATCACTGCGCCACCATGTTCCCATGTTTAATAACATGCTTTAACTCCTATCATCATGAAAATGATATCAACTATACATCTCAGTATTTTAATTATTCAGAGAGCTATAATATCACGAATGTAATGGATTCTGTGTTCTTTCAGAGGAAGAGAAAGCCTGTTTAAGAAGCACGTACTGATTCACACACATAGAACTCATTGAAGATCAAATACAAAACAAAGCATTTAACGTGCTACTTTAGTTACGATGGGATTTGAGAAACTAGTAAATTAAACGATTTTAAGATAACGTTTATGATACTCTACTTTAATGACAAAATAAACTACATGATTAAAGTGGAAATTTCATAATTAAAGTTGACATTTTGTGCTTTTTTCCCCACTGTGTGCCAATTTTTTTTCTCTGTACCCTAATAAGCTTTCATATGACACTCAGATGGTGGGCTACGACTCGCATTTTCATGTCGACTTTGATATCTGACAACTTCTTTTTTATTTCAGGCACTGTATGATTTTGTGAACTTGAGCTTTCCAGTTTCTCCAACACTCTATGCCACTCGATCAACTTTCTTTTTCTTGTTTATACCACTGTTTAAACCAACAAATAGTACGTTTTTCCTTTCTTCTATTTGGTATTTGCTAAAATTCTTCTAAGGTGCTTTTGCCATTGCCTTTTCACAGAACGCTGAGCTTAAGGGCTATTTATATTGATTTGCATATTCAAAGAGGCCTGCGGTGGGCTGGCGTCCTGCCCAGGGTTTGTTTCCTGCCTAGCGCCCTGTGTTGGCTGGGATTGGCTCCAGCAGACCCCCATGACCCTGTAGTTAGGATTTAGCGGGTTGGATAATGGATGGATGGATATTCAAAGAGGCATAATTCTGGAAGAAGTTGGGGTGGGGCAACAGGCGAGTGCACGTGTGTTACTTTTCACGCTGACCGGGATTTATGTAACGGAAGAATGTGGAAGTTGGCGTTTGCACAGATTTATGCATCTGGATTTTTTTTGTGCATACGCACATTTCCGCTTTTGTCTATATGCCATGTTATAGTGTGAATTCTATGCACAGTGTTATGCATGATGCCCCTGGCAATGAGAGGTTGTTATATGTATCCGAGTTTTATATAAGATATGTAGTGACTGTCTGAGGTACTGGTGATAAAAGCCTTGAAAGTTAAAGCAGAGTTTTGTGGAGGATTTTGTAATTTTGACAGCAGGTTTTTCAGTAGCTGAATTATAAGGTGTCCACTGCTGTTAGGACACTACATTTTGTCCCTCTAGTCTGTTTAAACCTTATTTAATATTGAATGTAGAGTGTATATGAGCCATTACTTAATTGCTTGAGGCCTTTGGAATTACATCTTGACTTTAGAAGTAACTAAGTGTTTTCTATTAGGATGAATAGCAATCAGGAGCTGCAAGTTATTGATGGATGTAACTTGTAGAATTCAATTTTGTCATAGACAGGAGCTTATTGTGTTCAGTTTTTTTGCAGTTTCTATGTCTATTCTATTTCATGGCCTGTGTATCCTTTTGTAATTTGCCAAATTTGCCTATTCAAATTCAGACGCATGGGTACTTAGACTTTTTTGTACTTATATTTCTTTCTTATTACTTAGTAAAGATCCATATAGTACAACATAGTATGGTCAGCGAAAGATAAAATATAAAACAAAGTGTGACCTTTAAATAAGAAAACAGCCTAGGCTCCCGAGTAATGTAAAAGTAAATCTGTCCATTTAGCTTGTGAACCTGTGTTTTCCATTACAGAGCCATAGGCAGTCAGAGTCTATTCCTGGAGTATCAGGCCTGGACATAATGTCAGTTAGAAACTGGGCACATTTATGCAGCAATACACCCAGAAAACTGATAAGCTCTTGATTATGAGGTAAATCAAGAGTCTTCTATTTCTTCCCTTTTTTTGCCTAGACTTCTGCAATAGAGTATCGGACATGTTAATCTCGGATCCCTGTAACTACGAGGCTGTGCGAATGGGCCTCCTTAATAAGAATGAGGATCATTTTCAGAACTTAGTTAACCTATTGAGGTGCACTGGTTAAAACTACCACCTCACATTTTCACACATCTCATAAATCTTTCATTATGTTTGCTCATTCTCCCATTGTCTTCACAGGTGTTCTCCAGAAATTTGTTTTTTCCTCATCTGAAAGCATATAGTTTTGGCTTACTGGTAACTCTGTTTTGGGCCTCTGAGAGTGACTGAAGGTGTGGACTGGACTAACACACCGGCCATGCTTTTCACTTTTTGTCCAAGACTGCTGCCACAGACACCAGCTCCCTATGACTCTAAACTGGAGCAAGGTTGGTCTCGTCTGTTACGGGAGATGGACGTCTGAAGCGGAGCAGCTGTGTTATTTTTTCTGTTATTTCTTATGATCCCGAGGTATCCTGAATTCACCCAACATGAGGAGTTTCTATTAAAGTATATGCAAGCATAGATAAACATGAGCAACAAGAAAGGGGCTCAGAAAGAAACAGAAAAGAAACCTAAAGCTGCATCCAAGCCTAGACAGACATCAAGTCCAAGTTCAAGGTACGGCCTTTCAGAGACTGATCTGGAACAGGCAGGAAAAAGCACAGACCTCCCAGGACCCCGCTCCGCTACATCGTCTCCAGTCGAGAGCGAAAATGGGACTGAATATGCAAGTGATGCAGGTCACAATAGCTCGTAGATTCCAGTAGATCACTTGAAACTGTCATCTACTCCTTGCGAGCCGGGAGCATTGGCTGTAATGGGGGTTGCCGCTTCACCTGCGGAGAACAAAGGTCAAAACGATCTGTCCGAACTGAAGGTAGTGATCACTACAATGGCCACGGCCACTGCTCGTGACATAAATGAGCTCAAGAAAGATATAAAGAAAAATATAAATAGTATGCTTAAGACAAATGAGAAGCTGTGGATAAGAAAGACTTGGAGAAACGTGTATATAACCACTTTGAGGTAGCCTTTAAAGGTATGCTGGAAAAAATTGAGGAACTCATTCAGGAAAATGCATCTAAGTTTGATCAGCTGGAAGACGTTAAGCAATCATTCACAACTCAAATTGAAATAGCTGAACATCTGGCATCCACCGCTGATGGAAAAGCAACAGCTGCGAATTCCAAATGCAAAAACCTCGGAGACAGACTTGCTGCTCTGGAAGATAGATGCAGAAGGAATATTAGAATCAAAGGTGTACCTGAGAATCGTGAAAGTCCAAACCCCGTGAAATTCATAGCTGAACTATTCTCAAAAATAACCAGAGAGGACTTTAAATTAGACACCGAGATAGCAGCAGTTTACCGCATACAGGGATCAAATACCTCTAAACCTAGGGCTCTTGTCTTGTGCTTCGAGAAATTACAATCTAAATTTAAGGTGATGTCACTTCTCAGACAGAAACAAGAGATTATATTTGAAAATAAACACATTCGTATCTTCCCTGATTTCTCACCATCAACAGCTGCTTAAATGAGCCACTTTTTATAACATTAAACAGCGCTTACAGAAAGCTGAGATCAGATACAGCCTCTTGTATCTTGTCGAACTGAACGCGGACATTCAAGGCAAGCAATATATCTTTACTACTACAGAGGAAGCAGAAAAAGAACTAAGAAAACTGAGCCCGACACTCTTCTGAAATATGATTGTGAGTCGCACCCTTTCATGGCATGGCAAAGAAGATCTTACCGGCTGTCAGATCTGCTTGCAATAATACTGGTACCGTAATTATACATCCTTTTCCCTTCTCTGCCATTTTCTGTTTATGTTTTAACTAGCAGAATACCCGCGCTTCGCAGCGGAGAAGTACTGTGTTAAAGAAGGTACCAAAAAGAAAAGGAAAAATTTTAAAAATAACGTAACATGGTTGTTAATGTAATTGTTTTGTCATTGATATGCGTCACGAAGTTGTTTTCGGTAGCTGCATCAGAAAGTGTACCACGACGCCTGACACGCCTCCTTTTACTGTTTTCTCACAGCTTGGATTGCTGCTGTCATATATACACACACACACACACACACACATACATACATATATATACACATACATATCTTCATATCTACATATCTATATACATATCTACATATACACATATATATATATACATACATACCTATCTACATCATATATACACACACAAATTATATATATGTATGTATGTATGTGTGTGTGTGTGTGTGTGTGTATATATATATACACATACATATACTTGTGTGTATGTTTGTATGTGTCTATATTTGTGTGTATAGGTTTGGTCACTGAGTGCAAGGGAAAAATAATAAATTATAGTCTATAAGTTATTAAACAGTAAAACATTAACGTTTTAAGAAGTACAGGTACATTGAAATTACATTTTCTATGTGAGCGTTCAAATTTGTGCCTCTGGTAATGTGCCTTACCGGAATTTAAAGAAAATTAGTTTTGTGTCCTCTGCAGTGTTAAGAGAGAAAGGCTTTGGTTTGGGATAAAAGGAAAAAGGTGTAAAGAAAGGAAAGTTGCCTTTTTCTTTTATATAGTATAGAGATGTGTTACACCGCTGGCGTTATGATCGCCTTTTGGGTCACAGTCGGTGGGTCTTGTGTAGACTGGTGAGGCGTCCCGCCATTAATCGGCTGTGATGGAGCTGAGGACCTCATAATCGTATCGTGCAAAAGAAAGTGTGAATCGCCTTAATATTATTTTGCCGTGGTGTAGAAAAGGGGTCCCGTGTTTGCACTTGTCTGGGCTATAGCGCAGGGGGAGGATGAAAAAAATTAAAAGTGCTCACTTTGACTTAAGGCAGAAGCGCAGTCAGCGTCTCAAAGGCCGGCACAGCTATGCACGCGCTGGCTGCTCGACTTTTGCTGGGCAGGAGACTCCAGTTTTTGCAGACACGTTCATGATATCAAAAGTCTCAGCGCTTTTTATATATATATATAGCAAAATACCCGCGCCTCGCAGTGGAGAAGTAGTGTGTTAAAGAAGTAATGAAAAAGAAAAGGAAACATTTTAATAATAACATAACATGATTGACATTGTCATGAGTGTTGCTGTCATATATATGCCTGCCTAAATAAGTCACCCTCGCTTGCTCTTACTTTTTACCGTTCATTTAATCATGGCTAGTGGCGGAAAAATTATAAAATGGAAGGAGGATGGCTTTACCAAAACAATTATTGATGGCGAATCGATTATTCATAAAGCTTGAATTGGTGATCTGTTTTTCTGTGTTAACCTCATATTTTTCATACTTCTTCAAACTAAGGTGGTGCGAGGGTAAAATGAATCGGGATGCGTGATTCAATGTAATGGGTGTACCAGGAAATCATGCATTGACAAAAGCTCCCTTTGCTTGTAATGCAAAGTGTGATTAAATGCATTATTTTTTAACGCGTTATGGAGCACATGCATCGAAGCTTCTCAGCTGTGCTTGTGCTAAGAAAAGGAAAGATTTTAAAAATAGCGTAACACGATTGTCAATGTGACCTTTTGTAAGTAGTGCCTGGAGGATTCAGTGTGGAGAAACTCTAGAGACAGCGTGTGTATTAACTTGTGGATTTTTCTGTGAGTATTTGGTGGCAGTCTGACGAAGTTGCTTGGAAGACGCGTTAGCCTGAGCTCAGCTCAGAGCGAAATCAGATGAATGGGAGGGAGATGATAACGTCACTCCCCCACCCGCCTTAACTGTCAATCCCCACAAACACAGTCTCTCGGAATTTGCATAAGCACACCCCTTCACCTACAATTTTAACTTAGTTACAAAGTGATCAAAACTCTCGTTTATATCCTGCGTCCTCTCATTAAACTTGTATCCCGCATTACCTGTGGGCATGTGAAACGCCAGCGTAGCCTGTCTATGAACTTAATTTAAAGTTTAGGTTTACACCTTGCTTTCTTTCCGAGGTAGCAGCACTCATGAATATGGTAGTATATGTCACTCGCTCGCTTCTTATTGTTTCGCTGCCTTCTCAATTATATAATGCATGTTTTCTTAAGCGCTTTTTGGAGGTCTTCCTGGTTTTCTACGCACTGCGTTGACAGTCAGTTCACGTGATTACGTGGGAGGCGTGATGATGTCACACAAAACTCCGCCCCCCACGTCTTTCCAGCTCAACTCTATTACAATTAATGTAGAAAAATACCTTCCAGTTATGACCATTAGGTGTAGAATTTCGAAAAGAAACCTGCCCAACTTTTGTAAGTAAGCTGTAAGGAATGAGCCTGCCAAATTTCAGCCTTCTACCTACACGGAAGTTGGAGAATTAGTGATGAGTGAGTGAGTGAGTGAGTGAGTGAGTGAGTGAGTGAGTGAGTGAGTGAGTGAGTGAATGAGTGAGGGCTTTGCCTTTTATTAGTATAGATTACAGTTATATGAATATATGTATGTATGTGTGGAATAAATTAAATTAGTAACTTTTAATTTTTTTAAATTTTTTTTTAAAAGGAGACTGATTAACATCATACCCTTCATTTATTGTTATTATTGTATTTGGGCTTACTATGCTTATCCAGGGTCACTTTTTAACACCAATTCCTGGGTTTACCATTTGACTATTTCAAGACTATTAAAGATTATATTTTATACTTATAGTATTTGGACTGCATTGGCAATAGATATCAGTATTTTAATCCTCATACGCTGCTGCTGCTGGAGGGCTTGTTTTGTTTTGGACATGCTCTGTCTCTAGGTATGTCAGAGGACTGGGACTTTGTTAAGTGTGCTCCAGCCTCAACTGGGGAGGCAAAATGGCGGGGGTGAGGGGACTGGGATGGGAGAAGAAAGAGAGCAAGCTATATCTTGTCTATCCTTTTAATCCTTATAATGATAACTGCCACCATAACAATAGGCTTCATAGCAACAACTCCTGGAAAAAATTGGAAGTTAAGGTCAAAGCTGTCTCACTTTCAGTTAAGACTGAAAAATGACATCAAAAATTCAGAATCAATGTCTCCATGACAGGACAATTAATTTTGTGAGCTGGAATGTTAAAGGCCTGAATCACGAATTAAAGAGAAAGAAAGTATTCTCTTACCAAACAGGTCTAAACGCTAAAATAATATTTTTACAGAAGACTCACTTATTAAGTAAGGATCAGTTCCGGCTGAAAAAAGACTGGACTGGCCAAATATTCCATTCCAGCTTTACAAAGAAAACTAGAGGTGTGGGAATTCGTATACATAGAATAGTCTCATTTGTAGTATCAGATGCAATATCTGATCCTGAAGGGAGATATGTGATTGTCATGGGTAATTTATTTAACTGTAAAGTGATTTTGATAAATGTTTATGCACCCAATGTGGATGATAGGGAATTCATGGAAAATGTATTTGCATCCATTCCCAATGTGAACACTCAGAAAATTATAATGGCTGGGGACTTTAATTGTGTTTTAAATCCAGACCTAGATAGGTCTGCTGTCACAGGGGTGTTGGCATCTAACACTGCAAAGACAATTACACAGTTTGTAACTGATCACAACCTATCAGACCCCTGGAGATTTCTAAATCCAAACTCACATACTCATCTCACAGATGCCATCTTAACCCACTTTTATTAGCAGATGGGAACTGTACAGAATTTATATCCAAACAAATCAAACAAATCTTTTTTCTACAGACAAATACATCTTCAGAGGTCTCTGCTCATTTTTAAATCAAGACATCATTACTATGAACATGGAGAGAAAGCTAATAAGATCTTAGCTCACCAAATCCAAAAGCAAAAAGTTTTCAATGCAATCACCAACACAAACAGAAACAAAATCATTGACCATAAAAATATAATGTACATGTTTAGAGACTACTATAAATCCTTATATTCTACTGAGTTTAAAGAAGACAAGACACAATCTAATGCATTTCTGGATGCATTACAAATACCACAAATAGATACTCTCAGTGCAGAGGAATTGAATAAACCTCTGGCGCAAACAGAATTACTAGATGCTATAAAGTCACTTCAGAGCAAGAAAGCAGTAGGCCCCGATGGTTACCCTGCTGAATTTTATAAGAAATTCTCCACACAGCTAGCTCCCCTCTTAATAGCAACATTTACAGAAGCTGGAGACATCTCAAACTTTTCACCAAACATTAATCACCATCTTTCCTAAACAAAATAAGGACTTATTACAATGTGCATCATACAGACCAATTTCACTTCTGAATAATGATGGTAAGATACTCTCCAAAGTCCTAGCTAGAAAGATGGAGAAAGTGCTGCCTTCGGTAATATCACAAGGTCAAACTGGATTTATTAAAGGCTGACACTTAGCTTCCAATCTTCGACGCCTGTTTAATGTAATATATTCACCCGCAAAGTCAAACACCCTAGAGATATTATTATCATTGAATGCAGAAAAAGCATTTGATATGATTGAATGGAACTACCTTTTCACTACATTGGAGAAATTTGGATTTGGCCTGAACATTTGTGTATGGATCAAACTACTGTATACCAATCCAGAAGCTTCAGTTTGTATTAACAATGTTAACCCAGACTACTTTAACTAGAACGTGGTACCAGACAAGGATGCCCCTTGTCAACCACTGTTTTTTGCAGTTGCCATTGAACCACTAGCAGTTCACTGTAGAAATGCTTATGAGATAAAGGGGATTATCAGAGAAGGACTTGAACAAAAAAATTCTTTATATGCAGATCATATGGTACTATATACTGTATATCAGATCCACAAAATTCTCTGTCTGTAGTCCTAACAACACTTACAGAATTTCAAAAGATTTCTGGTCTTAGAATTAATTTGACTTAAAAGTGTGCTCTTTCCAGTGAATTCTCAAGTACACAATATTAGATTGGACACCTTCCTTTACATCATCGCAGATCAGTTTAAATACCTAGGGGTAAACATCACAAGTAAACATAAAGCTCTCTATCAACAAAATTTCTCTGTCTGTATGGAAAAAATTAAGTCAGACTTGCATAGATGGTCAACCCTTCATCTCACTTTAGCTGGAAGAATTAACATTGTTAAGATGAATATCCTTCCTAAGATGTCTCTTTTTATTCCAAAACATTGCAATATACACCAATAAATAATTTTTTAAGAAATTAGATTCAACCATAACCTAATTTATTTGGAATTCAAAACATCCATGTATCTAAAGAGCGACCCTACAAAGACCTAAAGCGGAAGGCGGCATGGCTCTACCTAACCTTTCAATTTTATTACTGGGCAGCAAACATACAAGCTATAAAAACCTGGACATTGACACAAATAGATAAACATACACAGAATTAGTTTGCAATAGAAATAAAATCCTGCAGTACTTCTTTATATTCCCTGCTTTGTACCCCTATAAATACAAGTTATCACCAATATACTAACAACCCAATTGTGCTTCACTCACTCAGAATATGGAACCAATGTAGAAAGCATTTTAAGATAAAGAAGCTTTTATCTGTGGCACCTCTGCATGAGAACCACCTTTTTCCATCCTCTCAGTTAAATCACTTAGAGATCTGTACATAGACATCTTTGCATCCTACAAACGATTACATTTCAAATTTAACTTTCCAGCAACACATTTCTTTCACTACCTTCAAATCAGAAACTTTGTTAAACAGAACATGCCCAATTTTCCTCACCTCCCACCTACCTCTATCCTATGAAAAATATTGATCAGTCTTGAGGACTCAGACATCATTTCTGCAATATATAAAACCACTAGCAGAATACCCGCGCTTCGCAGCGGAGAAGTAGTGTGTTAAAGAAGGTACGAAAAAGAAAAGGAAAAATTTTAAAAATAACGTAACATGATTGTTAATGTAATTGTTTTGTCATTGATATGAGTGTTGTTCTCATATCTATCTACTGTATATATATATATATATATAGCAAAATACCCGCGCTTGGCAGCGGAGAAGTAGTGTGTTAAAGAAGGAAAGAGAAAGAAAAGGAAACATTTTGAAAATAACGTAACATGATTGTCAATGTAATTGTTTTGTGTATTTGGTGGCAGCGTTATTTTCGCCTAGCTGCATCAGAAAATGTAGACGTCTGACATGCCTCCTTTTACTGTTTTATCACAGCTTGATTGTTGCTGTCATATATATATATATATATATATATATATATATATATATATATACACACACACACACATACACATATTGTACATACACACATATATATATATATATATACACATACATACATACACACACACAAATGTATATATGTGTATTTGTATGTATGTGTGTGTATATATATATATATATATATATATATATATATATAATCTAGATAGGTGTGTGTGTGTATATATATATATATATATACATACATACATATATATACACATATATATATACTTGTGTGTATGTTTGTATGTGTCTATATGTGTGTGTATAGCTTTGGTCACTGATTGCAAGGGAAAAATAATAAAATGTAGTCTATAAGTTATTAAACAGTAAAACATTAACGCTTTAAGAAGTACAGGTACATTGAGCACTACTGAGTGGTTATGGTAAACTACATTTTAAAGACTGTGTAACACAACAGGTAAGTAACTAACAGCAGCTAAAATGTATATGGATCATCTCTCGGTAGTAGATCGCTTTTGAAAGGCGCTACACGACGGCTGTGGTATAGAAATTACATTTTCTATGTGAACTTTCAAATTTGTGCCTCTGGTAATGTGCCTTACCGGCAATTAAAGAAAATTATTTTTGTATCCTTTGCAATGTTAAGAGAGAAAGGCTTTGGTTTGGGATAAAAGGAAAAAGGTGTAAAGAAAGGAAAGTTGCCTTTCCTTTTATATAGTATAGAGAGATGTGTTCGCTGACGTATGAGCATCTTCTGGGACAGTCGCAGTGGGTCTTGTGTAGACTGGTGAGACGCCCCCGCCATTAATCGGCTGTGATGGCACTGTCAGTCTTCCACTCCTGTGCGTATCTTCATAATCCGAGCTGAGGGCCTCATAATCGTATACGTGCAAAAGAAAGTGTGAATCGCCTTAATATTATTTTGCCGTGGTGTAGAAAAGGGGTCCCGTGTTTGCACTTGTCTGGGCTATAGCGCAGGGGAGGAAGAAAAAATTAAAAGTGCTCACTTTGACTTAAGGCAGAAGCAGTCAGCGTCTCAAAGGCCGGCACAGCTATGCGCTGGCTACTCGACTTTTGCTGGGCAGGAGACCCCTTTTGTACACACGTTCATGATATCAAAAGTCTCAGCGGTCTTTGGAGGTCATTCATATATATATATAGTAAAATACCCAAGCCTGAGCGGAGAAGTAGTGTGTTAAAGAAGTAATGAAAAGAAAAGGAAACCTTTAATAATAACGTAACATGATTGACATTGTCATGAGTGTTGCTGTCATATAAATGCCTGCCTAAATAAGTCACCCTCGCTTTGCTCTTACTTTTTACCGTTCATTTAATCATGGCTAGTGGCGGAAAACTTATAAAATGGAAGGAGGATGGCTTTACCAAAACAAATATTGATGGCTTAATCGATTATTCATAAAGCTTGAATTGGTGATCTGTTTTTCTGTGTTAACCTCATATTTTTTCATACTTCTTCTCAAACTAAGGTGGTGCGAGGGTAAAATGAATCGGGATACGGTGATCAATGTAATCGGTGTACCAGGAAATCATGCATTGACAAAAGCTCCCTTTGCTTGTAATGCAAAGTGTGATTAAATGCATTATTTTTAACGCTAATGAGCACATGCATCAAGCTTCTCAGCTGTGCTTGTGCTAAGAACGAAATGAGATGAATGGGAGGGGTGATGATGACGTGACTCCCCCACCCGCCTTAACTGTCAATCCCCCACAAACACAGTCTCTCGGAATTTGCATAAGCACACCCCTTCACCTACAATTTTAACTTAGTTACAAAGTGATCAAAACTCTCGTTTATATCCCGCGCCTCTCATTAAACTTGTATCCCGCATTCCCGTGGGCATGTGAAACGCCAGCGGTAGCCTGTCTATGAACTTAATTTAAAGTTTAGGTTTGCACCTTGCTTTCTTTCCGAGGTAGCAGGACTCATGAATATGGTAGTATATGTCACTCGCTCGCTTCTTATTGTTTTTCGCTACCTTCTCAATTATATAATGCAAGTTTTCTTAAGCGCTTTTTGGAGGTCTTCCTGATTTTGTACACACTGCGTTGACAGTCAGTTCACGTGATTACGTGGGAGGCGGATGATGTCACACCTAAACTCCCCACGCCTTTCCAGCTAAACTCTATTACAGTTAATGGAGAAAAATACCTTCCAGTTATGACCATTAGGCGTAGAATTTCGAAATGAAACCTGCCCAACTTTTGTAAGTAAGCTGTAAGGAATGAGCCTGCCAAATTTCAGCCTTCTACCTACACGGGAAGTTGGAAAATTAGTGATGAGTCAGTGAGTGAGTGAGTGAGTGAGTGAGTGAGGGCTTTGCCTTTTATTAGTATAGATTCTACAGTCCCTCCCTCTCAAAGATCCAATAAGACATCGGGGAAAAGGATCTCTCACTCAACATCTCAAAAAAGGAGTGGAAGGTAGCAATTTGGGGAATCCACTCGAGAGCAATATGTACAAAGCATACAATTATTCAAATCAAAATGATATATCAAGCACATCTGTCTCGCTTAAAATTGTCTAAAATCCAGGGCAAGATCCAACCTGTGAACATTGCAATCAAGTTCCAGCCTCACTAGGCCACATGTTCTGGACCTGCATAAAATTAAGATCATTCTGGAACAAAATCTTTAAATGCCTATCAGACAGCCTTGGTGTCACAATCCCTCGTAACCCATTAACAGCTGTGTTTGGTGTACTTCCAGATGGGCTTAAAGTGGAGAAGGACCAACAAACTGTAATTGCCTTTACTACACTATTGGCACATAGACTTATCTTGCTCAACTGGAAGAATTCTAACTCTCCTCTTTTAAGTCAGTGGATAACTGATGTTATATACTATTTGAAACTGGAAAAAATCTAATTCGTACTTAGAGGATCTGTGCAGAACTTTTTCAAAACCTGGCAGGATCTAATTAATAACATTTTAGAATAAGCTTTTAAAGCACCGAGGAAGCAGATTCTCTCCCCTTTTTTCTTTTTATTTTCTTCTCCATTTATCTTTATTCACTTATTAATTAATCTATTTACATATTTTTACTAGCTTTAAGTATTACTCTGCTGGCTTAGCTCTCTTTCTCAGGTGTGGGGGTTGATTTGTTTTCGATCTTATTTTTGTAAAAGCTGATTTATTTGTATGGAATGTTGTGCGATTCCAATAAAATCAATAAAAGAAAAGAAGCGCTAAGATGACATACTGTGTCTAGACTTCTGTGATGCTGATTGGACAGACTGTAACACAAATTCCGCTGAAAAATAAACTTTCAAACACATAAACTGGAGCAAGCAGTGGGCGAACCATCAATTGCAATCACATCTTATAATTAAGCAGATTTGCTTCATAAATAGATTATACTTTATTGTTTTCAATTAAAATATTTATACTGCAATTTCACTATCAATTAGCTAACCTTATATTTTATACCAAGTTTTTTGGCATCACCCTGTAAAAGACAATTCAGAAAATAAAAGTGATGTACTGATATGCATTAGCAAAAGAGAAGATTATGTAATATTCAAAAATTAGACTGCATTAGTGCTTATGGGACAGTGTGCAAAAAAAGTTATTAAATACACACATATTTAATATACGATTCTGGAATGTAGAGCATTTTGTAAAGAAAAAGCACACCATATATAGCCTTTCTTCTTTTTGTTGAACAAGTAAAGCCTTCATGTACTGCACATGTTTGATTTTTTTTGTTTGAGCTTTGAATAGCCTCGGGCTTACATTGTGTGACTGCATCAGTAGGTTGCTGATGGAGAATGCTGAATATTATTTAATTTTTGGTTAAACTGAATAACCCATTATAATACATCAAATGAGCCAATTGTATACTAGCTAAGCATTCAAATCCTATTTTTCTTCTAAATGGTATTTTTAATTAAAATACCTTTTATAGATTTAATTTAATACTGTAATACATTTTTGTAATCCCTTTTCCTTAAAAGGTTGTTAAAGAAAGTGTAGTCAAGTTATAAAGCCTGAGTTAAAAACATACATTGTGCAAGAGTGCATCTTAAAAACCTTAGAGTTAATGCTACCTGAGAACATGCCTGATTTTTTTTCTAATATGCTTATTTGAAAAAACAGTTTCAACTTAAAATTAGAAGACATGAAAGGATAGCATATTGTGGAAGACTTAGAAGACACCCTTGTCACATATTAGTGTAACATTTATATGTCTACAATAAGCTTGTGACAAAAGCCATAGTTTCTCTCATGGCAGCAAGACAGCATGAAAACCACATTGCTAACATGGTTAAATATGGCTTTTTTTCCTTTGAATTTTTTTCCTCACAAATACTTAGTTACAATATTTGGACAAGAAAACACTTTTAAATATATAGGATAGGACTGCCCATTGAATGTGCCTTTTTAAATAAAGTGTACAGGGTAAACACTGTAAAAACAAAGGGTAGCCATTACATACTTTTACAAACATCCAGAAAATGACAGCTGATTGTGGAAAAATTAGTTCATCTGTTGATTTATTTCATTTGTTTTCTTTCATCACCATTAAGGTATAGTATTTCTGGACAGAAATATGTTAATGTTTTAAAACTAAACAATAGACAGATATAATAGGATTCAATTTATGTTAATCAGTTTCAAAGCACTTTGTTTCTAGCCTGTATAAATAAATCTCTGTATGCATTATATAATTAGTAATTTGTAAAGTTTGTATTTGTATCTACCTTTGAATTTGTCACAGCTTTCATTGAGTTGTCATTGATATATTTAAATAAATTGAAAATGTGTTAACAAATAAAATTCAAATTATACTGTATACCATAGCAGGCCTCTGATTATCTGGTGCTCCATATTTAATTCTTTCCTTAGCCCTGCTGCCACTTGGATGGTCTTTGAGTCCTCACGGCTCTATACTGGATAAACTAGGTTCAGTGAGCCTGCTTATTCTGTTTAAGTTTTTGGGAACCTGAAACCTACCTCAGCAGCATCAGGATCAAGACCTGAACCAGCCCCCATACATGGTGCCAGTCTATCACTGAATACCCTCAACACTAGGCCATTACTTTGGAGTCACCTTGTGTGAGGAAACCAGAGGACCGGTTGGAAATAATTCTCAGAGTATTTCAAAAATGCCATTTATTGTGAAAATTATGAGAAACGAAATGCAATATTTTGGACATGTCTGTAATATTGCTCATTGCTCAAGGCCACTGCCATCATTATTTTTCCTTCTTAACATTCAATCAGTTGCTAAGGCAAACAAGTTTGTTTACATTTTTAGATGCCAGAGTAGATCTGTTTTTGTTAATGATATTAAAAAGAAAAAAGGCAGCATGGAACAGGAGCATCAAAGACTGATTTTGAAATGCTTGCAAGAATAACAGACCACATGAATTACAACATACCAAAAGCATCATCAGGTTGTATGCAAATAATTTTGCTTGTTTATATTTATTAATATTTAGTTTCTGTTTTATAGAAATAAATAACATTACTTAGCACAGCGCTGAATTGCTTCTATGATTACTAATGGTGTTTATTTTTCTTATACAGTGATCCCTCGCTATATCACGCTTCGACTTTCGAGGCTTCACTCTATCACGATTTTTTTCTCATACACGCTTACGTCACTACGCATGCGATTTCTGAGAACTTTTATCTAAGCCCTACGATGGCTCCTAAACGTGCTGCTTTTTCTAAGCCTTCTGACAATAAAACTAAGCGCCGGAGGAAGATGCTTACTATCCAGGAGAAGGCGAAACTCTTGGATATGATTAAAGATGGCAATACCCTACAAAAGCCTCCTAACGCATATGAAAAGACAGCCGGCAACTGCCTATCAAGATGTTCTTCAGCCGCGCACCCAGACACCCACTGCCTACTCCTAGTACTCCTTCAGCGGAAGAAGACAACAACGCAGCTGCTGAAGATACTGCACCACCTCTGAAGACTCTCCTACTGAGGTCGTGCCTTCATAGGTTAGTGGTTGTGTGTAAGAACTGTGTGTGTTTGTGTGCAATTAAATGTACAGTACAATAATCTATTATATAAAAGCGTTCGGGATTGTCCTTCCGTCCCGTGAGTGCAAAGCGTAGCGATATTCCGCTTATTACAGACTTACTACTTGTGGCTTGAGGTACGAAGTGACGCGATGTGAGCAGAGTTCTGGCGCTCTCATCGTTCCCTTGCTTTTGTGTGCGATGTGCTGGAAAAATAGACAAACTTATGTCTCTGGAAATAATTAATGTTGAAGGAGTACAAATGCCTCACCGCGTAGTAAATATCAGGGGAGATGCTGCTTGCTTATTCTCATCTATAGCTTATTTAGTGCATAAAACTCCGTCTTTAGCAGTACAGATTCGGGCTGACATTGTACAACTTTGGACAGGCACTTGAGGGGATAAAAAAAAACTTAGGTTTTCAGGAGATGTTATGAATGGGCACTTTGATGTTCTCATTCCCTACACTTACATGCCTGCTGTACACATGGAGCGCACAAAAATTGAGGATAAAAGTCGGTCACCTTAAAAGATGAGTGCGCCTAGTAATATGATATTTGTAACGTCTAATATGTCTTATTTTGTCTTATTTTGTCTAATATATTGGGTAATACGAGTGTAATGGTGACTAAAGGGTGTTATTTCATGTCTAGAGGGCTCTAATGTTAAAAAATGTATTTAGAAGGTCGTAAACAGGTTTTCTATACTCTGTGAGAATATTCGATTTATAAATAAAGTATCCTACTTCGCGAAAATTCATTTATCACGGTAGAGTCTGGAATGGATTAACTGTGATAAACGAGGGTTCACTGTAGATGCAGGAACAGCAGAATGCCTTATAAAAGAAGGCCCTTTGTTATAGAGGCAAATAGGTTACATTACAGGTTTAAGCACCACAGCGTTCTTAGCCCTTTAAATGCATGGTTTAGAGAACAGATCACTTACACAAAATAACACTAAAAGCAGCATTAAAAACTCAGGAATTGAAAAATCTCAGGAACTTATCTCCTTGCAAACAATACACACACACAAAGACCTGCCCTATCCATTTGTCATAACAAAAGATTAAAAAAACCTAAAATGGTACTAATTCACTGATGATACATTTGGGCATGTCTGGATATCAGAGAGCTGCATCCACAATAAAATCTGTAAGCAACCAATTAAAGACATGCCTCAGGTCATCTGCTTGCCAAAAGATCAGTGCCCGGGTTACGTACGAGATAGGGACTGTAGGTTTGTACTTAAGTTGAATTTGTATTCAAGTCGGAACAGGTACATTATTTTAATAAATTATTGTTGACTGACTGTAACCAAGTGCTCTTCCAATGAATGATGGAGTTTCACCTCTCTCTGACCTTTATTATTATTTCTACTTTATTTTCAATGGTGATGTTTTTTCTCTTCTTTTCTCTGTCACCAGCACTTGCATCAGATTTGCGTTTTAGAGACATTCTTAAAGGGTGAAGACAAAAAGTTAAGATGAGCTCTTCTGCACAGCACTGTACACGCTATCACAGCAGGAAGGCACTCGTCGTCAACATGTCTGATGTATTAACAAGAGACAACTTCCTGCTATGTCCGTAAGAGTACAAACAGGCTTGCTATTGAGAATGAATGAGGGTGGCGATGGGGGTTCATCACTTACCCACCACACAGTCACCTCCACTACAGCAGGCTGCCTGCAGTGTCCGCCCAATGAGAATGAACATGGTGCGGCCAAAGGCGGGTAGTGAATCACCCACCACCACCCCCATTCAACAGGCAGCCATCTGAGGCACACTAAGATTGCTACCCCCCACTGTCCCATTCTCCCTCAATGGCCTCCGTTCAGCCACAACCGGTTCATAGCTTGCAGCATTACCAGCTGTCCCACCAAAAACGAACGGGGCAGCTGTGTGTGGTGGGCGGGCAGTGAAACGCCCCCCTCTGCTCCATCCAGCCTGCGTCCCGTCAGGAGCAGTAGCTGCGGCGGCATAGTGGGCGGGCAGTGAACCACCTCATCAAGCCTCCGTCCTGCACACGAGCGATAGCTGTGGCCCCGGTGACTATGGACCACGGGTCACTGCTTGCCACTGGGAGTCACCCGAGGGACACTACACTGCATAAGCAGCTAAATTGTCCCCCTCCAGCCACCACTTGCAGTGTCCCCAGGCTGAAGATGACGGAGCGGCAGTTACTGAGGCACATGTGTCGCAGCTGCGACCCCGTTCATAAGTCGTAGGTCGATGTCCGTAACCTGGGGACTACCTGTACTTACAAAGACTCTCATTTGGCCGGTGTCCTTCACTCCAGAAATATAGGTATTCACACAGAAATGTTTTTTTCACACAGAAATTAAACAAATACAAGTTGGAACCAAATTTTAATTAATGTTCACATGTGCTGAAACCAGGCATGTTGTGCAAATGAACAAATTTATTTCATGATTATTTCATATTACCTATTTAATTTAAGTAGAGTTTTTAAAATATTTGGGGAGTGTCAACATTACAAACCACCACTGGTTATGTCCAAACCAAATCAGATTCATTTAAAAACAGTGCTTTTAAATGAAATGATCTGAGTTCATACTAGAGTTTTCACATTGCTTACAAAAAGTATTTCCATTTATAATATAATGTCTACACTGGACATAAATGCATCAGCGGAAAAATCCTTGACGGTACAATGTAGTGAAAAATTCCCATTAAAATCAGATTTTCTTGTGCTTTTTCAAAACTATCAGAGTGCACAGATAGTGCGATCACAATGCAAATTCTTTAAGGAGCTTCAGCAAATTGCCCCCATGTCTCTTTAATACACTGATCATATTTGAAAGAAACAGTCTTCACAACTATTCTTGTCATTAAATAAAAACACTGCAAATGTTAAAGTGACACTTGAAATAAAAAAGAGAAGTTATCAGCTCTGTGTTCATTAGCGAGAGAATTGATTATAAAGAGTCAACAGAAAGCAAAATATAGCAAGCAACATAAATAAATAAATGCGTGTATATTTTTGCTTTACTGCATTATGCTTTCATCTGTCTGTCTTGTATTCTAGTGAGCTTGGCTGCATTCTATACCTTTCCACTTTATTAAGTACCTTATTATTGATTTTGCATTGGGAACCTCGGCCTTTCTCTATGGACCAAGTTTAAGTAGTAAACGTTGTTAAAAGGCTGCCAACTGAGTTATTTACAATCTGAATTTTACAGGGCTCTGAATTTTTCACTACAATGGTAATGCCTCAGGTCACAGGATTTATCTCTAAATTGTAGAAACCAATAAATTATTTGCCTGTTGTGAATGTGTGCAGAATTCATACCTTACAAAGTGCAGCTTAGATGCATACAGAGAAGCAGCACAATGAGCACAATTGAAAACAACTCTTCCTTGCTCACTATGATGGAAGTATGGTTTTATACCATATATGGTGACTAGTCAGGGAACAAGATGTGGAGATGATCAGGAGGCAAACAGCAATAGGCCAAGTAATGAGCACAAACAAATCAGAGTGTGTGTCTACAGTATCTGTTCATACTGAAATGCCAAACTGCCATTTTCAGAATTATACAGCTATGGAGATTGTTTTCAAAAGTCTCCATTATCGGGGGTTGAAAATAGGTAGTGAAAATAGGCAAAGACAAATATCTGCATTTTTAAATGAAAATGTAGTACTGTTGATGGGGCCAAAGACAATACCAACTAAAGACACACACGCAAAAAAGCAACCCTACGAAGTAAGGGTTGAAACTCTCCCTGAATCTACTGCTACAAGTATCAATGGCCCTGCACCATTTGTCAGAATGTTAGGGTGAGAAACAAGACTGTGCAGGATTGCTGAGGTCTTTCATAATACTGCTTACCTTTCCTACTTTGATAAAGAAGAGTCTTCACAAAATAGAAAAAGGTTTGGGGATCGTCCCCATATATTGTCGTCCAGACAATTGAAATAAAGAAGTGATTTAGAATGACTTTGCAGTACAAAATGAATGAAATACTATAGACAAAATGGCGTTTATATAGCAGAATGTATGATGGGAGAGGAAATGGTTGGCAGGAAGTGACGATTGGAGGCTGGAACACGGAACCAACATCATCAGGAGTAGACAGAAGTAATAGATTGTGGAACCGGAAGTGACATCATTGGAGTGGACCGGAAGTGGCATCATTGTGGCTATTTTGAAGCCGGAAATGGAGAGGTTTTATTTTTCTTCCACTTTTCTGCAGGTAGAAAGAGTTTCAGGTAAGTACCACGTGATATTCCCTTGTCTCGTGAGATTTCACTCACCTTTAGGCTCTTTGACTGCCTCCAACTCGCACGTGTGTGACACTACCTTCATAAGTTCTGTATTATTTTTTCTTTTAATTTATTCCATTTAATGTGCATATTCACAACTTCTGACCCTTTAAAAAAGTATCAATATTTTACCAATAAGGATATGACTGAAACTGCATAGTGTTTTAGGTGATGCTTCAATATGTTGTTAAACATCTTTAAAATCATCTCCTCTGTCTTGTATTTTACCACACTCAGTTAACAATAATCGTATATATAAATGTCTACGTGTGTGTGTGTGTGTCTGACTGTCTGGCCCGGAAGTGCGAGGCTACAGCATGAAGCTCAAAGAGACGGCAAGGCGGCCCCAGGTTAATGAGCCGGAAGAAGAAAGTATGAGGCTACAGCATGAAGCTGAAAGAAAGCAACGCCATCACCAAAGTGAAACCGCTGATGAAAGACGAACCTGCTTAGCTGCTAATACATAAGCGAGGCGAGCACATCAGAAAATTGAAACCTGCGACGAAAGACACTCGGTTAGCTATTCATAGACAAGGAGATCAAGCACGTCTGCAAAACGAAACCGCCAACCATGCATTTCAATTTTTTTTCTGACAATTTAAATAGTTTCTAAAAGCCTGGGCTTTTTACAGCACGGGCTTACACAGTTAGTAATACTAAAAATGTGCACAGGTCCACTACTGAGTGACCCTATCAAGAATGCACAGACCTATGAACAGAGTTGCAATTACATAAAACGTGTCTTGTTTTTTATTTTTAAGTGTTACTGAATGTGGCTTTGAAATGTATTTTTATTTTCACCAGGACCTCATGCATTGTAAACTGCATGAATGAAGGGGCCTAATGCGGTGGTATTAAGCTTAACAAAGGTGTTGCTATCCTTGAACATCTGGAATTCTTAACTGACAGGGAACCAATGTAGGAATGAAAACCACCCACAAGAAATTCAAAGGTTCAGGTTGTTCTTGTAAGATGGTGGCAACAGTTGGCCAAACATGCTTATAAATCTTCAATGCTTGTTCATGCGACTCAAATCAGTTATAGACGGTTTCACTACTTAGTTGTTTGCAAGTTAACTTTTAGTAAGCACTTTATAAGAGTAATCTCTTTCATATCAGGGTGCATTACTTTCCATTTACTAATGACATTTATTTTAACATCATCTTAAATGTGTTTGTATGCCAGTAACCAGAAATCACAGATAGGAATTGAGTGGTAGTTTTTATAGCAGAATGTACTGTCAGCTGCAAGTTTGCATTTTACGGTTCAGAATCTGTCAGTGGATGCATGAAGCCTGAGACTGCATGGCCTGCATTATAAACTGGAATGGCGTACAACTTCAGGCTGCTAGTAAAAGAAGCAGTGAGAAGTATATTATGCTTTCTTGAATGAAAATGCAAATAGGTAAAAAGATATTTCCTGAAGTTAGCTATGATTTGGAGCTATATCGGTACTGAACCTATGATGTTGTTTGTACTCTGTTGGTACCTAGCCAGCATGGTCAAGTCCTAAGAACAAACATTTGCGGAGCAATACTAATAGAAGGCCATCGTGATTCATTGCCCATACATTAAAAATCATTGCCTAGTCATATCTCAGGATTTATTAATGTAGTTAACATCATCTACCAAAGGAAATATGAGGTGAAACCAGGTATGGTTTAAGAATGAATTATTAAAACAAGTGCTTACACTTCTACATATGCATTTGTCCTTGTTTTTCACTTTCCATTAATAACCACTTCTTTCCAAGAAGCACAGTAACAGAGAAGCCAGTTACATCTAAAGATATACCACACATACACACACACAGCTGTGGATAGTAGAGACCATATCCACAAAGAGAGACAGGTCAAAACCAGTGTATACTGACAGCGTGCAAAGGGCATCTCTGTATGCCACAGTAACTTAGAAAAAAAGGAGCAAAATTTTAAAACATACTAAAAAGTAGTTTCTTTACATATAAGCTTCTATATGCAATAAATGTGCCACTTAAAATTGTTTTAAAAGTTTGTAATTTGAACACCACAAGCCAGTTCCCCAGCTTTTAACCTACTGTATTTATCCTGTGATTAAAGCTACAAAATAATTCAAATTCTGTATGTTTGTGTGGAAGCAGTTTGGTGCAGCAGTTAGACTGCTCCTTCATGGCGCTGGTGTCCTGTTTTCCAGTACTGTTCCATTCCTTTTGTGTTCTCACCCCTTCTCCTCCCACATTCCAAAGACAATGTTCCTTATCTTAAATGGTAACTCTAAATTGCTGCCATTTGGGTCTGTCAGCTTTGCAATTAACTGGCACCCCAGCTGGACTAGCTTTCTACCAGGGTAGGGGTAATTCCATATACCGTTAATTGGATTAAATACATCTGAGAAAGTTAAGTTGCCATAACATGGGAATGTTAAGGAGCTCATCAACAATTGGAGCGGAGAGAGTGAGTGAAAGTGTGCTCTCACAGACATAAGTGGTGGCCATGATTTTCTGTGGGTTCCATTCATGTCATAGTGTCTTTAAATACGCAAGTGCCACATCCTTTTGTCACTTCTGTTTAATGAATGGTCTGTAATTTAACAGTACCACAATTGGCACAGGGCATTTAACAGTTCAAGTCAAGTCAGTTTTATTTACAGAAGACATTTAAAACAACAGAAGTTGACCAAAGTGCTATATAGTTTTCATAAATACACCAATAAATATACTGATACAGTAAATGAATAAACTAAAATATATAACTAAATGTAAAAAACAGTACTCTGATACAAGTTTAAAAAGCTAAGGCAAAAAGGTTTACGGACTGGATTTAAGTGACCAAAGTTGGTGCTGACCTTACATAAAAAGGTATACTGTTTCAAACTTTAGGGGCAGCTACTGCAAAGACACAGTCCCCTCTGAGCTTAAGTCGAGACCTCGGCATGATCAGTAACTGAAGGAGAGAAAGGGTGTAAAAGATCAGTAAGCTAAGAGGGGACTAAACCGCTCAGAGACTTTAAATTCAGTCCTGAAGTGAACAGGAAGCAAGTGAAGAGAATCTAAAATTGGTGTAATGGGTTGCGTTTTCTTGTGTCTGTTAGGAGTGTGGCCACAGTGCGCGGGACTAGTTGGAGACAAGCAAGTGAGTGGCAGATTAAATCCAGTGCATATTCAGTTGCAATAGTCAAGCTGAAAAGAGAAAAAAAGCATAAATTAGTTTTTGAGAATCTTCTACAGAAAGAAGAATCTTGATGTTTGCTAGTACCCTGAGCTGATAGAAGCAGACATTTATAATGGTGTTAATTTGTTTGTCAAATTTTGAGATTTTTTGTGAAGGATTTACAGGAAGTGGTCAAAGGACCATGATTATTTGCAGGAGCACAAGTAAGATCAGAAGGTCCAAAACACACAATCTCTTTTTTTCATTTAAACTAAGAACATTTAGTGACATCCATATTTTAATATCTTTCAGACATTCCAATAAAGGTTTAAGAGAATTTGTATTGCTCTGTTTCAGTTGAAGATATATCTATGAATTATCTGAGTACAGATGAAAAGAAATATTATGTTTTTTGGAAATGGATCCACATGTAAAGTGAAAAAGAATAGGCTCAAGAAATAGATCCTTGAAGGACCCAACAGATGAGAGGGACAGAGGAAGAGGAGTAATTGCCCAGGCTGAGTATATGGTCAGTGAAAACGATATCCATATGATACTGAGCAATTGCAAGTAGCAGTTGTTAAACATCAAAGAAAGGAAGAAGTATAAAAACAACTTGCATATTCTTACTACCCCACAGTAACTTAAATCAAACCTTTTAGTAAGGCATTTGCAGTTTGCCAAAGCTATCCAAGTTTCTCTTGCCTGGCAATTGTCTTCTTCATAATTTGCTATAAGTGGTGCCATTCTCTAATACCTGACACTTGATCAATTGTGTTAAGCATAGAGTCTTTGTATTTTCACTGAATGAAGATCTCAGGTAGAGCGTAGTGAGTGAACTTTCTGATAGACCAACACCATTTCCAGAGTTGTTTCCCTTCTTGTGTCCAATGCTCCCGATATCATGAACATGTTCACCATTTTTGTTTTTGTAATCTTCCTAGATGTTGTTTTAACATTTAAAAAACATCCATAGCATTTTAATCACCTATTTTCTGCCACCAATTCTTTGTCTGGAGCATTTTATGTCCAACTAAGAACATTGAAGAACACACTGAAAAGAGCCTACACTGATGGCATTGACAGGAAAGACACATTTTAACACCCATTCACTCACGCAGTTCTACAATCAGTGAAAAGACAACATTAAACTTTTTTAAAGGAATTTTTCACAACAGAAGGCAGGAGCCAGTGACCCTTTAATTTAAGAAATGCCATCGATACACACATTCACAAGGAAACTTAATCCAATTAAGGATCATGGAAGACTGGAATCTACCCAGTCAGCACTTGATGCAAGGTAGGAAACAACCATGGACAGACCCCAGTCCATCACAGTGTTAACTTGCAATACACCAAACACACACAGTGCTCTAACCTCTCTCTCTCTCATTTCTCCTAGGGCACAAATCAGAAAATGGCCGACAGTGGGGTAACTCGCGTTGAAATCGTAGTTGAAGAGCTCCAGGCACTCGACGAACAGATTCAGAAACTCCTGTCCCGACGGAGATACTTTAGAGATCTGAAGGCCTGACTGTTGGATAAACCGTCCTTGCCATCTGGAACCAGCGAAACATCAACCCCGTGTTGTGCCGACCTCACCCCAGCGTCTTGTAGGAGCGCCGCTGCTGACCTCGGTGGATTTCAGCTATGCAGGCGGGGGTTCAAGGCCAGAACACCTCCATCAGCACAGGCGAGCATCCTATCTCAGAACCGGTTTGACCCTCTCCGCGTCCCCATTTCGCTTTCAGCCCCTGGTGATGTAATAGTGTTAGGTGATTCTATCGTTAGAAACCTTAATGTCGCATGCCCTAATGCAAAATCGTTTGTTTCTTGTTTTCCCGGTGCTCGTGTCCGAGATGTAATGAGACGTGCACCAGCAGTCTACGAGAAACACAAGGAGAGGGCAGTTGGAGCAATCGTCTTGCATACGATATAAGGCACCGACAATTAGAAATCCTGAAGGCTGACTTTGCAGCTTTAATTAAAGACATGAAGGAAAGGACCCCATCGGCAAAGATCTTCGTTTGGTCCACTACCTCTTGTCAGATGATCTAACGAGTACTACAGTCGTCTGCTAGGATTGAACAACTGGCTACAGGGTTTCTGCAAGAAGAAGGATGTCGGTTTCATCAACAATTGGAATCTCTTTTGGAAAGGCGGTCTCTTCAAGCGTGATGGCCTGCATCCGAACAGTTTGGCGCCGGGTCCTCTCCGAAAACATATCGAAGGTAATTCGTTTTCTTGACTATCTATCTCTGCTCTTAACCCCTTCCGAAATAATACTGTTGTGCCAGGACATGATGAATGTTTAATAGAGTCTTCCGTTAAAGTGCACACCATTAATACTGTAATAAGCAATCTCAATGCACGTAGAAAACCTAGGAAATACGGCATAAACTCCAATAATCTAATTAAAATCACTATTTTAGAGGAACAATGTATTAAAACTATAAAACAGATCACAGATTAAACAAAAATACACACAGAGCGCTAATAATAATAATTTAGTTCCTATTCCAAATATCAATAACGCACATAGTACTCATCTCTGCACCTCGAAACATTAAATATGGCACTATTAAATGTTAGAGCTTTAACTAACAAAACGTTTTTATCAACGATCTTATTAGTGATAAAAATAGATCTTATTGCACTAAATGAAACATGGCTTAATTCAGATGGTGCGTTTTAATCGAATCTGCCTCCGGATTACAGTTTTACTCATGCAGACCGCCAGGGAAAAGGGGCGGATTGGCTAACATTTACTCGAGCGATTAAAATGTAAAGATGTCAGTTTTGGTAAGTTCAAGTCCTTTGAGTATCTCGCCGTTGTTATTCATGGAGATTCTCAAGTTCTAGTACTATCCGTGTATAGACCTCCTAAATATAACGCTCTTTTTGAGGAATTCTCTGACTTAATGTCAATTTTAATTACTAACTATGACACACTCCTAATAGTTGGCGACTTTAATTTTCATATAGATAATCAGTGTGATCTAAAAGTAAAAGAATTTATGAACCTCCTGGATTTTTTTGATTTGAGACAACTCATAAATCAGCCTACACATAAAGCAGGTCATACATTAGACTTAGTGATTACTAAAGGACTGAAAGTTGATATAAAACAGATCATTGATATTGGTCTATCAGACCATTTTCTTCTACTTTTAATATAGAAATAATGATAAAAAAACACTCATGAGAAGCATATTGTTAAAAAACGCTTCTTTGACTCGGCAGCAGCTTTAAAACTTACAAACATTTTAAGCAATCAGTCCGTTTATAGTGCCAGCTATAATAGCGAGGATAATGTAAATAGTAAGGTGGAAAGATTTAATTCTAAAGTGAGAGCTGCTGTTGACATAGTTGCACCTGAAAAGACAGTGAAAAATCTTCTAGCATTGTATACCATGGAAGACCCAAAGAGTGTCTGATTTAAAGAGAACATGCCGTAGAGCTGAGCGTCAATGGAGGAAGACTAAACTTACTATCCACCACGAAATATTAAAAGTCAAAATAACAGAATACAATAACACTGTCCGTCTTGAGAGACGCTGCTATTTCTCAAGATTATAAATAACAATGCTAGTAATCCCAGAGTCTTATTTTCTACAATTGATCGCCTACTAAACCCAGGTAGCTCAAAGGAATGCCTCCTAAGTGCTTCCAGTGAAACCTGTGAGGCTATCGCTGTATTTTCAATCAAAAATTAATGATATTAGAAATAACATAGTATATCTCCCCAACACTAAGGATCCTACTAACCCCAGACATCCTGTTATAAACAAATTAAACTCTTTCACTAGGATAGATTTACCTGATTTACAAAAATAATCTCTCAATTAAAACCCTCCACCTGCGTCCTTGACCCATACCAACAAGGTTTTTCAAAGAAGTATCAGGCATGCTAATTGATAATGTTCTGACATAGTAAATTCGTCACTAGATACTGGGGTCTTCCCAGACTGTCTTAAGACTGCTGTAGTTAAACCCCTACTTAAGAAACATAATCTTGACCCTCGCTCTTGAAAATTTTAGACCCATCTCTAACCTGCCTTCTTAAGTAAAGTTCTAGAGAAGGCAGTCATTATGCAGTTAAATGACCACCTAAATAAACATGCTATTCTTGATAAATTTCAGTCAGGTTTTAGAACAAATCACAGCACAGAAACTGCACTCGTTAAAGTAGTAAATGATTTGCGGTAAATGCAGACAGAGGCCATTTATCTGTTCTCATCCTCTTAGATCTGAGTGCTGCATTTGACACCATTGATCACAACATTCTTAGAAATCGCCTTAGTCAATGGGTGGGCCTCTCTGGCAGTGTCTTAAATTGGTTTGAATCCTACCTGACAGGGAGAAAATTTTTGTTAGTTGTGGGAATTACAACTCGAAGACACATGATATCCAATATGGTGTTCCACAAGGCTCTATCCTGGGTCCGCTGTTATTCTCAATCTACATGCTTCCGTTAGGTCAGATTATCTCAGGGCACAACGTGAGCTACCACAGCTATGCTGATGACACACAGCTGTACTTATCAATAGCACCTGATGACCCGATTCTATTGATTCACTAACACAATGTCTGACTTGTATCTCAGAATGGATGAATAGTAATTTTCTCAAGTTAAATAAAGAGAAAACTGAAATTTAGTGATCAGCAATAATGGATACAATGAGGCTATTAGAAATAAACTGGATACATTAGGATTAAAAGTCAAGACGGAGGTAAAAAGCTTAGGGGTGATTGTTGACTGTAATCTGAATTTTAAATCACATATTAATCAGATCATTAGGACAGCATTTTTCACTTAAGAAACATAAGTAAAGTTAGACCTCTTATATCACTGAAAGATGCTGAGAAATTAGTTCACGCGTTTGTTTTCAGTCGACTAGATTACTGTAACGCACTCCTCTCAGGACTACCCAAAAAGATATAAATCGTTTGCAACTAGTGCAGAATGCAGCTGCTAGAATCCTAACTAGGAAAAGAAAATCAAACACATTTCTCCAGTTTTGATGTCACTACACTGGTTACCTGTGTCATTCAGGATTGACTTTAAAATTCTGCTTATGGTTTATAAAGCCTTAAATAATCTCGCCCCATCTTATATATCGGAATGTCTGACACCTTATATTCCAAATCGTAACCTCAGATCCTCAAATGAGTGTCTCCTTAGAATTCCAAGAACAAAACTTAAAAGAAGTGGTGAGGTGGCCTTCTGCTGTTGTGCACCTAAAATCTGGAATAGCCTGCCAATAGGAATGTGCCAGGCTGATACAGCAGAGCAATTTAAAACACTGCTGAAAACATATTACTTTAACATGGCCTTTTTATAACTTCATTTTAATTAATTTAACTTAATCCTGATACTCTGTATGTTCAATTCATCATAATAACTATTCATGGTGGCTCTAAAATCGTACTGACCCCTACTCTCTTTTCTGTTTCTTTTTCCGGTTTCTTTGTGGTGGTGGCCTGCGCCACCTCCACCTACTCAAAGCTTCATGATGCTCCAACAATGATGGATGGATTAAAAGGCAGAAGTCTACGTGACCATCATCATCAAGCCCTTCCGTGAGAACCCTAAATCCAAAGAGGACTGTTTCATTTATGTTAGGTAGAATGCCCAGAGGGGACTGGGCGATCTCATGGTCTGGAATCCCTACAGATTTTATTTTTCTCCAGCCGTCTGGAGTTTTTGTTTTTCTGTCCCCTGGCCATTGAACCTTACTCTTATTCATGTTAATTAATGTTGATTTATTTTGTTTTATAATTGTGTCTTTTATTTTTCTATTCTTTATTATGTAAAGCACTTTGAGCTACGGTTTGTATGAAAATGTGCTATATAAATAAATGTTGTTGTAGTGCTAATTTAGACTTTACAATAAACCTAACAAATTCATCGTTAGAAATGAACTGTCAAAGTGGCCTAAATGGGCCTCTGAAATTGATAAAAGCATGTTTAGAAACTGAATAAAAATACAGTATGTTACAGAGGGGTAAACATAAATTCTGTAATTCTTGAAATTACAGAAAGAATGCTTCATACCTTACTTGCTCACTGGGATCATTTCTCTTTCCTGTCTCCAAGCAGTTGAGATGACATTTGTTACCATCCTATGACTTATTCTTCAAAAAAAGAAACTTTAATTGATCAGGGGTCCTCCCTTTCTTTCTTCTTACTGTGGGGTTTAAAAAAACTATGAACAGATAAAATTGTTATTGATGAAGTTACTTCATATTTGTATTAAACGTGCTTATTTGTATGTTTTGCTTTTTAAACGTCACTTTTTTACTTATTGATTTGCATTTCTAACAGATGTTGAGTTTAACATTTGATCATCTTCAGTGGCATATTACAAGAGTAGATGGTGGATGTTGCTCATCGGGGCACATGTGAACAGAAAAGGAATTCTTTTAACTCCATTGAGCAGAAAAATGTGGGAAGTGAGGGTGTGAGGTCTGCTGAGGAAGAAGCAGCAATAGACACTGCTGCCTGGGAGGAGAGATGTGCTAAGAGCATCTTCACACCAGGCAAATAGCTGGCATTGGGGGAAGGGTGTTATCTTCACAAATAGAAAGTGCAGCTATTGACAGTTTGTTCTTTTTCAAATGTATTCTTATATAGCACACTCTCCTGCAGAAGGGAACAGGGCATCAAAAGAGATTTACCATTACGAGGTACATGTCATTGCGTTGTTCACATTCATAAAACTGTACAGTAATATAACAGTTAAAAAAGATTTGTATGTTATGACTTAAAAGAGGAGTTCAGATAACATTAGTTTGAAAAATATTTATGAACATAAATTCAGTTAAGGGCGGCATGATGGCGCAGTGGGTAGCGCAGCTGCCTCACAGTTAGAACACCTGGGTTCGCTTTCCAGGTCCTCCCTGCATGGAGTTTGCATGTTCTCCCCATGTCTGCATGGGTTTCCTCCCACAGTTTAAAGACATGCAGGTTAGGTGCATTGGCGATCCTAAATTGTCCCTAGTGTGTGCTTGGTGTGTGGGTGTGTATGTGTGTGCGGCCCTGCGGTGGGCTGGTGCCCTGCCCAGGGTTTGTTTCCTGCTTTGTGCCCTGTGCTGGCTGGGATTGGCTCCAGCAGACCCCCATGACCCTGTGTTAGGATATAGCGGGTTGGATAATGGATGGATGGAATTCAGTTAAGCTAACAAAACCAGTGGTGCTCATTTGGAGTGGGGCTGCTAGTTGATTTCTGGACAAAAACAAAGTTTAGAATAAGACTAGTTCATCAAGGCTGCCAAGACACTCCTGGATATCTCACATTATTATTGATGTGTAGTCATATAAAGTAGTGCTGCTGTGTCAGTGACCATTGATGTTAAAGTTTTTTATCAACTGTGTAATTTCATCCCTAGCCAGTAGGGGAAGCCTGATAAAAACCAGGAGCAGTTGCTTCAGTAGAATACTGAGGAAATATGAAGAATTACAGGAGTTTAGTAAAACACAGTGATGTTTGTCACCTCCTTTTATGAGGGAAGTGACATTCTTCACATCTTCTATAACTCTGTGATGATCAGTGTGATTTTCTAAGCTGTAATGTGCTGGGCTGGTAACATCAGTTCAAGAGAGGCCCACCGAATCAACTAGATAACTAAGAAAGCAGGTTCAGTTATGGGATGTACTGTTAACCCCCTGGAGGCAGTAGCAAGGAAGGGAATAAAAGCAAAACTGAGTGCCATTATGAACACTGTTGCACATCTTCTCTCTGTCACACTAACACTGAGTACTTTCAGCCAACAAATTATTCAGCAAAAAGTACAAAACAATGCTGGGGTTTATTTATACCAATGGCAATATGTCTATATGACTTTAAGTTCACTTTTTTATCTTTAGGCAAGTCAGAAGTTTTTTTTTTTAGTTTTTAATCATTCTGGAGTGTATTAGTTGATTGCCATAACATAATAATACTAATAATATTACACTATGTGTACTGGGCGATTATCAATAAATAGGCTTGTTGTGACCATGCTTCAGTTACAATAAACACTTTTGCCCACCAGTAAAGTACTCACTAGACTCCAGTTACCTTATTTTTTTTTTAATTTCCAGATATCAGATCATATGATTTCAATTAATACCATGATCAAGATTCTGGCCCCATTACTTTGTGAGTGGATAGACATTAGCATTTTAGATATATTGACTTATTTATTGGCCTTCTGTATAAAAAATAAAATTTCTCCCTAGAGAGAAATAAAGTCATATCTATCTATCTATCTATCTATCTATCTATCTATCTATCTATCTATCTATCTATCTATCTATCTATCTATCTATCTATCTATCTATCTATCTATCTATCTATGTGCTCATTGTTTCTCAGAATAAATGTAATATTTGTGTTCTACACTTTCCAAATAGAAAATTTCTTATCTGAGAAGATTTAGATTTGTAGTCTCAAACATTCTTCTTACTCTTTCAATTCTCATCTTTTCACTGAAATGCAAAACTATTTCCTTTGAGTTACAACTGGGAACTCACACTTAGGCTTATACAGAAGTAAGATGGCACTGTTTCTACAAAATAAAAAAGAAAAGCTTTAGCTGGCTTTATTTTGCTGCCTGTGAGATTTTTCCCTGGTAGCTGAAAATTGTTAGAGAGCTGTCTCCCGATAGAAGACTGTCCTGTCCAAACAAGTGAGTATAAGGTTTCTTAATGATTGTGACCATTAGACATTACTCCTGAAGGCCTGGAAATTTTCTAATTATCCTTTAAGGATAAGCAACTACATCTGTTCCCTAATTTTATTCTAATGACAGCTTAGACTAGGAAGGCAATGACAATTACAATGAAAACAGCTTGCGAAGTTGGGTTGCATCTGTTTCTTCTGTACCCAGTATGTCTCAAGCTCACTAACACCTCAGAAAAAGTGATTTGTGATGACTTGCAGCAAGCTCTCAAGGCTACTGACAATTTCCATGCCATTAGCACATTCTCCACATAATAGCTGCTTCCACTTTCTTTTGCCCATATGGTACTTTGACTGCCCAGTCTTCTAGTGTCTGCTTTTCTACTTTAGATTAAGTACTTGTACCACTTTTTCTTCTGTTCTCTTCAGCATATCCTGACTTTCAACTTCATGACATAGTTTAAATGTTTATAGTTCCTGTGGTGATCATTGAGGCACTGTTGTTTTCCCGTCTCATTTGGCATTAGCCTTATGTTGATGATCCCCTTCAATAAAAGTAACTGGTTTCTTATCCTGATCTCCTTGTTTTGGACTTGTCTGTATACACTATCACTGCCATCTTCATTTACCATTCATTGTCACTCTGAGGTAGGGTGAATGGTTTTCCTATCACCTTAATCGTTGATTGACCTCCAAGAGTGAGGCGCAACAATGCTTTACTGTCAACTCTGTGCTGTCTTTCAGTGACATTATGTTGTTTAATGTCCTTGTTTATGTTCATATGTTGTCCGGTCCCCAGGTACCTTTCTTTCATTTGTATCCTTTTTTTAATCTTCATTCACAGTTTCCATCCTTTGCCCCTCTGGCTAACATAATAGTTGTCTCTGTTAAGAAGTCAAGGATTGTCAACAATCTTTGGTGAAAAAATAAAATGAAATCAACACTGTATTCTTTCAGGAACACAGGCAGGTAGCCAAGGACATGTCACTGATTCAAAAAAAAGTGCTACTTTACACCTGCCTCTGCTTCTGTGAATCTTCCGTGTGATGTGATCATTCTAGTATGGCACTCTTTCACATACACATTGTTTATGCCCCTTTCAGCTACCCTTATCTTACTAGCTGTGATAAAAGCATTCAACTGAATGAACCTGACCCTTCTTGGGCAGATTTTAAGTTTTATGGTGTCTAATGAGGGTTTTTATTAACACGATCTAGACTCTTTATTCCTACCCTTCATCAGTTATATTTCATAATTCAGTTATAAACTGCAGTTACTAATTTACCTGTCTTCCAATTTTTTTTTTTAATCACATAGATGTCAGACAACACTGTTTCCTTCCCCATTTACTATCTGGTGTCTCTTTTGAGCCTCTTACTGTTGCCCTTTGAATTCTGGAATTGATTACCCCATTTCTATGTATAGTGCTCCTCAGAATTTCTATTTATGTCAAGGGCATCCTGCTTTTCTGAGCGATGCGTCTTTAGAGTTCCTCCACATCTTTAGTTCCTATGAGGGTATGTCTGACTTTACCTGTAAACTCAGTCTATATTCATCCTTCTCCCCTTAAATACTTTTTGTCAGCTGTCCTCTCTTCCTCCATCCTTGCCACTGGATATCTTATGCTTGGCATTGATGTTTATATATTAGTAGATGACTTTTCTGTCTTCAACTACTGCTCAAGGGCACAAAAGAATCTATTTTTTATTGGTTTTCACTTTCCTTGTCGCCTGCTCTTGTTTAGATATTATTGAATTGAATAATATTCCATGTTATTTATTTTATTTGTCAAGTGATCCTTATTAATCCATGACAGTCTGGACATGCAGATGTCGACCTGATTTAGAACCATACCATTGGGCATATACTCTCTGACTAATCTGCAGTTGGACTGACACTCCCAGTAAAGTCCTCATCCTGGCTCCGAAATAAAACTTGGTTAGGTCTTCTTCCATTCTACCTTCGTTTTAATCTTGTATTTACTTAAATTGAACACAGACTATAAGTCAACTAATATTTAATGAGTCACTGTTGACTGTGTATTCAATAAGCTTTGCACTCATATAAGCTGCTTATGAAATATTCTTCTTTCATGTGGCATATCATTATGTTGAGTTGTTTGCTTGTCCTTTTTATTATGTATACATTCTTGTTTTCATTATTATGCTGTGAGAAAATGTTTCTTAGGCCTTGCCAAGAAAAACATTAATAAGGTTCTTACTTTCCATAGATTTACAAGCATGGATTGATGGTGGGACAAAGATTCAAGTTAAACACTAATTGGTTTATTGCATCAAAACAGTATTATCTTAAAATTACAAAATGTGTTATGATACATACCGGCATTTTAGACTCCATAACCACCAGTTACAGGACACATTGGAGCAGCACAACTACTGAACTGCTCAAACTGTTGAACTTTTGAATTATGGCACGTAATCTTCTACCCTCCAAATTATGTATGTACCAACAGCAACTGCAGAAGATAACGACTGAAACACCAACAGTAGGGCACCTCAGCTAACTACTGCATTCATCTCTGTCAGCTTTTATTAAAGTGTCTGTTGGCAGACAGTAACTGTAGATTAGTATGATGAAAGAGTGTTTAGTAAAAGCTAAGAGTAAATGTATTTGTGTCATATTTGACGTCTGTTGTCGTTAGAGCTATTTTGTCACTGTTATGACTTTTATGCTAAACTGTAAGCGAAGCGACCTTCTCCCAGAGCCACTGTCAACAATGAACCTCTCCCATCCATGGAACTAATGCAGCAGACACACAGACCTGCCCAAACGTGGCCCTTTCAGTTTCTTATCTTCTTTGAGATGTTGCACTCCTTTACTCCAGTTGGTTACAATCAACCTCTTATACTGAAGGTTGCCTCATTGCTTTTCCATCCTGGTTTTGTCAGGTAGTTAGCCTGCTTGAAGATATTATTGATGGTTCAGAGCTTGGATCATTCCAAATGCTGAGCTCCATCTTCTAAATTCCCCTCATCTCATCTTTGCTGTCTCGCCATATGAAGTCATTCTCCACTCTGTATGCTGTTTTGCATTAAAAGCCTACATTACAAAAAATTTAATCAACTATTATGTTAAAGGTTTGGACTCAAACACCTACTGCCACCCCTCTTCTGTAAATGCCCACCATGCACTGGTTAATCCATTCAATTTTTATTTTTTTCTTAATCTTTTACTGTCTGGCTGGCTGGTTGAACTGCCATACATGTCTTGTGGCTGTGATGACACTTCCCTTCACTTTTTTCTTTATGTTGTCAGGAACGGATTAGCTTTATAAAACACGGGAAGCTTGTATAAGGCACATTCTCAATATTGTGACCTTTAGAGCTTTGTATACTGACAATGCATATGCCTTTCTTTGAACATCTGTGCTTCAAATATAACTTTTGCTAAAAAGACTTCTTTTACTACATGCAAAAGACTTTTGACAAAACAAACTGGGTCTGAAATATAAAAGTAGCATTTCATGATGATAGAATCTTTTTCGAAAGAAAGCACTTCTAGACAGCTTTGGGAAAAGGCACTTTTCAGTAGATTGTCAGGTAATGAATAGAAGTCAGCTCTAAGTAAACTGTCTTTAGCACATGTGAAATGTGGTCTAATTCAGTTCAAACTTATTCATCAAATTTTTTCAAGTCTCAAGAAACCTGCAGGCACAATGTTGGCTGCAATAGCATAGGTGTTGAAAGCATCTCCCAAAAAAGAATCATACACATCATCCTTTCTTTTTATTGCTTTTTTGTGTTACATGCTTTTACCAGCACTGATTTGCACTGTTATGGCGCGTTCAATTTTGTTTTGGGGTAAATGACACCTTTTGTCCTTGAATACTCTTGGTTGTTTATCATCTATATTTTATGATCAACTGGTATTTAAACATAAAAATGAATAAATTATTCATACGCACTAAAATTGTTGTGAGTTTTTGCCCTCTGAATTTCATTTTATTTATTTTTGTGCTGGCCAGACTTACTTCGCTTATTTTTATTGTTATGACAGTGACATTTTTGTGTCACAATTTTCTTTTAATGTTTTTCAAAGGTGTCACCTTTCTGCATGGTCAACATATTATTGTTTATCCATAATAATAAAAGAATAAGTGTTTGTGTTAATCTGTGTGTCCATCCTGTTGCTACAGTATGTTTCTGTCACACCAATTGATGGCACATCACACATATTTGTAGTAATAAAATGCATTTCCATTGTCATTCCAACAGATGGGGCATCACAAACATTAACACTGCTTTTATGAATCATATACCAAGTGGCATATAACAGGAACATATGCATTACATAAACAGATGTTACATCACAAATGTTTGTATGTTCAGAAAATAGCTGGTAAGGATAGGGAATAAGATTGAACAAATATGTTTTATGAATTTTTATTATCATCTGTACTGAAATCAAAGTTCATTCTCAGAAAAGACATGATATTGTAGCACATTACCCATCTTCTGCTCATTGATATTATTGAAACATTAGTTAAAAAATCAAAATATATCTAATATTCTTTAACAGAAAATACCATCAACATTTGCTATAGCCTAAACAAGAAGCCATGAGTGTTAAAGCTGAGTTACTTCTGATGAGGCTGTTTAAAATTTGCAGCATATGGCTAGGCTAGGGTCAAGACTTAGTCAACAACTTTGTAGTACATAAAGATATTTCAAAGAATTCCCCCTTTAATGATCTTAGATAATGTTAGAAAATGGTTCTCTCAATTAACATTTATTAAAAGAAAAGGAATTCTGCCATTTATATAATACATTCTGGCTCAATATCTACCAAGCATGCCATAAATCAACTAATAACTTTCCATCAATGACATATATCTTATTTCAAATTGTCTAAAATGTACCCAGGGTAAGATCCAACTTGTTAGCATTGTCATCAAGGGCGTACATCACTGGGCCATATGTTGTGGGAATGCCCACTTAAACACTTAAATCATTTCTGGCAAAATGTTTTGCATATCTCTCAAGCAGCCTTGTATTTAAAATCACTTCTAACACAGTGGTCAGTGGACAGTCCAACTTGTGGTGAGTCAGTATTGTCCTACACGATGAAGACAAAATGTACCAAGCTACTCCAGGAAAAGGTGATTAAAAAGTACAAGTCAAAGGAAGAAAATATCCAAGTCACTTAATGTCCGTTGGATTCCAGTTAAATTAATCATTAAGAAATGGAAAGAGTGTGGTAGAGCAGGCCATCCAGAAAAACAGAGTGATCATGCCAGAAGACTGGTGAGGGAGGCCTTCAAGAGACCTATGAGAACTCTGAAGGAGTTACCAGTGGAAAAGACTAGAGAGACTGTGGAGATAACAACTGTCCTCAGTGCTTCCCCAACAACAGTTTATTTCTTGTATAGCCAAATATCACACAAGGAATGCCTCAATGGGATTTTTTGACAGCCCCCCAGCCTTGACTCCCTAAGAAGACAAGAAAAAATTCCCAGAAAAAAAAATTGTAGGGGAAAAAAGAAAACAAAAAATGGAAGAAATCTTGGGAAAGGCAATTCAGAGAGAGACTCCCTTCCATGCAGTTTAGGAATGCAATGGGTGTCAAAAATGGGATAAATACAATACACAAAACAGAACTCAAGTAATCCTCTTCACAGAACTAGACTGTCATACTATCATTGCCACATCAGAAATACAACACTCCACTCACTAAATATAGAACTCTCATATATGAAAGTACATATTAGTTAAAATAAATTAAAAAACAAAGTGGAAACTAATTAACATAAATGGAAAACACAAATATGTGTCCATTAGTTAATTGTAGAATGATGGCCAGATTGTAGAAAAGGAGTCAGCTTTATGGGAAAGTGGCAAAGGGAAAGCAACTGTTAAACAAACTCACATGATGTCTCGACAATAGCTTGCCAGAAGGCACATGGGAGACTCTGAAGGTTCTGTGGTCTGATGAGACCAAAATTGAGCTTTTTGGTCAGCAGATGAAACACCATGTTTAAACACAGCACATTATTAAAAACATACTGTCCCCACCATGAAGACTGGTGGTGGCAGCATCATGCTGTGGGGATGCATCTCTGCAGCAGGCCCTGGAAGGGTTGTGACGAAATGAATGCAGCAAAATATAGGGAAATAATGGAGGGACCACGTACTGTATGTTCAATGTTGATATAGTCCTGTCCAAACAGATTCAAGGCTGCAAAAGATACATCTAAGAAGTATAGGCTTGATAAAGGAGACGATTTATGTGGTCAATTTTTTTTGTGTTTAGTATTTGTAACTACTTTAGACCGTTCTGCAGGGATTTATCTTCACTTTGAAGTTAAACAGACTTTTTTTGATGATCAGTGCACTGCTGTTCAGTTCTGTATAACAATAAAATGTGAAAACTTCTAAAGGAGTGAATTTTTTATAGGCACTGCATTTTGCTCAAACTGGAAGAATCATAATTCACCTTCCAAAACTCATTGGACAAGCGGTGCACTGAGTCTCAAATTGGAGAAAACTGAACTCTGTTTAAAAGGATTTGTTCGAAACGTTTCTAAAATGTAGCTAGAACTTATTAATATAATTCTGAAATATGCATTGTGGGACTGCACTTAACTTTCATACTCTATTAATTGTGTTATATATTAAGAACTATGCGTATTTTTGACAGTTTAGAGCTTCCTATTTTTTTTTCTTTTTTGGTTAGGTGCTGTATGTTGTGTTCTTTTTTTTTGGGGTTGATTTTGAAGCACACTGTTTTATTTTCTATAGTAATTTAATTATTTGATTGAGTTGAATTCTGTTTGTAATAGTTTTCAAATAAAATTGAGAAAGAAGAGAAAAAGGAAATTTGCTGCAGGCTTGAATGCACATTTGAATTTCCCACTCATTACATTACCCTGAAGAACTTTTATTTACAATTCCTTTTTGATAATATTATATTTCATAACTAGTTTCAGGAATGGAGTCACACATGACAAATTAGGAGATACAGTAAAAGAAAAAATATATATCTTTTTTCTATGCTTCAAGGAGACTTTGTTCTAATAAATGGAAAATAATTTTGATCCATTAGTGTTTTAAGTGTTTTAAGTGGAGATGAAATTTAAATTTGAATCCTAAGAAGCTTCTCTCATTTTCTGTCTCATGTTGTACTAAAAAAAAAAAAAAAGATTTCCGTAGCCGACATTTTGCTAACTGTCTTTTTTCACATTTCAATTTCTGAGTATGTCTTTCTCTACCTCTGGATAATTTGCTCTAGTGCATACGTTCGTGCTGATGAACAGAGAGACTTGGATGAGACTGAAATACAGAGCAGTTCCTCAATAACAGTTTTTCTTTGTCATTTCATTGCAGATGCTTTCATTAGTCATGCAGCTATCCACGTTGTCTAATCAGCCATGATAGCCCAGGGAATACTGATCAAAGGAGGCATCAAATAAACTGCCTATCTGTCAAAGGAGAAACAAACACACTTTGCAGTATTTTAATTAAATGTATGTTGCACTTCAGTATTGGTTTCTGGTTTGGCAGCTGATCTAATACTAAAACAATAACTACAAAAATGAACCTTTATGTTAATATGTGCTATTAATATTTTTTTTATATCTTAGCAATGGTTCCTTTAAAATGATTCCCTTTTCCTACAGTTTTGTCCGAAGCTCTGATTTACTGATCAATAATTTCTGAATCCTGCTATTTAAGGTATCATCCAGTAAAATTACTGCTTTCACCACAGGCAAACAAAAAATCATTAGAGCAATATAGTTTTACAGGCTTACTTATTATTTTGGATTTTTTTTTTTTTCAGATTTGTCAACACATTAGTTTTTGTTGCTATGGAAACTGTTCCCTGTAGTGACATTGCATATAAGGGTAACAAAAATCTGAGGAAAGGGAATACTTAACATACAAAAAGCAAAAAAAAAACAGATCTCAATATATGACTGTGAACTGAAAACTTATTTGATTGAATCTGTTGTTACCAGAAGGTGGCTGGGTGATTAGGTGCAAAGGCAAACCCAAGAACCATGTCTTAGTTTACAAAGACATGAGAAAACAAATCTATAAACTCTGAAGTTACCAATACTTGAAAACATGGAGCTTCAACATTTTTGCTTATGTTGGACTTTATTCATTTTTTGCAAAAAAAGAAAAGAGTCCAGTAATACTTGCTAACCTTTTAGCACTTACGAGTGCTGTAAGTGGAAAGAAAGGGGTTATTGGATGTCCTGTGATATATTGTAGGTTCGGGTGGTTTGGATGAGATTTAGAAATATTCCCTACTCCAAAATCTTGAATAGACACACATAGAAAATAACTCAGCTCAAGCAGAGTTCCACAAAAAGTCGTTTTACTTAAACTACAGGGACGATCAACTGTTTTCTGTTTTAATCTTATTGTTTTAAAGTATTGTTTTTATAGTCAATACTTCCCTTCACCTTTCTTTATTACAAGATGTAGAATATAAGATGGGAACTTTCTGAAACAAGATTGAGTTTCACACAGGTGCTCTTTTTTATTTTATATGGCAAAGCTTGCACTATGATGCTTGATTATGACTTCTGATCTTATTCCTTTATGTGGCTTCTTGAAACATAACACACTCCCAAGTTTCTCTCTAATAACAAAATGAAGTTGAATATCTTTATGAGCATATTGGCAATGGTAAGCACAAGGATAAGTGTCTTTTGCAAAGGAGAGATGGCTTTCATCTTAAATTGTTTGAGATGTTGCTTATTTCTTTTTAAAAAGACATTTTTGTTGTTGCCAATGACTCCATGATATCATTATCGGTACAATCATTTTTATAGTTCCACAGGGATACGTGTATTTGATTTGATGAATATCAATATTATTAGGGATGCGACAATTAAGTTTGAAAGATTATGTCCTAGAAATGTAAATGTCTGACTTGTGGAAGTAGACTTTTTGGTAGTAGATGCATTTGTAATTACATTATACTAATAACATATTGGTTTGAAATGATGATTTATCTTATTGGTGGAAGACTGTAAAGATGTCTATTTTATATGCAGATCCTAAATAGTCACAACTCATTCTGTAAATTTTGAACAAGAAGACAAATTAATATTACAAGGAGCTGGTGTTCATATTACTTTGGAGTGTTTTTCCCAGTTGATTCTGGGGTTTGTCAGGGGTATGTTCTTGTTCCTACCTTATTCAGTGCTTGGGGAGGGTCATAGGGTACAGTTGATGTGGGCCATCTGTTGATAAAGAGAGATTCACTGATCTTGTCTTTGCCAACAATGCTGTGATCTTCAGAGAGTCAAGGGAGACTCTGATTGGGCCTCTCGAGAGACTGAGTGAGGAGTCTGAGTGTCCTGGATAAAAACCAAGATTCACACCATCAACATTGTGTCTGTCTGTGGAGGGAGTGTCGACTGCGTCTAGAGGTTTACTTACCTCAGCAGTGACATTCATGTCTCTGGTGACTCTTCCTATAAACTCAGTAGGCGGATTGGGAGAGCATGGGGGTCATGAGGTCGCTGGAAAGTGGTGTGTCCTGATGTCTTTACAAAAGGATGAAGGTCCAAGTCTTTAGAGTCCTGGTGCTTCATGTTTTGCAATATGATTGTGAGACATAGATGCTATCCAGTGACCTGAGATGAAGACTCCTTCGGTGCTGGGTCTCTCCAGAGAATCCTTGGGTATCACTGGTTTGACTTTGTGCAGAACGAGTGTTTGCTCATGGAGTCCCAAATGAGGCACTTTGCCTACATTGTGAGGGACTGTCAGTTACAGCCATGTGGTGCGATTGCCAGAGGGTGATCCAGCTCGCAGGAGCCTGATTATTCAGTACCCGAGCAGCTGGATCAGGCCAAGGAGAAACCCATGTAACATCTGGTTGCAGCAGCTGGATGGTCATTTCAGGAGTGTGGGTCTGAACTGTGTGTCTGCCTGGGTGTATGGTTGCCAACTGGAATCCTGAACTGTGTTGGGCGCAGCAACATGCTGTACCAGTGCATGCACTCCAACATGACCTGACCTAACCTGTATTCATATTAGAATATTGTAATTCACCACAAAATTTATAATAATTGACACAGAAAAAAATCAGTGAGGAACCTGATGTTGTATAATTACTAGCTGTACATAAATAAGAAAATATATAAAGTCTGAGTACAGTCTAAACTCATCAGCATCTTTAGTATATACACAGTCAGACAAATCTTGAGTAGCACATATGTTTTGTCTTATCACACAAATACAAAAAGGCCAAACTCTTATTGCTCACTTAGTCTGTAGAAAAAAGAGACAGAAGGCGCTTTTTCAGCTCTACTTCAAGGACCATGCAGACCACAGGCAGTGACCCTGCTAATGAAGCTCAGCCTTAACTTGTTAACAATCACACATCTCATCTTTTCCACTTGCACCTGAGGAAAGAGTGCACACTGAACAATTATTTAATCTCAGCTGTGCTTAATAAAATTAAAACTACCAGAGAGAGCCCCACAAGTTAAATGGAAGTTGTCTATAAACTGGTCACGGTTTGTTGAAGCTTTATTTTAACAAACATTAAAATCAAAGTCCTAATGTTGCCTTTTAATGTACCTTTTGTTTATTTTATTTGATTGAATAAAGGTAAGCACACAGGAAGTCATTCATTTTTAAAGACTGTTGTTGTTTATGTCTATGGAAGCTTAGGGTGTGACTGGTAAATAAGCACTAGTACAGAGTACAAATTATCACTAATGTAACATTTATTGTTACATAACGGTTACTAGGGAACTATCTACTGAAAAATGCTGGATGCTTACTGATAGGGTAATTTTTTTCTGCCATTTACATCTTGGATAACAACTTTCAATTCAGTAATGCTATACCCTTCAAACGTGCTTATTATGGCATGTGAACGTTTATATATTGTGCTTATTTCACCTTTTTGCCATACGTTACAAGTGACAAACAGACGTTAAAGGCCCAAAATATATTTCCTCCTGGGCTCTAAGTCTGCCATGAAAAGAAGAACTTTGTTTATTTGAAATCTAGAACATTATATGAAAATAATTTTAAAACAGTGATATAAAATGCCATACATTGCCATGAACAACACAAATGGGCCAACTAATATCACACAGTAGATATTATTCCTTGGTAGTGATGAGGGAACATTGTGGAGTTCACTGCACTGTGAGTTCACCATATTAAAGGAAATGTTCATGAACTACTCTGATCTTCAAAAAATGTATTGAGTCAATGGGGAAGAAGGGACTAAACTAGTTTTGAGTGGCCTATAATGGAGCAATAGTGTTTTAACTGTCTCTGAGGGCTAGGGAAGCATTGGATGATTATTTTAGTCAAAATTATGATGTGACCTGTGAAAAACAAAGAACAAAATCCATCAAATGGCCACAAACTAGCAATATGTAAAATAAAAAAAATCATAGATAGTAACAAGTGGAAATCGATATACCAAAAATCGCTACCTGCATCAAGGCATAACAAAAGCTATAGTCATAAATTAATAATAATTCATCTATTCATCCATCTTCCTAATCTGCTTTTCCTTTAACAACAATCATTAGATGGAAGGTAGGAATAAGACAGGACGCCAGACCGTCGCATGGGAAACACATTCACACATGCGCTTACACAGGCTGGAGTTAATTTAGCAAATATTAATTCACCAAAGTTTAATCAGGTGGAAGTTCAGCACTGATGTTTTAATGTAAGCAAAGTGATTTGTCATTCCTGTCTCACAGCGCCAGGTCTGCATGATTTTTACATGTTCTCCTTTAGTATTTACAGATTAATTAGTATGAATGACTTTCAGTGAGTTGACTCAAAAACACTTTGTTCTACACTCTTTTATTATCATATCTACAGATAAAGCAAGTCATGCTTTTAAACAATTAATAATTGGTTTGTGGCTTTTCAGGCCACTCTATCGCACATTGCCTTTTTCTATAGCTGAGTTTTTTTTTCTTTTTCTTTTTTTTTAACCTGCACGTGTCATGGAAATAGGGGCTTGGCTCTTTCAAAATGTTTAAGACTTTTATTAAAAGTACAATATAGTGTAACCAGTTTAGTACAATGTACAATAAAACTCATATGTGCTCTTTTCATCACTCTTCCTTTCAACATACAGCTTGGTCCACAGACTTCATAAAATAACAACAGAGAATGCAATAGGCTGGAGGAGGTGGATTGGGGGTGGGGTTTAGCATTAGGCAGTCATAACTCCACCCACAATGGCTGCTGCAAGCAGATAACTAAGCAAGAAACATATCCCTACCTCTAGAAAAATAATCTTTGATAAAATGTGTTATTTCCCATTTACTTTTGTTATTACAAGCATGCCTCAGAAATGCAGAAAGCATGTTTAATGAAATCAAAAAATGTGTTACTTCAAAATGTACATATTCGATACGTTTTTAAGGATTTTCTTTATCATTGGACTCCATTTTAAAGCACAAGTGAGAGCTTGCCATTTTTTAAAATGTATAAAGTATGCTTCACTTTAGAATGCAGTTTCATGTGGCAAACTAATATATATCATGATTTTGAAGATATAACTTTGACTTGAAAAATACAAAACTTGAGCATTTGTCACCACTGGTAAATTGTGATGAGCCACCTATGATGTTGCTTTCATAACCTGCCACACTTTCATCTCTCTTGTTCTTATGGTTTATGTCAGCTGATCCATCTTTCTCCCCTTGTCACTTTGCTGTTCTTCATACAATTTGTCATTGCAGCTTTGACTAAGTGTAGTTGTTGGTGGGTTTGCATATGTGTATTGGCAGAATCAAAGCTGAAGTAGAGAGCTCTTTCCTCTACTTTTTGCACTTCAGCATGCCTGCCATTTTCTAGCAGAAGTGGAAGAATAGCCATGTGGTGACATGATATGTTTATGCAGAAACCGTGTTCACTTTTTACACTTTAAAACTGCATTCTGTAATATATGTGTGTGTGTATATATACCAGAATGTTGTTAAATAAACTTTTTAATAAACTTTTGTTTGTTAGCCCAGGGCAAGCAGCCCCCATGCACTCTACTATTTCCGATGCTGCTTCAGCACTTATTTTTTAAACAATAATTTTCCATATTCACTGAAGCCAACAAAACCAGGCAGGTATGTCATGCAATATGCAGATTGTGGCCATTGAAACTGGTGTCATGTACTTGTTGACCAGAGACATATTGAACTTCTTCTGCTGTAGACTGTACAGTATAACATGACAAAACAGTTGTGAGACTGAAGAATATTACATAAAACTGCTAGTTGGAATGGCCTACTCATTGGAGGCATCAGAAGTGGGAATACTAGTCTAATCTGATACTACATCCATGTTACACCCAAAGCCCACTTCTTATTATGCCATATTACATGAACATATGGGGTATGAGATTTGTACTGCCACTGTCAGTAGATATTTCTGTATCTCTTGCACTATGAAATACTGTATGTACAAATTAAATTGAACTGGCAGGACATACTCTTTAGTAACTAAGTGAATAAGAAAGATGTGCTGATCATCTAGTATAGAATAATACACTATGGTCTGTGTGAGTCCTCGTGAATCTGATTGATCAGTGTGGCTTTGATGACGCAGCAAAAGAGAAAGTGTGAGTGTGAGATGCATGAGGAAGAATAAAGATGTTTGAGGCATGCCAAGAGTGTCGCCTTCAAAGACAGCTAGTATAAAAGTGGACAGGAGGTGAGAAAGATGCCTCAAAAATAAGAACAAAGTATGAAAAGCAGGCTTTACGGGATGGAGCGCCAGGAAACAGACATTCACAAATACGAAGGAAAGGGGCTGGAGTTACATGCAGGGCAAGAGATATCAAACATTTTTTATTTATTCTATTACCTGTCTCTCGACAGGTACCGTGGCTAGTGTGATTATATAAAAGAAATACATAGTTCCAGTTCAGTATCATTTTAGATTAGCTGTCCCAAATATGCTGTACTTACTATGTAATTACCTGTATAATTACAGAGTAACTAGGTGTTATTACCTTGTACTTACTATGTAATACAATGTAACACTATAATTAAGTACAGCATATTTGGGACACCTAATAAGGGATACCCATAGTTATTAGTCAATTAATCATATTTCTGAGATACAAACTACTCTGTTCTTTGAACAGCTGAAAACTGTATGAATTTAATCTTTCTATAATTTATTTTGTAATTGCATCAGATGTACTATGTAGCTAAACTTTCATCTTTGTAGGTATATCTATGTGATACAAGTTAGAACTATTAAATACTTTTGTGAGAATCACACGTTTGATGTCTTCTAAGCCATAAATTAACCATCTTAATCTGAGGTAACAAATGAAAAACTGAAAATAATTATTAAAATGTATAAAACTGGGCAAAAAGAATTCATGTTCAGTTTACTGTCTGAATCTTCCTTATTTTTTAAATGTTTGGTCTAAAGAAGGTATAACAAGATGGTTAAGGGGATGTTCTGTGCATCTAAATTAATTGAATAAATGAACTGTGCAAAATATTGTACAGTTTGAGAAACAGTATTTTCTATTTTTTATTAAAAGAAAATATTTTGGCACACAGCATCATATTGTACATGATGTTGAAAAAATCTACTTTCGCCACAAATAAAAAACACAATGAAAAAGAACCGAAAGCAAAGATGGCTTCCATTTATTATCATTCCATTTTTTAATGTTAAAGTTTTTACTAATTTTCATTAACATTAGAAACACATTCTTATAAACACTATGAATATGCATACATTTATTATAAGCTATGGTGAATCTGGATAGTCATGATATCAGGTTGTAGTTATAGTGGGATTATTATTAAAATTGGCTGTAATATTTCTATTTCTAACATAAACTTTTAACTGAGAAAATGCTTTAAAGTAAACAACAGCAGTATGATATGAATTCTGGCAAGGCAAACACTGCTTTCTGTATTCTCTGGGAGATCAGCTGGAAATTGAATTGAGGAAGTTCACAGTTGGGGATGGCTTGTGACCTTTTTTATAAATCAGTTCCAGGTCACTACAGGTGCCTCCAGCCTTTTCAGGTTAATGGTTTCAGTGCTGGATTTTAACAGTGACGTATGCCTTGCTGCAAGTTGTTTGTTTTTTGGTTTCGGCATGAATGATGTGTTTGGTGTCCAAAATGTGTTTTACTTATTGTTTGGTCAAGGCATATGGATTTGTTTTTTTAATTGAGACGGTTTTTAAAGATTAAGTAGAGTTTTAGGCTTACATATTACATATATTTGTGGAGGCAATGTTCCTATCTTCTCACAGGGTGTAGGCTGAGATAACATGTCTAAATAATTTAAAATTAATGTCAGATGCTGTATGTGCTGTGACCTGTAAGGGGTGCCTCAGGGCCTCAAACCTCAAATATAACACAATAAGGGTTGGGTTAAAATTGGTCCTTTTTGTTAAAGAAAATAACTTGACACACTCTCTATGATAAACAAAACATTTTCCTCTTTTTTTCTTTTCATTTCTTTTTTGTTCTTTTTTTTTTTCCTCTCCGAACCTTTCAGGCACATGTTGTCCTTCTCCTTTCCTGACTCTAACTTACCAGGGAGAGGCGGATGGCTCTTTTTGATCTGAACCCAAGAGTATTTCCACTGCATTGTCACTGGAGTGCGAAAGCAATTCCAGGTCAGGTAAAGCCTCGAACTAAAAGATGAGCCCCCAACCCCCAAGAACCCTGTTTTGGCTCCCCAAGGAATCCAGTAGAGCTCCCCTCCAGAACAACGAATAGGGCCCTATGGGTGTGCAAATAGGAGCTATGCAAGGGGGATGCTGCCACCCATTGTCCTAGGGAGGCAGTCACTCCCTGTCCTTCCACTATATTTTTCCACCTGAAGATAGAAACACCAGTCATCCTGGCTAGGACACCCATTCACTTTCATTCTCTTTCGATTATCAGGGCATCTCAGCTGGGTAACCAGTCCTACATTTCAGCTGGGATGAGAGCTGATCCTTAGCCTTCCAATTTGAGTAACTCACTAGTGTCTATGTATTATATTACAATAGAAGTTGCTTTAGTTGGTCTAAGGCTAGACATGGTGTATGCTTACCAAAACAGTTGAAACAATTACCTTATTTGCAGCAGCTTAAATATAAAATTCATTAAAATGTATAAGGTCAAGAGGTAGCCCGTCTGTGCACACCTCGATTTCTTCTCATATAGTAATGTCTCTTTCGCTCTACAGTGCTTGAACGTAATAGTAGAACTAAAGCAACTGCCATGGATGACAACATCATTGTAATTGTCATGGGAGTTAGTATGTACCCATTGATTCGAGATAGCCAAATTTGAATGACATTTGAGAAACGCTGGAACATTTGTATTTATTTTATTATAATATGTAACCATTGAACTAGTTTAAAAAGGTAAGTATGTATGTAAAACACAACAAAAGAAAACTATAAAAGAATATAAACTGTATTCATAGCCTCCATGGTACTGTGTACTAATGTTTTACTCTGAGTGGTCTTGGCAGTTTTCAGTTTTAAATGTATTTTTCAAAAGTTTAAATGTACAAAGTCTTGGTATTTTTGTGCCATTTCTGTTTTGATTTTTGTTGTGCCTCATTGTGTTGCCATACACAACTTCAGCATCATTGGCAAAGTCAAGATCAGTTTCTTCACTAACAAATGTCTCACAGCCAAGGACCCCACAACCCCGCCCAACTCACCAGTCCAAAGACATTAAGATCCTTAATCCAGCATTCTAATTACTGTGTTTAAAGTGTTTCACAATGAATGATTTGATTGACTCAACTCTTTGTTTGAAAGACTATTTTGCCTTTATATTAAAATACAGCTCAAAAACTGGTTTGTTTTCTAGTGCTTTTGTTTATAAGTGAAATACTGTATCTTCCACTGTTTGATGGATGTGCATAGTGTTTATGATGTCTCTTGTAGTTCTCCCTTTGTAATCCCACTCCCATCACACTGTTTTTCTACTTTCCAACTTCCCTCTGTCACTGATATCTCAGATTTCATTTGTAAGTCAAAACCTTCTACTTGTCAGCTCGACCCCATTCCTACAGTTCTGGTTAAAGCTTGTTTACCCTCCTTGCTTCCTCTCATATCTGCTATCATTTATTCTTCACTTACCACTGGAACTGTTCCTACCTCTTTCAAAGTTGCTGCCATCACCCCAATATTGAAAAAAACGGGTTTAGATCCCAATAATTTTGATAATTTTCGTCCTATCTCCAATTTACCATTCATCTCAAAAATTCTCGAAAAGATAGTTGCTGCACAGATCCACTCATATTTAACTAATAATAATCTGTATGAACGGTTCCAGTCTGGCTTTCGCCCCTTTCATAGCACTGAAACAGCACTTATAAAAATAACCAATGATCTCCTTATGGCAGCTGACTCCGGTTTACTTTCCATTCTTATTCTTTTGGATCTGAGTGCAGCTTTTGACACTATTTCTCACCCCATTCTACTTAGTAGGTTAGTCTCAATCGGTCTCTCTCATACTCCTCTAGCCTGGTTCAAGTCATACTTGTCTGATCGTACTCAGTTTATTCGATTGAAATCATTCACTTCTCAGTCCTTTCCTCTGGTCACTGGCGTCCCCCAGGGATCTGTCCTGGGGCCCCTTCTTTTCATTATCTACCTTCTCCCGCTTGGATATATTTTTCGTAAATATAATATTCAGTTTCACTGTTATGCTGATGACACCCAGCTTTATCTGTCCACCAAACCTGATTCTGCTCTCCCCCCATCCTCCCTCACTCTCTGTTTAGTTGAACTAAATACATGGTTCTCTTCTAACTTTCTGAAACTCAACAGCAATAAATCAGAGCTTCTCCTTGTAGGCTCTAAATCAACATTATCCAGAACTAATAGTTTTTCTATTGCTATCAATAACTTGCCGGTCTCTGTTTCCCCATGTCTGAAAAGTTTGGGTGTCATCCTTGACAGTACTCTGTCTTTTAACACTAGAATTCCCAGAGAGGGGCCATTTGGTCCTATCCCCCTAGCTCTACCAGAGAGGGGCCATTTGGCCCGGTTGTTTTTACCTAATATCCTTAATCACTTGTGAACGGTTGCCATTGTTCTGTAAATGTGGCAATTACTTGACACTCTTATCCAGAGTGACTTACAAGGTGCTACTGACTATACAATCAGGGATCACAGTCATCTAGGAGCAATATGTAAGGGGCCATACCAAGGGTACAACTGGTCTAGAAAAAATTGATTCAAAGATTCCAAAGTTCAAAGCGTTTATTTTCTTAAACAAAAAAATACAAAATAAAAACTACTACCACTAATAGAAAAATATACATTTACATAAATGTGCAACATCTGGTATTTGTGTATGTGTGTGTGTGTGGGAGTGACCAGTATTTTATCAGTTCATTGATGTGATCTGTTGGCACATATCTGGCACTGCCAGTCAGTCTCCTTCTTGCATTTCCCACAGGTGTACTTGTAGCAGTCCACACAGCGCAAGGTTGCATTATTTTTCTTGCACTGGACGGTCACCTGACACTTGGCCCTTTTCCCTGGGTGTGGTGTGGCAGGTTGTTGCAAAAGCAGCTGCTCCTTGTCCACCATCCTTTCTTGCATAAACCGCTTAGCAAGCTCAGTTGCAAGCTGCGCCATGAAGTCCACCCTTCTCTCCTTCACTCCGGTGCATGCCTGATACAGCACGTGAGCATTCATCACTGCCATGTCGATCATGTTGTAAAACACGGCGACTGGCCATCGCCGTGTTCCTGCGCTTACGGTGTACTGTTGAGTCACAAGGGTCCATGTTCTGCAGCAGAACCAAAGCCTCGGCAGGAGTGTAACCTCTTGGCATCTTTGTGGCTTGTTCGTACCCGTAGGTTCTTGAAGAAGATTGTGAATGCATGTAGTAAACTATCCCTTTTATTCCCAAGTTTAGCTTGTCATCAGTTCACAGCCCCGCCCACAGTCACCCATACCACATACCACAGGATGTTAACACTAGATTTGCATGTACAGGGTGGAAAGGAAAAAGAAGATTGTGATACTACTAGCCAAGGAACTCCATTGCCAAATGCAGGAACGATGGTCACTGGGTCTGCAAATGCTGCAAACTTAGACTTTGATACAGACAGACAGACTGTGTGGGAAAGTAGCCACTGAGACAAAAGGCAGAAAGATGATGAAGAGATGAACCTGGAACTGAGGGACAGATCACTTTTTTTTACATTTTATTCTGTATGTGTATGAGCATGTCAAAAACCATGGACCACAACTTTACTCATCTTATGACATTTTTATACAAACATACATTGGAGAGTGAATGTTTTCATTCTATTCATTTTATTCTATTACCAACTCTTCATTCTGTTTTCACTCAATTTTGACTTGTGTTTCCATATATTGTGAATGTGTGTCTTTCCTGGCCTGCCTTGGATTTTAGTTACTCTGAGTAAGCAAATGCAAATGTGCCAGGCCTCACAGGTGATGGGTGGTTTGCAGTTCTTGGGGGGAAGGGAAGTGACACATTCCAATGGGCCACCCATTTACAAATGAATGGGAGCCAATTGTCGGTGATTGAGTTTTTAGTTTCAAACCAAGGGGCCATTTGGCCTACCTCTGGTAGGGCTGAGGGGGTCAGGAAAACCTGGGAGTTCTAGTGTTAATTCACACATCAATAATGTCACTCGGTCTGCTTATTTCCAGTTGCGTAACATCAATCGTCTCCATTCCTTTCTTACTCCACAGGCCACTGCCATTCTTGTTCACAGCCTTGTTACTTCTCGGCTTGACTATTGTAATTCACTTCTTTTTGGTCTTTCTCAAAAATCAATTCATAAGCTTCAACGTGTTCAGAACTCTGCTGCCCGTATTATCACCAGGACCCCTTCTATTCACCACATCACCCCTGTTCTCCAGCAGCTCCATTGGCTTCCGGTCAAATATCGCATTAATTTTAAAATACTTCTGTATACATTTAAGGCTATTCATCATCTCTCTCCTCCATATCTCTCTGATTTGGTACAGATCATCATCCCATCTCGGTGTCTCAGATCCTCTTCTTCTCTTTCTCTCTCTGTTCCTGTCCCCCGTCTTGTCACTATGGGGAGCAGGGCTTTCAGTTGCTCTGCTCCTCGACTTTGGAATTCCCTACCTCCTGAAATAAGAAACATCACCTCTTTCTCTCTTTTTAAGTCTAGACTAAAAACTCACCTATTCAAAATAGCTTATCCCACATAACTTTCTCCATTTTCCTATCTTGGAACTGTTTTATGTTTTATGTTTTTATGATCTTGTAAATTACCTGCTCTTTTGCCTGCTTTTTATTTTCTTACTTTTATTATTATTTTTTACTGTGTACAGTGTCCTTGAGTGTTTTGAAAGGCGCTTTCAAATAAAATGTATTATTATTATTATTATGTGTTTCATATACATTCTTCTTTCTCCTTTTTATCTCTAACTCCATCTAGAATATTTTAAAGGTAATGACTGCAAAGTTTATATTTAAATCAATTGAACTGTAGATTCAAAAGATAGTGAAGAAATTGCTTTATGTCTTAATTTCCATTTGAAATTTGCAAAACCCTATATAGTGAATGCCATACTAAGAAGTGAGATATGAAGAATTTGCTTATATGTACTTTTGTTACAATCAGTGCTCATGGAGGTTAACACTAGAATTACCAAAGCCTACGAAAAAACTTGTAATCCTGGCCCACCTTAAATGTGTTCGCACCTCTCCATCAGCATCTTTTGTGTTGTAAATGTGTCGATCAATACAAGAAGCATGCTATCCCATCCCCCCACCAACACAAAAAGGGCAGAAAGTTCTCTCTGCTCATGTCTGTTTACCGGCGTGTCAGTTGCCGGGAGTTATATAGGATAAATAATATATCATTATTTGGAAAACATGCATTTCATGTGTGTTTCGTGTCTACAACAATCTATGTAAACACATCATTAAAACACAAACCTTTTTCATGTTTTAGTAATAATGGACAAAATGTAGACATGAAGTGTATAATGTGCAAAGCCTGAAGTCCAAATATCGAATGAACACTTTCATAAAAGGTACAAGTATAACAAAACAAGTGTGTTTTTATTCAAGAATATAACTGCAGAAGAAGAACTTGTGTTAGGGTTTGACATTGACTCGCCCTTAATAGGACCACTTTGGTGGTGCAGCAGTAAGAACTGCTAACTTGTAATCAAGATGTTTGTGGGTCGATCCTGGATGCCCCCGTTTTGAGTAGTGAGCTACTCTTACTCTTACTATTATAGAATAAAAAAATACATTTGATTTGAGTCTGTAACAGCCAGTGTAAATTTATGGTGCTTGTAAAGGTTAGCGTTTTTATTTTGTTTTTTTTTTAATTCAGTTTTATTCTCTCAGTCATGTTCACGCTCGCCCAGATCTGAAACTGTTGGTTTTCAAATAAAGACGTGCTACAGTAGAGGTGAATTCAGATGAGAATGAGGGTTCTACATCGGAGAAAGAGAACAGAAGCCCTCCCTGCAAGAAATGTCCATTCATATATAGGAACAACGCAACTGCACCTGGCGTAAAGGTTTATATGAAAACCATGAATATGTTACTTATATAAAAGCCAGATTGAATTTTATTTACCTATATTCATTTACTTATCTTCCTACAGTGTAAAGCCACAAGTAAACTGCAGAGCTTCCTCTGTTTGATCGACATGAGCATGCTAACACAGTACATGTGTACTGAAGTGTTAGCTGCAGGTGGAAGCTCCTGTCACACCCTACGCAACTGTGTTTGATCTTATTCAGGAAAAGATCCCAGTTGCCCCACGGGAGAAAGACTTTCCGAGACTAAGGTCACTTTCCACATTTGAGATTCTAGAATATAATAAGTCTGGAGTTAACCAGCAGTGTGGTGACAGCAGTGCACAGTATGGTACTTTTTATGTACTTTTATGGTACTTTTATGAATCGAGGGGTACTTTTTAAGGAAATCCCAGTGAAGCCTCCCAAGGTAGCTGCAACTGATCAATATAGTTAAATGCCCCAAAAACTATATCAAATAGTCCCACAAAAGGAAGGATCTGCCAACCTTTGGCTTGAAGCAAATAGACCAAATGAAGAATCTTTATAAATAAAAACTTTTTTTTTTTTGGAGCACCAAAGATACAGAAGGAGCTGAATGAAATAAGCAGTCCAGTACAGAATCAGAAAGAATGGTCAAAAATAGAGCCAAGAGGTAAAAACAATAAATCCAGAAAAAAAAAAATTAAGTCACGCAGTAAGGCAGACCTCACCTACACTACAAAGTGCAATCAATGAACCATAAGGGACTGCTTGCCTCCCAAGTTTTTATAAGTCTGATGACAGTTGCTATGCAATGATAGGCAGGTGGACGCACCTTTTTGGGAAACACCCACAAAAACCATGGAGCCTTGCTGGACAAGCAGAGGCACATAGAAACTGAAACATACACACAAGTGATAAATACATAGTTACACAAATAATAAACAAAAGTAATAATATTGACAAAAACAATAGTTTGGAGGGCATGTCTTATGTTTTTTTTTTCTTTTTGCTAGATTTAATTTATTTGTTTTAGGGTTTTACTTTACTTTTAATTGTCCCTAGCAGACAGGTGCACTTGCATAATGAGGTAATTGCCATTTAGTAGTGGGGTGAGTGGATGGCATCACCTGAGGTTGTCAGCATGCAATTTAAAAGTGAAGAGGGGTTAATTTAAGGGAGAATCAGAATTGGCAGAAAGAGATAAAAAGGATGGGAGGAGAACAGGGGCAGGGTGGAGGGGGCTCTGTAGGGTCTTATAGAAAAGTGAAAGAGACAGAGTATGATCCAACATGAAAGAGATGTCCGGAAGTGCTCATTAACTTCAAGGAGCAGTGAAGGTAGGATAAGGCTGGTGACAGTATGAATCAGTCGTGAGGGAAGTGAAGACAGTGGAATTGTGTGTGAAGCTGGGTTAAGCCAATGCTGCGTGCGTGGTTTTCAGCAACAGTGGCCAAAGGCAAGTGGCCTGAGGATTTGACCTAATATCCCAGGAGGGGGCTGAACTGTGTGTAACACTCTGGGCCACAATCCAGAAGATGCTTATAATGGGGGGACTGGGGGATCCTTAGTATATTTCATTAGAACTCTGTCTCAGTGTACTATAACTGTCTATTTTTAGTAGGCTGTTGCATTTTAATGGGGTGAACTTTTAAAGTATTTATTCCAAGTACAGTATATACATGTTCATGCACTTTGTACCTTGTCTATCTCTTCATTTGCTGCAGGTTTGATCTCAGTTTACAACTATTAATGTCCAGGTGCAGGATGAGTTTGCCATTTTCAGACAACCAGGGCATCACAAATCGAATCAAAAATGAACAAAAAACTCATGAAAAAGGAATTTAAACCCAAGCCAGAGGAGAGATCCTGGCTGAAACATAATAGGGGCCAAGGGATAGAGAGCTCAGCTGACATCACCAGCAAGTGATCTGCTTTGCACTGCTTATGGCCATTTCCTGCACCAACAAAATAATGGAGTTCTCCTTTATCTTATGCTTTTGTGAAACTACTTCTGGGGGCCCCTTGTAATATGACATCATGGGTTCACAGCTGACCACTGGCATTTACCACAGTGCAAATCTGGGAACTGAGATGGCCTGTGATTCCATGACAATATTGGTAAGAAGACAAACATTCAAGTGGCACATTTAAAGATAAAACACTATGTTAGCAAGGCCCTTAGATAGATTTAAACGTTAACTTCACTTTTATTTTCAAGTAGAGCAACAATCACGCTCTTTTAAATACATTGACATTAAAGAGTGCATTGTTCCAAAAAAATCATCCCATTGTGATTATTTAATTCAGGGTATAACACATAAGAATCCAAATATTATTGGTCCCTAATGGAAATAAAGGCTGCAGGAGGGACTCCTATGCACCTTAAAGACTGGAAATGTCTTCGTTTTTTGCTTATCTTATTATTGTTTTGCATGCTTATGTCTATCTTATATTACTTCCAGTATCCAATACTTAATTTCTGTTTTTTGTTTAAGTTGTCATTTAATTGCATTACTTCCATGTTTCTCATTGTTGCTTTCCTTTACTGTGCACAAATGTTGGATTAAATCCTGATATTTATTTTTTTATTGCTGTCAGTACCTTCACCCTTTATTCATGAAGTTTCTCTTATTACTCAGCCCTAATTATACAAAGACAATTTTTTTTCTTATTACAGTATTTGTCATATATGTTTTTGGGCGCTTCTTGGTAATAATGTCATGTCAACTGAAACTCCCTTCCCTTGTTGTGATTGCTAACATTAAATTTAACGTATTTACCACAAAGCTTTAACTTTACTTTATTAGTTCATCATATTTCACATCTGATTCATAGTTTTTCTCTCTTTTAACAAAAAGTTTCCTTACTGCCATATGTAGGCTATTGACATAGCACCAAAAACATCTAAGTCAGAAGAGACAGGTCGAGAACAGTATAAGCAATAACTATCACTCAGACGGAGACAGTGCAATGGAAGAAGCCACCCAAGGGATAAACTGGAATGAATAGAGAGAAAAACAGGACACTGAAAAGAGGAGCAAGACATAACATCTGATTGTATTAAGTCGAAAACTTGAGCCATGGGAGCAATAATTTTTTATTGTGTTCTTCCTGAGGGTACTGCTTTATTGTAATATATGTGCTTACAGTAAAACACAGAGGCTAGAAAAGTTTTGCTTACACGTAGCTGTTGCACTTTAAATTGCTTTCTGTGTGGTTTCTGTGTGCTTGGATATTGCCCCATAGTCTGTGCTACATTCAACAGTTCATCAACCTTTGACAGATGCACATTCTGATAAAACCTTATTCCCCTCCAGTATGTTTGTGTGCTTCTATAAGCTCTCATTCTGTTCAGCCTGTGTGTGGATTTCTTTATGTCTCCTGCTGTTCACAATTGTAGCTGTATTGTGTGACCAAAAATTAAATACAGGTACATTAAGATTATAATGTATTAAGATCCAGCATTTTGTGCTACAGATTTCTCTTAAAATAAAGTGTTGACTGAAAGCGAAAAGAAAAGAACAGCTCAGCATGTCAGTGAGAGCCAGCTGGAGCTACTAAGAAATATTGGACCTTGTCCGGCACATGTCGAAGAAGAACAATAGGCAGTGAAGCCAGCCCAGCAGTGAGAATAAAGAGAGAGAAGTGCTGCCTGGGTGAAAAAGGACAAGTAGGCTCCTACAAAATTAATTTAAACAAAATTTGGCAGCATCTGGGAAACAAGAAAACAAAGTGCTTCAAACCCATAATAATCATCAAAAATTTAGACTAACCAGCTATCCTTTTCCATGTCTACTTCATATACAACCCCAATTCCAATGAAGCTGGGACGTTGTATAAAACGTAAATAAAAACAGAATACAATGATTTGCAAATCCTTTTCTACCTATTTTTAATTCAATACACTACAAAGACAAGATATCTAATGTTCAAACTGCTAAACTTTATTGTTGTTTTGCAAATCTTCACTCATTTTGAATTTGATGCCTGCAACATATTCCAAAAAAGCTGGGACAGGGGCATGTTTACCACTGTGTTATATCACCTTTCCTTTTAACAACACTCAATAAGCGTTTGGGAACTGAGGACACTAATTGTTGAAGCTGTGTAGGTGGAATTCTTTCCCATTCTTGCTTGATGTACAGCTTCAGTTGCTCAACAGTCCGGGGTCTCTGTTGTCATATTTCGCACTTCACAATGCGCCACACATTTTCAATGGCAAACAGATATGGACTGCAGGCTGGCCAGTCTAGTACCCGCACTCTTTTACTATGAAGCCACGCTGTTGTAACACATGCAGAATGTGGCTTTACATTGTCCTGCTGAAATAAGCAGGGAAGTCCCTGAAAAAGAAGTCGCTTGGATGGCAGCATATGTTGCTCCAAAACCTGTATGTACCTTTCAGCATTAATGGTGCCTTCACAGATGTGCAAGTTAATCTGTATTAAACTGTGTTAACTGACAATGGTTTTCTGAAGTATTCCTGAGCCCACATGGTAATATCCTTTACAGAATGATGTCAGTTTTTAATGCAGTGCCACCTGAGGGATTGAAGGTCATGGACATCCAGTGTTGGTATTCGGCCTTGCCGCTTACGTGCAGAGATTTCTCCATATTCTCTGAATCATTGGATGATATTATGGACAGTAGATGATGAAATCCCTAGATTCCTTGCAATTGTATGTTGAGAAATGTTGTTCTTAAACTGCTGGACTATTTGCCCATACAGTTGTTCACAACGTGGTGAACCTCGCCCCATCCTTGCTTGTGAATGACTGAGAAGGGGATGCTCCTTTTATACCAAATCATGACAAACACCTGTTTCCAATTAACCTGTTCAAATGTGAAATGTTCTAAACAGGTGTTTAGAAGTCTTTTGATGCCCCTGTCCCAGCTTTTTTGGAATGTGTTGCAGGCATCAAATTCAAAATGAGTGAAGATTTGCAAAACAACAATAAAGTTTATCAGTTTGAACATTAGATATCTTGTCTTCGTAGTGTATTCAATTGAATATAGGTTGAAAAGGATTTGCAAATCATTGTATTCTGTTTTTATTTACGTTTTACACAACGTCCCAACTTCATTGGAATTGAGGTTGTAATAAATGAAAGTGGCTCACATGACCCTTTGTCCATGGTCCATGTGTCCAGGCCTCTGCGACACAACATGCAGGCCATGTGACTGCATCCCATGTATCACTCTTCCACCTCCCTGTGATTTCATGGTATGGTAACCATTGTGGATCTGAGGGGCAAAGAAAATCATCTGCTAATTAATAAAAAAAAATTAAAAAATATAACGCAGATGACAGAGATTGGTAAAAATAGCAAGACTTGTGGTAAACTGCCTGTAAATCTGATAGAGCCCTCTTCTAAGACATGACTTCCAGACATACCCATCTGGCTTGCACAGGAGTCTGAAGAACCAAAACAAGAGCCTGCTCACCCCAAGAGAGGACCAACTACCTGTGCTCCTCTTTGTGCCCAACCAATGCACATGACAATGCATCACCCACCCAGCAAGAGAGTTAAGGATCTTTTGCACATCATACTCTTTTTAAACATTCATTCAGTGGGGACACTTCAACAGGAGGCCTGGAAGAAAACACATGTCACTATGGGACAATGAAAGGGCAGATAAATGGCTGTACATGTAAAATAATATTGCTAAGCAATCCAAAAAGCCAGATGCTAGAAACTTGTTTGTTGATAACCAAATATGCAGACTGTGGCAGATGGCTGGGGCTCATGCCCAGTCAGGACGCCTGGAAGATGGAAGGACCAGGAGAGAAGCAGTACCTCCCCTGGAATACGAGAGGGCAGCCACCCTGGTGGGTGTTGGGGCCATGGGAACAGAGATTGGAAGCGCAACGTTTACCAGGGTGAACAGCCATGGTATGCAGCACTACCGTCACAACAGGAAGTACTGCTAGACAAGGAAACAGGTACACCCAAAGTGCTTCCGGGTGCCCATGCAGCACTTCCACCACACCAGAAAGTGCTGCAGAAAGGTCATCAGGAAGCTCCTGGAGCATATCCGGGTGCATTAAAAAAGGGACCGGCCTCACTCCATTTGGAGAGCCGGAGTCGGGTGCAAGAGGACAGAGCTTGTGAGGAGTGGAATAGAGGTGGCAATAGAGACAAGAAGAGAAAGGACTGTGAGTTAATTGTGTTGATTTGTGCACGGTGTGTGAAGTGCAAAGGACTGTAAAGAACAGAACTGAAATTAAAAAGTGTGAATTTGTGTAAGTGTGCCTCTTGTGTCTGTCTGTGGCGAGTTAAGCACTGGTATAGCGCTACTGTCACAAGACTTATTTTAAATCTGTTTTGCATATGGTGATGGTGGTCATCATCACCCTAGTTTTACATTTGAAAGTTAAGATTTATGCAGAATTTTATGGGGAGTTTTTAAATTTTTTTTTCCACTTGTCTCCCTCCTAGAAAAAATAAAAATACACTTCAGATCACTTTTTTTATAAATGTGCTAGCTGAAGTATCCAGCATTGCCCAGGTTTATTTGTAGAATGGTTTAAGCTAAGGAAGCAATTACCATTACATCTGTGACATTATCATGCTGCCATTTTGTGTTCACATTATTTTGTTGGCAAGAATAGGAATTACAATGTCACATCATGTAATGTCACCAGTACCATGACAATTTAGGATGGTGCTACAGAGACATCAGTGTCCAAATTTATGAATAAAACTTTCTTTTCACATGTTGTTTTTTTTTTGTTTTTGTTTTGTATATTGAAATCTGAAGATTGAGTCTACTTCACCTATTTTAGGCAAGGCAGTTTTCTGAATATTCTTCAGTCTTGACCATTTTTTTAGGGTGCCATTTCCTGGGGCCTCATGTATAAACAGTGCGTATACACAAAAATGTTGCGCACTCCCGTTTTCACACTCAAATCGCGATGTATAAAACCTAAATTTGGCGTAAAGCCACGCACATTTCACGGTAGCTCAAACCCTGGCGTACACAAGTTCTCCACTCGGTTTTGCAAACTCGCAGCACCCAGCATCAAAGCAGTGCTTTTGTTCCAGTGTGGTTTCTCTTTCTTTTTTAGGACCACATCCCTGATATGGCTTTATCATATACACTGAAATCAACCGCATATTGTTTATTGGTTAAAAGAATCTGATTGTAATTAACCTGTAACAATATAATGATCCACGGAATAGCCAAACTATTCCAAATACAATAGCTGCTTTAGCGTTGTTACTCTCACTGCACCTCCTCCTTCTTCTTTCTGCTGCTCCCGTTAGGGGTTGCCACTGCAGATCATTTTTTTCCATATTACTCTCACTGCATCACTCTGAGTATTTATATCACTGTATCTGAGTATGGAATCAGAGCTGTACAGCTGCTGATCAGGAAGAGAATTTTCTGTATGCAGCATCTAGTACACACTGCCTCAACCATGCTGCCTATTTGAACTGCTCTCATGCGACAAATGCTTTAGAGCCTTTCCTGTATGGACCTCGGAGTTCAGAAACAGTTTCATCCCAAGAACTATAAACGCACTCAATCAGTCCATCAAGTGCTCCTTGTAGAACTTTTTGTACTTATTAGTACTATCACCTCACTGTAAACTTGCACTACAGTTATAATATTGCACAACCTGAGCCACTTTATAAAGCGCATATTTACATATGACGATGATATCTTTATATCTATGACCTAGTGATCTCACTGCCATTCACTACCAGGTCATTTCCCTACCAAAGTGGCAACAGCTGCTCCACAAAACAAAATGGCATTGAGGAAGAGGTAGTAAAATAAATTAACTTTTTCAATTCACCCTTAAAAGGGGAAGTAACATTATTATTTGAATCCTTGACCCACAATTCCACCTATAAAACTTCGAATCGATGCATTATTTGTCTAAATATGTTTAAATGAAAATAAAAAAAATAATGAAAAACCATAGATCCTAACAGCATCTATATGCAGCAATTATGCATTGCAGAATGCTTCCAGTCTTGATCTCAAAAGAAATCACATTTAGTGACAATTCCACAACCTCTGGGTGATCTTGACAGGTAATCTGGTCTACCAGCTCTTCGTGCCATATTACATCATTTTGTACCCGTGACCCATCTTACCTCCTACCCATTTTGTCTATTGGATGGAGACAATGTCAGTTCCTACATGTCAGTGTGTCAGTGAGTTCACCACTCAATTTAGACAGAGAGCCACTTATGATTGTATCTAGGAGAATATTTTCAGAATTTTTTTTTTTTTTTACTTTTGTTTGAGTAACTTCTTTAGATAACTGTGTCCACAAATATGTAGACATTGCATACTGGTCACAATATCCAAGTGTGGATAATGCATTTAGCATATTTCATGTTTGTTTTAGCTATCAGTCAAGTAGATGCGATGGGGATGTTTCATTAAAAGGTCTTCACTAGGACTATAAGGGTCCACGTTCAGCCCTAACCGGTATTCCAAGGCTGATCACTAAAACTGCTGCATAGTAACCTGCACAGCACTGCCAAACAGTTCTTCTCACCAATGCTTCAAAACTTGGTGTTTTCCTGACAGGGCCCCATCCCTAACCATTAGCTGTCAAAAACAAAACAAACTACTTTTCTTTTTCTTTTACCGTTTTTCAAAAAAGTTTCTCTCTCCCCACATTCATGAAAATATCTGACAGGCGAGATCTGTTTGCCATCTGCTTACAAAGAATATGACATTCATGGAATCAGTTTTGCATCAAATAACAATAGCAATAAAGCCAAGATTGTAGGTACTGACACACAAAAGGTTGAAGCAGCTATTTTACATCAAAAAGGTAAGATAAATAAAAAAAGCCTTAATCTATTTCCTTTTGTGCTCTTGCCCTCTCTAGACATCAGATCACTACTTTAGGAAAACAAAAATAAAACAAAGGAAAGAGCATTTTTAAAGAGACACTAAAAATGCTTCCTTTTTTTAGTTCTTGATATCTTTATTATTTGGAGTCAGAAATGAAACAAGCAGGCAGCTTATTTTCCCTGAACAGGTGAAAGTCCTTCCCCACAGTGAAACATGGTCAGGATTCATATAAAGAATTAGCCACTATGTTATACTCTGACACGTGTGAATTGCATTGCCACCTACGGATGGTAGCATAACATGTGTGCAACAGTCTAAGCAGCAGGAGGCAAACAGAGTACAAAATTAAACTAATAAAGCATCGATAGATGTGCCAGAACTTAATATTTAAAAACATCTTCACATAATACCACAGCCAAAACACTGAAAGCTCTAATAGTTGTTTTGACTGAAGCCAAAGCTAAAGCTGAATATGGACACAAATTTTCACAATTTAGTTTTGTATTTCCTGCATAAATAGAAAAAAACCCATAAATGACTCAACATACCCTGATATGAATAAAAATAGAAGAATCTTTTTGTATGTAATGAAAAGGCAAAATAAATGTGCAATTTGAAATGTAGTCATCAAACACAAGCATATGCAGTAGTAGTAGTAATGTCAAATGTACAGAATGTATCAACCATAGTTCTGACTAGCACCGAAAGCCTTGAACACTCAAAGTAAAATGAAGATATAGTATGTAGTGTGTTATGTGTTTACAGGACAGCCTGATCCTATTATTGAAGGATTAATTGGAAATGTTTGTTAGATTTTTAACGTTGCCTCATAAGAACATAAGAAATTTGACAAACAAAAAGACAATTCAGTCCATCCAGCTCGTTTGTTTAGGTAACAGCTAAGCTGTCCAAATATCTCATCTAAACTCTTCTTAAAGGTTGTCAAGGTTTCTGCTTCATATCTCTGTAGTTTGTTCTAGAGTCCTACAACTCTTTGCATAAAGAAGAGCTTTCTGGAATCATACTTAAATGTACTTCTCCTTAATTTCCACCAATGTCCTTGAGTATGTGATTCACCCTTAAGCTTAATGAATGATACTGGATCTACTTTATCAATGCCTTTGATAATTCAAAATACCTTAATTAGGTCCCCATGAAGTCTCCTTTGCTTGAGATTAAATAGGTTTAATTTTGTGAGTCTGTCACAGTAGGACATGTATCCTATCTCTTGTATGCTCCACTCAGAATCATAACCCAGATTTAATAGGGTTCAGGAATGGGTATTTTGAAGGTTGTAACTTGATGCTCAAAGTGATTCTTGTACATGGTTGGAATTTCAAAAAATTTGTCAGAACAGGCCATGTGTACATATTGTAATTGAGTTCAACTCATTTTGTTATTGTTATGTTACAGCCAGGGTTTGTTCCTAGGTTAATATTTATTTTGTTTTGTTTTTTGTGTTTACCTTAAATTATAATTTTTCATATGCTTATTGAAATGATGCACTTTTTAATATTGTTCTGTTTAATAGTTAGTACTTGTATATTGTGCTATGTTATCTTATCTTCCTTGTGTTTTGTGGTTGGAACATGAGATGGGACCACCCTGATGTCACAACTGAAGGACAACCCTCAGTGTTTATCTTCAGAAACTGAGAGCAGATTCTTCAGTGGGAGGGAGGGATTCTGATTACACTAAAGTGACTGGGCATAGCAGGAAATAAAAGGATGTATAATTGGCTGTTAGATTTTTTTATTTAGGCCTTATTTAGAGTTAGATTGGAAGGAGAATTGGTCATCAGAATTTGAAATAGATAACAGTACTCCTCAAGATTGAGTTGTAAGCCTCATGTAATTTAACGATAATATAATGATAAATGATGTTTTTGAGGGAATTTGACTAGGTTTTGTTTTGGCATTGTACACTGATGATGGAATCATATGGAAAGGGCATAATAACATTAGCCATATGATTCAATCAATGCAAAGGGCCTTGAAAGTTGTGGCAGAATCATCTTAGTGCTGGAGTTTAAAATTTTCCATTTCTAAATCAAAATATTTGTTTCTTACACTGACTCTCATGTTTAATATGGACAATCACTATCTAGACTTCCAGTGTTCAGATACTTAGAATTGTGGATGGATGAAAGACTCACATGGAAAACAGATGTTAAAAATATGGAAGATAAATGTAAAAAAGTTAATAATTTTATGTGTTTCTTTCTGGGTGTGATAGGATGCTTCTAGAAGTAGTTTGCTGATGGTACTTAAGACTTCATTGTGGTCTCTTCTGCATTATGGATTTATAGTTTAAGGTTAAGCAGTTAGTAGAGTAGAGAAGTAGGGAAGGCTAGTGCTTTGAGTATTTGTTTTGGAGCATCCATGATCACTCCAGTATTGGAGGCATTAGAGGCTAAATTGGCAGGAATGCCTTTAAACTCAAGGAGAGAAAAAAATAAGTTTAACCAACTTGTTGAATTTACATGTGGGGAAGGATCAGCATTAATTTAAAGGTGTTTTGGAGGATTGTTAGGAATATGCATATAATGATGAGAATAGTTTTGGGTGAAGTTTGGAAATGAATATGGAGTTAATAATATTCTAATTAGCCCAACAGTGGTCTGGTCAGGATTTCCATCATGGAAATTTCATTAGCCAACTGTTACCCTTCAACTTTTAGAGGACAGAGAAATATATATAGTGGAAGGGTATATGCATTAAGGAAAGCTGGAGTATTTGTGAAAAAAAATATCTTTTGTTTTTGCAAATATATAAAAATGACTCTCGGGACCTATTAACTGATAATGTAAGCTCTGTAGCCTGTATTCCTTCTTGTAATGCAAGACTTGGAAAGAGATTGTCAGATCATTTGTCCATTTGTTCAGCTGAATCTGTAGCAATAATAATTGGAATACAGTGAGTTAACGCTAGAATCCATGAAGCCTACGAAAAAACACATAATCCCGGGCCACCTTAAATAGCTTCGCACCTCTCCATCATTGTCTTTTGTTTTACAGCCCCCAATCTGGAGCAGCTCAAGTTGCAGAGACGATTCTCAGAGCTAAAGTCTGTTTATCTGTGTGTGAGATGCCTGGAGTTGTACAGGGTAAATAATATATCGTCATTTGGAATACATACATTGCATGTGTGTTCTGTGTCTGCAACAATCTGTGTAAGTGTAGGATACAATGTGAAGCAGGAATTGCTCAACAGATAACTAAAAAAGAAACTTTTTCATATTTTACAAATAATTGACAAAATGTAGACATGAAGTGTATAATGTGTGAAGACTGAATTTCAAATATCAAATGAACACTTTCACAAAAGGTCTGTATATAACAAAACAAGTGCACTTTTAATCAAGAATATAACGGTAGAAAAAGAAATCGGGTTAAGGTGTTAATGTTGACATGTCTGCTTGGGTGGTGCATTGGTAAGAACTGCTGACTCATAATCAAGAGGTTCCCGGTTTGATTCTGAGCACGTCTATTTTGAGTAGTGAGGCTGCTGTTATTGTTACTATTATAGAATAAAAGCATACATTACATTTGAGTCTGTAACAGCCAGTGGAAATTTATGGTAATTTATTCAGTTTTATTCTCTCTGTCATGTTTACACTCACCATTCAGACAGTGCTATTTTCAAATAAAGACATGCTATAACAGAGGTGACCTTAGATGAGGGTGAGGGTTCTACATCAGAGAAAGAGAACAGAAGCCCACCCTGCAAGAAACGTCCACTCACATATAAGAACAACGCAGCTACACCAGGCGTAAAGGCGAAAGATGGATGCAGCAGCGGGTCGGGTGTCATCCTGCCAGTCAGTCTGCCATACGCATGTCCTTCAACAAAACAGCATGGCTTACAGAGCTTGTCAAGGTATTGTTCAAAGTCCTGTTTGTGATTATGTTTTGTGATGGCCTTTGCATAAAAAACATTTATATGTTACTTATATAAAATCCAGATCGAATGTTATTTACCTATTTACTTTAAGTAGACTGCAGAGCTACCTGTGTTTGATCGACACAGGAATGCTGACAAAGTACATGTGCAATGTCACACCTCATTTAGGAAACGATCCCAGTCGCCCCACGTGAGAAAGATTTTCCGAGACTAAGGCCATAAAGCTCATGGAGCCATTTCTGGACAAAGGCAGAACAATAACAACAGTTATTTAAAGTGAGACAGGAGCTTCTACCTGCAGCTAAAGTCACTTCAGTACACGTATACTTTCAAAAAAGGCAGTTATTGGTTCAGCTTGAAATGATTTTGATCTTGTAGGCAGGATTTTCTAATAGAAGGATATTTAATTCTGAATGAATTGTGAATAGAGATCAGTTCTGCTGAGTCCCATTTCATGTGGGTTTTTATGGAAATGAAAGAGCTGATGGAACAGCATAAGAAGCACTTGGAATTTTGGAGGTGGAAAGAGCAATTGATTTGAATAATGAAAACGTATAATCCATACTTTAGGAATGTATTAATTAGGAAATGGCAGAATATGTGGGCCAAATGCACACTTGAAAACTGGTCTAATGGGTGTGGAGCACCAGGGAGTGTACCACTCCCCATACCCTGACACAGACAGGCTGAGATGCAAGTCTTTACCAATGGTAGACCTTTATTTAAGTGGGGAAACATTTTTCTTTTGGTCCCCACTACACAGCACAGCACAAAGCATCAAAGATTTAATATGAAATCCTTTCTTCTTTCTCTCTTTTTCTCACTCTTCCTCTGTCACCTCCACTCCCTGTGACACCCTGTGTAGTGGCAAGGTTGGCACCAGACCACACAGTGGGCGTCTTATATTGCAGGACCGACCGGGATCAGATTTGTGAGAAGTCAGACGTGGAGACACAGACACAAAAAGCTGGTATTTCCAAAACAAGAGTGGGCTTATTTACAGGTGCAACAAAACAGCAAAAATAATTTCCCAATCAAAAATAGTGAGCAATATATACAGTGAAGTTTCCAGTCCCCAAAAATGAAAACAAAGACAAAAATGTATATACACAAAAATGGTAGTCTTCCTAATTGAAGAAAAGGAATTCAGGAAGGAACTACACAGATAAAGTCCAAAGAATACCAAAAATATTTACAAGGAAAAAAAAAACAGTGTATATACAAGAGCAAAAACAAAGTGCACCAAAATCTGTATAAATATAAATACCTTCACCAAAATAAAGCTACACTAGGAGATATCTATAATGTATACAGGAAATTTACAAAATAAGGCACAAGTCGCTGTTTGGTATGCCAAGCGAAAAAAGCTATACCAACCACGCTATCCACACAACCGACTCTAAAAGACAACCGTTATGAGGCAGGAAGTACCTCTTATTGTCTGGGCATACATCTTTATCCAATCCCGTGACACGTTGCTCCCTTTTACCAATCGCGACAGTTGCAGGTGCTTTCTGCACAGGTGCTCCTGTCCACCTTTGCAAGGCATGTACTAAATAGGGCTAGCGGCCTCTTGCTGTAATGCCCTTTGAACCCAATATTTTATAAAACTTAATTTTTTATATTTCATTTCTGGAATTTTTAAAGAATCCTTTTTGAATAAAATGTATCATCACTGCAACTGTTATTTGTTTTGTTATTTGGTCCCTAGTTCCTTTCTATCATTTGAAGAGAATAGATAGGTTTCGCCTTGTTTTTGAGGGAGGAGGCCTATAAACCTGTATGTGAATTTCACGGTCAGGCATACTTTTTGAGTTGTAGCCTTTTTATGAATTTTCTGTAAGCACTGCATCATAACACCAATAATATGATTCCAATTCCTTTCGTGCTCTATTTTACTAGACTATTCAGAAGGATATTTACAACTTGATGCAAGTTGAGCAAAACACCATTATGTTAGTATACACAGATGGAACATATGTGTTCAGTGCCAAATTTAAAATATGCACACACATTGTATTTTGTGTATACACTTAAGATAAAATACCTAAAAATGTTATTTTATATTTTACAAAATGCATTTAATAGCAATACAGCATTATGTTATGGATTTTTATTAAAAACAAGAAACGTAATACTTTCAGAAGTCTCTGTTTGGAATTGCAAAGAGAGGTATTTTTGTAAAGATTATTTTACAAGGTGTAATCTTGCTTTTTTGAGTCTCTAATGTATGCTGTGCCCTTTCAACATTTGGCAAAGATTTATTGCGGAAGGTAGAGCAGAAAAAAGAAAAGACATTTCAAGTGTCATATTTGGCTATTGCCATTAATTTCCCTGGGAAGAAAAAACATTAAACTGTGATTACTACATGATGTACACAAAATAGTCAGCATCTTCACATGAAAAAAAAAAAATCTTTGGCAGAGAATATAACACCAAACACATTTTTCAAAGTAATTGAAGGTGAAAATGTAAAGAATTAAAGGGAAGTAGAAAAATATCTAAGTGCTCTAGGTGCTACAGCCAAGAAGAAGCACAATTTATAAAAGGAGAACAAGTAATTCATAGACGGCAATAATGTAGGTCAGTTCACTGCAAAATGTTAGAATGGAATTGTTTAATGATGCTTTTCTTATTTTACTATAAAGGACACATCAATGAGTTTTAATAGCCACTCAAATCAATTAAGGGCGTAGTTAAACTTTAAATATTATGAGTTATTGTAAATTTAAAATAGGATACAACATGAACAGAATTGACTAAATTAATGTGGTGAACAGAGTACATTGTTTTTATTATATATTTTTATTTGTGCACAAGTATAAATAGCAGAAAACTTGTAATGTATTAAGGAATACTAGTCAACCTGCGGCGTACCATACACCGCATAATCTGGCCGGTTTTTTAATGATTTTTAAGCACAGGGAAAAAATTAACATTTGAAAAATCGGTAATGTAATAAATCAGCAAGAAAAGCAACATTGTAACAATGCACGGAACGAACCAACACACAATCGTCCGTGACTGAAAACTGGCGGATCGGCATCGTGCTCTGCCTGCTCATGTGCCCACCTCCAACTCGTCACTTGAGTCGTTGTCGTCTTTGCACAGTCCACATGCACCTGTGATTCATGTAGACTTTTCATTGCTCTGTTCGGTTTTGGCTGCTTTTCTATATATAATCCACCAAGACATCCGACCACGGTAGTAGCGCGAATTGCTGTATGTAGTGTGTAAAACAGTTTGCTATGGTGCACACGGTCGTGTGTCGTAACCAAAAACTCGGTTTTTAAAGACTGCGTACTTCATTGTGTTTTAACCTCAGTTGTAAAGGATTGTTTTAAGGATCCCATGGGATATCCCCGTTTTACACACTGCATATGGCGATTCACCTCCGCGAGAAACATGCCTCTATGAACAGTCAATGTGGCTCAGAGTTGCATGTGGCCTCTACGACAGACAAATATAAATGACGCCGTTTTTTCTGTGTCATCGCGTCCGAGTTGGTGGGCGTGGCTTTGCGAGTTGTTGTCGTATCCAATGGTCTTGGAGTTGGTGGGAGTGGCTCCTTCCTACGTGCGCCATAGGTGTCTTACTTGTCAGCAGCTTAGTGAATCCACGTCCCTTCCGGCGTGCTTTCCATGGGGGTCTTGCCTTACTGAATTATATATATAGACTAGCAGAATTCCCACGCTTCGCAGCGGAGAAGTAGTGTGTTAAAGAAGTTATGAAAAAGAAAAGGAAATATTTTAAAAATAACGTAAGATGATTGTTAATGTAATTGTTTTGTCATTGATATGAGTGATGTTGTCCTATCTATCTATATATATATATATATATATATATATATGGCCCCGCACAGATACCCACACACCGTTATATATATATAGAAATATATATATATCCAGGGCCCACAGTCTCTGTGCCTTTGTCCTGGCCGCCTCCTGTCCGCTCTCCATAGTCCTATATATATATATATATATATATATATATATATATATATATATACACGGACGCCCCCACACACACACCGGCACATATATATAAACATATATATACAGGAGGCACATACATATATATATATATACATATAAATATATATACATATATACACATATATATATACACACACACCCATCTACATATATATCTACATTAGAATTAGAATTAGAACAATCTAGACGTGAACAGGCCATTCAGCCCAACAAAGCTCGCCAGTCCTATCCACTTGCTTCCTCCAAGAAAACATCAAGTCGAGTTTTGAAAGTCCCTAACGTCTTACTGTCTACCACACTACTTGGTAGCTTATTCCAAGTGTCTATCGTTCTTTGTGTAAAGAAAAACTTCCTAATGTTTGTGCGAAATTTACCCTTAACAAGTTTCCAACTGTGTCCCGTGTTCTTGATGAGCTCATTTTAAAATACAAGTCTCGATCCACTGTACTAATTCCCTTCATAATTTTAAACACTTCAATCATGTCACCTCTTAATCTTCTTTTGCTTAAACTGTAAAGGCTCAGCTCTTTTAATCTTTCCTCATAATTCAACCCCTGTAGACCTGGAATCAGCCTAGTCGCTCTTCTCTGGACCTTTTCTAGTGCTGCTATGTCCTTTTTGTAGCCTGGAGACCAAAACTGCACACAGTACTCAAGATGAGGCCTCACCAGTGCATTATAAAGGTTGAGCATAACCTCCTTGGACTTGTACTCCACAGATCGTGCTATATAACCTAACATTCTGTTAGCCTTCTTAATGGCTTCTGAACACTGTTTGGAAGTTGATAGCTTGGAGTCCACTATGACTCCTAAATCCTTCTCATAAGGTGTACTCTCGATTTTCGACCGCCCATTGTGTATTCAAACCTAATATTTTTACTTCCTATGTGTAATACTTTACATTTACTGACATTAAATTTCATCTGCCACAAATCTGCCCAAGCCTGTATGCTATCCAAGTCCTTCTGTAATGATATAACGGATTCCAAATTATCTGCTAATCCACCTATCTTGGTATCATCTGCAAACTTAACCAGCTTGTTACTTATATTCCTATCTAAATCATTTATATATATTAAAAATAGCAGCGCCCTAGCACTGACCCCTGTGGAACACCACTCTTAACATCGCCAGTTCTGATGAGGTTCCTCGCACCATCACCCTCTGCTTCCTGTGTCTGAGCCAATTCTGCACCCATCTAAAAACATCACCCTGAACTCCCACTTCTTTTAACTTGATGCCCAACCTCTCATGTGGCACCTTATCAAATGCTTTCTGAAAGTCCAGATAAATAATATCATAAGCTCCACTTTGATCGTATCCTTTTGTTGCCTCCTCATAGAATTCCAACATGTTAGTAAAACACGACCTCCCTCTTCTGAACCCATGCTGACTGTTCAGAATAACTCCTGTCCTTGTCATGTGTTGCTCAATCTTATCCTTAATAATTCCTTCCATTAATTTTCCTGTGATGCTTGTTAAGCTTACTGGCCTATAGTTGCTTGGATCTGCCCTGTCACCCTTTTTATATAATGGGATGATATTTGCCATTTTCCAGTCCTTTGGAATCTCTCCAGTGCACAGTGACTTCCTAAAAATATGTGTCAAGGGTTTATATATGTACTCACTAGCCTCCTTAAGAACACGAGGATAAATATTATCTGGGCCTGGTGATTTGTTTGATTTCATCTTATTTAATCTGAGCAGCACTTCTCCCTCTACAATTTCCAAATCCCTCAGTACCTCCTTAGTAGTTGTGTTTACCTCTGGCAGGTTATCCACTTGCTCACTTGTAAACACCTCAGAAAAATGTAAGTTTAGGGCATCTGCTATTTCATTGTCTGTATCTTTTAATTCCCTTTACTATTCCTGATGAACTTGACCTCCTCCTTAACTGTTCTTTTACTACTAAAATACTGAAAGAATCTCTTGGGGTCTTCTTTGCCTTATCTGCTATATTCCTCTCCAACTGTCTTTTAGCCTCTCTGATATCCTTCTTAATGGTTGCCCTCATGTTCTCATACGCTCGGTTCTCTTTGCAGTCATTAGTCTTATATGCCTTATACAGCAGTTTTTCCTTTGCAACTTCTTTTTAAATCTTTATTAATCCATCGTGGAGTTTTTTAGTTTCCTATTACTTCCAAATTTAGGTATGTATCTGTCCTGCATTACATGTAAAACATTTTTAAACCTGTTCCACTGCTCCTCGACTGTCTCCACATTTAAAAGCTTATCCCAGTCTATCCTACTTAGACTTTGTGCATCTGCTCAAAATTAGCCCTACTAAAGTTCAACTTAACAATTTTAGTCTTTGCATCTGTACTCTTACAAAATACTGAGAATTGTATTACATTATGGTCACTTGACCCTAGTGGTTCAATCACCTCTACACCCTCAATTCTATCCTGATTATTACAGAATACTAAATCCAGATAGGCTTCACCCCTTGTTGGTGCTTTAACATGCTGTGTTAAAAACAGTCGCTGATTACTTCTAAAACTCCTGCTCTTGTGCTCCTCCATCTGTAAGGTTATCCCAGTTAATATTTGGATAATTAAAGTCCCCATGACTATAATATCCCCTGTAAACTTGCCTTTTGATATTACTAAAAGATGTGTGTTGAAATTACTGTCTGAATTGGGTGGTCTATAACACACTCCTAAAATGAGACCTTTTCCCTAATATTTTCCAGGCGAAGCCACATGTCCTCACTAAGATGGGGCTCATCATCCAACTGAAGATGACTTACATTTAATTCCTGTTTGGCATAAACAGCAACCCCACCTCCTTTTCTGTTCTGTCTATCCTTCCTAAAAATGTGTATCCCTCTATGTTACACTCATCCCCATCTTTGTTATTTAGCCAGGTTTCCGTTATTGCTATAATATCATAATTATGCTCTGCTACATACAACTCCAACTCACTTACCTTATTTTTGATACTTCTAGCATTAAGGCAAGCTATTTTTAATGTGTTAATCCTTCTATCTTTACGTGTTTGCTTAAAATTTACATTACTATGCATTTTTATTTCTACACCATTGTTTGTTCTTCCATGTATAGATCTAAATCTGGCCTGTCCTAAACTCCCTGCCCCCCCATTCCCTAGTTTAAACAATCCTCGACTAGCCTACACATACGCCTCCCCAATACATTGGTGCCCCTCCAGTTCAGATGTAACCCGTCACGGCGGAACAGGTCCCATCTGTTCCAAAAGGAGTCCCAATGCCCCATAAACCTATACCCTTCTACCCTATTAATTAATTAATATATATATTAATATAAATATATTATATAATTAATATATATATTAGGGGTGGGACTCGATTAAAAAAATGAATCCAATTAATTAGAGACTGTGTAATAATTAATCTTGATTAATCGTATGTAATCGCACACGCCCCAAATCGCAAATTTTTTTTTTAATTTAAAAGGGTTTTAGTGGGCGACAGAATCAAATAATAGACATGGACATGAATATTGTAAACTCAAGCTCTTTTAATTTTTGAAAAAAAAAATGCTTTTAAACTGCATTTGAATTTAAAACAGAAACAAAAATATCATCTCTGGTTAAAATTGGGCAGACTTAAAAATAAAGTGGTAGTTTAAGTACTTTAAGTACATTTTCAGAATGGTATTGTCTTTAAATAATAATAACCAAAATTTCAACATAAAGTGCAGTTTTTCTTCTTAAAAAATAAGTCAGAAACATAAAAGGTAATTTGACCAACTTAATCTTTAAACTCTGAGTAACCTTAGCCAAAATTATATTGTACATTAGGCTAAAATAGTGTGATCATTGAACATTTTGTAATTAGATGTAATTAGAATTACTAACGGTCACGGAAGTCCAATGATCCCCAGTAAGAGCCACAAAGTCCGCTTTCTGTAATGAATCTAATTTTGCTTGCTTTTCAGTGTGCACAAAACCATGCTTTTATCAAGGCTTCGCTCGGGTAGTTTTTTGAAATTAAATTTTCCTACGATCAGTCGTAGGAACGCGCTTCATTCCGACTCTAACATTTTTGTAGCTGTGATGTGTGCATCAGTGTAATCAATGTACCAGGAAATCATGCATTGACAAAAGTTCCCCTTTGCTTGGAATTGAAAGTGTGATTAAATGCGTTATTTTTTGTTATGGAGTACATGCATCGAAGTTTCTCAGCTGTGCTTGTACTAAGAAAGGGAAACATTTTAAAAATAACGTAACATGATTCTGCGTTAACCGCATATTTTTTCATATGTCCCAAACCAAGGAGATGCGAGGTTAAAATGAATCGGGAAGCGCACGTACATACTAAGTACATCCCCTCTCGGGAATCAAACCTCGGATGTCGGCGCTAGAGGCAAAGCCTCTACAATTGCGCCACGGCCTGTGGCTTGTCTATTTGAGAGTATGTAGATTGGGGTATATATATATATTCGCAGCGGAGAAGTAGTGTGTTAAAGAAGTTATGAAAAGAAAAGGGAACATTTTAAAAATAACGTAACATGATTGTCAATATACAGTAATTGTTTTGTGAGTGTTATTGAGTGTTGCTGTCATCAAGGATTTGATTATCATTATTTCTTTCAATCAGGTTCCTATTTGTATGATGTGTTGTGTTCAAGTTACATTCCGTGTTTGTCAATCGTTGTAAAGATAAGAGGTTTCATTCATCGATTCGTTTCTTACTGCATCAATAAACAGCTCGTCTTCCTCTTTATCTGAGATGTGACACACTGCATGCACGGGGTTTTTTTTTTACACTGTCTTCCTTTAGTGGGACATTCACTTTTTCCACCATGTGCTTTGTTTCCGCAGTAGCTGCACTTATGAATATGCTTGTATGTATCAGACGCTTCATATTTTTTGCTGCCTTTTCAATTGCGTAATTCGGTTTTTGTTCAGCACTCTTTGGAACTGTTGCTTTTTGTCTGTGCACTGCGTCAGTTCACGTGAGCCACTTGGTCTTGCATCGAAGGTTCCCAGCTGTGCTGGTGGCATCTTGTGTGATGTCCACGGCTGTATGTAATGTCAGCTAACTTAAAACTTAAAAGTTTCGCTCACAGTTTCGCTGAGTTTGTGCCAAACACCCCCCTGACCATCTCATCTTCCTCTGCATAAGCACAGTCCTTCACCCGTGAATATTTAGCAGCAGTGTTTCTATTGGATTGCCGCTGACGGACGGCCTTATATGGGCAGGCACTAAATTACAAACACCAGTGGCAGCCTGTCTATGAACTTAATTTAAACTTTAGGTTTACACTGTGCTTTGTTTCCGAAGTAGCAGCACTCATGAATATGGTTGTATATGTCAGTCGCTCGCTTCTTATTGTTTCGCTGCCTTCTCAATTATATAATGCATGTTTTCTTCAGCGCTTTTTTGAGCTCTTCCTGGTTTTCTACGTACTGCGTTGATAGTCAGTTCACGTGATTACGTAGGAGGCGTGATGACGTCACACGAAACTCCGCCCCCCACGGCCATCCAGCTCAATTCCATTACAGTATATGGAGAAAAATAGCTTCCAGTTATGACCATTACGCGTAGAATTTCGAAATGAAACCTGCCCAACTTTTGTAAGTAAGCTGTAAGGAATGAGCCTGCCAAATTTCAGCCTTCTACCTACCCGGGAACTTGGAGAATTAGTGATGAGTCAGTCAGTGAGTCAGTCAGTCAGTCAGTCAGTGAGGGCTTTGCCTTTTATTAGTACAGATAATGGATCTAGTCAGATTGAATGCCGGTGTTTGCTTACTATATGTTAAATTCCCTGATTGAGAATTTCCACTCTACTCTGGGGGCACATTTGTTTTAAGTGCGTGGTAATATGCTGATGACGTTTCGAGAATGCTGCCAACTAATTATACTGTTATAACAGTCGGTGATATACCATGTTATCTCAATAATGCATTGAACATATTTATATTTTAAGTAACATTTATTTAAATGCACTTGTTTACTATTAGATTATTGTCATTATTTTATAACTTTTATTTTTGTAAACACACAACTCATTGAACAGCACTGGATGTATAATGCGACAGCAACACTGTGTAATTAGTTGAGTTAGCTAAGCTTATTTTGAAGTGAAATGGGCATACTGAGGGCTGCGCAGTGGTAGCGGTGCTGCCTTGCAGTAAGGAGACCCAGGTTCGCTTCCCGGGTCTTCCCTGCGTGGAGTTTGCATGTTCTCCCCATGTCCGGGTGCTCCAGTTTCCTCCCACAGTCCAAAGACATGCTGGTTAGGCGTATTGGCAATCCTAAATTGTCCCTAGTGTGTGCTTGGTGTGTGGGCATGTGTGTGTCCTGTGGTGGGTTGGTGCCTTGCCTGGCATTTGTTCCTGCCTTGTGCCCTGTGCTGGCTGGGATTGGCTCCGGCAGACCCCTATGACGCTGTGTTAGGATATAGAAAATGGAAAATGTCTGACTGACTGACTGAGTAGGCATATCTAAAACAAATCAGTGATTCAGGAGAAAAAAACAAATTTTGGTTAAAAAAAAAAAAACTGTTTTAACTTTACTAAAATAAAAAACATTGCATCGTAAATTTAGGAAAGGTTTATGCTGGATTGGTTGTTTTGTTCTAGCACAAGAATGAATGTAAACGATATATTAGGGACACTAATTGCACTGAGTACCCCACTGATGTATGTTTTTAAGAACAAGCAAAGTAGGATTTTATTTCTTAAATAATGTAAGACTACTGGGCTCATCTCACAGTAAGATTATTCTGAAGAGAGTGCTAATAAATGTGTGTTTTCCATATTTATTTTTTAAATTCCATTTAGTGTGTTTTTGACCTTAGTTTCTTTTATTTTGCTTAAACAGCTACTTAGTGCAATGCTTTTAAAAAGCTTAATAAACGCAATAAACGCAAAAGCTTAATATTGCAAATAAGATAGATTAGACAAAAGATTAGACAGATAGTTATTTGTCCCCAGGTGGAAATTTCACTTTTTACAGGAGCTCATTAAACAAATCAATAAATAGAAATGCACGCACACTTTGGTGTGAACACATATTAGAATGAATAAAAACAAAGAATACTTCTGACATGGTAGTCACAGTGAGGCATTATGCAGGTGTATTACTGTTGGCATAAGGAGCTCCAGTAGCGTTTGTTGACACATGCCTGCTGAATAATTTCAAATAAAGTCCTCAGTGTTAGTGTGTCAGAGAGAGGATGTGCAGCATTATTGATAATGGCACCCAGTTTTGTTTTCATTCTTTCTTTCACTACCACTCCAGGGCCCTATCATGTGCCCTGAGCCTGCCCTTTTAATTTACTTGTTGATCCAGTGGGCCTTTCTTGTAGTGCTGTTACAAGCTCAGCACAGCACAACATAGAAAATGGCACTGGACATCACAGAGTTATAGAAGATGTGAAGGATGTCACTAATCACGTTAAAGTAAAGCAGTCTTCTAAGAAAAAAGAGTCTGCACTGTTTTTGTCTTATATACTGTACAGTATTTCCTCTGTGTTATGAGACCATTCTAGCCTGTCAATCCGGACCCCTACAAGTACTTGTAGGAGTGCACCACCTCTACATCCACTCCCTGAATAGTGACAGGGTATAAAGGCTGTTTGGTGCATTGAAAGTCAATAACCGGGTCCTCGGTTTTAATGATGTGAAATTGCAGACAATTGTTTCTGCACCAAGACACAAAGTCCTTCACCTGACTCCGATGCTCAGCCTCATGCCCTTTATCAGTGCACACCATAAGTGCAGAATCATCTGAGAATTTATGTAAGTGACATGAACTGGTGTTATTTTTATAGTATGAGGTGTAAAGAGAAAAGGAATAACACATTTAAAGCAAGGTGGTATTACTTAAACTAGCAGTTAGAAATGGCAAATCTGCACTATCACCAAGATTTGTTTCCAAATTTATTATCATCATGTTTTTAATGTAAGTGTGGAAAAATGTACAGAGTATATACTTCATATAGTTTTGGTCAAGAAGATTGCAAAATGGGAAATACACGAGTGTGTTGTGTGAATAGCCTTTGACAGCCACACAAATGCAAACTACTTATATATAAAGTGGGTAAGTGTTTCAGAGGCAGTTTGTATTGAAATGAGGATTTCCAGCTAGAACAAGTATTAGTATATCGGAAAAACGTGTACTGAGAGAATTAGATTAGCTGCCTGTGCATTTTCTGCATTATGTTGAGATTGGATCTAGCAAATACATATAATGATTGGAATGCATTTTAATTCATGTCCCAATAATTACATTTATACATTAACTAATAATGTACAGTATTTATTATGTGTCAGATCTGTCAGCCAGCTAAGCTAATTTCCACACTTTAATGCATCATTTATAATTTGTTTCTTTTATTACTTCCCAGGATACAAGATGAAAGCAACATTACTGCCGTAGTAATTTTCCTGAAAAGAAGGAGACCTAAGAATAGGTAGATTATTGTTTTCATAGCCAAATGAAATGTTTGAGCTACTGAATGTTGCATTTTTGTACTTTTAGGATATCTCAGACTGGAGGTATGGTCCCCTCTTCCTAAATTACCATTGCCTTATTTTATTCCTAGCACAGAAGGTTAGGGGCTCTCATAACATCACTCCAATTTGTGACACATCTGTCTTTCATGGGGTCTGTTATCCTTTATGGCCCCTGGCTTTGCATAATAGATTGCAAATGTACTGTATAACAATCTGTATGGCACAATCTTTTCTGTAGCTGCTTTCTTACATTGTGCTGCCTTGGAGATGCATTTCTCTTTATAAATCCCTTTCTACCAAGTCCATACTTTCATAATATACAGGGTGTCCCGAAAAATGTATACACACCTTGAATGATTATAAATACAGTCAGTAGTGCAGTCAACAGCCTCCTCAATGTCCTCACTATATGATCCCTGCAGGATATCCCAGTCTGTAGTTCCAAAGCAGTCTCTCAGAGCCCGCTCTGCATCAGGGGACCACTTCCTGAATGTGCGTGTGGTTGTAGGTATATATATTCTTTTATACCCAATCATGACAAACACCTGTTTCCAATTAACTTGTTCGCCTGTGGAATGTTCAAAACAGGTGATTTTTAAACATTCGTCAACTTTCCCAGTTTTTTGATGCCCCTGTCCCAGCTTTTTTGGAATATGTTGCAGGCATCAAATTCAAAATGAGTGAAGATTTGCAAAACAACAATAAAGTTTATCAGTTTGAACATTAGATATCTTGTCTTCATAGTGTATTCAATTGAATATAGGTTGAAAGGGATTTGCAAATCATTGTATTCTGTTTTTATTTACGTTTTACACAACGTCACAACTTCATTGGAATTGGGGTTGTATATTTTGCCTTGCCTTTTAAATCACCCTTCCAACTCCTGGTTCTATTCTATTTCCCTTTATTCCACTTATCTCAAGTATTTACTACAGTCAAATGTTGTGTGAATATTTCTGTAAGTATTGAAATAAATTGTGTATTTGCTCATTTTGGCCAATTCCCCCAGTTCATTCAGATGACTGTCACTGCACTGTGCAGTTGTGTGAATTATCTTTAATACAACATCTACACTTCTACATTAAGTAGATAACAAATATTTGACATACTATAAAAAGAAGAAAACTGTGCATTGGTTGTTCATTAAACAGACACCAAGATGTTAAACCTGGTGGGAGGTGATTGATATGCAAGTATGTTACAGCGCTAAATTATGATTTACTGTGGATCTACACATTTTTTAGAAGAATGTTTTATAGTTTAGTTTAATAGTACAAAACACTAATTTTAATTGGAGAAAGGGGACCAATGAGCATTTTTAATATAAGCAGTGTCTGCAGTGTAGTTTAAGACTTTTGGAATTTAGGATGTAAATGAATAATTTAAAGGCTGATAAATTCACTTAAAATTAAAATGCATAACATTACAAAATAATGTACCCATAGACAGCCAAAACTTGGCCTTAAGAATGATTAACATGCATACAAAAATAAATTATTTATACTTGTTTTCCGAAACAGTCTGTATCTGCTTGAATTATGCAAACTTGCTTCTGACTGTACATGAATAAAAAGTACTAGAAATGGCTATCAGATGGTTCTAAAACTAAAAAGTTAAAAGGTAAATCATGATGAAGTCAAAACTTGAGAAGCCACATTGCATATAATATATTTCCTTGAGTAACAAAAGGAGCTGGTATCTTTATTCCAAGAGAGAACAGGTAAGGCATTTTCATCTACCTCAAAATACACAACAAAAATCACAGTGATGAATCACAGTCCTATCTGTGGCTTCCTTGACATCATTAGGGGATGCAGATACAGAAAGTAATTCTCTGTTTAGTCTAAAAAGAAGAATATTTGGAGGCAGACAAATGACATACAAAGCAGCTATCAATTATTATTTCATCGAAGGCAGCTCACATGATTTGACTACAGTGCTCTTGTTTACATGTCTGGTTTTACATTTCAAACTCAGAAACATTAAGTGAAATAAATGACGAGCATTTCAGAAACTTGGAACTGTTCAAGTTATTAGAAAAGGTACTTTATTTTTACTCAGATGTATTGAGCCTGAAAACTTTAACAATTTTGATGTCGGTTGAAAGCAGCCTGTTAAACCAGTTTGCTTTAAATCATTTTATATGTATGTTTCCCTTTGTACTCTTAATAAAGAAGATAAGATAATCTCAAATCTGCTGAACAATTTCAGAGGGACTTCAGCATACAGGGTTCGGCAGATTTGTGGGAGATGAAATTTAATGTAAGTAAATGTAAAGTATTCAATGTAGGAAGTAAAAATGTTAGGTTTGAATACAAAGTGGGAGGTCTGATAAGAAAGATTTAGGAGTTGTAAAGGACTCATCATCAACAACTGCAAGAAATTGTTGAGAAACCATTAAGAAGGCTAACAGAATGTTATATAGCATGGTATGTAAAGTACAAGTTCAAGGACGTTATGAGCAAGCTTTATAATGCACTGGTGAGGCCTCATCTGGAGTACTGTGTGCAGTTTTGGTCTCCAGGCTGCAAAAAGGACATAGCAGCACTGGGAAAAGTCCAGAAAAGAGCAACTAGGCTTATTCCAGAGCTACAGGGGATGGATTATGAGGACAGATTAAAAGAGATGAGCCTTTTCATTTTAAGCAAAACAAAATTAGGAGGAGACATGATTGGAGGGTTTAAGATTATGAAAATAATTAGTACAGTGGTTCGAGACTGTACATTAAAATGAAGTCATCAAAAATACATGAAAACAGTTGAAAACTTGATAAAGTTAATTCTGAAAAAACATTAGGAAGTTTTTCTTCACAAAGAGAAACATAGATGCAGGGAATAATCTACCAAGTAGTGTGGTAGACAGTAGGACTTTAGGTACTTTCAAAACTAGACAATGTTATTTTGGAAGAAGTGGACAGGACTGGCGCGCTATCTTGAGCTTAATGACCTGTTCTTGTCTAGATTGTTCGAAATGTTCTAATAACTTACCTGATGATTTAAAGCACTGGTATCATCAAGTGCTACAGATATGCAAAACTTCATGTCATATACATAACTATGGATGTTAACTTTATGGTCAATAATTATTTCACCTAATGACAACATATACAATGAGAATAACGAGTGATGTGATTATGAAACTCTGTGGCACAACACAGAGAATTACATGTCTTGTCTAGAGATGTTCATTTATATTTAAATAAATAAAAAAAACTGTCTTCCAGATTGTTGTATGTGAAACCATTGGGAACAGTTCTGGACACATCAACCCCAGTATTCCAAACCATTCATAAGTACATTATAATTGATAGTATAAGCACTTACTGTATATCCAAATGAGTAACACATTCATTAATTACTCTTATTAATACTATTTCAATACTATGTTCTCAAACTAGAGTGAGATTTTTCATAAATATTATTTTCATGGTGAAAGTTTGAATAGGACGGCATGGTGGCACAGTGGGTAGCGCTGCTGCCTCGCAGTTAGGAGACCTGGGTTCGCTTTCCAGATCCTCCCAGCATGGAGTTTGAATGTTCTTCCCGTATCTGTGTGGGTTTCCTTCGGGTGCTCCAGTTTCCTCCCACAGTCCAAAGACATGCAAGTTAGGTGCATTGGCGATCCTAAATTGTCCCTAGTGTGTGCTTGGTGTGTGTGGGTGTGCGCCCTGCCCGGGGTTTGTTCCTGCCTTGCACCCTGTGTTAGCTGGGATTGGCTCCAGCAGACCCCCATAACCCTGTAATTAGGATATAGCGGGTTGGATAATCAATGGATGAAAGTTTAAATAAATAAAATATTACATTTCCTAATTTTTACTAAATAATGTTAAATTGGAGGTTGGTCTAAAGTTGCTCCATGTAGAATCTATTTTATGTTTTTTCAAGAAGGTTTGATTACAGCTGTTTGAAAAATATAACTTTCAATAGTTACTTCATCTTTAGAACTGTCTATACATTTCAGGATAAATTGGTTACTTTTTTCTCCATGTCCGTTTAGCTTTACAATAGTCAATATTAAGTCTTAACCACTCATTTTTTCCGGGCAACTGCTTTTGTCAAAAGGTTTCTTTCCAATTTCACAGGTACAAATAAAGATAAAATACATATTAAGCAGCAGTTAAAACTGTTCACTTTGATTTCTTGAAGATTCATTTAGTATTAGTCCATCACTTAGAGGAGTGGTTTTCGAGTTCAGTTCTGGGATTCCCTTGGCTGCATTTTTTTTTGCTGGTCAAACTAGTTTCACAATCAAGAGTCATTTTGCCTTTAACAGATCTAACTGTTTAATTTGGTGGACCTTTTGTGCTTCTTCTCTCAATTTGCATTCAGAAAAGTGAAATAGTGTGATACTTGCTTTTATAAGAAACTTGGAAATACTTGTTATTTCGCCATAGTTTTAAGTTAATTTATAATTTTGTGGGATGTTTGCACCCATCCTAATGATGTCAAGTGCAGAATATATCTGGGCAAACAGCACTGAATGCTAAAAGGCTTCAGCTACTGCAGTGTCAGATCCATTAGTGCGGTAATTAGCAATAACAGCTTCATTAGCAATACTTGGAAAAGTGGAATGAAAGTCATGACGATGATCTTGACAAGTTAGAAAATGTACACTTTCTGGATCATTCAGGTGCTATTTTGGGAATTATTTGACTGTTTTGAAAGTTGGAATATTTACATTTTAGTTACTTCAATGTTTATTAAATATTTTTGTAACAATGAGTCATATACAAAAATAACAGATAATAAAAATTCTATTACAGTACATGTGCTAATAGATTACATTAAATACATGCTGTGTAAGAGGACTGTACAATAGCAGGTAGTTAAAAATGTAGTTCAGATGGGCTTGTGGTGGCACAGTAGCTTTAAATGACAGCAGATACCGATTCAAGTGATGTCAAAATGGCATTGACTGATACCCTATTGTTAGTTTTGGAAGGCCTCTGACTATCTGATTTCTTAAACATAGCATTTTTGAAAGAATAAAATACTGGAATGAAGTCTCATGATAAAATTGTTTAATTTTCCAGACCATGATGCAAATCGAGTCTGGAGTTGTGCCTGTAACTTAAAATGTCAGAAATAGTGAAACATTATGATGTGCAGATAATAAAGAAGATGTGAGGTTGTTGCTTGTGTAGCCTAAATTCTGAGTACATATTTGTTCACTCCATGCTTACAGAGTAAGGCGTAGATAACCTCTTTCCTCTTACATTCATTTCTAAATTAGTAACTTTTGTTCTTACTTTTCTGGTAAATTTACCTCAGGCAGCAGAAGAAGTGATGAACAGACAGTAAACCAGGGTGACTGCAGTAGGTTCTTTTTACATCAGATGAGAACATGCCTAAAATTAATTAGAAAAACATCACATTAGCCCCATGTTACATACATAAATGCTTGCTGCATTCCAATAAAAAATTACCAATCTCAGTTTTTTTTAATTTATGGAATGACACTAGAAGATAGAAACAGAGAAATAACAGCTTGCTTAATTAAAATAGAAGTCTAATTAAAACAAGAAAAAACCTGCGGCCACAGTGGGCCCTGGGACTGAATTTGAGAACCACTGACTTATAGCATCAATTGTCAAGTTAAAACTAGTTTGTTCATTTAAATAGTGCTCTTTCATGACATTCTGCTCCCTATGAGCTTTATCAGTACAAGCAAATATATTAAACAATAAGCAGTAATCTGGAAGCACAATATCAACAATTTGATCTATAATACCTTGCAGTCCTTGTGTCACGACTACATCTAATGAATGGCCAGAACTGAGAGTTGGCCAGTCTTAAAAGCTACTTAACTTCCATAGCTTCTAAGGCATTATCAACATGAAAGTTAAAATCAATAATTGAAAGATTCTTGAGATTCTAGACCAGGGGTCCTCAATCACAGTCCAACCCAATTGCTTAATAAGAAGCACTTATTTCTCAAGCAACACTTCTGCTTCATTTTAGATGTCTCGCTTGTTAATATTGTGAACTCTTATTGCTTATTTTAGTCTTAAATAACTGTATTCTTGGTGTTTAATTGCTCCTAATTATCAATAACATGCAAATGACAAAAGACACCAGCATTTCTCCATTTAGCTTGTTACCATTTACACCTATGTGTATTTATTGTGCATTATTTGGTTTAAGTAAATGCTTGGAAGGAAAGTGAAGAGAAAAAAGTGAAGGACTGAGAATTACTCATCCATTTTAGCCTTTGAATCATTTGGATGATATCCTTAGAAAGGGGAAGAAAATCTAGGATATAACATAGTAGAGTTAAAGCACTAACAAGCCATGAAATTAAATTACTGGCAAGAATTTCTTTCTAATGAAGCAACCAGGTTAGAACAAAAACCTGCAGCCACTGTGGCCCTCCAGGACTGTAAATGAGGACCCCTGTTCTAGACAATAATTTGGAGAGACAAGGCACAAAAGAGAGCGACTAATCTTTGATGCATTGTACATATTTGATTATGTTTTCAATTGTCTTTATTTGATGTCGATATATATGTTCGTGTAATTATGTACATTCAAATGTGACTACATTATTCTATTTAACTGTACACCTCATAAGATTTTAATTTTAATATGCAATTGTTTAAAGGGTTTTCCATTTATCCACTTCTTCTCATTTACATTTTGCACACTGATTGACACTGGTCACCTGTTCCTACCTATTTTGTCACATAGGTGATTTGGACCCCACTAATCAATCAATCAATCAATCAACATTTATTTATATAGCACATATTCATACAAAAAAAAGTAGCTCAAAGTGCTTTACAAAATGAATACAAAAATAGAAGACACAATAAAAAAATAAACATAAGTCAACATTAATTAACATAGAATAAGTAAGGTACGATGGCCAGGGTGGACAGAAAAAAAAAAAAAAAACTCCAAAAGCTGGAGAAAAAAATAAAATCTGTAGGGGTTCCAGACCACGAGACCGCCCAGTCCCCTCTGGGCAATCTACCTAACATTAGTCAAACAGTTCTCTTTGTATTTAGGGTTTTCATGGAAGGACCTGATGATGGTCACGTAGACTTCTGGCTTTCAGTCCATCAATGTTGGTGCATCATGATGCTTTGAGTAGGTGGTGGTGGCGCAGGCCGACCCCCCTAACTACAAGTACTGTAGAACTCTGATTTTCTCAGGTTGCCAATATGCAGTGATTGCCAACAGAGTCTGTCTGCAGACCCTGTGACATCATTTAGGGGTCTGTGACTGGAGGTCTGAAATGGAGAGCCTTGACACAGGGTAACGTGTGCATGTAAAGGTGGATCTGGATGCTCTCCATAAATTAATGAATATGGCTGCATGTCTCTAAAAAAGCTTAATATCATACATGAATGACTGTGCGAATTAAATTACAAAAGATAATTTATTATTTCTGCATAGTGTAAATCTCTTTAAATTTAGTTACACTGCAAATTCATTTAATCAGCTAATAACTAAAAAGTGTGACATCACAATTTAATATGCATACTTAAATATTTCTGTCACATATATTTATAGTTTAAAACTTGCCTAAATAGGTTTGTAAACGTAATCTTTTTATAGCACCTACTTTTTAAGTAAAAAAAAAATCAGTAGAATCTGGCAGCATAACTACAGAGGCAAACCTCTTTTCCAGCATTCGGGACCCTAGCATCGTTGCACAGAAATGAACACAGCACATTTAACATAATAGTATCTTTAGATATTAAAATGTGACATTGTTTCACATAAATATCCCAATACTGTAACAGTCAGCTGATTTCCCTGGAGAAGATTTGCAGGGCTGGATGCCTGATTGACTGGTGGCACAGGTGCATGAAGCGCTGCATAAGACAAGTCTTGGGAAGGTTTGTGTTACATTCTACAAGACCAGGAAGATTAAAAAATGATGGCATAGTCTTTTGGGGGAGAGAATAAATAGCAGCCCCATGCGAAAAATGAAAGTCTCTTTTGCCAGATTAAATAGAAAGAGCACAACAAAGTGGAAAGGTGATCTGAGATCCTAGATTTGCTACACAACAGGGGACTGGGCAATAGTAGCTGTATCATGTGCACATTTGTTATTTTACAAGGTTTCTCCAGCGGATGGTAACAATGGAAAAGTGCAACTAGTGATATAAGGCTTCCCAGGGTATTAACAGACTATTTGCCATTGTTAATTAAAGAAGCTCATCATTGACGTAACTACTATTTAGTGATTGTCTTAGACTTTCCATGTTCAGTGAGGAAAATAATTATTTGATTCCTTGCTGAATTTGTAAGTTTGGTCACTTATAAAGAAATGAACAGTCTCTGTTTTTTATTGTAGTTTCATTTTAATGGAGTGAGACAGAATATCAACCAAAAATCCAGAAAAAAACACATTACATAAAAGTTATACATTGATTTTCATGCTTTATGCACATAACGAATTGAAATCAGGAGTATCTGTAATTGATTGATTGTAATCTGTGTGCCACATTGGCACACAGCCAATCTGTGGGAGCCAGAATTCTGGCCTGGTTGTAGGGGATCAAATACTTATTTCACTCAACGACATGTAAATTAATTTATAACTTTTATGTAATGTGTTTTTTCTAGATTTTTGGTCTCTCTTTATTAAAATGAAACTACCATAAAATAAGAGTTTGTTCATTTATTTGTAAGTGAGCAAACTTATAAATTCAGCAGGGTATCAAATAATTATTTCTCTCAGTGTAGGTATCTGTTACAGTATATTTGACCATATTCTTGCTAATCTTGGTAGAGGGCTATCTTGAAAATGCAGCTAATACTCTCATGTTAAACATACAGTAATGTAATTAATACCAAGATGAAAAGACTTTAACACTCACTGAACAGTAGCTCAGCCCAATAACAGTCATATATCTCTCTATTATAAAAGAAAATTTTGAGACAAGACTATTGCCAAGAGATTTTTTCAAGTGCTGCCCAACACTCAACCATTTTAAACCACACTCATGGTCCTCTCACTTCTCATTTGTGTGAATGCTTTTGTCAGATACAGTTCCTGCGCTCTCAGCTCTCATAAATTTTTACGTTTTCCTCACTTTAATTTCCCAATAAAAGAAGACTTATTATGTCCAAATCTTATTGAAGAATTTCATCCCGAAGGGTTATCAACAGAAGACATGGGCAATCCTAGCACTGAGAAACAATGAAGCCATACGAATTAACACGAAAATCGTCTATCGGTTACATGGCAATTTGGTTAAATGTGCATCAATAGAATATGCTAAAACAGTTGTTGGTGATGGTGTGTAAGATGAAAACATTAACTTACAATATCCCATAGAATATCTACAACCGTTAACCATTACCGGTCTTCCACCTGCCAAATTACTGTTGAAAGAAGTCTGTATCATAATGTTGTTGCATAATTTATGTCTGAGTGATGGGCTATGCAATAGGACAAGATTAGTTGTATACAAAGTTTGAACAATTCTGACATGTAAAATTTTTTCCCATTGTTCTCTTGCTTTTGTGCGTGATGCGCTGGAAAAATAGACAAAATTATGTCTCTGGAAATAGTTAATGTTGATGGAGTACAAATGCCCCACCGCGTAGTAAATATCAGGGGAGATGGTGCTTGCTTATTCTCATCTATAGCTTATTTTGTGCATGAAACTCCATCTTTAGCGGTACAGATTCGGGCTGACATTGTACGACTTTGGACAGGCACTTGAGGGGATAAAAAAAAACAAGTTTTCGGGAGATGTTATGAATGGGCACTTTGATGTTCTCATTCCCTACACTTACATGCCTGATGTACACATGGAGCGCTCACAAATTGAGGATAAATGTCGGTCGCCTTAAAATGCGGGTGAGCCTAGTAATAATTTTATATTTGTAACGTCTAATATGTTTTACGCATATTTTCTCTTATTTTGTCTAATATATTGGGTAATACGAGTGTAATGGTGACTAAAGTGTGTTATTTCATGTCTAGAGGGCTCTAATAATGTTAAAAAACGTATTTAGAAGGTCGTAAACAGGTTTTCTATACTCTAACTGCAAAAATATTCGATTTATAAATAAAGAATCCTACTTCACGAAAATTCGTTTATCACGGTAGAGTCTGGAACGGATTAACCGTGATAAATGAGGGTTCACTGTACTGTAGCTACTGTTGTCTTGTCCTCTGTTGTGTAGCATATCTAGGTCTTGTGTTGAAGTGAGTAAAAGTGGTAGAGTGAGAGTTTTGGAATTAAAACAGTGCAGCTCGAGCTCTGTGGGTGTAGGTATGTGCAGCTGCAAAGCTTCTCGGCTACAGAATTGTTAATGAGGAAACTGGATGGTCACATTTGCATGTGAAGCCACATTCAGCCCGGCCAGTTCTTTAGTGAACTCACCTGCACCCACAGTCTATATAAACAGAAAGTATGACATAAGAAAGAAAGAAAGAAAGAAAGAAAGAAAGAAAGAAAGAAAGAAAGAAAGAAAGAAAGAAAGACAGGAGGTAAAATTGGATCGGATCGTGGATTGTGGAGAATGTTGGTGCAGAAGAGAGGAGGCGTGGCAGTTGGGAAAGAAGCCCTGGGTGGAGCATTGGAGCTCCGTGGGTAGGGTCTTGCTGAGCAATGGATTGAAACAGGAGCAGCCGATCACTCTGAGAAGTCTCACAGATGCCAAGTGAAGGCAGTGTGAGAAGGGAGCAGGGCTTGTGAGGGTTTCTACTAACGCCAAGGGATGGCAGTGGTGATGCAGGCCGTTAAAGGTTGACTGTAATGTCTGAATGTGTTTCTGCTTGCTGAGCACACCTTGTTGGGTGAGAAACAGAGATGTCATTTTTGAAGGGCGTACTGAGGCTCATGGGTTTTAAGGAAGAGATCCTGACTATTATTTTATTCTTGATTTTAGCCTATTTATGGAAAGTCTTTTTTATGGTATCTCCATAAAATACACAGTTTTTAATTGAATGTTTGTTTATTTAAGAAGATTCTGACCACACTTTATTGTTTGGACACTTTGAATAAAATGTACAATTTACTGTTAACACCAACCTCTTGTTGCTATGTGTCTTCATTTGCTGAAGTTCACATTAGTCTTTGACTATTGGTCCCTGGAATTCATGGAAGTAATGTCAGCTGTGGGCAACCTGGGTATCACAGTTCTCTTATCATTCCCATTATTTTGTTCTTTCCTTAAGATCTGCCAAAAAAAATCTCCTCTCTAAAAATCTCTGCCTGCATTCCTGAATCTATCAGGTCTTGTAAAATTTAGCGCAAACCTTCCAAAGACTTGCCTTTTGGAGCACTCTCTATACGCTGTCACACATGTGCGAGAAGGAGGCAGCTAAAGGGTCTGAGTAAGTGTAATAAAACATCCGACCAGGGAGCGGCGAAGTGCGCTGACTGTCTTTCTCAGTTCCCTACAGATCTTTCCCGAGAAATCCTGCAAGGTTCCAGCGCCTTAGAAGATGTCACTTCCGAAGCCTACCCCTTTGCTGACATCACTCCTGGTTGCGGCCATTTTGATGACATCACTTCTGGTTGCGGCTATTTTGATGATGTCATTTCCTCTCCAGACCTTTAAAGCCTCCATCTTGGGCTACTAGTGTGAGTTCTGTTTTGGACTCTGTGATATGCACATCATGCTTCTGATTTAAAACCCTTTTGCAGCTGGGAAAAACAATATAATAATTATAATTCATTAATTCATTACATTTATATAGCGCTTTTCTCAGTACTCAAAGCGCTATCCACACAGGGAGGAACTAGGATGCGAACCCGCAATCTATATACAGGTGGCTGCCCCAAAACTTTATGATGTCTTGGACTCTTAATTGTCACAACATGTATGACATACCACTGTCATTTTTAGGCATCTAGCTGTGCTCATCTTCAGGGCAAAGAGCTGGCTCCTATATTTCCATGAGATGATGTGTGACACAAGTATTATTTAACAACGGAGTGAATTTACATCTTAGTTGGTTAAATGCACATGCAAAATAACTAGTGTTTTAAGAGATTTCTGTTACTTTAACAAAGGCAGAAATGATAAACTCTCATTTGTTATTAAGGTCATATACTCGTTAGGTTTTTTTAGAGAAATGCAGCAACATTGATTTATTTATTTATGCTCAGTATCCATATCCACCTTTACATGCACAGATTACCCTGTTCCAGTTCTCTCCCTTTCAGACCTCCAGCTAAAGGCCCCTAAAATACATCACAGAGGGGTCTGTCCCTAGAGGTCTGCATTAAGACTCCTCTCATTGACAGTGCAAATCTACGTTCCTGGCAAAAAATATCATCCCAATCATATATATAGATATCAGTTTTGAGTAAAATCTCTGAAAGCCTATTATAAGCATATTTAAAAATAATAACTATTATATAAATATTTATGATATTTGGTAAAATACAAACTTATACAGCTATGCATACAGATCATTCTGGGAAAATGCTGATGTGTACAAGTAAATTTTCATAAATGTCTTGTAAACTGAATGTGATATTTAACTTTATAAGTTATACTTTAAAACCTTTTTATTTGACCCATGAGTATTTTTAATTTGGCTCAGAGGCTTCATTTAAAGCACATCTAAGTTGTTTTTTGTTTAAATTAGTTAAAAAGCCTTCAAGTGGTGAGAGACAATCCCAAATGAACAAAACCACAGAGATTAAGCAAATGATTGCAATAGTCTAAAATCCCTAATTGACAAAAAAACTAATTTAATTATATTTAGGATGTCTAGGCAACTCCAATCCTTGAATACCAAGTATTTCCAGGTTCTCAAAGTTCATGCAGTCAAAAAACTTTAGATTTTATCTAAGCAGAAATATTTTGATATTGTGCACTCATTCAGATCATAAAACCTGGCCGTCATTTTTAGTGATTTCAGTAGCACATTGGTTAGTGTTGTTGCCTTATGGACGCTAGGTTCAAGTTTCACACCCAGTCACTGTGTTTGTATGGTTTGCATTCTCTCCCTGTGTCTGAATGGGTTTTTCTCTAGCATCCTACTTTTTCTCACATGTTCCAAAGTCCTACGTGTTAGCCTTATTGGTGATTCTAACCTGGCACAGTGTGGATGTGTGTAAGTGCATGACTTCAGTGGATTTGGGTCTTTGTCCAGGGCTGACACCTGCCCTGAACCTACTATTTCAAGGGTCGGCTCTGTCCCTTGACAAGTTTGAAATGGATTAAGCAGGTTTGAGAACATTAAGTTATGTTAAAAGTTTATTATGCAAACAGGCTTTTTTTTGAGCAACAGTGTTTTTGAATTCTGACATTTTTAGATAATTGATTTCATACACCAAAGAAAGTGGGTTGTCATTCCTGATGTACAGCTAACAGTCAAAGGCTACAAGGTAAAGAAGAAAAAGATTTTTCCTATTAGGGCATTAAGGTGACATTGACAGAATGTTGATAAATAATTAATTCCTGAAAATTAGGATGTGCTCTAGCTCTGTTGATATATTTACAGTTAGGCTAATTTATCTTCTTTTCAGTATGCATACTTGTGATCCAAGTTTGCATATATACTTTTACATTTTTGGAGTTTATCATTCACTAGAGGTATCTCTCTGACCTTGGATATGGTTTGAAAGTCTGCCAGAATTTATTATGTTGGCTTCAGCAAATTGAAAGTAACATACTCATGTTTTGCTTTACAGGTAAGAAAAAATGTTTGACACATTATGAAAATATTAACTTGAAATCCAAAGAAGGCATTCAAAAGTATTTAGGCACTTAAAATTAGATATAAGGATTTTCCCTTTTGCAGGCAGCAGTGTGTGGTCTCTCATTTGTATCCAAGAATGACATGTGGAGAGCGAGAAGAATTTCAGTTTAAGAGCAAAGCTCGTAAATTGGCAAAGGTGACATTAAGCAAATTCATCCATCCATTATCCAACCCACTATATCCTAAATACAGGGTCATGGGGGTCTGCTGGATACAATCCCAGTCAACATAGGGTGCAAGGCAGAAAACAAACCCCCAGGCAAAGCCCTCACTCACTCACTCACTCATCACTAATTCTCCAACTTCCTGTGTAGGTGGAAGGCTGAAATTTGCCAGGCTCATTCCTTACAGCTTACTTACAAAAGTTAGGCAGGTTTTATTTTGAAATTCTACGCGTAACGGTCATAACTGGAACCTGCTTTCGCCCATATACTGTATGTGGCTATAGCCTGCAGCTCGGGCGCCGTGTAAGGCAGAGTTGCGTCTCGCATCATTACACCTCCCACATAATTGAGTGCTTCCCCATATAAGGTAAATATTCGCGGGTGAAGGACTGTGCTTAGCATATTCATAAGTGCAGCTACTGCGGAAACCAGTACATGTTCAGTCTCTCCCTGTGCATTTCCTGTGCAGCGAGCAAGAGAAAGAGAGAGCGCAACACACACACACACACAGGCAGCACGAGAGAGACAGACACACACACACAGTCAACGCGAGCACACACACACAGGCAGCGCAAGAGAGGATGGCAGCGGGACAAATAGTGACACACAAGTAGTGTGACACACACACACACAGAGGCAGCGAGAGAGAGAGCGACACACACAGCGCGAGAGATGGATACAGACACACAGGCAGCGCGATTGAGAGCTGGACGCATTAAAGTAGGAAGGCAGTTAAAGAATGCACTGGTCTTGATTTTGTTTTCACTTCTGTTTCCAGCGATCTGTTCATAGCGTGCATTGTTGAAATGTTATTTTTCTTGGTGGTTTATTAAATTACGGACTTTTTCAAATGTCCATTTTTTTCCCTGTGCTTAAAACTTTTAAAAAAAGTGCTTTTAGCCAGCGGTTGGTCGCGCTATAGCGCGAACTATTGCAGTGTCAGTTTTCTCTGTTGTTCAAAGTTTTCTCAGTGTTATTCAATATTTTTACTATTACGCTGTGCATTCTATGGTATAATTTTATTTGTGCTTAAAAACTAAAAAAATATATATTTACATAGAGTTTGTATGGTCTGGAACGGATTAATTGTATTTACATACAATCCTATGGGGAAAATTGCTTCGGTTCACGACAAAATCGGTTTACGAGTTTTGGAACGAATTATGGTTGTGAACCGAGGTTACACTGTACCGGAAATGCCTATTAAACATCTTAGATTCACGAGTAGCGATTTTAATGGTGAGATGTCTATCGAGGTGATCACTGTAATATTTATATGTCATTTAAATGTATTATTATCAGTCATGGTTTAGGCACCTATGTCATCAGGAAGGCATCAGAAAAAGGGACCTCAAGGTTACTATTATGGAAGTTAATTTAGAGCACGGATGCCGTGAATGTCAGAGCTGTAATAAATAAAGTTCTCTTGCATACTTTAAAAGAAAGTCTCGCCATCATTTCAGTTATCACAATTTGTGAAAACAACACATAGTATAAAAATTTAAAATCAGTACTTTGCCGCATATATATATGTACATATATATATATATATATATGTACATATATATATATATATATGTAGACAGTAATCAGTAGCAAAGGGTGGCTATTTTGAAGAAACTAGAATATAAAACATGTTTCAGTTATTTCACCTTTTTTTTTTAAGTACATAACTCCACATGTGTTCATTCATAGTTTTGATGCCTTCAGTGAGAATCTACCAATGTAAATGGTCATGAAAATAAAGAAAACACATTGAATGAGGAGGTGTGTCCAAACTTTTGGCCTGTACTGTACTGTATATACAGTGCATCCGGAAAGTATTCACAGCACATCACTTTTTCCACATTTTCTTATGTTACAGCCTTATTCCAAAATGGATTAAATTAATTTTTTCCTCAGAATTCTACACACAACACCCCATAATGACAACGTGAAAAAAAGGTTACTTGAGGTTTTTGCAAATTTATTAAAAATAAAAAAACTGAGAAATCACATGTACATAAGTATTCACAGCCTTTGCTCAATTCTTTGTCGATGCACCTTTGGCAGCAATTACAGCCTCAAGTCTTTTTGAATATGATGCCACAAGCTTGGCACACCTGTCCTTGGCCTGTTTCGCCCATTCCCCTTTGCAGCACCTCTCAAACTCCATCAGGTTGGATGGGAAGCGTCAGTGCACAGCCATTTTAAGATCTCTCCAGAGATGTACAATCGGATTCAAGTCTGGGCTCTGGCTGGGCCACTCAAGGACATTCACAGTATTGTCCTGAAGCCACTCCTTTGATATCTTGTCTGTGTGCTTAGGGTCGTTGTCCTGCTGAAAGATGAACCATCGCCCCAGTCTGAGGTCAAGAGCGCTCTGGAGCAGGTTTTCATCTAGGATGTCTCTGTACATTGCTTCAGTCATCTTTCACTTTATCCTGACTAGTCTCCCAGTCCCTGCCGCTGAAAAACATCCCCACAACATGATGCTGCCACCACCATGCTTCACTGTAGGGATGGTATTGGCCTGGTGATGAGCGGTGCCTGGTTTCCTCAAATTGTGATGCCTGGCATTCGCACCAAAGAGTTCAATTTTGTCTCATCAGACCAGAGAATTTTGTTTCTCATGGTCTGAGAGTCCTTCAGGTGCCTTTTGGCAAACTCCAGGCGGGTTGCCATGTGCCTTTTACTAAGGAGTGGCTTCCGTCTGGCCACTCTACCATACAGACCTGATTGGTGGATTGCTGCAGAGATGGTTGTCCTTCTGAAAGGTTCACCTCTCTCCACAGAGAGGTGATATATATATCCATATATATTGTGGACTCGGACCCGGGCACACACAGACGGACATCATAAGTTCACCACACACCCTTTATTTACAATATATTTACAATCAGTGCACTCCCAGTGCCTCTTGCACCATTCCCCCGATGTCCAGGCCTCACAGTCTTTGTGCCTCTCTCTTGGCCGCCTCCCGTCCTCTCTCTAGCTCCGTCCTCTTCCACCCGACTTCCGCTCTCGACTGAAGGGAGGCGGCCCCTTAAATAGGAACCCGGATGGGCTCCAGCTGCTCCCCGGCACTCCTCCGTAGACACGCCCCAGTGTGGCGGAAGTGCCGGCTGCGCACCCGGAAGCCGTCTGGGTGCCCCCTGTCGTCTTCCCAGCACTTCCTGGTGTGGCGGAAGTGCTGGGCTCCAGGGATATGCAGGCATTGGGGCGCCGCCTAGCGGTGGCCACTGGTCCCTACAGGGCTGGGCTTCCAAGCCCTGTAGCTGAGGCCCCCAACATAACCAGGACGGATGCCCCCTCGCGGTCTGGAGCCTGGGACGCCATGAGGGACCGGATGTGGGTCTGCGCCCACCCTGGATCACGAGGGGGTCGCCTTCCTGGTTGCTTTGGGGGCCACGGGTACAGGGCATGGAAACTCCACCCTGTAGGGGCCCGTGGTCACCGCCAGGAGGCGCCCCAATGCCTTGGGGACCTGTTACCCCAGCACTTCCGCCACACTTCCGCTGAGGCGTGGCTAAAGGAGGAATGCCGGGAACACCTGGGGCTCATCCAGGTCTTGTATAAAAGGGGCCGTCTCCCTTTACTCAAGGCTAGAGTCGGGTGGAAGAAGGACGAGGCAAGAGAGGAGAGTGGAGGCGGCCCGAGAAGAAGGCATTTGTGGCCAGGACTGTGTTTGGGGTTTGTGCACTATTTTGGACTGGGTCTGAGTGACCATACTTGTATATATTTGTGTAAATAAACGTGTAGTGACTTGATGAACAACATGTCCACCTGTCTGTGTCTGGGTTGGCTCCACATCTGGCGTAGTCGGCAGGATGCTTCGCCTGTTTCAAGGCGGGGACCTGAATTAGAAAATTTTGTTGTGGACTGCCCGGCACAGCAGGGGACCCCACCCACGTACCACGGGTGCTGCGTGCACACAGCCCCGCGGGGTAAACCCCATGGACCACCAGGAGTCCGCAGGAAGGCCATATTTCCCTGATGTGGGTGGGCGGCGTGCCTACCAGGAGTGCAGCGGTCTCCAATGAGCGCGCCATTGCTGGAGGCGCCCGGGACGGCATGGCGTCGAGAAAGGCCACGCCGAGGAGGTGTCCTCGGTTTGACGAGTCCGGGGAAGTGAGTTCCCTGCCTAGTGGCAGCCGGCCCGTGGGGGCCGGGCGTGTTTTCTTCTTTCCAGGCAGGGACTTCCGGACCCACGCCAGTGGCAGGCGATGCTGGTCTGCGGGCTCCGGCAGCACGGCGGCAGCCGCGAGGGCTGCGGAGGAGGAGACGCTGCAGCTCGAGAGGCGCTGGCAACAGCAAGGCTGCCGGCAAGCACGTCGCCGCCACAGAAGGGGACCAGAAGTCCCTCCCCCTGATAGGCAGGCGATTGGACGGTGTGTCTTGTGTGCCAGCCGATGACTGCAGAGAGGCGGGACCAAGGAATGTCCATCACGGGCAGGAAGGAGACCCGATTGGGCCGGGGGAGAAGGCCCACAGGAAGTGCCCGGCGTCGGAGGCTGACAGACAGGTAGGCTCCGCGTTAAGTTAACTTCCTGTCTTTGCCGGCTGCTCTGGCGGAGCTGGAGGTGTGCCTTCAGCCCGCGGAGCATTTATTACAGATGCTACGTGCCCTCCGGGCTGATGTGCTGGTACTGGAGAGGAAGGCGCTCGCGGCGCTGAAGACGTTAGCGACAACGGGACGTCGCGATGCTGGAATCTCCAGCCGGGGAGGTATGGCGGAGACAGTGAGTACAACCGACTCCATACAGCATGCAGGAGGGTCTGCTGAACATGGCTGTGATGTTAAGGATCAGCTTCAAGTAAGCAGCCCTCCGACAGGAGGTGCGGCGCAACGGGCTGCGCGTGCGGCGAAGGGGGAGTCCGTGAGGACGGTGCCTGGACACGGGCTGCTGAGTGCCCCGGGTCCTAGCGCCCTCCACCCCGAGTCGGCTGCGGCCTCGCGCCACACTGTAGGGACGCAGACGAGAAAGAGGCTCTTTCTTTGCAGTATGGAGTCTCAAACCGTTGGGGCGTCCCAGAGTGACAGGAGGAATGGCAGGCTGGGTGCTGGTTCCTCCGATAGGTTGGGACGCGGTGCTGGGGGCACGCCTCCGGGTCCTGGCCGCCCTCTGCGGGGACAGAGGGAATCCCTCAGGCTGGCGGAGAGAGCGCAGGCGGTGCCGGCGATTCCATCGTTAAGAGGGACATGGAAGCAGCGGAGAGGGTGCCGAACAGGCAAGTGCCGGGGTGCAGATTGGAAGGGGGGACGCTGCCTGTGTGGCACAGGAAGGGTGCCTTGGCAGCGGTTCTGCCCCTGTGTTGTTCTCTTTTGTAGGGACGGACCCCAGGCGAGCAGTAGGACCCTCTTCGTTGGGGACCTGCCCTCTGATGTCGGACCGTCTGCGGAAGGATCTCTCTGCTGGTGCGCGGGTGCCGCCACGGCTGGAGGAGGCTGCAAGGGAGCAAGTGACTCTGACCAAAGGGGCGCGGAGGCCTCAGAGGGGGTGCCGAATGAGGAGGCCCCAGGGTGCCGGTAAGAGGGGGGAGCGCAACCTGTGCGAGGCGCAGGGGAGCACCAAGTGGTGGTGCTCAGGCCGTGTCTCCGCCCCTGTCCCTGCTTGGAGAGCGGGGCCGGACCCCGGCTATCCTGGATTAGGACCCGCTTCGGGGCTGCGCTGCCCTCGCGGGACGGGTCGCTCTTTCCCCCGAGTGGTCTCCGCTGGCTGTGGGGCAGTGTCAGGGATGCCAGGGGCCATGACCCGGCCGGGACGCCATGAGGGACCGAATGTGGGTCTGCGCCCACCCTGGATCACGTGGGGGTCGCCTTCCTGGTTGCTTTGGGTGCCACGGGTACAGGGCATGGAAACTCCACCCTGTAGGGGCCCGTGGTCACCGCCAGGAGGTGCCCCAATGCCTTGGGGACCTGTTACCCCAGCACTTCCGCCACACCAGGAAGAGCTGGGGAAGAATTAGGAGAGCTGCGCAGCCGGCAGAGCACACTGGAGAGGAGGAATACCGGGAACACCTGGGTCTCTTCCGGGTCCTGTATAAAAGGGGCTGTCTCCCTTCATTCAAGGCTAGAGTCGGGTAGAAGAAGGACGAGGCAAGAGAGGAGAGTGGAGGCGGCCCGAGAAGAAGGCATTTGTGGCCAGGACTGTGTTTGGGGTTTGTGCACTATTTTGGACTGGGTCTGAGTGACCATACTTGTATATATTTGTGTAAATAAACGTGTGGTGGTTTGATGAACAACGTGTCCGCCTGTCTGTGTCCGGGTTGGCTCCACAATATATATATATATATATATATATATATATATATATATATATATATATATATATATATATATAGTAGTAATAAATAAAGAGTCCTTTCAAATAGAAAAAGTTTTGGGGTTTTATCCCCGTATATTGTCGTCCAGACAACAATGAAAAGAATGATCCAAATATGACTTTTTCAGTACACAAATGAATGAAATGCTGTAACAAAATGGCGTTTATATAGAAGATGGGATGATGGGAGGAAGTGGTTGGCAGGAAGTGACGATTGGAGGCGGGACCACGGAACCAACGTCACCAGGAGCAGACTGAAGTAATCGAGTGGGAACCGAAGTGACGTCACCAGATGGAAACCAGAAGTGACGTCATCGTGGCCATTTTGGATTTGTGATTTTGAAACTGTTTTACTTGTCTTCCGGTTTTCTGTAGATAGAAAGAGAGCCAGGTAAGCACCACGTGATAAACCCTTGTCTCGCGAGATTTCACTCACCTTTAGGCTCTTTGACTGCCTCCAACTCGCACGTGTGTGACAATATATATGTCACAACTTTTGTTTCCAGTTTGTCTGTGCAAATGTTTTTTGCTTCTTTCTTCCATGAAGACAACAGAAGTGTCTTGGAAACATTATTATAATTATTTCACAGGGTTATTATTTTATCTTTTTTTTCCTTTACGGCTTGTTTTGGATCATAAGTATGTGTTCAAATTAGCCACACAGTAATGTGCTGCCATTTATCCAATGGCAGTACTCAATATTCTCATTATGTTCAGCTAATGTACTCCTTAAGTGAAAGTACTGCAAGATTTTTGTTGCTTTTTTTGATGTATGCAGGGTGGAGTACTGGCCAGGTCGTAATATCATGCATGCCCAAACATGTGTGCACACAGCACTGTTATGTCACACTGGCCTCTCAAAGCATCATGGGACACTGTGAAAAAAATGTTTGTCTAAGCTAGCTGCAATGTCGGTTTGCAGGAAGATATTTGAGAAAGTCACCAGTGAATACAGTATATTTGCAGCTGTAAGATATGGCCGACCATTCATCCCAGCCAATACCCCCAAGCCGCCAGGTGGAGCTCTCCTTGCAACATGGAGGTCCCCAGAAGACCAGCAGGGCATCATGGACAATGGGGTTTTTATGCACAGCCCTGCTGGATGTCATGGGGGCCACAGGTGGGAGCTGCAGGGAGGACCGAGGGCTTCTTCGTGCCCTGTGACCCGGAGGTTCGTCATAGGAAGAGCGACGGACTTCCGGGTTGAAGAAAAGGACTATTTACCCGGACCCAGAAGGAATAAAGACTTGTGGACTGTTGGGCAGAAACACCTCCGGGTCAGGGAGTATAAAAGGACTATGGGAACTCCCAGACAACGAGCTGAGTTGGGAGGCAGGGTGGCTAAGTGTCTGGGAGTTTGGAGGATTGGTTTATTTGAGAATTGTTGGTTTATTAGAGAATTGTGGAGAGGAACGTGCTTTGTGCACATAATTATTAAAATAAATAATAATTGGACTTTTATCTGGTGTTTGACGTGTGGTCTGAGGGTACAAGGGTGCGAGCAAGCCCTTAATCTGTCACACAGCAAAAAACATTTCATTTAACACTAGAATTACCAGAGCCTACGAAAAAAACTCGTAGATCCGTCCCACCTTAAATCGCTTCTTAAAACCATTCACAGCTCTCCACCAGTGTCTTAGCAGCCGGCTATTCCATCCCCCCACCGACTTAGAACGTGCACAAACTTCTCCCAGCTCATGCCTTGATTGATTTTCTGGGAGTGAAGTGGAGTTTTAGAGTGGAAATAATAGATCCTTATTTGGAACTCACGCATTTCATATGTGTTCCGTTTCAATAGTAATCTGTGTAAACGCATTTTTAAAACAGCAACGTTTTTCATATTCTAGTAGTAAATGACAAAATGTAGGCATAAACTATATAATGTATGAAAACTGAAGTCCAAATATCAAAGAAACAGTTTCACAAAAGGTACAAATATAACAGAACAAATGCGCTTTTATTCTAAAGTGTAACTGCAGAAAAAGAAGCCGCCTTAGCAGGCCATACTGACGCATAACACTAGAATTACCAGAGCCTACGAAAAAACTCGTAATTCCGTCCCACCTTAAATTGCTTCTTAAATCCCTTCACACCTCTCCGCCAGCGTCCTTTGTCCTCTAAATGTGCTGATAAAGAGAAGCTAGGAGCAGCCGGCTATTCCATCCCCCACCAATTTAGAACGTGCACGAACTTCTCTCAGCTCATGCCTTGATTGAGTATCTGGGAGTGAAGTGGAGTTTTAGAGTGGAAATAATAGATCGTTATTTGGAACACACGCATTTCATGTCTGTTCCGTTTCTACAGTAATCTGTGTCAACACATTGTTAAAACAGAAACGTTTTTTATATTCTAGTAGTAGATGACAAAATGTAGGCATAAACTATATAATGTATGAAGCCTGAAGTCCAAATAGCAAAGAAACATTTTCATAAAAGGTTCAAATATAACACAACAATTGCGCTTTTATTCAAAAATATAACTGCAGAAACAAAAAGCCGCCTTATCATGAGACATTGACAGCACTTTATTATAACTGCCTCCGTGGTGCAATAAAATCAGTTCTCTCCTTGGAATCAAAAGGTCGTGAGTTCGATCCTGCACCACTCTGTTTTGAGAAGTAAACTGCTCTTAGTCTTACTATTTTAGAATAAAAGCATACATTTGATTTCAGTCTGTAACAGCCGGTGCAATTTATGATCCTTGTAAAGGTTAGCTTTTTTTTTATTCACTTTTCATTCTCTCAGTCGCGTTCAGAATCAATCCATACAACCCCATCTGACACGGCTGTTTTCACTAAAGACGCTATAGCTCTGCAGTGTACCACGATGCATACTAACGCCCATCCCCACCCACGGGTTCTGACACACAAACGCTGGCGAAGCTGCCTTCTTCGTATCTCACCTTCACTTGATTTTCGTTTTATTGAGTGTTCCTGCCAGTCCCCGCATGTTGCTGTATGCTGTTTCTTTTGTACTCCAGGACATGCAGAGGAAAGAATGGTAAAGAGCAGTAACTTCGGCGCTATATGCAATCATCAGACACTCCCCATCTGCCCGTGTCGTTCAAACACAGGAACATATATTGGTGTAAAGTATAACAAAAGTGCACTTTTATTCAAGTGCACTTTTTCCATCGCCTTTTCCTGTAAGAAGCAATGTACACACTTCTCTCTATGCTGTGGTTTCTATTACACACCTGAAAGAAAGAGACAATACATGTGAAAATATCATCGCACTAATGCAATATTATTTGAAAACGAACAGCGTCAGATCGGGTGTGAATTTATGCAGGAACTGGAAATTCTCTGATGCGGGACCTTCCCCCAGGGAAGAAAGTACAGTGTCAGGTGCTCATTCAGTGTAATAGGAACCATAGCACAGAGAGTTGTGTGCACTGCAACAAGTACACGTGTCGTAAATGTAGGAAGGACGGTCCTTGGGTGTGTGGGAACTGTTAATATTTGAATGTGATGATTTTATATAGCACGGAATGAAAATCAGCACTTCTTAGCATTGCACCATGCAAGCTGTCGTATCAATCGCCTACTGTAACTTGCTTTCTTTTTCTTCGGTTATACAGATAGTCTTGAATAAAAGTGCACTTGTTTTGTTTGCGAAATGAAGTGTCTGCATGCCCTTTTCGTGGCATTACATGTGAATTTTTTGAGCATGCCCGTTTGAGCATGCTCAAACACAGGAACATAAGTTGGTGTAAAAGTATAACAAAACAACGGGCAGATGGGGAGTGTCTGATGATTGCATATAGCGCGAAGTTACTGCTCTTTACCATTCTTTCCTCTGCATGTCCTGGAGTACAAAAGAAACAGCATACAGCAACATGCGGGGACTGGCAGGAACACTCAATATATCTGAATAAAAAGAAAATCAAGTGACGGTGAGATAAGAAGAAGGCAGCTTCAACAGCGTTTGTGTGTCAGAACCCTTTGGGGGGGTGCGTTAGTATGCATCGTGGTACACTGCAGAGCTATAGCGCGTCTGTGTGTGAAAACAGCCGTGTCAGATGGGGTTGTATGGATTGATTCTGAACGCGACTGAGAGAATGAAAAGTGAATTAAAAAAAAGCTAACCTTTACAAGGATCATAAATTGCACCGGCTGTTACAGACTGAAATCAAATGTATGCTTTTATTCTAAAATAGTAAGACTAAGAGCAGTTTACTTCTCAAAACAGAGTGGTGCAGGATCGAACTCACAACCTTTTGATTCCAAGGCAAGAACTGATTTTATTGCACCATAGAGGCTGTTATAATAAAGTGCTGTCAATGTCACATGATAAGGCGGCTTTTTGTTTCTGCAGTTATATTTTTGAATAAAAGCGCAATTGTTGTGTTATATTTGAACCTTTTATGAAAATGTTTCTTTGCTATTTGGACTTCAGGCTTCATACATTATATAGTTTATGCCTACATTTTGTCATCTACTACTAGAATATAAAAAACTTTTCTGTTTTAACAATGTGTTTACATAGATTACTGTAGAAATGGAACAGACATGAACTGTGTGTGTTTCAAACAACGATCTATTATTTACACTCTAAAACTCCACTTCACTCCCAAAAAATCAATCAAGGCATGAGGTGAGAGAAGTTCGTGCACGTTCTAAGTCGGTGGGGGGATGGAATAGCCAGCTGCTTGCAGCCTGAGTTTATCAGCACATTTAGATGACAAAAGACGCTGGTGGAGAGCTGTGAATGGTTTTAAGAAGCGATTTAAGGTGGGACGGATCTACGAGTTTTTTCGTAGGCTCTGGTAATTCTAGTGTTAATTGAGCACTTGATGTTATATTAATTGTATGTTCTTTCTCTCTTACTAGTACTGCACTACTGACTCTAATCTGTGAGGGACATGCAAACAATTATTATATTATGTGCACATGGTAATCCACTCTTTCTAGCATAAAATATAGAACATCTGTTGAAAGTTAATGATCAGTTATTCTACTCAGTTACAGAATGTAAAAAACAATATATCCAATAATAGGAACTTTCCGAGAAACTACTAAAGTTTACAGACTATGAGAACTGGCCCTGAATGGACACAGTCCATCACATTAACCTCCATGGTGATGAAGTCTCTGGAGAAACTGATCATGGTCCACATTAACCACAAAATCCTTGATACACTGCTTCCGCTGCAGTTTTCATAGCAGCATGACTGATCTGTGGATGGTGCCATCTCTCACAACTTACCCACTGCTCTGGGACATCAAGAAAAGAAAAACACATATGTCAGGAAACTCATCGATTACGCAAGTGCCTTTATCACAAGGCCGCTGTAGGTGAGGATTGACAGCATGAATTCCTTCAGACTGTTCACCAACATCAGTGTTCTGCACATCTGCTGTCTCAGTCCACTACTATACCGTCTATTCACCTATGACTGTGTAGCCAAGCATGAGGGAAACAGCATTATCAAATTTGTGGATGACACCACTGTGATTGACCTCATAAGCAGCAATGACAAGGCTGCCTACAGAAGGGAAGTAAAAGACTTAACTGTATGGTTGTCATGACAATTCCTCTGTCAACAAGACAAAAGAAGTTATTGTTCATTTCAGGAAGAACAAAAGCGATGACACTCTACTCCAGGTCAATGACTCCCACATCCAGATCTGCTTCAGGTTCCTGGGTGTACATTAACTGCCTTTCATGGTCTGTCAAAACCATCTTCATCCTCAAAAGGCCCAGCAAATGCTCTTTTTTCTGCAAAGATTTTTGAACTTTGTGGTGGGAATCAAAACCTTGATGAACTTCTACCACTGCATTATTTAAAGCATCCTGACCAGATGCATGAGTGCAGTTTGGTAATCTGACTTGCCAGGATTGTAAGCTCCTCCAAAGGACTGCTATATTATCTCTATAATCATTGTGGCAGACATTATACGGTTTCCTAAAATCTACTCCATCCAATGTCTGATAAAGCCTAAACCCATCATCTCTGATGCCAGTCATCCAGCTTATCCAATTTTCATTCCTGCCTTCTGGAAAGCTGTACCACTTTACCTTCCCTGTATTGTACCCACCTACTGATTTATGTCTAATTCTACTGTATGTTACATTTGTATTGCCATCTGCATATTACCTGCTTTTGCTATTTGCACATATCTTTTTTTGTTTTTGTACTACTATTAAACCTGTGTGTTCTGCCTTGCAGAATAGCTGTTTGTTGTTCAAAGAAATATTACAATGTAATATAACCTTATGAATATTCATTTAAATAGTTGCAAGGAAGTAGAATTAGAATTACAGGAAGTCTATAGTTAGACAGTATGTTTCATGACTAGTCAGTGTTAGTCCCATCGAAGCAAAGCCTCTAAGTATTATTTTAAGTTAATTGGATAAGTACTGTATATAGCAAAGTTATATTATTTGTTTAAATTGGTAAATATTTGTAATTTGCTTCTTTTCAGTTTCACTCTAACTTCATAAAATGAAAATAAAATTGGAGCAAGGTGCTATCTCCTGACTCTATGAATCTTTTGTGAAGTAGAGTTTGGCTGCTGTTCGGTTTCTGGTTCAAACACCAAAGATGAGAACAGTACACTGTGCAATCTACATACTGCATGAACAGTTCTGTTTTCCACTACGTACAGTATATCAGGCCATTCTTTTACTTCTTACTAATTGTATTTTAATTATATACAAAATTATCTTATTGTCTTATTGCCCGAGTGTAGTTTTCTGCCATCCATCACCCCCACAAATGTAGTATACACATTCCACTATTCTCTTGCAGTGTATGTGACAATAAAGATCTGATTTAATCTAATCTAATATAATATAATCTAATCTAGTATAATATACTATAGTATAATTAATTCAACTATATATTGAACTAAATTTAAAATGTTAAACTCTTGACTGCAGTCGGATTAGGCACTACTGAAATTATGTTGTCTTCATAAGAATTACTTATGAACACTTTGAAATCACTTCAGGCACCTCCTGACACACCGGTATGAAAAAATACCACATATGATATACTGAAACTTTGGTAGGCAGGCGCCCCATCCGGGGTTTGTTTCCTGCTTTTTGCCCTGTGTTGGCTGGGATTGGGGTTAGAAAATGGATGGATGGATGGCTGGGATTGGCTCCAGCAGACCCCCGTGACCCTGTAGTTAGGATATAGCGGGTTGGATAATGGATGGATGGATGGATATACTGAAATATAAATAGATCATTCCAGACATCAGGCTTTTTTGGGGTTACCCCTATTTCGGCCCTCTAGACCTAAACCCACAATTGGGTAACCTCAGTTATTTTTGACCTATATTTTGTTCTGGAAATGACATCCTTATGATAAAGAGTAAACAGGCAGGTGTCGTTAGCAAAGATTATAAGAAGGGCTTGAAGGTGTGCATACCACATCAACCGACCATAAGGGTTCACAACCTAATGGGATACGAGTGGTCAAAGTTACTCCTTTCACAAAACTGGGATCTGTAAAACAGGCATGTGGAGTGATGTTTTATCCTATTTTGAGGTTGCTGATCACTACTATGATAATAATCCTAATCTTTGATTTTTTTAACAGTGGCACTAGCTCTATGAGAGCCACTCCCAGAAGGTTAAAAATGATAAATGTTAAACATAAGCATGTTGGGTATCATTTTAGACTTTTTCAAGGTCAGTGGTTATGAATACAAGAAGTTTATTGTCATATACACAGTAAAAACACATGTTAAAACCATGTAATGAAATTCTTAATTTGCTTGCTCACCTTCATATTCAAAGACAGAAAGACAAAAGAAGTATAAAAACAAATAGCAATTACAATTGTAAGAATACAAAATAAGGTGCACAGTGCCTGATGACATACCGCAGCAGTCAGTAACATTTATGAGGCCATGAGTTGTGGTTTGGATTGACTTTTAGCATTGTTGAGGAGTCTGATTGCTTGTGGAAAAAAACTATGCATCAGTCTTGTGGTGCGTGATTTCACACTCCTGTAACACCTCCCTGAGGGAAGTAGCGTGAAAAACCTGTGTTGAGATTGAGTATTGTCTTTATTTATGTTGCGCACCCTCCTGATGATCCTACTAATGTAGATGTCCTGTAGGGAGGAGAGAGATGCTCCAGAGATGTGCTGTGCAGTTTTAATTATATGCAGGAGTACCTTCTTTTCCTGCAAGGAGCAGTTAGTGTGCCATACAATAATAGAGCAGGCGATAAAACTCTATTGTACCCCTGTAGAAATTTGTGAGAATTTTGGTTGGCATGGCAAATTTTTTCAACTTCCTCAGAAAGAACAGTTTCTTGTGTGCTTGGTTAATGAGTTGTTGTATATTGTAAGACCTAGTCAGGTCCTCTCTGATGTTGGTTCCAAGGAATTTGCAGATTTTTACTTTCTCCACCTCAGCCTCACCGATGTAAATGGGAGTGTGGTGCAGCTTCCTCTTCCTTGAGTCGATAATCATCTCTTTGGTTTTATCTGTATTCAGGGAGAGGTTGTTTTCCTGACACCAGACCATTAATCCTGCCACCTCTGTCCTATATTCTGCCTCCCTGCCCCGCAGTAATCAACCCTATAAATGTAATGTCATCAGCAAATTTAATGATGCTGATGTTGTTCTGAGTGGCCACACAGTCATAAGTAAACAGGGTGTAGAGCAGAGGACTCAGCACACAGCCTTGGGGGCAGCTGGTGCTGATTGTTCTTGTGCCTGATGTCTGGTTTCCCACTCTGATTGACTGGGGTCTGTCTGTAAGGAAATTCAGCTCCCAGCTGTAGAGGGATGATGTCAGTCCAAGGGAGACAAGTTTATTGCACAGTTTCCATGGGACAACTGTATTGAACGCTGAGATATAGTCAATAAACAGTGTTCTTACATAAATTATGTGTCCCTTTTCTCCAGGTGTGTGAGGATTGTGTGGATGGCAGCATTGACTACATCATCAGTGGACTGATTTCGGCTGTAAGCATACTGTAGAGGGTCGAGGGTTACTGGAATTGACTTCTGAATGTGTGCCATGACTAGCCTCTCAAAGCATTTCATCACAATAGTGGTGAATACAATGGGATGATAGTCATTTAGACAGCTCGCCTGGGATTTCTTTGGAAGGTTGTGACACCCCGTGTAGTGGGAATTGGTATCACCAGCCTGACCAGGATGATGGTGTAAGACAGGGAAACACGGACACAAAAAGGGTTGGGTTTTTTGAAAAAGAAAGTGAGGTTTTATTTACAGGTACACTTAAAGAAAAAATCAAAAATAATGTCCTATGAATTTATACATATTAATACACAGTTCAATACCGCAAAGGACACTCAAAATCAGTAATTAAATGGAGCCCAAAATGACTATATACAGTATTTACAGTGCTTCCTGAAAGTCCCAAAAGAAAAAGAATACTGCACACAAACTAGTGGAATCCATATATATACATACAAAGCAAAATGTGAAGCGGTCTTCCTCCACAGTGATCCAAGTCAGGAAGCTGCTCCTCCAAACAGTGTATAATACAGAATTCACCCAAAAATATTCAAAATACAGAAAAAGAAAAGAGTATATACAAAAATAAACAGTGCACCACTAACCACAACCCAATAAATGCCTCCACCAAAGTTAATCCAGAGATATTTATATGAAAAAAATATTTACAAAAACAAAGCACAAGCCATAATGCAGTTCTGCCAGGTACCTTTCTCTAAGAAGATCTAGTCAGAAAGAACCCCCTCTAGAGGCCACGATTCCCTTTTGTATTCGGCGTCCCTATGCTGACCAATTAAACCGCTGTATGTCATCCCTCCCGAGGTACGCGATGACGTGAACGCGTTTGCGAAAAGCGGCATCTACTGTCCCACATATCTATACTAATAAAAGGCAAAGCCCTCACTGACTGACTCAATGACTCACAGACTCATCACTAATTCTCCAACTTCCCGTGTAGGTAGAAGGCTGAAATTTGGCAGGCTCATTCCTTGCAGCTTACTTACAAAAGTTGGGCAGGTTTCATTTCAAAATTCTACACATAATGGTCATAACTGGAAGCTATTTTTCTCCATTTACTGTAATGGAGTTGAGCTCGAACGCTGTGGGGGCGGAGTTTCGTGTGACATCATCACGCCTCCCACGTAATCACGCAGTACGTAGAAAACCAAGAAGAGCTCCAAAAAGCGCTGAAGAAAACATGCATTATATAATTGAGAAGGCAGCGAAACAATAAGAAGTGAGCGAGTTACATATACAACCATATTCATGAGTGCTGCTACTTCGGAAACAAAGCACGGTGTAAACCTAAAGTTTAAATTAAGTTCATAGACAGGCTGCCGGTGGTGTTTGTAATTTAGTGCCTGCCCATATAAGACCGTCCGTCAGCAGCAATCCAATAGAAACACTGCCGCTAAATATTCACGGGTGAAGGACTGTGCTTATGCAAACGATTCGCGGGTGAAGGGCTGTGATTATGCAAACGAAGATGAGATGGTCAGGGATACACTAGTGTTTGGCACATACTCAGCAAAAGTGCGAGAAAAATGTTTAAGTGCCGGGTCACGGAAGACACGCACAGGAGCGGAGGAGCAACAGTGCCATCCCGGCCGGTTAATGGCAGGGCTGTCTCTCCAGTCTACACGAGACCCGCCGCGACGCTTCCCAAAAGGCACTCATATTGTCAGCGAAGACGTCTCTCTACACTTTGTAAAATAAAAAGGCAAGTTTCCTTTCTTTACACCTTTTTTCCTTTTATCCCAAAATACAGCCTTTCTCTCTTAACACAGCAGAGGACACAAAACTAATTTTCTTTAATTGCTGGTAATGCCACAGGCAGAAATGTAGACGTTCACATAGAAAACGTCATTTCTATACCACAGCCATCGTGTAGCGCCTTTCAAAAGGGATCAACTACCGAGAGATGATCCATATACATTTTAGCTGCTGTTAGTACTACTTACCTGTTGTGTTATACCGTCTTTAAAATGTAGTTTAACCTTTGAGACGCTGACTGCGCTTCTGCCTTAAATGAAAGTAAGCACCTTTAATTTTTTACTCCTTCCCCTGAGCTGTAGCCCAGACAACTGCAAACACGGGATCCCTTTTCTAGACCGCGGCAAACTAATATTATTACCGCAGGCAGAAATTTGGACGTTCACATAGAAAATATAATTTCTATACCACAGCCGTCGCGTAGCGCCTTTCAAAAGGGATCTACTACTGACAGATGATCCATATACATTTTAGCTGCTGTTAGTACAACTTGCCTGTTGTGTTACACCGTCTTTAAAATGTTGTTTACCCAAAACCACTCCAGTAGTGCTCAATGTATCTTTACTTCTCAAAATGTTAATGTTTTACTGTTTAATAACTTATACACTAAATTTTATTGTTTTTCCCTTCCACTCCTTCCCCTGAGCTATATCCCAGACAACTGCAAACACAGGATCCCTTTTCTAGACCAAGGCAAGCTAATATTATTACCACAGGCAGAAATTTGGACTTTCACATAGAAAATGTAATTTCTATACCACAGCCGTCGTGTAGCGCCTTTCAAAAGGGATCTACTACCGAGAGAAAATCCATATACATTTTAGCTGCTGTTAGTACTACTTACCTGTGGTGTTATACCGTCTTTAAAATGTAGTTTAGCCGAAACCACTCCAGTAGTGCTCAATGTATCTTTACTTCTTAAAACGTTAATGTTTTACTGTTTAATAACTTATAGACTACATTTTTTTTCCCTTGCATTTAGTGAGCGAAGCCAATCTGTAATCAGCTATATATATATATATATATATATATATATATATATATATTGTAGCTAGGGGCCCTTTGAACCCTCAGGTATAACTCCAGACACCAGGTAAAAGTCCAAGACTTTTTATTTTCTTTCACAGTGCACCAAGCACCCTCCACACTACTCATATATTAAATACAATAAACAATAACAATACTCTTTTAAACCCTCCTCCTCCTCGCCCAGACACTTGCTCCTCTACCTCCCAGCTCAGCTCGGTGTCTGGACTGAGGCACCGTCCTTATATAGCCCCTGACCCGGAGGTGTTCCTGTCCCAACAGTCCACAGTTCCTTATTCCTTCCGGGTCAGGGCAAACAGTCCTTTTCTTCAACCCGGGAGCACGTCATTTCTTCCTGTCACGTGACCGTGATGTACTCCCGGGTCATACGGCATCACAGAGCCCATAAGCCCCCCCACAGCGACTCCTGGTGGTCCCCAAGGTATCCAGCAGGGCTGTGTATAAACACTACAAAGTCCATAAGGCCCTGCTGGACCTCGGGGCACAATCCTGCTGTCGGGAGATCTCCTCCTGGCGGCCTGGGGGTGAGGATCGGCATGGGAAGCCGGCAGTCCTCCACAATATATATATATGACAGCAACACTCATAACAGTGACAAAACAATTACATTGACAATCATGTTACGTTATTTTTAAAATGTTTCCTTTTCTTTTTCATAACTTCTTTAACACACTACTTCTCCGCTGCGAAGCGCGGGTATTTTGCTAGTTTACTATAAAAATCGAGCAGCCGGCGTGCGCACGTGTATAGCAGTGCCAGCTTTTCAGACACAGACTGCACTTCATGCCTTAAGTTAAAGTAAGCCTTTTCTAATTTTTTTTCCTCCTTCCCCTGAGCTACAGCTCAGACAACTACTAACACGGGATCCCTAGGCTAACCCGGGTTACCTAATATTGAAGCGCTTCACACTTTCTTTTGCTCCTTTAGAGTTATGATGTCGCGGGAGGCACATGAAAGAGTGGAGGATCGACAATGCCATCCTGGCCGGTCAATGGCAAGGCTGTCTCTCCAGGCTATATGAGACCCACCGCGACACTCCACAAAAGGTGCTAATATGGTCCGTGAAGTCGTCTTTCAGCACTATGAAAAAAGGCAAGTTCCTTTCTTTATACCTTTTTTCCTCAAACAAAAGGACAGAGGGACGCTAAACTAATTTTATTTAATTAATGGTAATGCCAGTAAGGCACATTACCACAAAGGTGCACGATGTTAGTGGTCTTGAAGCAGGAGGGCACAGGTGCCTGTGCCAGGGACAGATTGAATATGTCCATGAGGACCCCGGTCAACTCCGATGAGCAGGCCCTGAGTGTACATTCATATGTATGAATGTGATGTTATTTTTGTTTTTTTATTCAAAACATTTAAATTGAAGCACACTTTTTAATATTTCAAATGTCTGACTCAACTATTCTTGTTTATTATGTACTTCTACCTCGTAAAATAAACCATTCCATTTCTTTCACCACAATCATAATCAAGAACAGATTAAATTTTGATTTATCAAACCACACAACAACATCTGTTGCATTCTGCACTGCTCTCTAAGTAATTCCAACCAAGATAGGTAATCTTGTAAAACTTAACTCTCCATTTCAATCCAAAGAAATTCTACAAGGATAAATTAATAAAATATTCATTGTTAATAAGCATTTTTCTTTATTTTCCACCTAAAAGAAAGTATATGCAATGAAATAATGACGCTTACAGTATAAGAGTTTAAACATATCTACATGTGTGTCATATATTTTCTGTTTGCTGGAAGCAGAGCTCTCTAGTCTGGAGTATTAATAAATAGAACTATCAATCCACAACTAACAAAGTAATTCACAACTAAAAGTAATGGCAGCAAACTGTGGATTTAAATAATTTTCCCACTAGAAACACATTTCAAATGCATTACTTAAAAACCCAATATTACAGCACAATCTTATCTACAAGTAAACTGCTTAAGGAATCAAGACTCATTTTCTCAATCACTTAACTTTTGATCACAGTAAAATAAACAAAGATTTCTTCTCATTAGATTAATCTTAAGCATTATAATATGAAGAATTGTTATTTTGGTTTTATTTGCAATCAGCTACTGCTCAGGAGGTGGCAACTTTAAATGGTTCAATTTTTGAAAAATGAGAAAGATTTTAACTTCTGTGACATAGTGTAGCTGAAAAAAGTCTCAGAGTGGAAGTGGGAAAAGTCAGTGGTCACTTTGAAAACAGACAGTATGCAATGTTCAAATGGCCAGGGATGAGAGGACAAGTACAACTCCAGCTGGGGTGGGTGCTAGAGAAAACAAACCTATTAGGTCAAAAGCATCCTTCATCCTTTTCAGCACTGAAGGTTGCCTCAGAGTATTTTTACAATGGCGGTAGTGCAGTGTCACCACAGGATGCCCCCCAAAAAAAATAGATAGATGTAAAAGTAAAACTGTCTAATAGTGAAAACAGTCAAGCCTGTAACTGTGCATAAATGCAAAACATAAAACACGTGATTATGTACAATAATTTTAGTCTTATACACCTGATGTGCTATTAATGAATTATGAAAGATCCAAATTTAAAAAAGTGTGTTTCAGCAGTGTTTGAAATGTTCAACAGTACTAGCCTGATGCACTGTATCTCTTGAAATGTTCAACAGTACTAGCCTGATGTACTGTATCTCTATCAGTAGAATATTCCTGATTTTCAATACATAAGCCCTTCAAAGAAATGACAAAGAGAGAACTCTAAACATTAGAAAAATATCAACCCAACAACTTCTCCCTCTCTCCATCCATTCATCTTCCTAACTTACCTATCTTGGGTAGGGTCACGAAGCAGCTGGACCCCACCACCAGCAATCATAGGGTGCAAGACAGGAACAACACCTGGACAGTGCACCAGATTTGCCAATGTTATTCATCCTAATTTCTCCAAAATAACATCCAGTTGAGTTTGGAAGGTCCCTAAAGTTGCCCACTCTGCTTGATAATTTATTGCATGTGTACAAAGTTTACTGTGTGAAGAAAAAACTTCTAACATTTGTGCAAAACTTACCCATACCAAGTTTCCAACTGGATCCCTTGCACTAATTCCTTTTATAATTTAAAAAGTGCAGTCATTGAAAATGATTGAAAGTTTGAAGCATTTAAGAATTGTTTTAGGGGGCATTTTCAAGAAGTGAATTGTGGCTGCATTTGCATGAATACTTATACAGAGGTCAAATCCCTAAAAATTAAGGCATATAATCAGGCACATGCACCATTTATGTGCCAACATGACCATCTACAAACCTACTCTATTTCAACTAGCCATCAACTACTCCAAACAAACACCCCATATTTGCTGCTAAATGCTTATGAAAAAACAAAAACTCAATAGTATCCGTTTTACAGTGGCTTATATCACCTACATTGAATGTATTTTAGGATTGGAACAATGGCAATATCATGTTGAGGGAAAAGACAGGGTTAACTCAAGCAGAATTTCACAGATGTCACGCCCTGAATGTTCAATGAGGTAATGGTAATGATAAGCAGAGAATAAGAAAGAAGCCACCCATAAAATGGAGCAATTCTTTTATGTCTCTTTGTTAATAATGTCTTCTGAGTCTCTCTGTCCTGGCCAGGATGTTACAAAATCTTTTGCCCGATTTTAACAAATGAAACAGGCTGTTAATGGGATGAAAGGAGTCTTTGATAATCCTGAGAGCTCTGGTCCTGCATCTTCTGGTGTGAATGTCCTGCATAGATGGTAGAGCTGACCTGCAGCAGTGTTCCGCTGCACAGATCACTCTCTGTAGGGCTTTATGGTCCTGAACACGGCTGCTTCCAAACCAAGATGTAATGTTCTGTGTCAGGATACTTTCCACAGTGCCAGAGTAGAAAGTCTTTAGAATCCCTGAAGAGACCCCAAACTTCCTAAGCTGTCTGAGATGGTAGTCTCCGTTTTGCCCTTTTGGTCTGAACTTGGATGTGTTCAGACCATGTCAGGTCCTCAGAGATGTGAACCCCCAGGTATTTAAAACTGTTCACCCTTTCCACTGGAGTCCCATTAATGATGAGGGGCTTATAGTCCCACTGCCGTCACCTGCTGAAGTCCACCACCAACTCCTTGGTTTTGCTGACGTTGAGCTGGAGGCAGTTTTCCATAATGACCACAATGTCAAGTTCACAGCTTCATCCAAGTAGGCCGTCTCATCGTTGTTTGCGAAGCCCAGTACCACTGTGTCATCTGCAAATTCACGATAGTGTTGGAGGAATACGTGGCCATGTAGTCATGGGTGTAGAGGGAGTACAGCAGGGGACTAAGAACACACCCCTGTGGAGCTCCTGTGTTGATGGTGATGGTGTTGGAAACACAGTTACCAACCCTCACTGCCTGTGTTCTGCCTGTGAGGAAGTCCAGCACCCACATACACAAGCGGTTGTTGAGTCCTAAGTCCCTCAGTTTCACAAACAGCCTACAGGGTATTATTGTATTGAATGCTGAACTATAGTCAATGAACAACAATCTCACATAGTTCCCCTGTTTCTTGTCCACATGGCTGAGGGTGGTGTGCAGTAAATGGGAAAGTGGAAAATGGTATCCTCTGTCGATCTGTTAGGACGATAGGTGAACTGGAGTGGGTCAACGGTGCTTGGGATCAAGGATGAGATGATGTCTTTCAGTAACCTCTCGAACACCTTCATGACTACTGATGTCAGTGCAACAGGTCGGTAGTCATTCAGGCACGTGGGCTTGCTGTTCTTTTGAACAGGAACAATTGGGGATCTTTTGAAGCACATAGGAACCACAGACTGCACTAGAGACTCATTGAGATGGTGGTGAGTCCTCAAGCTAGTTGGTCAGCGCAGCAACGCAGCAGGAGTTCTTTCTGAGGCTTGTCCATCTTGCTTTCTTGTAAACTTCAAACCACTGATGTCATTCTTTAGTCAGTCACAAGCCTCATTTTCAATCTGTTTGGTCCTGAGACTCCAGCACAATCAAGGCGAATGCCTTCCTTTCTATCTTGTTCCAACTGTGAAAGCACCAATTCAAGATGCAATGAAGATGTATAAACAGTAGAGAGTCTCCATCTCTGTTATGTATTGTTTCATGAATGTAGATTAGCTTAGATCTTTCTTTCTGATTTGAAAGAGCTGTATGCACTTTTGCACTGCTTTAAAGCGTGGGATATCTAATTGTTAGGAGAAACAGGTGGCTTGTCTTTATTTTACAGTCTTTATTATCCCACTTCAGGGCTTCATCCATCCATTTTGTCTTTAGACTTCAAACACAGCAATCAATAAATCCTAGGTCCATGTCATTCTCAGAATATTTAGGCTTTGGTTTTGGATTTTCTATACTTTTCATTATATAAACGTTAAGTAAAAGCTAAGCCTCTCCTTGGCTGGTATGCAAGTACTGTCTAGATGTCTACCACCCTAGCAGCTAGATGCCTGACTGCTGGATGCATTTGAAGGTTTCCTCTTCCTTCACACTACTGTCATCAGTGCTGAATTAACATTTCTATGGTTATAAGTAGATCCATCAGTTAAACATATGGATTACAATTCATTAAAAACAGTCAGTGTTCCTTTAACACTTATTGCTGTGCATAAACCTTGGAGAGTCCAATAAATTCTAAGTACCCACAGATTACTTTCATCAATGATTACTGTAGCTTTGGCACCCACTCTTCAGCTACACCTCTGTCAGAGCACATATAGAGGAATCACAATGTGAATACTTACAAAAATAGCTCACCCTTACTGAGTTCAGTTGACACAGACCTGTTACTAACTCTTACTTTACTGGACATGATATCTGCTAACCTTCCAGGGCATCATTTGTCTGATGCTGAACCATGCCTCTGGGCTCCAGTCAAGCCCCTGGGGCAGAAATGAATTTCATGAGAAGTGTGTGCATATTCATATACTTGACAAATGTCATTTCAGCAGCTGGAAAATGAATGAACAATGCCTAAAGGGTACAAAATATAGAATATAAAGTTAATATGAATGGTAACCTAGAAGCAAATGAGCTTGCAGGAGTAAAAACTAAAATGTGGCAGGGAGTCTTTAAGTAATCAAAAGATAAAAAAAGGAATCACATAAAGTTAATCAAAGAAACAGAGCAAATAAAATAATGACCTGGAAGAAAAAGTCAGATACTGTATATGTCTAAGATGAATATAAAAGGAGAACTTGAAAGGAAAAAAGGAAATTTCAGTAAAGTAAAATATGGAGCAAATTCATAAGAAGAAGGGGTGCTAAAATAAAGATTACAGTGGACGTGTCAATATAAGAGGAGGTAAGGGCTCTTTGAAAATTAAAATGTACTCAAGATGCAAAATCATTTGAAACTGCTTTTTGTTTTCATTGTTGAAATGAATATCCCAGATTGTTATTAAACAATGTGTGTATACAGTGTGTTATGTTTTGGACATAAGAATTAACTGGAAAATATTAACAGAAGAGAGTTTTCATTATTGATTTGAGCAACTATTGGCTGTTAAATGAGCCTTTAAAGTAGATGTATTCTATCAAAAGATATGTTGATGTTTTTTTTTATCTATCCATTTTTGAAAGAGCAAACAACATACTGTATAGTTAAAAAGCCCAACTGACACATACACAGCACACAATTTCAATTCAAATGCAAGCCCTTTGTGAAGACCTAATGTAGGTGAAAATGGAAATGAAGCATGTGATGTATAATGCCAAATATGACATAGAAGACAATAATGTTTAGAAGTAACATGGTACCTGTACATTTGACAGGAATTCTCACAAAAGAATGATTTAAAAGCAGCAGAAAGGTAAATCAGTGTTTTACCTGCTCGGATCCAAACTGATCAGGCATTCTGAGATCTCTAATCTCCTTTAATGCTCCGTGCCCACATCGCTCCACTCAATGACTGATGACATATACTGTGAAAGATTTCCATTATTTCTACCCAGCCTCTCTCTCTCTATCCATGGGAAGTAGAGGATAAGTAACAGATAGGTTTTTCATGGCTATTTAAATGCTCTGTAATGGATTTGCATTGTACCTTGAGAACCTTGAAAGGAAAACATCATCAGCTAGAAAAAGACATTTAAAAACTAGTTTTTAACATGATGACACTATTATAGATACAGTTTGTAAGACATGTTTGCAGAATAGGGTGCTCTAAATAAATCCTTGATACGTTTGGTAAGATATATGTGAATCAACATAGTAGATTTTCCAAACATGTTAAAGATGAAGGGCCTATAAAGTAACATATTTATAGTCTAATGAAAGTGAACTAAAAAAGCTGATATATAAAAAATAACATTAAAACAGGAAATTTTACATTTTCATATAAAATAAATGAAGTTTATGGGTCATAACAATATGTGGGCCTTATATGTAAAACAAACATTTGATTTACTAAAGCATGTCTACAGGAGTGTGGCTAACTGCACCGCAGAAATGATCAAAATAAAGAAGCACCTCGCATTTCAGTTCCTTTTTACTTTAGCATTATTTGGGAGGATGCCAGTGGCTTAACCTCTGCTAATAGCTAGCACATTAACGTGTATTTTTACACTTTGTCAACATCCCAGGATGTAACCCAACATATTTTTAGCTAAATAATAAACTGTGCAAGTTTTCAGTTTCTTTTAGCATTTAATAAAAGAAGGTTAAAGACATAGGATATGACAGCATAGCCACTAAAAGACTTTCTTCACATAATAAACACACATCACAAAGAAAATGTAACATTATTTGTTCTTATTACATTTTAGACAGGTCTTTTTTCTATGTACAACTTGTAATTATTGTTGACTTATTCAAAACACAGCTTTCTGCTGCACTGTAAGCAGACTTCTGATTGTAGACACAACCATTTGAAGTTTGTGGCTTTGCTTTTCTTTCTGATGTCCTTTGAATGTACTTTGACTACTTTGTGTTTAGAATAGCTAAAGCAAAAAGCAGTAAAGTCCAATTTGCTTAATCCTATCCTACCCATGGCAAATGCTTTCACACTAGACACGATTACATCAACAGGCAGAAAAAAAAACAACAATTACAACATAGGACGGACAGCCAGCATGAAATAACTAATAATAAAACACATAACAAAACTAATACTGTAAGTCAGAGTATAATAAAGAAAATGACAAACAGGGGAGTGATATAGCCAGGGGTTATAATAAAACATTTTTGATGTGAAAAAGAAGCAAAAATGCATTAGAAGTCATGCATTAATTTCTGTCCTTTATGTATAATGATCCGTCAGATTAAAAATAATAACAATAATGTCATCTTAAGCAGTTTTGAAAATTGCTTCTTAAATTTCAAATGGAGTGATTATACTGTATTTGTTGTCTGCCAAAAAACATACATTATGATAAACATTTCTCCTCCAACCTGACAAATACTGGAAAGGGACAGGAATGGAATTTGTGATTCCTAAATGCTAGTATATCCTAAAAATGCATTATAGTTGCTATTCACTATTTCTGCAAATGGTCACGTCTGTCAGATAATTTGTACCTTTTATACATGAACTAGAATATGTGAATGCAAACCACTCCATACACATTATACATAATAATGTAGTGCTGTAGCTCTCTAAAGCAGAATCTGTACACATTTTTAACGTCTTTAAAAGATGGCTTACTAAGTCTGCACGTTCAGTACAATTAACACAATAATTACAATTCAAGCAGCTTTTAGTGAGCCATGTACTGCACATGATGGTGCCGTTTAAGTATTATTTATTTGTATTGTATTTTTTTCTTTCTTTATTGTTTTATACTGCTTCACAGGTTAATAACCAGTATGTCTTTTGAAGTACTCCATTCAAGCTGGATAGTTAAGCTGTGCTAAGGGTGTTCTGAAAAAGTTCATATTACAAGATTTTACAGTAATAAGCAATGTTTCCTCTGCCATTCATAATTTTACTTTGCAGTCTGCTATACAATGACATTCAAATGACTTTCTAAGAGCAGTGCAACTTGCATGTAATGAACCACTAATGTCTATTTTTATCTATGCCACTCAAACCTGCAGGTTATGGAATGTCCTTTCTGGATCTTGAGTGTTGTTTTTTTTTTTTTTACCTTTTCAGCATACACAGCATCACAAATTTCATGATACCAGAGGAAGACGCTGTCCATGTGGACTTCCATGCCATAGGCATAATTACCATACACATGGTCATACAGTACATGACATCACAGGCATCCTTGCTATATATATATATATATCCATCCATTGTCCAACCTGCTATATCCTAACTACAGGGTCACAGGGGTCTGCTGGAGCCAATCCCAGCCAACACAGGGTGTAAAGCAAGAAACATATATATACAGTGCATATGGAAATAACTTTTATTGCTCAACAGGTGGGTAACCGGATGGATAATAAATGTTTTCCCACGGCAGTATGATTTCTTCCATTTGGGGAATACAAATAGTACAAACAGCTTGCATTGGGAGATTCCAAATCTTTCTTTGTGTCCTTAAAATTAAAGCCTTCAGAAGTTGACTGATGATCATGCACATAACTGTACAATATTTAAATATTATGTACTTATAATAAGCCATTTGTGTTTTCACAAACTTCACAGTTCATATTCAAAGCTGACTGCAGTTTTTATTTAAAGTTTATTAGCTTAGCTTTAAAGGAAAGAGATTTTATAGTGAACTAATCAGCCAACCTTATTGTACCATATATAAATGGTACCTGCAATTTAGAATTAATTATATATATATATGTATAAAGATATATATATATATATATATATATATATATATATATATATATATATATATATATAAATAGTCACACACGTGCGCATGGGAGGCAGCTAAAGGGCTTGAGTAAGGACAGTTCTGAGACATACCGGGATGTGGCAGAGTGCACTGACTCTTTTTCTCCCTTGCCTGCAGACCATTCACGGGAGATTCCACCTGGTCCTCTTGACGTCACTTCCGGGACCGAGCCAATTGAAGGAGACCTTGCCGGCTCCGGCCCCTGTGATGTCACGTCTGATCTCACACCAATGGCAGAAGACCTACAGGAGCCCGACCCCTTTGACTTCACTTCCTGTCTTCCCCTTTAAAAGCCTCCACCTTTTCCCTATTCCCTCAGTTCTGTTTTGGACTCGGTTTTGTGCACATCAGTGCTATATCTATGAAAAGCTACTTTGCAGCCAGGAAACCAGATTATACGGGTGGCTGCCCTAAACCTTTATATGACTGTGTCTCGAGTTTGTGACAATATTATATATATACACACACTAGGCGGTTACACCCTGCTTGCTTCGTTCGCTAACCCCCCTGGCCTGTGCTACGTGGCAGCCAATTTGCGTCTCTGCCACTTGAGTTGTGAAGAGGGGGGATGAACACACCCCAAGGAGATGCGGTCGCTCCTACGAAACCCCCTCTTAAACTGTGACACAATGGGAAACAAATACAGTTTTTTTTTTACCTCCTCTTTACTCGATCAGCTGCTGGCTTGCTGCTGCTGCCATGCCACGTGATTTGCATCTCACACGGTGCTTTGAACATTTAAAAGCCTGTAGAACAGCTGTCTTTGCCATCTACTCATTGTCTTTTATTTAGAGAACCGGAATGGTTAACAACAACAACAACGTTTATTTATATAGCACATTTTCATACAAATGATGTAGCTCAAAGTGCTTTACATGATGAAGAAAGTGAAAAAAGAAAAAAAATAAGAAAAATAGAATTAGGGAACACTAATTAACATAGAATGAAAGTATGGTCCGATGGCCAAGGAGGACAGAAAAAACCAAAAAGAAAACTCCAGACAGCTGGAGAAAAAAATAAAATATGCAGGGGTTCCGAGGCCACGGGACCACCCAGCCCCCTCTAGGCATTCTACCTAACATAAGTGACCTCACAATCAGTCCTCATTGTATTCAGGGTTTACATGGAAGAACTTGAAGATGATGGTCATGTGGACTTCTGGCCTTTAATCCATCAATGTAGGGACATCACGGTGCTTGATCAGGTGGTGGTGGCAAAGATCGGCACCACAGAAAAACAGAAAATTAAATTGAAGAGGGTAAGACTTTTGAAACATATTTAACTGTAAATCATGTTGTGGCTATTTCAAGGTCAATATTTGACAAAACTCACTCTTAAATCCACAAAACCATGACGACTTTTTTAACAAATTTTTGAAGGCTAGAATTTCCGATGCCAATTTAGAACAAACTATGTAGTTTCAAGGGTATTATAGCAAATGGGGAGAAATAATGGCTCCTTTTTGACACCAACTTCAGTTTACAAAGGTTACAACTAGGACAGTAACCAATACTAAGCTAATACCTTATATCAATTGTCAAGGAGGATGTTTTGGATTATGTACTTCTTGGAATAACTAACTACATGGCACCTGCTTTTGTTCCACAGTAGAAAAATGCACCCTTTATCTTGTTCTGACTTAAGTTTTTTTTTTTTTAAACAAAGCCACACATTTAAAGAATTTGCAACTGTTAAAAAACATGCACCTACAGTTTTAAGCTATGTTTCAACACAAGGACTTAACTGTGTGTCACACTACTTTTAATTAGTAATTACTGTACAGTGTGCTAAGTTAATTAATAATTTTGCTAATTATATTTGTAATTAGTTTACTGAATGTATTTTTGCAACCAACATTTTATTTTCTTCCATTTTATATTACTTAAGTTTTAAAATATTTTCTTAGAAAACATTACCTATAAGAGCCTAATTTGAGGGCTATTTTAAGCATTTGCATATTTTTTTCATTTAAAATACAAACTATTTTGGTAAAAGGCACCCCCAAGAAAAAGTAGTCAGTACTAATTAATCATTATACACTCATTCTAAGAGGTTTACGTATTGTCTCCATAAATGTCGGTCAGAATTCATATAGGAAAGAAGCCTGTATTAAGTTAACTTGCATCCCTAGGTAGGTCCGGTATGTGTAAGCACAGACATACTGTAGATATGAGCTTGCTCCGATACTGTGTGGTAACTGTTTTCACCAGGACTGATGCTTGCCTTGTGCTTAGTGTTAGTAGAATAAGGTCAGATTCTTCACAACCATGTAATGTAAAAATCAGGTTTTAAAAATGGAATAGATAAAATGCAGAAATTTCAGGAAATTCAAAAGACACCAGTTTGAATGACAAGGAGAATGGAGTGGTTTGAGTAAGAGACTGAGAACACAAATGGACCAAAACGCACACCCTGAACACCTTGTTGGTGAAGGAATGATGGATTCGCATTTGCATTGTTAACAGTAACAAATTAATATTTTGATCTATGGATTCATTTGAATCTAAAGAATAGTTTTACCAAACAAATTGTCTGGAAAACAGTTCAACCAAACAAACTAAATCTCTTAGCACAAATTCTTGTCTCGCAGGATGTGAGTTCTTAATAAAAAAAAATGGAATAAGAATCTGAAAATCTAACAACATCACATTAAAGTTTGATAAATTCTGAAAAGAATTATACCAAACACATATATATAGGTTTCAAAATAAGCCGATTTAAAGTGTGACAAAAAAGTGACATAAAAACGTAACATAAAATTGTTGCACAATATCGTTGCACTTTTAGGCTTAGGATTATACACTCACCTAAAGGATTATTAGGAACACCATACTAATACGGTGTTTGACCCCCTTTCGCCTTCAGAACTGCCTTAATTCTTCGTGGCATTGATTCAAAAAGGTGCTGAAAGCATTCTTTAGAAATGTTGGCCCATATTGATAGGATAGCATCTTGCAGTTGATGGAGATTTGTGGGATGCACATCCAGGGCACGAAGCTCCCGTTCCACCACATCCCAAAGATGCTCTATTGGGTTGAGATCTGGTGACTGTGGGGGCCATTTTAGTACAGTGAACTCATTGTCATGTTCAAGAAACCAATTTGAAATGATTCGAGCTTTGTGACATGGTGCATTATCCTGCTGGAAGTAGCCATCAGAGGATGGGTACATGGTGGTCATGAAGGGATGGACAAGGTCAGAAACAATGCTCAGGCATTTAAACGATGCACAATTGGCACTAAGAGGCCTAAAGTGTGCCAAGAAAACATCCCCCACACCATTACACGACCACCACCAGCCTGCACAGTGGTAACAAGGCATGATGGAGCCATGTTCTCAATCTGTTTACGCCAAATTCTGACTCTACCATTTGAATGTCTCAACAGAAATCGAGACTAATCATACCAGGCAATATTTTTCCAGTCTTCAACTGTCCAATTTTGGTGAGCTCGTTCAAATTGTAGCCTCTTTTTCCAATTGGTAGTGGAGATGAGTGGTACCCAGTGGGGTCTTCTGCTGTTGTAGCCCATCCATCTCAAGGTTTTGCGTGTTGTGGCTTCACAAATGCTTTGCTACATACCTTGGTTGTAATGAGTGGTTATTTCAGTCAAAGTTGCTCTTCTATCAGCTTGAATCAGTCGCCCCATTCTCCTCTGACCTCTAGCATCAACAAGGCATTTTCGCCCACAGGACTGCCACATACTGGATGTTTTTCCCTTTTCACACCATTCTTTGTAAACCCTAGAAATGGTTGCGCGTGAAAATCCCAGTAACTGAGCAGATTGTGAAATACTCAGACCGGCCCGTCTGGCACCAACAACCATGCCACGCTCAAAATTGCTCAAATCACCTTTCTTTCCCATTCTGACATTCAGTTTGGAGTTCAGGAGATTGTCTTGACCAGGACCACACCCCTAAATGCATAGAAGCAACTGCCATGTGATTGGTTGATTAGATAATTGCATTAATGAGAAATTGAACAGGTGTTCCTAATAATCCTTTAGATGAGTGTATATATATATATATATATATATACTGCATATGGTTTGCATATTTTGAGGTAGAAATCCACAAAGGGAGAAAATGCGTCACACATCTTAAATTAATATTTTATTCCTTAACTTTCAGCTGCTACCAAATGTCATGAAATAAAGGAAAATGATTAGACACGAAATAACTCCAAAGTGCCTGAGATTTAAACCCCAAAACAAACACTCTGAAGATGGTATTTATCACTCAACAATTCACAAGACATGCTTTGTATGAACTAAAAAGAAGCAATGAGGCAACAATCCAGGTTTCTCAGAACATGTGGACAGATGGTTACAGAGGAATGGACCAGACACATTCAGCACACAGCTCCAAAATCAATAAATCTAAATGTGATACACTTGATTAATAAACCACAATCCGGAATATACAACCTATCTAAAAGACAGCTTTCTACCACTGAACAAAATGTTCTTTCTAGAAGTTTGAAATTTAATCTTAAAGATGCCTCCAATGTGAATGTCCAAGGCAGTCTGGAACACATTATACAAACTGAAAAGATGCCAGTAGAAAAAACACAGGATATAAGGTGTGCCATGGCCAGCTAGTTACATACAAGTCATCCAATTGTATGCATCTCTAAAAAAGAACAGGTTTTAAGATAGCTACAAAATCACAACATCATTGTTATTGCACCAGCCAACAAATGAGGTGCAACAGTTGAAGTGGAAAAAGAATAGTATGTCACTGCAATAGAAGAAATGCCCTCTGACACTACAACGTATGAGCAACTAGCCAGCAACCCCACAAAAAACACCTTGAACAAATGTTACATGGGTCCACAATTTCAAGAGCTTTCCATAAAACAGGCCTTCATGGGAGGGTAACAAGAAAGAAGCCATTCTTTGATAAGGTGCGCATAAAAACACGTACAACATTTGCTATAAAGCATGAGAAAGATGCAGTTAAGATGTGGGAGAAGATTTTATGGTCAGATGAGACCAAAAAAGAACATTTTGGCCAAACTTCAAAGAGGTTATGTGTGGCGTAAAGCTAACACTGCCCTTCCGCAAGAAACATCATTACTACAGCCAAATATGGTAATGTCAGCATCAAGCTATGGGGATGCTTTTCATGTGCTGGGACAGGGAACACTTACACCTTAACACCAGCAAGACCAAGGAGCTGGTGGTGGATTTTAGGAGGCCCAGGCCCCTCATGGACCCTGTGATCATCAGAGGTGACTGTGTGCAGAGGGTGCAGACCTATAAATATCTGGGAGTGCAGCTGGATGACAAATTGGACTGGACTGCCAATACTGATGCTCTATGTAAGAAAGCTCAGAGCAGAATATACTTTCTGAGAAGGTTGGCATCCTTCAACATCTGCAGTAAGATGCTGCAGATGTTCTACCAGACGGTTGTGGCGAGTGCCCTCTTCTACGCGGTGGTGTGCTGGGGTGGCAGCATAAAGATGAAAGACGCCTCACGACTGGACAAACTTGTTAAGAAGGCAGGCTCCATAGTAGGATTAAAGTTGGACAGTTTAACATCTGTGGCAGAGCGAAGGGCATTAAGCAAACTCCTGTCAATCATGAAGAATCCACTGCATCCACTTAACAGGATCATCTCCAGACAGAGGAGTAGCTTCAGTGACAGACTTTTGTCACCGTCCTGCTCCACTGACAGACTAAAGAGATCGTTCCTCCCCCACACTATGCGACTCTTCAATTCCACCCGGGGGAGTAAATGTGAACATTAATTTATTTTAATTCTTTTCATTTTTATTACTATTTAATTTAATATTGTTTCTTTGTATCAGTATACTGCTGCTGGATTATGTGAATTTCCCCTTGGGATTAATAAAGTATCTATCTATCTATCTATCTATCTATCTATCTATCTATCTATCTATCTATCTATCTATCTATCTATCTATCTATCTATCTATCTATCTATCTATCTATCTAGAGCTTCAGGGACAATGGGTGGACACAAATACCACACAGTGTTTCAGGAGAAATTGTTCTAGTCTTCTATGAACCTACAGCTTGGTAGAAGATTCATCTTCCAACATGACAATGACCCAAAGTGACACTGGAATGGCTCAAAACCAGAAATGTGAATGTTTTGGAATGGCAAAGTCAAAGCCCTGATCTTAAATCTATTGAGAATCTGTGGCACTATTTGAAAACTGCTGTCAAGAGGTGACATCCCACCAACCTAGAAGATCTCTATAAATTTTACCAAGAAGAATGGGGAAGAACAATGTGCAAAACTGGTACATACTTAGAAAAAGAATTAAGGCTTTTATTGCAGTAAAAAGGTTCTTGACTAAGTATTCATTTGTAGGGCTTGAATACTTATGCAAACAGTAACTTTGGAGTTTTTCTTCTTCAGTTAAATAGCTACAGAAAATGTTTTTGTTTTAACTTTTGAAATGTTACAGCATAACAATTCACATTAAAAATACTAAGTAGATAAATATGTATATAAATCTTTTGTCATGTGGAAAATTACAATGACTTTCAAGAGGATTGAATACTTTTGCATGCCTCTTATCATGACCATGACACACACACATATACAGTACGAGCAGATCACGTGTGCTTCGCTGCAGTCGCTGTAGCTGGAATAATTATGTATCTACATGCAACTTATAGAGCTTCTTTATATACAACATTTTCGATAGTAAGAGTCTACTAAACACTAAAGTACAAAACCGAAGCAGAAAGTAACAGTAAACCGCAACACCACCGGGAACACCGGCACACCACGTCTACTAAACACTAAGAAACACTAAGCAGAAATGCTAAAGGAAAAAATACTATTCAGTAAGGACTGTGTCTAGTAAACAGTATATCAGTAAAGGAGAGAGGACTTAACACTAAGGAAAAAGAACGGCAAGACCGCGTTAGCTGCGGAGCTCAGCTCGGAGCGAAATGAAGTGAATGAAATGAGGTGAATGGGAGGGGAGATGATCACGTGACTCCCCAACCCGCCTTAACTTTCCATCCCTCCACAAACACACAAACACAGTCTCTCGAATCCCAACTCTCCTTTATATAAATCAGTAAAGGAGAGAGGACTAAACAGTAAGGAAAAAGAACAGCAAGACCGCGTTAGCTGCGGAGCTCAGCTCGGAGCAAAATGAAGTGAATGAAATGAGGTGAATGGGAGGGGAGATGATCACGTGACTCCCCAACCCGCCGTAACTTTCCATCCCTCCACAAACACAGTCTCTCAGATCCCAACTCTCCTTTATATGTATAGATATAAATGGTGGCCAGGTGAAGGAATGACAGGTTGTTCAATTTAATTGAACCCAGTCCAACAAAAACACGCCTCTTGGTATCTGTACAAGCAGCCCTTTGGACAAATAACAACAAAAGTATTCAGCTCTTTGCAGTATTAGGGTCATTTACTGGAGCTCTGTCTCCATACCTGTTTGTACTAGCTGTTCAGTGTTTCCTTGTAAACCCATTAATTGTGTGTTGTGCATTGCTGACCATGTAAGTTTTCTGTCATCTTTATTAAATAGCATGTTTAGTGTACTTTAAGTTGGATATTAACTTCTAATAACATTTAGTTCTCATATATGTAAATGCACCATCATAACCGTGTTTCTGTTTGCAAATGAGCGGGTTATTAATATTCTGTTAACATTCATACACAATAAGCTGTACTTTATTTTGTCTTAAGACACTAATTTTGGCATGTTTTGAGTGTATAGATTTGTGTTAGAAATGTAAAGCATTTCCTTGTTTGAATACAAATACTGTCTTGGGCCTTACGTAATGCCTGTATTTGGAAATTGGGTTAAGAGCCTTAAAGTGTGTTCAAAGTACTCTATGGTGGCAGCTTTTCTTTGTAACCAAAGAATTAGGCCAGCTGGTGTACAGTCAACCCAGTAACTTACAACTGTCCCTCACAATGTCTGTTGACTGTGGTGCTCCAAGATGACAGTTTTATGCCCACTCCTCATAAATCTAAGTATATAAATTTATTAGCACCAAAGTCAGACTATAGCAACATTAACCATTACAAATAAATTCAAGAGAAAGTACATAATGGACTAATAATGACTGTAACCTTGTGGACTACTTGACCCACTACAGGGGTCCACTGGTGGTCCACAAACCACACTTTGAAAACAGTGCTCTAAAGCATATTAAACATGCCTGCAGAAATTCAGTTTTTTTGCAATTCAGATTAAGATAGCAACTAGAATAGGTTAGCTAGCACATATATACATGTATATATATAGTGTGTCAAAGAGTGGACTCTTGAGGGTGCTGTTGCCTCGTGAAACCCAACAGACAGATGCAGACACAGGTTTAAAAGCACCAAGAAGTATTTTAATTGTTTTCTTTAAAGTGCCCCTAAGCACCTCCACCACAATAACCAGGCAATAACTATAATAATCACACAAATTTAAACACAACAATTCTCCTCTTCTCCTCCCAGCAGCTCTGTCACACTCCCTCCCAACTTCGGTTCACTCGCTAGGTCTCCCATAGTCCTTTATATAGTTCTTGACCCAGAAGTGTTTCTCTTCCATTCCTTTGACTTGGGAGTAATTCTGGGCTATTTCGGAAACCGAAATCCAAGCGTCTCCTTGCAGCATCACACAGCGGCACCCATAGCACCCAGCAGGGTTATGAAGCCAAACTCCATCTCCCATGATGCTCTGCGGGAATCTGGGGCACCTCTAAGCTGCAGGGAAGTCACCATCTAGCGTCCTGGGTGTGTTGGCCAGGTTGAGCTGCCAGCCATCCATCACAAGTGATGGACAGCACACATGTGTGGGCATCCCAGTCAGGATGGATTCTGATGGATTCGGATCCTTTACCTGACCGGGAGGCCAGTAGGATGGAGGGACAGGGAAGATAATCTGACGAGGCTACGGGCTCCCCCAACAATATAGATGACAGCCTTCCTGGGCTACAATATCAGTATGGGAAATGGAGCATCCTTGTCACGTCTCATGGGTGGCACCAGGGGTGCTGCAGTGAGTCGTGATCACTACATTTTAGAACTCAGGTTGACCTGAAAGTGCTTCCTACGGGCTACATCCTGACACTGGAACTGCTTCGAGGTCCAAGATGAAAGGAACTACTCTGCAACATCAGTCAGAGTTGGGAGGAAGGAAGAGAAAGCTAACCTGGATGTGAGGAGGAAAGGAAGAAAGAGTGTGTATTTGTGTTGGTCTGTAGTATCAAAGCCTTTTTGTAAGGTAATTGATGATAATAAATCACTTATTTGAACCAAGGACATGTGCTTGTGTGGTGGTGTCTGAGGTTTGGGGTGCTACTGGCCACAATATATATGCTGTAGTTTAATTATAAAGCATTACTCATATGTAAACTACACGATTTAGCTCTTATCTATACTAATAAAAGGCAAAGCCCTCACTCACTCACTCAGTCACTCAGTCACTCACTCACTCACTCATCACTAATTCTCCAACTTCCCGTGTGGGTGGAAGGCTGAAATTTGGCAGGTTCATTCCTTACAGCTTCCTTACAAAAGTTGGGCAGGTTTTATATCGAAATTCTACGCGTAATGGTCATAACTGGAAGCTGTTTTTCTCCATTTACTGTAATGGAGATGAGCTTGAATGCCGTGGGGGAGGAGTTTCGTGTGACATCATCACGCTGCCCACGTAATCACGCAGTACATAGAAAACCAGGAAGACCTCCAAAAAGCGCTGAAGAAAACATGCATTATATAATTGAGAAGGCAGCGAAACAATAAGAAGTGAGCGAGTGACATATACAACCATGTTCATGAGTTCTGCTACTTCGGAAACAAAGCACGATGTAAACCTACACTTTAAATTAAGTTCATAGACAGGCTGCCGCTGGCGTTTGTAATTTAGTGCCTGCCCATATAAGGCCATCCGTCAGCGGCAATCCAATAGCAAACTCCCACTAAATATTCACGGGTGAAGGACTGTGCTTATGGAGAGGAAGATGAGATGGTCAGGGTGGTGTTTGACACAAACTCAGCGAAACTGCGAGAGAAAGTTTTAAGTGCCAGGACTAAGGTAACATTAAATACAGCCATGGACATAGCACGAGATGGCACCAGCACAGCTGGGAACCTTCGATGCATGTACACCGAGTGGCTCACGTGAACTGGCGCAGTGCACAGATAAAAGCAACAGTTCCAAAGAGCTGAACAAAACCGAATTACACAATTGAAAAGGCAGCAAAAATATGAAGCGTCTGATAAGCATATTCATAAATCCAGCTACTGCGGAAACAAAGCACACGGTGGAAAAAGTCAATGTCCCGCTAAAAGAAGACAGTGTAAAAAAACCCGTGCATGCAGTGTGTCAGGTCTCAGATAAAGAAGAAGACGAGCTGTTTATTGATGCAGTAAGAAACGAATCGATGAAAGAAACCTGTCATCTTTACAGCGATTGACAAACACGGAATGTAACTTGAACACAACACATCCTACAAATACGAACCTGATTGAAAGAAATAATGATAATCAAATCCTTGATGACAGCAACACTCAGTAACACTCACAAAACAAATACTGTATATTGACAGTCATGTTACGTTATTTTTAAAATGTTGCCTTTTCTTTTTCTAGCTTTTTTAACACACTACTTCTCCGCTGCGATACGCGGGTATATATATATGTATATATATATCCCGATCTACATACTCGAATAATGGATACTTTATTCGCCATCAATGATTGTTTTGGTAAAGCCATACTCAGTGTATTCATTAGATGAGCGGTAAAAAGTAAGAGCGAGGGGAGGATGACTTATTGAGGCATGCAGGCTGTAGTGCGCGTCAACTCTATCTGAATTGCGATCACATTTCAAAAATATATCTTTTCAAGTTCTATTTAGTCCATATTTGTCAAACTCAAGGGCCACGGGCCACATCCGGCCCGGCGTGTAATTATATCCGGCCCGCAAGATCATTTTATATACTGTATTATTGTTATTAATGGCCCAGGTATATGAAGCGCTGGTAACACAATAAACTACAGATCCCATAATGCAGCGCTTCAGCTGCCTTGCCGAACACTTACGCGTTAATCAAGTCTAGCTTATGATGCTGCAAGTTATTGCGAAGCTAGCTCACACGATGCTGGAGAGAAAAGTTCATTCTGAAAATAGAGCCTTTAAAAAGCGACGGGAGGCTGAGTATATGTTTACTGAACCCGTGTGTCTCATTTGTGGAGCTAATGTGGCTGTAATTACAGAATTTAATCTAAGACGGCACTATGAGACAAAACATCAGGGTAACCTGAATGCAATGCAGAAGATACAGAAAGCAGAATAATTAAATAAGAATCTGACACTTCAGCGGACGTTTTTACCCGTGCACAATCACAAAGTGATTTCAAGTGAAGCTGCTTTTATGGGAGACACAAATGCAGCAGTGCAATTTGCCCCACTTTCCCTGTTGCCAAGTAATGTTAAACCAAGTCGTCATGTAAGAGCGGGAGTTATCCATTTTAACAAGCAGCGTATTGCACTGATACGAAATAGCTGTGTGTGTATATATGTAGATATGTATGTATATGTATATATATGTTTATATATGTGTGTGTATGTATGTATATATATATATATATGTATTTGTGTGTATATATGTGTGTGTATGTATGTATGTGTATATATGTAGATATATATGTATGTATATATGTGTATATGTATAGATATGTATATATATATATGTTTATGTGTGTGTGTGTAAATATATATGTATATATATATATATATATATGACAACAACACTCATCACTCACAACAGTGACAAAACAATTACATTGACAATCATGTTACGTTATTTTCAAAATGTTTCCTTTTCTTTTTCATTGCTTCTTTAACACACTACTTCTCCGCTGCGAAGCGCGGGTATTTTGCCAGTATATATATATATATGCCAGCAACACTCATGACAATGACAAAACAATTACATTAACAATCAAGTTATGTTATTTTTAAAATTTTTCCTTTTCTTTTTCATAACTTCTTTAACACAGTACTTCTCCGCTGCGAAGTGCGGGTATTCTGCTAGTATTAAATAAAAAGGAGCTATTTGGTTATTTGGAACGAGTTTTGATAAACATCTTGACTGATGCAGAGATAATGACACAGGTTTACAATATGCAGATATTTGTGTATATTTACTGTATGTGTTTGTATATGTTTGTTCTCTTTATACAGAACTGTAAAATTTCATATTTTTAACACAACATGATGCAGGAAATGAGGAGGGGTATTGTGCTTAACAATTCAAAAAAGAGTATGAAAATATTTGACCAGACAGGTTTACAGGTTGAATTTCCTTATTTAAAACGCTGAGGTTGTGCAAGGATTTCAAGTTACAGTTTTTTTATTACCCTACACAACCTTTTGCCACAGTGAACCAAGAATTTGCAATGATCTGCCAGCAAATATGAAGTCTTAAGATTTAAAAGAATGCCCAGGACTAAATATTTTAACATAAACCTGGTATAGCTCTAGTATGAGAGTTCAGTCAGTCAGTCATTTTCCAATTTGCTATATCCAAACACAGGGTTATTACATTATTTTTAGTATGTTTAAAAGTAAAATGTTCCTTTAAATTATGGATGTATTTCTTGCAATTGATCTTTAACCTATGACACATTTTAGCTTTTTATGTGTACAGTGGAACCTCGGTTCACGAACGTCTCGTTACACGTACAAGTCGGTTTACGACCAAAAAGTTCGCCAAACTTTTCCCTCAGTTCACAACCACACACACGGTATACGAACAAGCCAGTTTCCCTTTCGGTTTGTACATGTTCAGTCTCTCCCTGTGCATTTCCTGTGCAGCAAGCAAGCGAGCAAAAGAGAGAGAGCGCGACACACACACACAGGCGCGCAAAAGAGACACACACACACAGGCGCGCAAGAGAGACACACACACACACACACATAGGTGTGGGAGAGAGAGACACACAGGCGCGGGAGAGAGAGAGACACACACACAAACAGGCGCGCGAGACAGAGGCACACACACAGGCGCGCCACAGAGACACACACACAGGAGCGCGCTAGACAGAGACACACACAGGCGCTCCAGGCTCGCGAAAGAGAGACACACACAGGTGCGCGAGAGAGACACACGCACACACACAAAAGAGAGAGTGAGCAAGCGAGCAAGAGAGGGAGGGCTGGACGCATAAGGTAGAAAATGCTTGTTTTTGTTTTCAGTTCAGTTTACAGTGATCGGTTCATAGCATGCATTGTGGCAATGTTACTTCTCTTGGTGGTTTATTAAATTACGTATTTTTCAAATGTAAATTTTTTTCCCTGTGCTTAAAACTCATTAAAAAAAAGTGTTTTTAGCAAGCGGTTCCTAGCACTATTGCGTGAACTATTGCAGTGTTAGTTTTCTCTGTTGTTCAAGGTCTTCTCAGTGTTATTCAATGTTTTTACATTTAGTTTACTATTACGCTGTGCATTCTATGGTATAAATAACTATATTTGTGCTTAAAAACTAAAAAAATATACAGTAGGATTTACATACAATCTTATGGGGGAAATTGCTTCAGTTCACGACCAAATCAGTTTACGACCAGAGTTTTGGAATGCATTATGGTCGTAATCCGAGGTTCAACTGTACTTACTTTTGAATACCCACCAGTGTTCAGCAAGTGACTGCATTATGTTATGGGACAATACAAATGATAAAATGATAGACACGCCACCATTGTAATGTGGTTTGTTCATGTATTGCTGACCTGCAATTGGAGAATTTCGAGAGTTCCAAATTCTTTGGTGCTTGTGATAAGCCAAGTTCATCGGCTGTAGGAATAAAGTAAATATAGAGAAAGCCACTTGGCTTATCACAGACACTGGGGAAAACAGGTTGGAGAAATAAAGTTTTTATTTACCTGTTTTAGCACCCCCTTCCCAGATTAACATGCAGCGCATAAAGTTTCACCGGTGTTTGAGCCCAAGTTTCCTTGTTTGAGCCCCAAAGAGCTTCCTGAAGGCCTAAAGGAGCTCCGAGAGCAAGCTGTGGGACTCAAACCAACTGACGCCGAGGCACGTGTCTGAAGCTGTCTTTTGAGCACGCTCACAGTGTCTGGTGGCTGAGTGCTAAGGCGCGCTCACGTAACTGCAGCAGGAGAGTAAGCGAAAGTGCTATATCTAAATCCAGGGGAACAGGTCAGATTGATAAAGAGCACAGTTTTAGAGTAGTCGGCAAATGAAAATAGGAAAGAAAATGTGAGAAAGTAAAACAGCACTCACCAGAGGCTAAACGAGGAGCCTTCACGTCACCAAGTCAGACGGGTATACGCATGCGAGTGCGGGAACGTTTAAATAGGGTGGACTGCACCTGGGCAGCTGTTGATGAACGGTGCACATCCTGATGTGACAGATTATTGGAAGTCTGCAGGTAATGTAAATGAGGATTGGATGGACAAAAAGGGCTTGCGGTATAAAACCATGCTGCGAATGCCAGGAGTCTTTGGGCATAAATGTAGATCTCTGCTACTGATTTGTTTTGCTGAGTAGTACCGACCTTTGTGCATATAGTAGATGCTTATTTTTTCATTTTTTTAAATTAATGTTTCAGCCTGTCCTTGTGATCAGTTTTGTAGATGGATGAAGGAGGAGGAAAAGTTTTTTTTGTTGATTTTTTTTTGGTTTTCTACACTTTTATTTTGGAGCCACTGTAAATATTATAAGCAACACCTGCATTAATTTTCATTGGTTTTGAAAATGTCTCTGCATGAGTGGGACCTGCAATGGAGTCGCACCTTGTCTAGAGCTTTTTGCTGTCTTCTACCCACTACTGCTGGCATGGGCTCTGGTTCACCACAACCCTGTATTGATAGCCAAATGGGAAGCAGAAATGTTGGGAGAGCACTAATGCAATAAATGGCTTGTCAGAAGTAGGTGCATAAATAATATAGTCATATAAAATGTAATCTGCAGGAAGTCCTTTGTTTGTGGAAAAAGTGTGTTACACGAATGAAGAATAGTTATGAAGTGTACATTTTAAATATCAGTACTGGAATTGTTTGGTGAAACTAAGGTAGTTCTTCTGCGTTGGTGCAGATGGAGTGCCAGGTATCGCAATAAGGGCAAGGATGAAATTCTAGGAGCTGCCCCATTTTGACTTCTCAAAGAAGCCTCTTTGGAAAAAAAGTTATGAAAGCTGTATGAGGAATATTACTCTGTCTGGGAGTGAGAAATGGTGACTTGGGGGGAAAGTGAAACAAAGCTGGAAATAACTCAGGTGAGAATATTTAGTTGATGAGGGGAATAGGTGAGATGTAGATGACTATGGAGTGAGGGAAAGACTTTATGTGGAAGTGATAGTGTTGTACTGAGGAGACACAGACCAAAGAGGTTCCAACGTCTGGATCAAAAGGTAGAGGCTGATAATGGTGTAAGAAAAAAGAAGGAAGGGATTTTAACTTGGTTAATTAATTAGTTAATTAATTATCACTTTTCCCTTTGGCAATGCCGGTAATTATTTAAATCATTTGGTAAGTCTCCTCTCCTACTTTATTTTCTTTACCCTTCTCTGTAGGAGGCAGTCTCTGACCATTAGACCCATAAATGAAGGTAACTAAAGCATACTCATTTTAAGAAAGAATAATATAATTTATGGATAAAAATAAGGATTAGAGAATTAACTGTGTACATATTGAAGACAGAACACAAGGCAGATGACACAGACAAACAAGTAAAACAGAAGAGTTTGGTTGTTTACTTGCTATTTAGAGTTCTAATTTATCTTGCCCAGATAAACAGTTTTACAATACCAAACCTTTACAGATAACGTCCGATACTATGTGGAGCTGTTTGCTGTTGTTTCTCCTGGTTCAAGTGGAGGATTCTTCCTGAGATGGAGTGCACTCTTTCTCTTTCCAACATGGTTCTTTATTTGTTGTGTGCTGTGTTTTTCTTAGTCTCTTTTCTGTATCCTCTGCAACATCATAGGGAAAAGCATTACTCTTTCTGACATAATAGTTTAGATGCTGAAGGTCCCTTCTTGAAGTAATTGCTGCTCCTCAGTCTTGGCTCAGTCACACAGCTTTGCCTCATATTTAGGTCCACAAATAGAGGAAATCTTCAGTTAACAGTTTGCCAATGATCGGGGCTCATTGGATTTTTGGTTTCAGAGAGAAAATGTTTCACAGAGCGCAAGTTTTTAAAAGATTTCAGAGACAATACAGCTTGTTTTAAAGACAGACACGTTGTTTTGTTCATCAAAATTGTTACTCATTGAATTTTAGCTGTTGTTCAAACTTGGGTGTCCGTTTGGAGCTTCCATGACTCAAGGAGTCTGCAGAGGTGCCAGTTCAACTCTAATTTACATTTTTGTTATCAGATGAAGTACATGGCTGACCAGGAATCTTACAAGCTGTAGTTAAGCTCTTATCTCAACAATGCAGGTTGGGAGTGAGGCTGGATTTCTGCATTCCTGTTAAATCTGCTTTGTTAATGGGCATTGTGTACCACAAAATGCCTAGCAGAATGGGCAATACCCACTTAGTCCTACAATGGTGAAGCAGTACAATGTGTTAGAGAATGAAGGGATTCTGCATTTATGCATTCAGCACAACTTGATATGAGTTTTCCAGATTGTTTTTCATTTTAACATAATTTTTTTCACTGCCAGTAGAAATCTGATGGTAACAATATATTTTAGTTAAAAGACATGTATAATCATTTTTCCATACACCTTTTGAATTTCTCTATGAAAATATTTACTTCTGCTTGCAATTGTGTATTAACATTTTTTATATATCAAACCTGGCAACCTTAAAGTAAGATGCAAAAGAAACAAGTTCAGAATAGCTCTTCTTCTGTCAGATCCTACCACAAGCAGAACTATGATCTGACATGCTTTACAGAATGGCACAGCAGAAACAAACAGGATTCCCTCCAACAATCTTTAATCTAGAAACATTATTTAAAAAGCAAATGCTAAACTTGAGATACATGGTTACTAATACTTTTAACACCCTTAACCTTAATAATGGTATTTTATTATTAATATAAATTAGTGCTAAATGTACTATTACAGGAGCAGGCAATTAATATGAGTAATTTAATGTAAGTGGTACTGTTAAAAATCAGTCTATCACAAGAGTAGTTATTATATTATTTAATGCCTTCAGGCGAGATATGTAAACCCCAGTTACATTACAGTTGTTTCCAGGTATTTTGTAAAGCTGGTGTATAGGCACGTTAAGGTTCCATTTTAGGAATTGTTGCTGAGAATCATAAAGTGATGTAGAATCTGATCCAATAGTCTTCAGGTTTGAGGCCCAGTGCTTTAGTCACTACACCACGTTGTCTGAAAAAAGTATTTTGCCAGAAGTAAAATATCGAGAAAAGAACAATTAACTCAATGTTTAATATTAAATGGTAGCGGTGTCACATTCATTTTCAAACTTCAATTGCATTCGTACTGTATGCTATCAACATATACATATAACAATTTGAATATTCAAAATTGAACTGAATTTTTTTTTGCATAATACAATAATAATGAGATGCTCTTTATTCACTGCTACATTCAGGGACAAATTCAAAGATATGAAAAAATAATAACAATTACATGCATCTAATGTTAACTTAATGAAATCTTGGGCACAACCATCAGCAGTGTGTCTGTTTGCGGAAGTAGTGTTGACCTTGTCGAGAGATTTACTTACCTTGGCAGTGACATTCATGTATCTTGTGACTCTTCCTATGAAGTCAGTAGATGGATTGGGAGAGCATGGGGGGTCATGAGATCGCTGGAAAGGGGTGTGTGACGCTCCCGATATCTATGCAAAAGGACAAAGGTCCAACTCTTTAGAGTCCTGGTGCTTCCTTTCTTGCTATATGGTTGTAAGACATGGACGCTATCCAGTGACCTGAGACAAAGACTGGATTCCTTTGGTACTGTGTCTCTACGGAAAATCCTTGGGTAGCATTGGTTTGACTTTGTGGCGAATGAGCAGTTGCTCATGGACTCTTGAATGGGGCACATTACCTGCATTGTGATGGAGTGGTAGTGATGGCACTACGGCCATGTGGCGCGTTTCCCTGAGGGTGATCCAGCTTGTAAGATCCTCATTGTTGGGGACCCTAGTGGCTGGACCAGACCAAGGGGTCACCCATGTAACACCTGGCTGCGGCAGATAAAGGGTCATTTCCGGAGTGGGGGACTGGACCGCGTGTCTGCCTGGGGGGTTGCAAACCAAGTGGTTTTGTCGTGTAGTGGGTGTGGCAACGCACTGTACCAGTGCAAGCTTCCTAACCTGACTTGACTTGACAGTTAGCTTAGCATAACGTCAGGATTTTTTTTGTTTCTTTTAGTCATCTCCACAACAGAATAGAATGACGTATGTATATTTTATTGATTTTAATTAAAAGCAAAAAATAATCTATGCAATCAAATCAAATTTAACAAAACCAAACCGAAAATTTCGAATAATTGAAATTAGCATCATGCAACTCCTGACAATGCTATTTTAGATGGTAGGATTTCATTAATTTTTATATTTTCTATTCTCCAAAAACAAGTTGCATAAGTGAAGAAGAACATGAAGGTTAGTTCATACATAGGAATAATTTACATACTTCATGAATTAGGAGCTGATCTGCTCAAAAAGATGGTTTGCCTCATTACAGTAACATTCAATTTGGAGGTTTTTTTCAAAAAAATTCTAGTAAAATATTTTGTGCTTGGTAAAGCAAGCTAGAGCTATTTGTGTACTGCATTTCATTTTGTTGCTATATTTTACTGTTTCATTGGTCATTCTTGCACCATTTTTGGAATCTTTTCTGTCTATGTGATGTTATATATGACAATGGTGCTTGTTGCAAGGTGCATGTTTCAATGGCAAAGCATGTGGTGTCCTAATTATGGAATCTACACTCACCTAAAGGATTATTAGGAACACCTGTTCAATTTTATAATTAATGCAATTATCTAATCAACCAATCATATGGCAGTTGCTTCAATACATTTAGGGGTGTGGTCCTGGTCAAGACAATATCCTGAACTCCAAACTGAATGTCAGAATGGGAAAGAAAGGTGATTTAAGCAATTTTGAGCGTGGCATGGTTGTTGGTGCTGGACGGGCCAGTCTGAGTATTTCACAATCTGCTCAGTTACTGGGATTTTCACGCACAACCATTTCTAGGGTTTACAAAGATTGGTGTGAAAAGGGAAAAACATCCAGTATGCGGCAGTCCTGTGGGCGAAAATGCCTTGTTGATGCTAGAGGTCAGAGGAGAATGGGCCGACTGATTCAAGCTGATAGAAGAGCAACTTTGACTGAAATAACCACTCGTTACAACCGAGGTATGCAGCAAAGCATTTGTGAAGCCACAACACCCACAACCTTGAGGCGGATGCGCTACAACAGCAGAAGACCCCACCGGGTACCACTCATCTCCACTACAAATAGGAAAAAGAGGCTACAATTTGAACAAGCTCAGCAAAATTGGACAGTTGAAGACTGGAAAAATGTTGCCTGGTCTGATGAGTCTTGAATTTTTGTTGAGACATTCAAATGGTAGAGTCAGAATTTGGCGTAAACAGAATGAGAACATGGATCCATCATGCCTTGTTACCACTGTGCAGGCTGGTGGTGGTGGTTTAATGGTGTGGGGAATGTTTTCTTGGCACACTTTAGGCCTCTTAGTGCCAATTGGGCATTGTTTAAATGCCACGGGCCACCTGAGCATTGTTTCTGACCATGTCCATCCCTTCATGACCACCATGTACCCATCCTCTGATGGCTACTTCCAGCAGGATAATGCACCATGTCACAAAGCTTGGTTTCTTGAACATGACAATGAGTTCACTGTACTAAAATGGCCCCCACAGTCACCAGATCTCAACCCAATAGAGCATCTTTGGGATGTGGTGGAACGGGAGCTTCGTGCCCTGGATGTGCATCCCACAAATCTCCATCAACTGCAAGATGCTATCGTATCAATATGGGCCAACATTTTTAAAGGATGCTTTCAGTACCTTGTTGAATCAATGCCACATAGAATTAAGGCAGTTCTGAAGGCGAAAGGGGGTCAAACACCGTATTAGTATGGTGTTTCTAATAATCCTTTAAGTGAGTGTATTTGAAATGGTACTGGCACCAACTCTCTTTTCTGTTTCTTTTTCCGGTTTCTTTGTGGTGGTGGCCTGCGCCACCTCCACCTACTCAAAGCTTCATGATGCTCCAACAATGATGGACGGATTAAAAGGAAGAAGTCTACGTGACCATCATCATCATCAAGCCCTTCCGTGAGAACCCTAAATCCAAAGAGGACTGTTTCATTTATGTTAGGTAGAATGCCCAGAGGGGACTGGGCGGTCTCATGGTCTGGAATCCCTACAGATTTTATTTTTTCTCCAGCCGTCTGGAGTTTTTTTTGTTTTTTCTGTCCCCCCTGGCCATTGAACCTTACTCTTATTCGATGTTAATGTTGATTTATTTTTTTATAATTATGTCTTTCATTTTTCTATTCTTTAATATGTAAAGCACTTTGAGCTACTATTTGTATGAAAATGTGCTATATAAATAAATGTTGTTGTTGTTGTTGTTGTTATCCAAGCATTTGAATAAATTCAAAAGAAATGACTTATGTGCTTCATTCTTATTTAGGGAAGCAATCAAGGTTGGCAGCCAAGAGTGTTGCTCTTGTGGCGAGTGGCTGGGGGTGGTACCCAGCCGGGACACCCAGAAGGGCCAGAGGAGGGCTTACGCCTCCTCCAGACCACGAGGGGGCGACTGCCCTGGTGGCTTTGAGGACCACAGGAACAGAGCTTAGAAGCTCAACCCTATAGGGGCCCATGGTCACCGCCAGGGCGCCCCAATGCCTGTGGAGCCCTGGCCCTCAGCACTTCTGCCACCCCCGAAAGTACTGGGGGAAGAAGACCAGGGATACTCGGAGTGCTTCCGGGTGCACAGCCGGCAGTTCCGCCACACCTGGGAGGGCCGGCGGAAGGTTATCTGGAGGCACCTGGAGCTCGTCCGAGTGAGGATAAAAGGGGCCGCCTCCCTCCATTTGATGGCTGGAGTCAGGAGGAAGAAGGACAGAGCTTGGGAGGACAGGAGTGGAGGCGGACCTGAAGAGAGAAAGGCATTGTGAGGCCTGGACTTTGGGGGTCAAAGTGGGTTGTGTGCTGTGTTTCACTGTGTAAATAGTTGTAAATAAACGTGTATTGGTTGCTTCAACAATGTCTGCCTGTCTGTGTCCGGGCCATATCCCACACTGTTTACTCAAAAACAGAATTTTGTAATAGCATTTTGTTTGGTTTGGTGAGTTTTGAAAATTCTCATAGCATCTTCATTTCCACATTTATAAATATTTGTCAGTTTGATGGAATCAATTCCATATGACTTGGCTGTTAGTTTTTCTTTAATATAAGATGGTGTACCCTAAGCCTTTGCATTATTTCCCAGTGGAACACCTGATGTAATGATTATTGAGTTAATAAGTAGTATCTGAGCCGGTTCTAGACAGGCATATATGAGGGGGTAGACAGAAATATGAAGGGGGCACATGGTGGTGACAGAGGTGGGAAAGGAGTGGGGTGGGGGTGGTGGTGCTCTGGATAACTGTTTTTGTCAGGCCTCTACCCTAAGACCTGTCCAACTTAGGTGTCCCACCAGAAGGCTAAGCTTCTGCTGGTGTAGCTCTTAGGGTCACTGAGGCACGCACACCCCCTGACCATGATAAGGTGGCAATCCCTCAGGAGGAAAACTGAAAAATAAAACAAGAAAAATAAAATAAAATATTCCTCATCAGATTATAACAACTAAAAACATGACATTTACCTTAATTGGATGGCCTATATCAAATATATTCAAACCCAACAATACCACTTCTCACTATTGCCTATATCAGCAAAACTAAAAAGGGTAGGCCAAGTTATAAAAAAAAAATCAATTCACCAAGTCTTGAAAAATAAAACTGAAAAATAGAATAAAAAAAATAAAATAAAGAATAAAATAAAATATCCATCCAGATCTTTACAACCAACAACATAAAATGTATCTTAATTGGATGGCCTAATACTCAAATAAATTTGCAAAATAAAGTAAGAATAAAATAAGACCTCACAATATTGGCATAACACACAGGTGTCGAACTCCACGCCTGGAGGGCCGCCATGGCTACAGGTTTTCATTCAGACCCTTTTCCCAATCAGTGACCTGTTTTCACTTCTAATTCACATTTTAATAGCCCTGTTAGAAGGATTCAGTCCTCTGAATTGGTTCGTTTCCTCATTAAAATGCAGCCAAATAGAAATGAGACCTGAAACAAGCCAACAGATGACAAGCTAAACTGGGGCTTCAAACTCCAACCAGTTATCCAAGCATTTGAATAAATTCAAAAGAAATGACTTATGTGCTTCATTCTTATTTAGGGAAGCAATCAAGGTTGGCAGCCAAGAGTGTTGCTCTTGTGGCAGTGGCTGGGGTGGTACCCAGCTGGAACACCCAGAAGGGCCAGAGGAGGGACTTACGCCTCCTCCAGACCACGAGGGGGCGACTGCCCTGGTGGCTTTGAGGACCACAGGAACAGAGCTTAGAAGCTCAACCCTATAGGGGCCCATGGTCACCGCCAGGGCGCCCCAATGCCTGTGGAGCCCTGGCCCTCAGCACTTCTGCCACCCCCGAAAGTACTGGGGGAAGAAGACCAGGGATACTCGGAGTGCTTCCGGGTGCACAGCCGGCAGTTCCGCCACACCTGGGAGGGCCGGCGGAAGGTTATCTGGAGGCACCTGGAGCTCGTCCGAGTGAGGATAAAGGGGTCGCCTCCCTCCATTTGATGGCTGGAGTCAGGAGGAAGAAGGACAGAGCTTGGGAGGACAGGAGTGGAGGCGGACCTGAAGAGAGAAAGGCATTGTGAGGCCTGGACTTTGGGGGTCAAAGTGGGTTGTGTGCTGTGTTTCACTGTGTAAATAGTTGTAAATAAACGTGTATTGGTTGCTTCAACAATGTCTGCCTGTCTGTGTCCGGGCCATATCCCACACTGTTTACTCAAAAACAGAATTTTGTAATAGCATTTTGTTTGGTTTGGTGAGTTTTGAAAATTCTCATAGCATCTTCATTTCCACATTTATAAATATTTGTCAGTTTGATGGAATCAATTCCATATGACTTGGCTGTTAGTTTTTCTTTAATATAAGATGGTGTACCCTAAGCCTTTGCATTATTTCCCAGTGGAACACCTGATGTAATGATTATTGAGTTAATAAGTAGTATCTGAGCGGTTCTAGACAGGCATATATGAGGGGGTAGACAGAAATATGAAGGGGGCACATGGTGGTGACAGAGGTGGGAAAGGAGTGGGGTGGGGGTGGTGGTGCTCTGGATAACTGTTTTTGTCAGGCCTCTACCCTAAGACCTGTCCAACTTAGGTGTCCCACCAGAAGGCTAAGCTTCTGCTGGTGTAGCTCTTAGGGTCACTGAGGCACGCACACCCCCTGACCATGATAAGGTGGCAATCCCTCAGGAGGAAAACTGAAAAATAAAACAAGAAAAAATAAAATAAAATATTCCTCATCAGATTATAACAACTAAAAACATGACATTTACCTTAATTGGATGGCCTATATCAAATATATTCAAACCCAACAATACCACTTCTCACTATTGCCTATATCAGCAAAACTAAAAAGGGTAGGCCAAGTTACAAAAAAAAAAATCAATTCACCAAGTCTTGAAAAATAAAACTGAAAAATAGAATAAAAAAAATAAAATAAAGAATAAAATAAAATATCCATCCAGATCTTTACAACCAACAACATAAAATGTATCTTAATTGGATGGCCTAATACTCAAATAAATTTGCAAAATAAAGTAAGAATAAAATAAGACCTCACAATATTGGCATAACACACAGGTGTCGAACTCCACGCCTGGAGGGCCGCCATGGCTACAGGTTTTCATTCAGACCCTTTTCCCAATCAGTGACCTGTTTTCACTTCTAATTCACATTTTAATAGCCCTGTTAGAAGGATTCAGTCCTCTGAATTGGTTCGTTTCCTCATTAAAATGCAGCCAAATAGAAATGAGACCTGAAACAAGCCAACAGATGACAAGCTAAACTGGGGCTTCAAACTCCAACCAGTTTCTTAATGAGAAGCCAATTCTTGCTGTTAATTAAACTCGATATTTAATTCCACAGCTTGTTGTTGCTCTCGTTCTGCCACAGCAGACATTTCCAAAACTGTTGATTTTCTGTTTCTCATAAGAACATCGTCAAAGTGTTTTGGTGAGTTGAGAGATCAACCTTACTGAGACCTTCACCTTTCTTTATTTTCAGATATTGTGTGATGTGGCGGCTTGTTTTGTGTCTCATTATTGTTTGGCTGCTAATTAAAGAAAAATAAACAACTACAGGGCCTGAGTCAAGTTAATTAAAAGGAGTTAATTAGCAGCAAAAACTGGTCACTAGTTAAGAAGATGGTTAGAATGAAAACCTGCAGCCACTGCGGCCCTCCAGGACTGGAGTTTGACACCCCTGGCATAACAATTAAAAAAAATAAAAAAACAATTCACCATGCCTCTTCCTACAATTCTCAGACTAATTTGTAGAACAAGAGAACAGATTTAGAACAGAACATTTGAACTTTGTTCTTCTTTTTTTGTCTTGTTTTAAGCTTGTTTGTTTTGCAAGCAACTGAACTCTCCATTTGCAACTGAGCAGCTCCACTCTCCTTTCTCCTCAATCCACTCCAGTCTCCTGTCTTCCAAATTCATCCATATCCAAGTTATTTGTTATGGACTTCTCACGGGCCAAGATCACCAAATTCCTCTTTCTTTTATGTAACATGGTGCGACAATAGGGGGTTAGGACCCGTGACAAAGTGGAGAAGGAACTCTTAGACGATGCTGAAGACACACCAATTACCAGGGCTGTTACATACAATTTATGCAACTCAGGAAAGGCTTCCTTGTACTCCTGCAGGAGTTTACAGTTCACAGTGGACAGGTCTGTTTCCTTTGAAACATTTTTTGAGCAGCATCTGTTTTGCCACAAGAACTTCATTTTCCAGACTTACAACATCTGCTACAGTGCCAACCATCACAGCCAGAGGGTGCAACAGGGTGGGATCTAGAAATGCACTAGATTTGGGTGCAAGACTAGATATGGCTCTCATCAGGTCAATATTCTTGTGTGAAAATCTAGTTTCCATTTCTGAAATGGCCCTGTCAAGGATGTTGAGCAGGGATCTTTTCAGAGACTGATGGGGGGAACTGGTAGGGTCACCAGAGTCTGTATGGCCCAAAGTTGAGAGCACAACACTTTGACCCAGGTGTTTGCTCATTGTTCTCCTTCTCTTTGTTGGATGTGACTCATCCTCAGCAGGAGATGACACTCCCCAACAGTCATCCTCACGGATGTTTTTTAAAGAGTCCAGTGCTGCACTAACAACCTCAGAAGCACTGCACAGATCAACTGACTGAGACTGTAGAATAGCATTTGCTGGTTTCAAGACACCAAGCACCCGCACTGGGAACTTTCCAATCTCAAAGAAGTGATGCCTCTTAATTTGGCATAGCAGGCCTGATGCCTCGGTGCACAGGTCAACTGCAGCATCATCATCCTCTGTCATCTCAGATAGGATACTAAGGATTTGTTCTTGATTGTCCACAGTGCACCTTGTCACCTCATAGTGGCTTGTCCATCTGATCTCAAGCAGCCTTTTTAGACAAGGTGCATCATGTTTATTGAGCACATAGTGGTGGTGAAAAAGTTGTAGAGTGAACTAGATAGGCTAAAAATCTTTTGCACACGGCTCACTCTGCATGGCATGCACAACCACTAAGTGCAGTTGGTGGTTGTAGCAGTGGATGTATGGGACATATCTTTTAAGCCTCTTTTGGAGCAGAACTTGTACACCACCTCTAACCCCACTCATCACAGAAGCCACATCATAACACTGGCTCAGTATACTGTCAGCACTGTAGCCAGCATCAGAAAGGTGTAACAGGATCTCAGAGGTGATGTACTCTGCATCAAGTTGTTGCAAGTCAAGCAACCCAATAAGATGCTCCTCTGGCATGGAATTTCTGACAAACCGTATTATCACAGACAAATTTTCCACATTGCACCTATCCCTGGTCCCATCACTTTTGAGGCAAAACCCTGCAGAATCAGCACTTTCATATTTTTCCTGACCTCTCCAAGCACCATGTTAGCCAGTGTTTGGATAATTTCATTTTGGATATCCTTACATGTGTATTTTGCATTTTTTTGCTTGCTAGCTTCTCATCCTTTTCTAAGGTATATTCCATCAATTTTAGAAAAATACCTGAAGCAATGTCATCATCATTACCCACTGCATCATGTCTCAAGGTTTCTGCAGTCCCACGGACCCCCAACTCATTTACACAGAGAAACCTTATAGCACTACCAATACTCTTGACATAGTAATGGTTTTTTTTCAAGTTGTGTTTTACCAACCAACATTGAATCCACAGTCCCCCTGTGGCCTCTCTGCTTTTATGCTCAGTCCAGATGGTTGAAGCATGCACATGGACACATGTGGTTGGACACATGCCTCTGTAGCCCCTGTCTCGATCAAGTGCTGCTTTCCAGTTGTTAAAACCAGTTAAGGTAAAAACTACATCCCTCTCATTAACAGTGCTGCCATATTTCCGACAGGGGAAACAGAAGCATGCGCCCCGGCACAACAGAGTACTCCAGCCATGGTTGTGTGCGGTACCAGGCAGGATTGAATGATCTTAATGTTGTACCACCAAATACACGTTTGGGGTAACTACCCAGTATTGGCTGAGATGGTGTATTGCCATTTAAGTCACTGGGTAGCTGAGCGGGTTGCTTTGGGGCAACAATTGTGGGCAGAGGTACAGGAGAAGCAGTGCCTGTTGATGCCAGAGGAGTAGACATGCCAGCTGCTGTCTCTGATGTACCAGCAGCAGCATCATTGCTTCTGCTATTGGTACAAGCAGGAGCAGCGCTACACTTTTTAAAAGCTTGGTAAAAAGGATGCATCACACAGCATTAACTTTCCCTTTGTGAGCTGCTGGAAGCTGGGGTGGGAAGTGAATAAGCTTTACTAAAATCGCTGTGATTACATCAGTAAATGAAATGAGAAAACTGTTGAGTGCAGCGTTGAAAGCTGGAGCGGGGCTTTGTGTCGGGGTCTGACAGACAGACACAGGTCCTCCAATCGGCTCTGAAAAGCAGACAGGCTCACAGTGATATTTGTGGGATCGAGAAAGAAACACTTCTCTACCAGACTGAAACTGTGAGAAGAACAATGGACTAGTCTCCCATTGACTGTACAAATATAGATGGATTTTTTAGTTGTAGTTAATTATCTCACGAGTCGCTATGATTTTGACGACAGAGATTTGCTGCTTCCTCAAAACCTCCCGCTGTTGCGCAGCTCATTTTGCTCTGCCCTGCCTACTAAGAAACCTGACACCGGGTCATTTGCATACTAACAGTGATTGGTTGTTTAGCTGGGGGGAGGGTGAGTGGGATTATCTCTACGCAGTGCTGTGTGAGCTGCGGACAAACAGAGCACGGAGGGAAAGAGCGAACAAGAGGTGAAAGCTATCATCTCATTTGTGCCTTTTCCAGTGGATTTTACAGCTACTGTAGTAAATCTTGTCCATATTCAGTTTGTGGGCAATCTATCATTTTCTTTCTCAACTTCTAAAAGTTTGATTTAAGGGGGCAGGATGTTTGTTTAAGGTGGCATTGCCCCCTCTTGCCCCAGCATAGAGCCGGCCCCGAGCAGTATTATTACTGTAAATAATAATATGACTTAGGAAGGTGATGAAACTTTCGGTTTAGCACACATTCATTCAAGAGTGTTTATATATTTATAAAAACCAAGGTTGCTGCCCAGCCCCCTTGCTGTTATGAACACTAGGATAGTTTCCAAAGAACAACGTGTTCTTTTGCTGCATCATTGCTAACAGCATACCTGCTGTTATATTGCTTATTTGGCAGACTCCTTTATAGAAAGTGACATGAAAAAAATCTAAATACAGTGAATAGCAGGGAGAATTAGAGAGTAAGCAGCTTAGTACTACAGTTCACAACCAAAGCAAAATGAAAACTAGAATTCTAGCAAAACCTCAGCTAGCTTACAGTATATTTCATAACATCAGTGCCATTTTAAATTGAGGAGTGTTTTATGAAAGATGTTCTCAACTTCACGTGTCTTTTAAGTAGTACTGTAATTGTGAAGAATTTGAGTCTCAGACATAGCAAAAAGAGTATAATGTCTCGAAAATAAGTCACCATGGCAGGACAGATACACCACTGATCTCCTATCCAAAGTTGCCTCACTTTAAATCATCAAGCCCCAACTGCTATTTGATAGCTATATCCTGACTAGGCTTAAAATGGAGAAAACAATGACATTAAAATTCAAAATACTTTAAAGTCCCCAAATATTCTACGATGTATCTCAAGGTTGATAAAACATGGAACCTCTAGTTTGTAGAGTTATTCTGAAGTAAAGAAAGATCTATTTAAAAAAATGTGAACTATGACAAAATGCCTGAAAGAGCAAAAAAAGGAGCTGCCTAAACTAGACAATCCTAGACAATCCAAGAAAACCAAGTCCCAAAATACAATCCATGAGAATAAATCCAACAACCAAAGGAAAATTTTGGAAAAAAACACAAAGAAATCCATCAACCTTTAGTAAACCGCTACCGAGATCTCTTGTGTGTATGTGTATATATATATATGTATATATATACATATATATATATATATATATATATATATATACAGTACAGGCCAAAAAATTGGACACACCTCCTCATTCAATGTGTTTTCTTTATTTTCATGACCATTTACATTGGTAGATTCTCACTGAAGGCATCAAAACTATGAATGAACACATGTGGAGTTATGTACTTAACAAAAAAAGGTGAAATAACTGAAAACATGTTTTATGTTTTAGTTTCTTCAAAATAGCCACCCTTTGCTCTGATTACTGCTTTTCACACTCTTGGCATTCTCTCGATGAGTTTCAACAGGTAGTACCTGAAATGGTTTCACTTCACAGGTGTGCCTTATCAGGGTTATTTGGCTGAAATTTCTTGCTTTATCAATGGGGTTGGGACCAGCAGTTGTTGTAGCAGAAGTCAGGTTAGTTGGACGATCGGTTTATTTTCAAGAGGACAATGACCCCAAACACACCTCCAGGCTGTGTAAGGGCTATTTGAAAAAGAAGGAGAGTGATGGAGTGCTGTAAATGGTCATGAAAATAAAGAAAACACATTGAATGAGGAGGTGTGTCCAAACTTTTGGCCTGTACTGTATATATATATATATATATATATATATATATATATATATATATATATAGTCTCAGCAGTGGTGGCGGAAGGGTGGCCCCACCTCCTGTGGTATCACCCTTACATAGATACTAAATTAAAACATAACAATATTAATTAAAAATATTTTAATACTTGACAAATAGATATGGAAAAGGAGCATAAACCTATGCCACATAACAGTAACTTCATGCCTGCATGCAATGTTTTTTTATAAAGTTCAAATCAAGTGTAAATCCAGACTGAGCTGCAACAAAACTAAAATACTGTAAATAAAGCCCATAAAAAGAACATCAGAGAATGTTCTTTCCTTTGATATTATGGAATTAAATGTCTTGTATAAACCATCAGTATTATAATAAAAGATTTTTGGAAGTTTAACAAGTTATTTATTATAAACACAACACATTATTGGTCTTCTGTAGGCTTTGAGTACCTTATGCAGGAACTTATAGTCAGAAATTCTACCCCACAGTCAAACTCAATGAAATGGACCTTGATACCTGTGGCACTACCTCCGCTTGCTGTGGAATCGTGGCCATGTCTCAGGACATGCTCCATGTAATTCTTCATATAGATAGTTACAGCCAACCAGCACTGGCGTTCTGGTGTCAGATTTTTTTTATGATTCTTGGAAATGTCATAAATGTGCTGTATTCATGTGCTATGAGAATTTTTGAGTTATCACGTGACACCTCAGCTTTACACTTCTTCTAACTGATGGTCTTTACTCTGTTCTTCAAAGAGAACAGCAAGGTCAATTTCTATGATACTTCCTGATGTGCAGAAAAATATCAAATTATTACAGCAATTCTATGCCCTAAATGTAATATGACCTCAAGAAAGTCTACTGGCTTCACACAAATCAGCCCTGAATAAACCATTTGACACAGTATGATTTTACCTAAGCCATGCTTCACAGTTGTGATATATGCATATCTATGGGATTTCAAAATAAAATGCATTAATTTCTAAAATGAGCTTTTTAATATCTGTAGAATTAAAACCAGGTAGGGATGATAGTCCATTAAAGGGCACATGCATATACTTAATTTCCAATATTAGTATTCATGGACTGTATGTTGCTTATTTTGTTTATTCTTCTTGGTTATGAACTAATATTTTTCTGATTTTAATTTTTGTTTACCATTTTCAACTTGATGACTGGTTAGCTGCTCTTACTTGCTTGGACCCTTGCAAAGGTTTCCTCCTTGCACACCTCCCATGCAAGTTTATTAAAAACTTGTACAGTCTCACCTTCTGATTGTAGAGCTTTGCAAATAAGTTTCACTTGAAATACAATAGCAACAGTAAAGAACACTGATGTGCCCTGCTGCCTCATGTTCTTCAGACCAGGTGAATGACAACTTTAAAAAAACAAATTTAAAAGGGTTAGACCTGAAACTTTTAGGCCCATGGCTTGCATTCTCAAGAAGATCTTGGCCCTAACTGATCTAGCTGGGGCATTAATCATAAAAATTTGCACTATTTGAAAGATGTATTTAGGATTGATAACTATTTGACCAGTCCTGGGCATGTTGGCAGTTGTTTTGAAAGCCCTCCACTTGTAGACTATATTCAGGACAGTGGAATGGCTGATTTCAAAATCTTTTGAGATCTTTTTAAATCCCTTCCCAGACTCATAGGCTGCTACAATCTTTTCTGAAGTCCTCTGACAGCTCTTTTGTTCTCACCATGGTGCTCACTCTCACTTCAACAGTCAGGAGCACACCAAACTAAATGTCTGAGGTTTAAATAGGGCAAGCCTCATTCAACATGCAGAGTAACGATCTACTAATTATGTGCACCTGGTGTGATATACCTGTGTGAGATCTGAGCCAATTTAAGAGGGAATACATGTGAGGGTGTCCTATCTTTTCCTCAGTTAGAATAGGCATTTTTGTAGAATGACATTTACAGAAGATCTTGAAAAGACTTTTCTTCAGTTTTCTTTGTTTAGTTGGATTACTTTAATCTCTCTGTATTGTTGAAACGGAGATGAAATAACCATTTATTAAAAATGTTACAAAAACCACATGCTTTCAAAGGGTGTCCTAATGTTTTCACATGACTGTATATATATATATATATATATATATATATATATATATATATATATATATATATATACAGTACAGGCCAAAAAATTGGACACACCTCCTCATTCAATGTGTTTTCTTTATTTTCATGACCATTTACATTGGTAGATTCTCACTGAAGGCATCAAAACTATGAATGAACACATGTGGAGTTATGTACTTAACAAAAAAAGGTGAAATAACTGAAAACATGTTTTATGTTTTAGTTTCTTCAAAATAGCCACCCTTTGCTCTGATTACTGCTTTTCACACTCTTGGCATTCTCTCGATGAGCTTCAACAGGTAGTCACCTGAAATGGTTTTCACTTCACAGGTGTGCCTTATCAGGGTTATTTAGTGGAATTTCTTGCTTTATCAATGGGGTTGGGACCAGCAGTTGTGTTGTGCAGAAGTCAGGTTAGTTGGACGATCGTTTATTTTTCAAGAGGACAATGACCCCAAACACACCTCCAGGCTGTGTAAGGGCTATTTGAAAAAGAAGGAGAGTGATGGAGTGCTGTAAATGGTCATGAAAATAAAGAAAACACATTGAATGAGGAGGTGTGTCCAAACTTTTGGCCTGTACTGTATATATATATATATATATATATATATATATATATATATATATATATAGTCTCAGCAGTGGTGGCGGAAGGGTGGCCCCACCTCCTGTGGTATCACCCACATAGATACTAAATTAAAACATAACAATATTAATTAAAAATATTTTAATACTTGACAAATAGATATGGAAAAGGAGCATAAACCTATGCCACATAACAGTAACTTCATGCCTGCATGCAATGTTTTTTTATAAAGTTCAAATCAAGTGTAAATCCAGACTGAGCTGCAACAAAACTAAAATACTGTAAATAAAGCCCATAAAAAGAACATCAGAGAATGTTCTTTCCTTTGATATTATGGAATTAAATGTCTTGTATAAACCATCAGTATTATAATAAAAGATTGTTGGAAGTTTAACAAGTTATTTATTATAAACACAACACATTATTGGTCTTCTTGTAGGCTTTGAGTACCTTATGCAGGAACTTATAGTCAGAAATTCTAACTTATAGTCAAACTCTAAGAAATGGACCTTGATACCTGTGGCACTACCTCCGCTTGCTGTGGAATGCGTGGCTTTGTCTCAGGACATGCAAAATGTAATTCTTCATATAGATAGTTACAGCCAACCAGCACTGACGTTCTCTTGTCAGATTTTTTTTTTGATTCTTGGAAATGTCGCTATAAATTTGCTGTATTCATGTGCTATGAGAATTTTTGAGTTATCACTTGTGACACCTCACCTTCACACTTCTTTTTGTACTCAAGAATTTTTACTCTGCTTTTCAAAGAGAACAGCAAGGTCAATTTCTATGTTTCTTCCTGATGTGCACAAAAATATAAAATTATTACAGCAATTCAATGCCCTAAATGTAATATGACCTCAAGAAAGACTACAGGCTTCACACAAATCTGATCTGAATAAACCATTTGATACAGTATGATTTTATCTAAGCCATGTGTGTCACCTCTGTGATATATGCATATCTATGGGATTTCAAAATAAAATGCATTAATTTCTAAAATGAGCTTTTAATATCATTAGAATTAAAACCAGGTAGGGATGATAGTCCATTAAAGGGCACATGCATATACTTAATTTCCAATATTAGTATTCATGTGGACTGTATGTTGCTTATTTTGTTTATTCTTCTTGGTTATGAACTAATATTTTTCTGATTTTAATTTTTGTTTACCATTTTCAACTTGATGACTGGTTAGCTGCTCTTACTTGCTTCGACCCTTGCCTATTTTCTCGACCACGTGTAATCTTCCAATCCTTCTTTATTAAAAACTTTTACTGTCTCACCTTGAGATAGCACAGCTTTGCAAATAAGTTTCACATGAAATATAATAGCAATAGAAAAGAACACTGATGTGCCCTGCTGCCTCATGGTGTTCAGACCTGGTGAATTACAACTTCAAAAAAAACAAATTTAAAAGGGTTAGACCTGAAACTTAAAACAGGCCCATGGCCTGCATTCTCAAGAAGATCTTGGCCCTAACTGATCTAGCTGTGGCATTAATCATAAAAATTTGCACTATTTGAAAGATGTATTTAGGATTGATAACTATTTAGGGATGCACCAGTCAGGTTTTGTAAGGACAATAAGGATCATCGATTTCATGTTTCTTGATTGGCCGATGGCGATACCAATTCATATTTTTCTTTCTGTATCCCTTTAAAAACTTTTAACACATAATCTTCTGCATAAGCACACAAATAAAAGTTTTATGACCAATATTTAAGTGTATTTTTATAATTAAACTGTATACCAAAGTGTTAACTGTTCATTCAAAATGAAATTCTGTAGGCTTATTGTTCAGTGGCCATAAAATACTAAAATAAATACAAATTCCTTAAAATACATACTTTAACAAATAAAACATGTACAGAAATATGTATCCATAATCAATATAGCATAAAAGAAAATAAAATGCTTCTCATAATTACAAGCTGTCATATTGTTTTGATTTCTTTTTTTGTAATGTACCTTTCTGAAACAAGGCCTAATTAAAAATGTAGTTTTCACCATTTCTCTAAGAAAAAAAAAAATATATATATATATATATACATATATATTTCCGTAGGTCTGAATCACAGTCTGATTATTTAGGTAGTCAACTACCAGGTAACGCTTTTGGTTGGTTGGCCAGGAAGATTGGGTCGCCATTAGCCATTTTTTACAATGTATGGCTGTCACTTCCATTAGCCAACTGGGATGCAAATTCTACATTCATCACAGTGGTAAAAATATGCAGAGAGCATATGGTTAGTACTTTAGACAGTGGTAAACTCCTACTGTCAGTTATTATAAAAGCCAGTTCTGGGAAAAAGAATTGACAAATATAAATTTGCTTGCTTAATTTAAATGTTTAAGGAAACAAAATAATGCTTTATATCATCAAAAAATCAAAAGTGTGTGCATGTGGCCTTCCTTTAATGCTGCTGAGGGATAACTTAACCTTCCACATTAACAAATAGGTGTTTATTGTATTAAAAATGTATCAGAATTTAGCTTCATAGTTTGCTCTACTTGTTTTATTAATGAGTCAGAACAACTAAATAATTCATCTTCTTAAACATCTTTGAAATCTAAATAAATGTGTGATTCAGATTTGGATGGAAAATCACAGTTTCTGAATAAATTAGCCATTATTTTAATCTTTATATTGGAGACAGTGGTCCAGCTGGCACACAATTGTATTTTCTTCAAACTGCCAATGAAAAATCTCATGGCACTCCAGGACATCAATCAAACTGTGTGAGCATGAATACATTTTTATTAGCATATTCAACAGAAATAGCTAACAATGTGTGCTCAACATAGAAGCATTAGCTATGATACAGAATACTATAACCTAAATGTGCAAACCTACTATAACATAAAGTGTCTTCTTTGCAACCAGTGGAATTTTCTGTTTGTAATGCACACAACAGAGCCACTGTGTACTTCTAGTAAGAATCTTGTGATAATATTATACAGTAGAGGCAAAAAGTGGCCATCGATCTAAAGTTTTGTCTTTCTGGCCAACTTTATAATTTTTATCTTGACCTCCACAAACATTTATTTATATCATGACCTGACTTGCCTTTGTTCTTGAAATTCCTCCTCTTTATCTTGTTAATATTTTATTTCATTGTAAAGCACTTTGAGATACTGCTCATCATGTCAGATTCATTTGGAAATAATTATTTCATTGATTTATTTGCAGAATGAGCCATCTGCTTGTGTAATCCATCATGTCATATCACAAAACAATGAATCTAAACATAACCGTTTAATCTTCAATCGACTCCTGATTATGTAATCCCTTTCCTGTAGAATGAAGTTTTATCTCTGTGAAAACAGATAGCACTCAGACAAATCTTAAAACTGCACATCATTGCCAGGACACAGCCCTGTTTCAGATTGCCACTATTCTAGCATTTAGATATTTCCTCATAATGTTTACACACAGTACCAGAATGCTCTCTCCCAGAGTAACACATGCCTTTTCATAAGAAAACTTCTGAAAGGTATTGGCATGTAATGAATTTCCCTATATCTGTCATCTTGAAGCAGAAATAGTCTGAAAAGGAGTGCACATTATACATCAGCCATTGAATGATTTTTTTTCTGTATATGTAGAAATATATCAACAGATCTTTGTTGAATTATTTGTATTTTTCCATTCATGTTTGGCTATTTTTACCCCTTGCATAACACAGCACAAGCATAACACAGCATCTAGACAACCTTTCAATTTATTATCAGTGGTGCACTCTGCAACCCTACCACAATTTCCTGAGGTTTTCAATCATATCAAAAAGACAAAAAACACATTGGGTCAGATCAAGGAGACTCCCTGAAGCTCTGAGAGACTTGAAATGTCTTACAAGAGAAAAAGTATTGGTTAAAATTACAATGAAGCTCCTCTGCACTGCAATTTTATGGTTTTGTCTGGCTGGTATGCAAATGTGCATATGTGAATTTTGGGAGAGCATTTATTTTCAGCATCCGTGTTACACTAAAATGAATTTTGATCACAAATACTACAACAAATATATTGCCACTAGTAAATCATTTAAATAGAAATGCCATTCAAGAAGGAACATTAGTATTTCTGAGAACTGGGAGATACCTGTTGTATGGCAGTTATCACGCCTTTCAGCCGTGGAATAGCATTGACAGCTTTGTCGGAGAAATCTTTGAAAAGGTATTACTTTTGAATAAGCACAGTTTCACAGACTGCTTTTCCAGCACTCTCTGACACTTAAGTTGTAATTCAAAATGTTGAAAAAGTATTTTACTTCAAGGTTTCATCTAGTAATTGTAATACAGTATTAGTCAGTTGTCTAAAATATTGCAAATTAATGATATAAATAGCCTTGTGACTAAAGTGAGACACTTCTGTGACTTAGTGAGTTCTGAAAAACTATCTTCTAATGGCTCAGTGTAGCAGAACTTTCAAATCACTAAATACTGGGTACTTTTGCAGAACAGATGGATCCAATTTACAAGTTTTATGTTTTTGTCATTTAGTTATGGGTAAGCCTGGGAGAGCAACAATGCACTTCAGATGCAATTTATTGAATAACAAATGACGGAAATACATTATAAATAGATGTGTAAGAGTAGAGTCAAGATGATTACAAAGTGCTGTACAGCTGCAAAGGAAAGATAAGAATGCATCTGTTATTTGAATATAATTTTAGTATGGGTCATTGGTAAGAATATTTTCTTGCTTATTATATGAAATTGCTTTACTTATTAATTTTTGCAATTGTTGGCTTTTGAGATCAATTATATATAATCCTTTTGTTTAAGCTAAACATATTTGCAATGATCTATAGTAGGCCTCCAATATATGCTGCTAATTTAGATGTTCACCAAGCCATATGAGTTGAGATATACAAAGAAACTGCAAGTCCAGTGAACATTTTTAACATACAGTATGTTTTATTTAATATCATGCATGATATGAAATAATATTTTATAGATAGTGTGAAGGACAGCCGGGTCCCATGCCCGGCAGGGACGCCCCTGCTGCTTATGTTCCAGGGGAGCCACCATGGGCAGTCCAGTACCTCTCCCGGGACGCTTGGTGGCAACCTCCATGGCTGATGGTGATTCCCCAACCACCTGCAGGGCTCCATGGGAAATGGAGTCCTCCACAGCTTGGTTGGGGGCTCAGATGGCCGCTAGGGGGAGCTGCATGGCCTCAGCAGCCTGGCTGGACGAATCTTCAGCCCCACCCGGAGGTGCAATTAGGACCAGGTGGTCAAGCACCTGGAACACTTCTGGGTGGGTTATAAAAAAGGGCCAGCCACCACCACTCGAGGAGCCAGAGTTGGGAGGAAGGAGACGAAGCTTGAGGAGGAGTGGTGGTAGAGGAAGAAAAGTGTGTTGTGATTTCAGTGTGTGCTTTGGGACTATGTTTTGGGCTGTGTGGCACGGGGAAGATGTGTCCCACAGCTGAAGAAAAATAAAAGTCTTTGTACTTTTTATACGTGCCTCCGTGTCTATTTGTGTCGGGTCAGGCGCCTATATAGCGCCTTTGTTACAATAGTAAGTAAACTGTAACTGTCTTTTGATTTGAAAAGGTATACTATATACCTCATGTAACATTGAAGAAATATAAAATGTTGAAATTAGCAGATTAATGAGATTTTCAAACTAGTACAAACCGCCAAAACATGAAAATCCCGACAATCAGCGTCGCGTACACTAACAACCTTAGAAGGGTTTATTTGAAACATGATGTTTGAACATTTTGTCAGCTTTTGGTAATAATTCAAATGTGTGTTCCAGATTGTGCTTTAAAATCATTAAAGAATTTGTTTCTGAAAATGTAAAATTTACTCTTATTTAGGTTGGAAAAACTATCTTGTTGTGTTATATTGTTATGGTTTTGTTTAATTTATATACTGTTCAATATATTATTTAATAGTTAAAAAAAATTGTATTGAAAGATACCATCTGAAAGCTATGCTGGATTAACACCCCAACAAGCCCCTGGGTGACTTAATGGACAGAACTTCTTAGCAGGAAGTTTAAACAATGCAATGCGAGGCCACTCCATGTTTATTGCACGTGGAGACTCTACTCCACCGAATAATCGAGTGTTAAAGTGGGGCGGGTGGGCTTCTCCCTTGATGCAAACTCCTGATTCTTTCATCAACTTCACCCTTGGTCATTTCAGTGCCCGGACACCAGAACATTTTATCCTGGCAGGTAATGTCATGAGGATTTTGCCACACGGGAGGATTATGAGTGGTGTCAAGGTGTCTTGCCATCACAGGCCCCTGAGCAAGCACCCAGAATGTCCTTATGATAGATCTGCCCATGTTTTAAAGAATATTTTAGGTGAAGCAGTTAGCAAATGAAGTGTTGGTTGTGGGCTGAGTTTGTGAATTGTTTTTTGGGAAAACAGTAATACTTTTTATCTATGATATTTTCATTTGTTTGACTGGGTTGTGGTATGTCATTATATTTTAATTCCTATATAAGAGAATTCAAAAAAGAAAAATACAGGTGATCTTAACCAACTCTGGGCAAAATGCAGTTGTTAACACTTTATATAAGAGACCTCAGAGGCAAAAGAGGACCAACAAAGTGTATGATATACATTCTTTAGTATAAGTGACAAGGGCGAGAGCTACATATGGCTGTACAACTTTGAATGCAATGACTACTACTGCTAGTAATAAAGTGAAAACTAGCACTGATGTATCCAGATCCCAGACAAGGTAACCTATTATACTGACACCAAATAGATTTGTACCTAGATTCAATGAAAAAACAAAATATGTGGAATAAAGTAAATGTAAAACTTTTGCTAATGTTCTAAATATAATATACAGCAAAAATGTGTCTCCTAAATATGAATATTAAATATGATGTAGGTACACTGTGTGTTCCATTTATTTCAATACCATTAGCTTAAAACAAAGCAAATCAACCCAATTGTGAAATTGTGTACTCCAAGGTGTGGATTTTATGAACCTTTTAATTGTGTTTCTAATTCTTCTCTTGTTATATAAAGTCTACTTAAAAACTGTTAATTTCATATTTTAAAAGTATTATCTAAATTTGATTATGAAAGGTCATACATCTATAAATCAATCCATCCACATACTCCCAACTCACCTACTGCCTGTAACTATTCGCGAATAAGGGATATCAATGATTATTGGCAAGTAGTTGCCAGACCATTTAAATGCTGTTGTGCCTTTGGAAGGCATGACACAAGGGACACAGGACAGGGAGATAAACAGGTGCCTTATACCAAGAAAACGTTAATACTAAAAGAACACAAAGCCTAACGTGTAAACCCAAAATGTAATGCTAAAAGTTACGTTGGAACAAATGAGTTAAAAAATCCATACCAGCTGTGTTTGACTCTGCTATCCACTAAGGCTACATTAAGGCCGCAGTTCCATTTTGCAAGGGATTCAGTTCCTATATGACTGTACACCAATTCCTATCACGCGTCTCCAAAATTAATAAAATTAATTCACCAGTATCATACGACCTAATTAACAAACAAAATTAGCAGATGCATGCTGCTATAATTCTTTACAGTGCAGGATGTCTACGGATTGGTTAGTTCACGATGGCATGTGCATGTATCTACAAGACTCTCTTGTAAAAATGTGTTTTTGATGTTTGACATAGCAGAAAACAAATTTTAATTGGGCAGGTATTTTTTTTTCTACGTTCTGTTATTTTTAAATAGCTGCATAATCAAGGATTGCTTAAGGTCCCGCTCTATTAACTTGCCATCCTGCCAGATAGCTTACAGTGATGGTGACAGGACTATTATAATTTTATTATGTAACCCCACTAACTGTAATCAAATAAATTATATTTAGGCCCTTACACTCAACTGACAAGACTAACATAAACACAAAATTCAAATCAAAATCGAAATTGATTTTTGTTTTCTCTATAATGTTTGCCAATAATGCTATATCACCATACAATCAATGCCCAGAATTTTCCCAGCTGTGAAGAACTTTTTATTTATATGCCATGAGCAGAAACAAATACGAAGAGTATAATCATAAATTCATTGATGGTTCTGAACAATGTTGGATTTTGAACTTTTAATAGTCTAAGATCATTTGAAAGATGTTTATATTTTTAGCAATACATTCAAAGTCTACTGCTGTAGTTGACTATTTAATTTTACTTTGTCAAGTCTGAGTCTCCTATGCTACATAAGTTTGAGGATTATTACTATTATTATTGTTATTGTTCCTGTTATCTATGTTGTAGCCTATCATTAACCAACACAAGTTAATAATGAATTGAATGTGTATCATTTTGTAAACTTTAATTAATTTCTGGAATCTGTTAAAGTTTGCACTATGTGTGATTAAGTAAAAATGTCAGGTGCTTTTTAACTTTCAGGACCTCATTTAAAACTGCCAAGGTATTTAGAGAAGCATGGTAGAAAAAGTTTCTTTTCATATTTAGTTTCATATTAAAGAATTATATTGTTTTTAATGTTATTTTGTATTTTACTGTTTTAAAGTTAATCTTTTTCATTGTTCATATTTTCTACACAAATATATATTTTTCCTACACCGTACCACAAAGCATATATTCTGTAGCAATGCTTACTGCATGTGAATTAAGTTTATTGTCTTAGGCCTAGTAAGGATATATTTTTGAGGGGCAGAGGGAATGGGTGGCAAAAAGGCATCTTACCTGAGACAGCTGTGATGGGTCATATTATGAATAGTTTGTTGATAAGAACTTAACTATCTATGAACTTCTCTTTTGTAAATGTGAGTTGTAAGAGAAGGCACTTACCTGGGGCAGAAGAGGAAGTGCAGGATTGAGGTTGTTGAAAGCCTGGATGTTTTCCCAGCATCACAGGTGCATGCACCTTGGGTCAGGTAAGGGAGCTAGCAGTCCATGTTAATATGGCATCACAAAAAGAGAAGAGGTTAGTAGCATGTAGCAAAGCCATTAGAGTGTTATAGGTCTTGGGAAAATGTAGTGGGTATGCTTACCAGAGAGAGATAGAAGTGCACTGAATGAGGGAGCTCACTTAAGTTCAGAGTTCCCAGAGAGTGAATGTGGTATTGGAGGGCTAAGGGAATTGGTTGCTTCAATCCCATGGCCTTATAAATCCAGGGAGGTAGAAGCTTTGTGTTGTCATTTTGCCATGAGTACATCAGAAGGGAGCAAAAGAGATAGGAAGAAAGCCCTAGAACTTTGTAGAGGGGCTCATAACATCTGTACATAGCTTACAGAGATACTTTTTGTATTTTATTGGTTCTTGTTTAGAAGGTAGGAAGAAGAAAGGGTTTGTTTTTTTATATATTGTTCTTTTTAGTTTTTGATTGCTTTGATTTGTCATCAGGTCTGTACATTTTTTATTATTATTGATTACACACTAATGGTTTCATTTTTGATCAATATAAATAAAGAAGCACTGGGTTTTTTCACTTCTCACTTTTGTATCTGTAACTCATTTCTGTCTACCCCTGATCAAGTTTGGTCATGAAAAGGGTTCAAGGTCTATTTAGGGTTCCATTTGCATGTGGCATTACAGCAGCAATACTTAAAACATCAGTCCTGCCTCTTCTTATAAATCATTACTGCCACTGTAACTGTTAATGATTAACGTAAATGCAGTTTACATACATAAAACTGGCCAGCAGGATGGTGGGTTTTCCTCCCATATTCAGAAAAAAAATGCAGGTTGGTTTAATTGGTCTCTCCAGTGTGAATACGTATATATGTGTTGGACTGTGCCTTGTGCAGGGTTTGTTCCTGAATTAAATCCAAATGTGCGGGTACAGGCACCAGCTCCCTTTCACCTTAAGCTAGAAAAGTAGTATAGAACACGGGGGGATGGCCAGGTTGATAGAAATCTCTTGCACTCTATAAAAAAATCCAAAGATCTTTGCTTTGTAATTCTCTCAGTTTCAAAAGACTACTTCCTTCAGTTGAAACTATAAAGACAACTTTTTTGTAGAAGTTCATGTGTATGATTTTCATTGTTTTATATCTTATAAAATGCACTTTTTAATTAACTGGGAATTTGACCATGGTGTGTAGTCTAAAAGTCACTGCCAACATTCTGCAATTATCATTATTTTATCATTCTTCTTGCATAATGTTCAAAAGATAAGTGCCTGTTAACCTTTTACACAGCAGTCTTCTGCTGATTTGTAGTAGACTGACTGGAAAATTACTATCCTTGTATTCAAAGCTATAGAAAAGAAAGAGAAAAAAGTCACTTCATGACTTTGAAAACTGCTTGCAAAGAGGATTATAATACTTATCATATATCTACTGTAAAGAATGGTGTGCTCTTTCATTTATAGAACAAAACTCCATCAAAAGAGCTATATGCTCAATAAATAATCAAAATGGAAATGGCAAGAAAAAAAAACATGCATTTTTTATAAGAAAAATATTTATCTTTCAGCTATAGACCTAAAATTCAAAACAGACTTACACAGCAGAGGTCATTTAATACTAAAAATGAAGTAAGTGAAAGTAGTTATAAAAGTCTGAGATCAGGGATTTGACTAATTGGAAGACGTTCTATTCCTTGAAGAGCGTATTCACTTTTAAAAGGCTAATATCAATTCTAACTTTTATAATGCGCAAAAGAACACGTTCATTCTTGGTTATACAGTATATGCTGTATCTGCCTGTACAGCAATGCAAACAGAGAAAAATCAACAAATACAGGAAGATTTATTTCATTTCATTTTACAGTCTGCCATATGACTTAGTGCTGAAGTGCATTGTGGTGTATTGGTTGTAAAGAAGTTTCTCAAGATATTACTTCACCTCTATTCAAAAATTGCATAATGTGAATATGTGTGGAGGTGTAACCAGATTTTAGCACTTTTCCATAATGTATAATATTTGAAAAGGCAGGCATGTGTTACATTCATTTTTGATCTTGAATAAAATAACTCTTATACAAGATGTATCTTGAAAGCTGTTAGACATCACACTATAGCTGCAAATAGTCCATACACTTCCTTTATTGAGGCCCAGATGGGTGCTGGTAGAATGGGGATTAGGGGGCTGGAGGTCTATTTGCCAGGGTCAACGTCTGCGCTTGTGCAAACACATCATTGGCAGCATAAAACAGCATTTACTTGCTTTACAAGAATGATCTAATCCCAAAAGTTGGGGGTAATAATTTAAACTTGGTGAATCATACTTTACATGGATAAAAAAAGCCTAACAAAAAGCCAGATCATTGTGAATAACTGGTAAACATGTGACAGTAATTCCACTGGGAGCTTTTTTGACAAATGCTACTAAAACATTAAAATATCTGAAGGGTCATGAGGCTCAGTTTTCCTGGTCTGATAAAGTGAGCTTTTGTCCTTTTGCTTCACAAAGCTTTCTGACTTACCTGACTGCACCTTGGAGTACCTGTGATATGGTAAACAATCAGGAGCTACTGACCTGTCAGCAGTTTAAATATGTGAAGAGCAGTTACAGCTGCAGCACCAGTGGGCCTCACCCCTTTGGCTCAGCATATAAAAGACCACGAAAATAAAAACTGATCTGACATACATAACAATAACATATATTTTACATGAAAATATTAAATAATAGATCTTATTAAAAGTACTGAATTAGACAACCAAAAATAATAATCAAAAACATCAAAATAAGCATAGTAAAAGAAAACAGGAATGAAATACAGAGCAGTGGTTAACCCATAACTGTACTCTTCGAGTCAAAAAAATCTACCATTCTGTTCCAGATTGACTTTGGAAGACTTGTTGCATTGAAAACTGAACTAAACATAAGCATTTCAATGTCTATTTGAAACCGAACAGTGTGCAAAACAAAAGAAATATCATCTTATCTGCACCTGTTAGGGCAATAATACGAAAGCTGAACTGAGACTGAATTGACAGAGGGGAAGGATTTACGATGTGCAATCACTAGCCTCTCGAAGTGCCTCATTAGTTAAATTTCTCTCTGTTTTATTTATGTTGGATAATTCACTTTTTTTTAGAAGGAAATCATAAACATACAAAACATTAGCCATTGTAGGACAAAGTGGGTATTGCCCACTTTAAGTGGCACACCAGGCCTGTTAAGATAGCAGATTTAATAGAGATGCAGACATCCAGCTTCAGCTTGCCCCACTTACATTCCAAAATAAGTGGTTGAACTATTTATATAAGGACCAGCCTGTACTTGATCTGATAACAAAGGACATCATGTTTAAAGACTTATTTCTTTAAAATTATTTATCTTTACCAAGATAAATTAAACTCTAAATAATCTACTTCTGATACTTTGTTTAATATTCTTAGGTATATTTTAATAGATCATACTTGTTTTTCATTTATAATCCTATATCTTTGACTTGGTATGGATATGGAGAAGGGTGATATTCTGGATTGTGGGAACTATAGAGGGATAAAGCCAATGTCAGAGAAAATGAAATTTAGGAAAAAGTTATAGAGGAAGAGCATTTTGGTCTTATGCCTGGGAGAAGAACAACTGTTGCAGTCATTGTATTAAGACAGTTCATAGAGAAGCACTGAGAAAAAACAGGAAGGTTTGCATATGGTGCTTATTGATTTGGAGAAGACTTATGATGGAGTACCATGTTAAGATGTCTGGAGGTGCATGCAGGAGAAGGATGTGTATGAGGGAGTGAGGACTCGGGTTTAAAGTGGTGTTGGGGTAACAGACAAGATCTCAGTTAGAGTATTTCTACACCAGGGATTTTCTTAAAGTTCTTATCTGTTTGATCTGGCTATGGATGTTTTGAGTTATGGGATATAAGCCCAGTCCCCCTGGTGCATGCTTTTTGCTGATGACATTGTGCTGTGCAACACCAGGAAAGTGGAAGTGGACAGGAAATTGGAAGAATTGAGAAGGGCTTTAAAAGATAGAGGATAAAAGGTAAACAGGAAGAAGACAAACTATATAAAAGATAATGATAATCAGGATTCAGAAGTTAAGATGCAGAGATAACCCATAGAACGCAGGATAGATGGAACAACTGGAAGAAAGTATCACGACTGTTGTGTGATTGAAGAATTAAAGCAAAAGTTAAAGGTAAGTTTTTTAAGACAGTGGAAAGACCAGCAATAATGTATGGACATGGGCAGTACATGGAATTCAGGTGAAGTTAGATGAAGCAGAAATGAGAAAGTTGAAATGAAAAAAAGGACAAATTAAGAATGGTGCAGGACTGAACTATTTGGAGAGGGTTGACTAGGAACATTGACCCCCACGTAGAAGTAAGGAAAGCTCTAGAGGAAGAAGAAGAAGAATCATTGACTTGAACCCCATGGTTTGACCCTCATCATTGATTGCAGTCATTCAGGAATTGAATAAACTAAGTGTAAGTGTACATAAGTGTATTTGTCCACATGCTGTATTTCTTGACAACATCCATGGCAACTTTTATGTAGTCATTTAGGTATAATGAAATGCTTTTGAACATGCCGTAGTTCAAACTCAGTGCAGTCCTTTAATGATTCATTGGTTTCCACAGTTCAAAGCTGTACTTTCATCAGTGGCATCTAACACATCATTATTTGTTTGTAAACAGGAAAAAGGAGTATAAACAAATGATGCTACTGAATGAAAAAAATGAATCAAACATTAAACAGCTTTATATTGTGTCTAGGGTACTGTGTCCAGCTTTAGTCTCCAGGCTACAAAAAAAGGACACAGCAGTGCTTGAAAAGGTCCAGAGAAGAGCGACTAGGCTCATTGCAAGACAGCTGAGCCTTTTCATTTTAAGCAAAAGAAGATGATTAGAGTGTTTAAAATTAAGCAGGAAATTAGTACAATGGATTGAGACAGTTATTTTAAAATGAGTTCTTTAAGAACACGGGGACACAGTTGGAAACTTGTTAAGGGTAAATTTCGCACAAACATTACAGTTTTTCTTTACACAGAAAACTATAGACACTTGGAATAAGCTAACAAGTAGTGTGGTAGGCAGTAAGACTTTAGAGACTTTCAAAACTAGACAAGATTTTTTTAGAACAATTAAGTGGATAGGACTGGCGAGCTTTGTTGGGCTGAAATATATGTTCTTGTCTAGATTGTTTTAATGTTGTAATGTATTAATGACTAAAAATGTTGCTGCTCATTCTTGGGCAGAAGTCAAGTTGACAACAGTTTGGTTGAATTTTGAAATTTGTAGCACTAGATAACCGATCCTGGGCTGTCTTCCTTTGTAGTGGAATTTAAATGGTAATCATAATAGCTGATGAAAATTACCTTGTTAGCTCAAAGGACATTGTCTTACTGTCACAGATTGCCAGTTCGGAAAACAGAAATTTGGCATGATTTTAACTTCCTAAAAATGGAATCAGCCATCTATCAGTGAAGAAAAAGAGACAACAGTCTTATATAATTTGTTGATAGGGTAAGTGCCTAAACACGTGAAGAATATTTGGAAGAGGTTATTTGGGAGGTCACTGACAGGACTCAACATCTTCTACATTTCCATGCCTTTCAACCATGTTCAAGCAGGCTAGAAAGCTGATCCAGGTTCCAAAAATAACAAACTTGCTCTATAGTTTTTATCCCTTATAGTAGAAGCAATCTGACACAGTAGTGTTAATAACAACAATGTGATACATAAAACAAAGAATGTTCAAGGAGCAGTATGTGATAATCTAGTATGCAAACTAGATGGACCGAATCCTTCCATATATATATATATATATATATATATATATATATACTTAATTCATCTGAAATTTACAAAAACACCACCTGTGACTGAGTCCTAAAGGAGATTCCACTGGGGCTGATGTGAACATGACATTTAATATCTGGCTTAAAGATTTACAAATCGTTCAAATGTAGCTACATGTAATTGCTAACCTATAGTCTTCCATCATACCAGTTCACTCTGTTCAGTGTTAACACTGGAACATTAATTTTCACAAACATAAAGCAGAATATTTTTCAAATTAAGGAAAGTTTTCTAAAAGTAAATAAAATATATAATGGCTCCAGCAGACCCCCGTGACCCTGTAGTTAGGATATAGCAGGTTGGATAATGGATGAATGGTTGACGATTCTTCTTAGCATTTGAAATAAGAAACAACAAGCTATATGATACTGGGATCCAAATATATGTGTTTTTGAAATAATTGACTCACCTTAGTACAGGTTATCAGTGATATAAGCACTGTGACCATATTCATTCAGCCATTATGAAATATTCTGACAAGATGTTTATATTTCACTGTGTAATTTGCAGTACTTTCACAGTGCAGCATTTTCTTTTCAACTCTGACATTTCCATCTCAAAGACTGTCCTAGATTTCGTGTGACATTTTGATGTCCTGCATTTCTTTTTATATTTAAAATGTAATATGCTGAGACAGTGGGAAGTATCAAGAGCAAAACTGATGGACCATATTTTTGGTCTCTCTTTTAATAAAAAGTATAAACTACAAAGTTACATGGAGTTTTGGCCAGAGCCATGCAGCTTATCAAATTATGATTCATTTATTATAATTAAATTTCTGCTCTCAAGATGACAAGATTAATATACAATATAATTAATTATGAACAGCTTTTTTTCTTCTGTGTCATAATCTAATTTTCAATGTCATATCACTCTTCTTATTTGTATATTAAGTATTTTTCACTTGAACATTCTCTCCCCTTATGCATTATTTATCATTATTTCCAGATAATTAATCCCATTACAAATAATACTTTCTTTTAATAAAAAATATGAAATATGATAACTTTCAAAAAAAGGTCTATTTCTTAGTTCATTGTGAACCATAATTATTTTTAAATAATCCGAGTGGAAGACTTTTTTCACTTTATAGGTCTATATTAAATGATTAATAACCTGAATCCAGAAGTAAAATGCCAACTGGATTGTAATGTGTGTTGAGAATAATAGATATTTCTTATTTTATAATATTTACTTGTTTATACTTTTATTCTGCACAGCAAACACATACAAAATGTGTTGTTTAATGTATGCCACTGTTAAGGTACAGAATCACTGCCAAGTACAAATCAGCAAAATATTTTTACATTTATACTGCACTGAAAAAAGAAATTGACCAATTAATATGATGCGTTATGGTGGACTTCTCTCTGTCATTTCTTATGAGGTTCACTTGTAAACATACATGTACAGTATACTTGGCTGTAAAAGCACTTTAAAGCACTTCAACAAGTGAAAAAGATGGCTGATGGATATATGTCATTTACAGTTAACTGTGAATTTCACTAAACAAGCAAGGTGAATCAATAGTACTTTAATGATAATAAAAAAAACTTATATACTGAGATAAAACTGATATAAAAAGCTACTGAGATCTGACAAGTCCTATATAATATGAAAGCATGAACAAGCAACATTAGCAATTGATCAATTAATGTGAAATCCATTCCCACCGAGCCATTTGTGAAATCGAATTAATTAAAGAATTATAAAGGCTAGACATTTTCTAAGAGAAATATTTTGCAGATATTATAATAAAAAACTAAAATACCATAAACAAAAAAGGATGTGTAGTGAATTAGAGTTAAACACATACTTTATACTGTATTTTAATTACAAAATACTGAATAATCAGGGCATAGACCTTTGTCATATTCTATTTTAATCTATTCTATATTCTACTCATTGTCACATGTTTGACAATGTTTAGTTCAAGCTTCGGGGTAAAAATGAGGTGGGACAATTTGATGAAGTTGCTGTGAATGATTGACTTTCTTCTGTTTTGCTCTAAATAAATGCATGAGAGCCTGCATGGCAAGAGGTCAAGAAGTCCCCATAACCTTTTTTCTAGAAGAGAAAGATTGCTATAGTTTCATAAATGGGGAGCACTTGCTTCATGTAGTTGTAGCTCATTTCTATCAGAAGGTGAACTATCAAGTATTGTAAAGTTGTCTTCAAAGTGGTTGTGAAGTTGTTGTGTGATGGTGTTATGGTTAGATCTGTACAGCCTTCCGACAGTGCTGTGTTTTGTGCTGCCATTGCATGTGTCAGTGAAGCGTAAGTTTGGTCTCAAGTGTGATACACTGCATGCATACCAGCTGTTGTGCTGTCTTCATTTGGGCAATGTAACACTGGCAACAGTGATGGAGCTTTCGGTCCCACCACCTTCTGCATTCCTTGCACTGCCGGGTGAGCTATCAGTGGTGTTGAATCTTTTGAGACTTATTTAACAGATGCTGGTCTGGGTGAGGTGGGCAATGTTCATAAAACAGCCATACTTATGCATACAGGTCTTTTCTGTTATAGCCACCTGGGATATTGGTCACATTCAGGCAGCTTTCTATTATCCCCAGGGAAGTAGAAAGACTGAACCAGGCTTTAAAAAATGACATTAGGGCTTACTTGGTTGAGGGCTGCACATTTTCAGCTGCTCTTCTGTGTACTCATTACAAAACGACAAAACATTCTATTAAAGGCAGCTCTCCTGTATGTCTTATATTAGGGCATTAGCTGCAACTTCCCTTTTGATGGTTTATGGCCCTAGGTCGCACACACTTGCTCAATGCTTAAGCGAAATACAGTTTCTAAGCACTTTCATCAGAAACACAAGATGAAGGTTCCAAAATGCATGGCCCTTGACTGGATAAGAGTTTGTCATCTCCATTATGGCCACAAGCTGCAGTCTTCCTGGTCCTTGCAAGGTGTCCCCACCAATCAGTGCTGAGATAGAGCGCAATTTAGGCCTGGAATGCCTTGAGGAAATCTGCTCGCCCTCTTCAGCTCTACCAGCTCCCCAGCCAGAGTAAGCACTTGCACCTTCTCTTCAATATCTTAGAACTCGGCCCTATATATTGTTACTACCTCAGGGACTATGTCACTAAATTTTAACTGTTCATAATACGACTAATCCCTCATAATAATTTACAAATAAATGAAATAGCAAACTGTTGAAGCTCTTTTGTTTCTGTTTTGCACTTTCTGATTGTTTCAAAGGGGTAAGGGGATTTTATTTGAGGAGGAGTTGCCTGTTATGTCTTCACAGCCTTGCAATGGTGCTTTGTTTTGTGCTATCTTTGCATGTTTTAGTGAAGCACCCATTTTTTTTAAATGTGATATATTGTGCATTGTAAGATATTTTGCATGGGTCATCTTCATTTTGGCAATATAACAGGTATGACTGCAAACTTTTACCATGGACAGCAGTAGCCCTGAACTGTACACTGTCACCGCTGGATATATAAATAAGACATTTTTGAAGGTCCCTTTCTGTATATTTTTTGTTGACAGCATAAGCAATGTTTTTTTTTTTTTGTAATGGAAGAAGCTATGATAAAGGGAAGTGAATTGTACACAACTGGCTTGGATATGACAAGTTCCACTACAATAACACATTATTTTGTGATGAAGGGAAAAGATCACATTTTTCTATTACCTCAGTCTGTTTCAAAATACAGTGAATACCTCCAAAATATAAGTAAAATAAAAGTTGACTTATCTAAGAACAATGTCTTTTGTTTATGGCCACAGCCTACAGTGGATTCAGAAAGTGTACAGGCTCCTTGACTTTATGCACACTTTATGTTTTGCAGGTTTTAATTTCAAATAGATAAATTTGCCCATTGATGTATACTCAAATAGCCTATAATAACAAAGTGAAAACATGTTTTTGGAAAAGTTTGCAAATTTATTAAAAATCAAAAAATGAAATCTCTCATTTATTTAAGTATTCTAACCCTTAATTCAGTACTTTTTTGGAGCCACCTTTGGCAGCAATTGCAGTTTCTAGTGTTTTACTAGTTTCTAGTGACTTACAAGAGTAAGTCTCTGCAAGCCTTACACACCTGGATTTGGGCAGTTTATCGCATTCTTCCTGGCAGATTCTCTCAAGCTCCATTATACTAGATGGAAAGCATTAGTAAAGTGCCATCGTCAAGCATCTCTCAACACACGTTCTATGAGGTTTAAGTCTGGACTTTGGCTGGGCCACTAAAGGACAGCCAGAAACTTTTCCCAAAGCCACTCCAGCATTGTCTTGGCTGTATGTTTTGAGACATTATCATGCTGAAAGGTGACCTGTTGCTCCAGTCTGAAGTCCTGTGCACTCTGGAGCAGGTTTACTTCTGTGTATTCAGTTCTCCCTGTCCACACCGCTGAAAAGCACCCCAATGCCGTGAAGCTGCAACCACCACACTTCATCATTCTCATGGTATTAGGCAGGTGATATGTAGTGCCTGTTCTTTGCCAAGAACAGTGCTTGGAGTTGCACCCAAAGACTTCCATTTTTATCTCATCCAACTAGAGAATCATTTTTCTATCTGCTATCAGAGTCCATTAAAAATTGTATGACAGACTCCAAGTGGGGGTTTCCCAGTCTAACATAAGCACTTGATTGATGCATTGCTGTTGAGATGGTTGTCCTTTTGAATTGTTCTCCCATCTGAAGTACTGTTAGAGTGACCATTCGGTTCTAAGGACATTCTTGCCTGGGTTACTTAGTTTGACAAGAAGGCCAAGTGTAGGATGAGTCCTGTTGGTTCCAAACTTCTACTTTACAATTAGTGTGTCCAATTTCTGTGAATACTCAAAACTTTAGAAATAGTTTTCTATGTGTCACCACAATTTTATCACAGAGATCTACAGAGAGTTCTGTGAACCTAATGGCTTGGTTTTTGTCCTGACATGCAATGTTAATTGTGTGACCTTATATTAACAGGCATGTGCCTTCCTAAATAATGTCCAGTTAATTCAATTTGACACAGATGGTCTCCGATCAAGTTCTGAACACATCTCAAAGATACCTACAGCAAATATGGTGCACCTGACTCACAGTTTACAGTGCCACAGGAAATGGTCTGAATACTTATATAAATGAGAGATTTCAGTTTTTGCTTTTTAATAAATTTGCAAATATTTCTGAAAATATATTTTCACTTTGTCATTATGTGTTATTGAGTGTACAATGATGGGCACACAATGCAAATGTATCCATTTAAAATTAAATCTGCCGCACAATAATGTGTGCAGAAAGTGAAGGGCTTTGTGAATCCACTGTAATAATGTGATCTGACTACAATTCTGTGCAAGCTGATTGAAATATATTACTGTTGCACAAGGTGCAATACTGTATCTCATCCTAAGTAAACTCTTTATTTCTTTATTGCATAGAGCTGTGCCTTGACCTTTTCATATGGCCATCTGTGAAATGCTTTGAGAAGATTAATTGCTATAGGCTTTCTGGGTGTTATGTCAAGGACTGAAGGGAGTAAAATAAAAAAATAGTCCTTGAGAAGAAAAATTAGTTTAATATAAATATTTCATTTTAACAATACTTGGTTTTATATTTATGTTTCTAGTTAAATCGGTGGGGTTGTTAGGACCAAGTATATCCAGAAATGTTAACCAAATACTTTTCTGTTTTTCCACAAATTTCAGTCAATAAAAGATTTGTGATGGGTTTTAGTTTAGTTTTTACCAGATCCTCTGTTCCTTTAGAAAAGAAACACCCCCTTAGCATGATGCTGCCACTCTAATGCTTGACAGCAGGCATTGTGTTCTTTGGGTGATAAGCTATGTTGGCTTTGTGGCAAATATATCCTTTGGAAATTTAAGACAGTTCTTATTCATCTTTGTGAGACGAAATGTTTCTTCTGGAAAAATTTCTCTGAGCATGAATGTTCTTTTTTTGTGAGAAATGTTTTTCTCCACAGCTCAAATATGCAAAATGGTTTCAACAAGCACAAAGTGGCTAATTGCTGCAATACATTCCAGCAGCTTTCTTATGTTGCTTTCTGCTCACTTAGTCATCTGTTCTTGAGGGGTGTCCAGATCTATGCAATGTCATTAAGGTACCATATTAGCTCCACTTCACAAAGATCCATGATATAAGTAATGCCAGCTTTAGAGAATAGTAGAGAAATATTAGTGTTCAGCTAGAAAATATTGTAAATCTTGTGGCCCATGGTTATCTTTATGCAATGCAACCAAGGGAGCCTAAAGGGAAATGACCTCGGAACAACTGATCTTATTTAAGATCTTAATTAATCAAAATCACATTGGTTATTTTCAGGTGAAGACAAATTGCATACTGTAAGTATTGATTTGGAATATAATTGATTAATTACAAATACAGTTCCCCATTACACAAGCACTTACATGAACATTTTTTAAACACTTATCCTAGAAATTATCAGTTTCTTTCAGATTTAGATATTTTTGATTACATCAGTTTATTCAGGTGAAAACTGTTTGACATGATATTTCAAATTTCAGCCTTTAAACGATTAGCAAATGTTGCAATTTCAATACCGTAGTATAGACTTTTAAGTTCCACCATTTATATATAACGTACCCTTATTTTTTATGTTGCCTTGGGTAAAGGCATCTGCCAAATATGCACAAGTAATGAATACTAATAAAAGTAATCGTAGTGTACTGCACTTTTTTTCTACCTTCTTTTGTGCAAGATAATAATTAATAGTCAAGAGACTGGGAATAGAATGATGAGGGAATAAATAATTACTTGTCTGCTCTGAGGCTATGCCATACTTCTTATCTCTTGCTACTTATTATCTCATATGCATAATTTAATTATCTACCAGGAATGAGATTGTTAGGTATAAGCTCAAGATAATCAGTTACTACAACAAGATATATGTATTTTATTTCGGAGGCCAACATGTATTAAAGGAGATTTGGGAAATGTCACATCTGGCCCTATTTTTTTATCATTACACCAACACTCTTGGCCGTGACTAGTCTTATCACTGGCAGTCATCATTAATAGGCAACTGAGCAGTAGTTTATCTTTTTTTTCAGAACTGCTATTACCTACAAGATATGAACAGCATATGCACAAGATAGTACATACTTACAAATAGAAAAGAAAAGTAGTTCAGTAAACTTAAAGGTTTGCAGCTATCATAAGGTCAGTGTGTGAAATACCCCAGGGTAATTGGGAGTCTCATTTATGGAATAATGTAATTCTAAGTGTAACTGCTGCCGCTGTGGAATATACAATTACTTATATAAAGTGCTGCCACTTGGCATATGAATATCTCATGTACACTAATTGCATCATATATGAATGCATACCAAAGTCATACCCAGACCCCTGAAACCCACTGTATTTTGCATGATGAATTTTTGCATAGTAACATACAGATACACATCTGATACATTTATCTTATGTTTAAGATTCTGTTTTTTCTGACTTCCATGGGTGAATTCCCACATGGCCTCAATCCAGTTGTGAAAAATAATCCCTACACCATGGCCTAGAGACAGGTGGGGGTGAGAAGGGATAGTTGGGTTTATAAGTACATACCCAAACTGTCTCATATGGCTCCTCTCAATCCAGAACAGCAGTGGTCTTATTCTGAGATCATCCAGCATTGCTGAGATCCTTACTTTCTTATGGAGAGTAAGACCATCAACCCTCACCCAAAATCTCATTTCAGATTCTTGTACTTGCTAACTCATTCTTTAACTGACTATCCAGACCTTGTAAATGAAAATAGTCATCTGAGGTTCATTGCAGTCTAGTACAATGAATGCAGAACTGCTACTGCTGCTACGATCTCACAACCATCCCTAACCCCACAAATGCCATGAAATACTTGAAGCACTCCATTTAGCATGTTTGCTCAGCCCTTACCTGATCACAACAAGTGCAATTAAGTCAGATTTAGAAGTCAACATCTTCTGTAAACAATATACATGCAATCTTTAGGTTCCTAAACTGGATACTCTATAAACCTCAACTGCAACTTGATATCCTGTACATGCAAACCATGAACTACAGATAAGACAGGATGTAGTCTTGATGGGGTCCACTGCTCACACTAAAAAAAGAAGGTTTACTTAACAAATCCCATCCCTTCCTTTGCAAAGCATTTTAAGCACTGCAGTTGACTATACCATCCATCCATCCATTTTCTAGCCCTCTGAATCCGAACACAGGGTCACGGGGGTCTGCTGGAGCCAATCCCAGCCAACACAGGGCAGGAACCAATCCTGGGCAGGGTGCCAACCCACCGCAGGACACACACAAACACACACTAGGGCCAATTGAGAATCGCCAATCCACCTAACCTGCATGTCTTTGGATGGTGGGAGGAAACCGGAGCACCCGGAGGAAACCCACGCAGACACGGGAGAACATGCAAACTCCACGCAGGGAGGACCCGGGAAGCGAACCCAGGTCTCCTAACTGCGAGGCAGCAGCGCTACCACTGCGCCACCGTGCCGCCCCTGTTGACTATACCCCTCAGGGATATAGAAACTGACCCTTGGTGGTGGCAGGGTAACCAATGTGGCCTGGTCAGGCTCAGTCCTAAAATGCCATGTGACTCTGCCATGTCTGCTCAACACCAGCAAGAATGGAGTTTGGGTGCAATACCAGGAATTTACTAGATCACAATAATATTGTAAATTAGCACTAACAGTTACACAACCATGGCAAAATAATTAGGCGAACAACTGGAAATCAATAGAATAACTGTTAGGTAAATAGAGTATAAACATAGCAGAAATGTTTACTTAGAAATTAATACAAATGCATAAAGTCAGTCAGATTAAATTAACACAAACATAGTCAACTCCTGTTTGACAGAATATTAAACTTTTGTTCTTAAGACATTTTGCTGTTTAATATTTCTACTTTATGTAAATACTATCCCAGCTCAGATTTTGAAACTTTGTATTTACATTTGAGTCCCTTATACTGTATATTAACTAAAACCTTTGGATTTAATATTACAAGTCATACTTCACAAATATGATATTGAGCACATTATGTTTGTATTAAGATTTTTAACTGTTTAAGATTAGCCGTAAAACATAAAACAGAGGTTCGTATGTCACAAATCTGTTGCCGTCTGTTCATGGTTATTTACAGTATGGAGGTTGTTGCTGATCTAAATAAATAAAGGTTCTTTCTGGAACTTTCAAGTTGATTGGTCTTTTGGGAACCAAAAATGGTTCCCCTGTGGCATCGCTCATTAGAACCACTCTGGCATCTTTATTTTTAAGAGTGTACCAGACCTTCAGGACCAGACTATCCAAAGAGTCTCTGTCCAGTTGTTTAAGGCAATGCCCGAGTGTGATTGGCCTGTTCGTATCTACTTGAATGAACCTGATTTTGAGGGAAATCAAGCCAAAGTTTGAATAAGTCGCACCAAAAGAACTTAGGTGAGATAATGCTTTAAATAATACAATATTTAATTATTACTAATTAAAGAAAAGATGGCAGTATTTAACACTGATGCCTCACACACCCAACCTCCAGCATTCAAATCTTATACCTTTTTATTGGCTATATGGAGTTTACTTGTTCTTTGTGTTCTACATGAATTTTCCTCAGAGTTGTCTTGCGTTGCTTATATATGCTGAAAGACATTTGTATTAGATTATTGGTCCCAGTGTAATTGTATGCATAATTGAGTTTAAGAATGTTCTCAGTTTTAACTTTTGCCATTTCCACTGTAACTTTTGTAAATTCTGGAGAAATGATATATGCTTAACATATATCATTCCCCCCGTGACCCTGTGTTCGGATTCAGCGGGTTGGAAAATGGATGGATGGATATCATTCCATTATAATTTGTCATTATAATCTTTCACAAGTAAAGTTTGTTCCTGTTGTCTTGAAATGCTACTAATTCTACTGTAAAATACTGAAAATTACTTTTACCAAAATTTCACATTGCAGTATAAATATTCCTTCTAAAAGCAGTGGCATTCAAAATACTCTATATATAGAAAATAAAATATTGTTTTTGCTGTTACTATTTTTCAAGTAAACCTTTACACACTTGAACTGAGGATTCAAAACAGTTGTATCTATAGAGAGGCTGTATACTTTATTTAATTTCTGAACCATGTTTGTGAAAATAAAATCTAGGTATTTTAATATGCCATTAATTAGTTCAATACACTTTATTCAGAAAATAATGGTGATATGTTGAAATACAGTCTGTACATAAAAAAAAGTTTCTTAACTGTTGGTTTCTAGGACTTCTGTCAGCATTAAAAACAATAAGTTAGGTCACCTTAATTCTGTAACCAAAGGAATAACAATTTTGTAAATGTAAGATATGCAGTTCTCTTCCTGATCAGTAATCATGCATGCAAAATTTACTTTTAATATTTCATAGGGGAATTAATAGGGAACAGAACAATGGATTAATATCTATTTAACTTGGATTATGCACATAATGTTTAATCACTGAATAATTTTGACTCCCAGTGCTCATTTATCGCTGTAGTGCACCATGCAAAGAGAAATATAATAAACAAAATTCATCTAAGTCAAGTTTACTGATGCAATAACAGTATATGAATATGATGAATACTGTAATGTAGTATTAATAATGGCGTGAAAAGGTCATGAAATATGATCTAGACCTATGAATAGAATGATCTTAATTAAAAAATAATGTCATATGTAAAAATTAAAAATTTACCAACTGTTCTACATCACAAAATATTATAATCTTTCAGCTAAATGCCAAGCAGACAATGACAGGGTGAACAACAGAGGTGATTAACTGTCTAGTGAGGGTAGAGACAAATTAAAGCTGCACAAAACAATTTATTTGATAAAACAAAATGATGACAGAAGGGCAAAAATATCTAAGGTCTCTTGTCCCCAAGCAATCCAAGATTACATTATCTGCATAAATGGGAAAACAATTTATCCTTTCAACTTGTACACACAATTATACCCAGAATTAGTCACAGATATATTTGCAAGTTGGTTGTTGCATTGTTCTACGAACATACACATAAAGGACATACACATTAATAACAGGAAACACTTTATTATTTGTAGACGAGGGTCCGGGTTGAAGGGGATTTTTCTTATTTTGTAATTAATTACTAAACATCTTAGCAACCCCCATACATTAAAAAGTGAGAATACCAGATTCATGGGACAAAATCCACAGCCACACAGAAGCATGTAATAGGCTGGCACCACGCTATCATGCAATATATCCCTTTGCATTTTTTAATCTAACTTCAATTAACTCTGCTGAGAAATATTTTACTGTAGCATGAGTTAATAAATCTATGAGAATTGAATTGAATTGAATTAAAATGAACTTTATTGCCAGGTAATGTAACAACAATAAAATACAACTGACAATACAATATATAATACATGACAAAATCATAACATTATATACAACAGCAATAAATAAATGCCCTGGTGCACAAAAATAAATCAAACACCCAAAACAATATGACAAAATATAGAATTGTGCTCATTTCTTAGGCAATACGCCTTTTAAAGTAACATAAATTAGGTTAGACAGAGCTGTTTGAGGATCTGGGAATAAGGAAGCAAGTCAAAACTTGTGATTTACCAGAGTGACTGCAGTAGGAAAGAAGCTATTTATATGCCAAGTGGGTCTTGCTCTGAGTGACCAGTAACATTTTCTTGAGGGTAACTGAAATAGACAGCTACCCAGGTCGGCGTGGTCTTTAATTATATTGCTTGCTTGCTTCCTGATCTGAGAACTACATATAGGTCTTGAATAGAAAGATTCAGTTTCAGGTGGTACTCTCCATGGTGACTCAGTATTTGAGTTGTATGTGCTCTGCTTTTATTAGTTAACTCTCCTGTTTGTACTATAGTCTCATCCACACAAAAACTTGCCTACTCTAAACATTCAAAGTTTTTAATCAAGCAATTTTAAAGAAATTAGCAAGATATATATTGTACAAATCTTCATTATTAAAGAATTAATAGAGGTAGAAGTGTCCTTTTATCCGACATCCAGTTCTTACCAAATAAAATGGACTCATCCAGGCAAGAAAGGATTAAACAGATTGCTCTGCCTTCTTTTTAGTGAAATGTGGCTGAGTTTATCAGTGCCTAAAAGTGACAGTGGGGCTACCAGATTTTTTTCCTATTAACAGTTGACTCTTCAGCTGATTATTAACTTAAGGTGAAAAGTGGAGGTTTCAAGCAGGAATGGTGCTAAGAAACCATGATACTTTCAAAATGTAAGAGCTAGAAACTGTTATCATCACATGCAGGTCCTTTTATCTGCTGATATTCACCTCCTTTGTCCTTATGGCTTTGTGTATTCCCCTGCATTCCACAATAGCAGAAATAATTACTAAAGGACACAATGCACATCCAGACGCTCCTATATCTGCATTAAGTGATATTAAACATACTCAGGAAAGTTCTACCTGGATACAAACACCAGATTAAGAGTTGCTATTAGGAAAAGCTTATGTATTCCTTTTCCATTGACAGTCAGATTATAACAGTTTTTTGACTACCCCAATTCTAAACTGAGAATGAAAGATTTCAAAACACCAGCAAAACCTGTTGGCCAATAGTAAATTTAAATGTTTAAAGATGCCTGCTGAGACCTTAATGAGCTGACTGATACAGTGATTATTTGCAGTATTTTTTGAGAGTGTGTGCATCGCTTACATATTACCGGTTCATCACAGAAATAAAATTAAAGTAAAGGAAAAAGCAGATTTTTAAAGAAGGAAATGAGGCTATTTTCAAGACTGCATAGTAAAGGTGGCCAGGCCTAAATAAAGAATCAAACTAGAAAATAAGAAAAAAACACTTTTGACACTCAAGGTGTGCTGTAAATCATTTTGTTAATTATTGACTATTGACTTGCACCTCCCTTGATAACAGCCATGCTGTGTTCTTTCTCAGGGCTTCAAAGAAAAACAGTTAAACCTAAGCTCCTTCTCAGCCTGGATTCACATATTTCTCCAGACTAACTTTTAAATCTTCTTTCATCTTCTCTAATGGCTGCCCTTTCTCTATTCATTTGCTCTGTCTTTGTTTCCTCCTTCCCTTCCTATATATGTTGCCTGCTCTTCCCTTTTCAGTTGCACAAAAGAAGAATACTATACTACAATGGAAAAAGAGTGCAAAAATTAAAATTAAAAACACAAGCAAAAAATTCAAAAAGCAAATAAAACAATATAAATGCAAAAAAAAAATGTGAATAAAACACAAACAACAATTTCAAAATACAATCAAAAAACAAAAAAGAAAACGCAAACTAAAAGAAAATCAAAACGGAAGATGACCTCAGTGTGGGGTGTGTGAAATGGGTGGAAAAGCTAAGGAAGTATAACGATATTCTGTGATCCTGACGAAGTTTAGCGCAACTTGTAAGGCTTCTATCATTGGTATAAACAGATTAAAGTAATGCTTTCCCATTTCAGAAGGTCTTCAGGTAATTTTCCTGTTTACAGTTACAGTATGCATAATGTCTAGGTTGCAGTCTTGTGAGCTTGAGGCGTGATTTGAGAAAAAAGAATCTGTGTGCTCAAACGGAATTCGAAATAGGTATGGTAAAGCTCTGTCTTTGTTTAAATCACTCAGTATATGTTACAAGAAGATGGATGCCTAGCATGATATTAAATCTCATCCTGGCATTCTGTCACTTTTTAGTGCAGATATATTTTATCAGTTTTATGGGACAGTACTGGAGCAAAAGCCATCATTTTGTCTGGAGTGTGGCAGATCATCGGGGTTGTTGCCACATGAATACTCAGACCAGTGTGACTCAACAACAAAGGATGAGGCAGCGGCTACATGCAGCATAGGTGGGTAACCAATGATCCTATGTGTTTATTTTACAACAAAGACACTGTAAAACTTTATTCCATGTCATTCCTTTCTTTTTTTTTTTGGTAAAGCAAGGTATAGCTCTCTATTGAACTTTCTTTCATGCAGTGATCAAAAAGAGAAATGTAAATAGTCGAAAAATGTTAAAAATTATGTGGAATGGTCTGTGCAGGTATGTTTTGGAAATAATATGTATGTTTGTATTTTAAAGAAAATTTATGTTAAAAGATTTTAAGGATGAATTGGAAAACTACTTAATAAACTTGAAAATGAATCACATATCAATAGTAGTTTTTTTATTCCTTAGCAGCTCAGCCCCTGCCAGGGGTCTTCATCAGAGGATAATGCTTAGACTTACAAGAATCAAAGGAAATATATAGCAATTTCATAGGTGTGTGCTTCACGGATGGCCAAAGTTTCCCATCGTCTAATACATTGGAGGGCTTCATGCCCGAAGGTTGTATGAATGGAAGAGAAGGTCTGTGATACGGTTTGCATATTTGCAGCTGGAGATCCACAAAGAGAGAAAATGAATCACGATAAGGATGAATTGGAAAACTACTTAATAAACTTGAAAATGAATCACATATCAAAAGTAGTTTTTTATTCCTGAGCTTTCAACCCCTGCCAGGGGTCTTCATCAGAGGATAATGCTTAGACTTACAAGAATCAAAGGTGAAACTCAACTCAAACTAAAAAAAAAACCCTGCTGATGGCATTGCATTGGATCTGATGGACTAAAGACTATGGCCAATGACTGTCAATTTTGTATTCATACTTCATGGCAAGTTGCTTTATGCAAAAATGCATTGAAATATAACTTTTGAACTGGAGTATAAATTGGAATGTTAATGTGGTTAGGAAAACATGGTAACTCATTTAGTTGTACAAGTCCAAAATTGTGCAGTCTGACCTAAAGAAAAATAAAGAATTTATCATCCTGTTTAGACCGTACATTTAGCACTACTGTCCATATTATGTTGACAAAGCACATCTTTTGTTTTTATATATTGTAAGACTGAAGACCGTGATACTGAAGTAGTAGTTCAGCCAACATTCTGAAGAAGATTCATTGAATGACACACTGGTATTTAATTGTTAACTCAGCCATAGTTTTAAAACATATGTGGTAGAGCTTGATTTTTGAAATAAACTTAATGTGTCTTCTTATTTTTATACTATACTGTATGTGTTTTTAAGAATGTCAACTGTTTACTACTAGTTGCATGAACGATGACAGAAAAATCATTTAACCTACGTTTTTACTTTATTTATGATCCAAACAATACATTATTTTTTTTTAATCCAGTGTGGTGTCTATCACAGTTCATAAATATCCTCCAAGCATTTCATTTTTAACTCAGAAGTGACAAGAAATTTCAAGTGTCAGACACGTGCACTTAGGAGGCAGTCAACAAGCCCTGAGGTGAGTGAAACATCGTGAGATGAAGGGTTGATTTATGGTACTAACGCCTCTCTCTCTGTTTCATCAGACCAAAAGAAGAGAAATATACTCACCACACCAACTTCTGGATTCCCAAGATGGCCACTCAATGTCACTTCCACAATCAATCCGAGATGAAAACATCACTACCAGTCTCCCACTGATGACATCACTTCCGACTCCTGAGGTTGACGGTACTTAAAGTTGCCAGTTGATGACGTCACTTCCGTCACATCAATAACCACATCACTTCTGGTGTCCCAATGATAATGTCACTTTTGTCTATTCATTAGGACATCATCTCATACCACATCATTTCCTCCAGCCATCTTTTTTTTGTATAAAAATGCCATTTTTCTGTTGCCAATTGTACGTTGCTTTTTTGAAGAATTTTGATCGTTTGGCATCTATTTTCTTTGCTTTGTCCACTGGACAATATACAGGGTCATTCCCCAACGCATTTTTGTTGTGGAAAGTCTATTACTTCATGACACAAATAATAACAAAAATTCAGATTTATGCATAAATTAAAATGGTTTTGACACCAGGTATATACAGTGTATGTAAATGTAGCAATGTATCTGTTTATTTACTGTAATTTGTATTAAGCTAAAAATCAGAGTTGAATTTCATCATAGCTGTATTCCATCTTTAAACAGTTGAAAGCCGGGCTTTTGGTCTTCTCGGTTTCGGGTGATGGACATCTGAGATGGAACTCCATAAACAACGGTGTTATTTTAACTTTTTTTATTTACTGTCATCCCGAAATATCCCGTATGAGGCAAGTAGCAGCTGGCGACATGAGGAAGGAACAACTGCTGTCTATTGGGCAGACTACCTCTTGGACATTGATGGTTAGAAAAATAAATGTTTGAATATTTGTAAAAAAATGATTATCATTACATTTGCCTATGTCGATACCGGTATTCAGCAAGAAGTCTGCAGAAGGTGGTTAAGGATCTGTTTCTCCTTATTAAAGAAGTATAAAATGTTGCTGTAATATATTCACAATTGCATTAACATTTTTGTAACTGTTGAGTTGCTTTATTTAAATAAGAGAGTATTCTGGGGAAAAAAATGTACAATTTTTATATTTTTGTAAATTTTGTAAATTACATATAAAAGGGTGCAGAGGCCTAAAAAACTATAATATTGTTGCAAGAGATTGAGGACTTTTTAAAATATTTACTGTATTGTTTTTTCAATGTACTTTTTTCCCACTTATTGCCTCAGAGAAAACTTCAGAAGACATTAGAAGTGATTTTAATGTTTGCAACTGGTCTTCATGCTGTACCACCATTAGGTCTGCAGCCAAGGCCAACAATTTGTTTTCACCATGATGGGTCTCTCCTGCTAATGACCTTCACTTGCAGCAACACCTTCCAATCCATAAAACCTATTAAAGGTTTAGATTTTATGTTAGTTTTAGAATTTTAAATTCACCAGGCTTTGGCCAGTATTAATCCGAGTCACATACTGTAATGTGCAGTCACATTATTTGGGTACACAAGGCAGGAACAAACCCCAGGCATGGTGCCAGTCCACCGCAGGGCGCGCACACACACACACACACCATGCACACACTAGGGACAATTTAGAATCGCCAATGCACCTAACCTGCATGTCTTTGGACTGTGGGAGGAAACCAGAGTACCCGGAGGAAACCCACGCAGACACGGGGAGAACATGCAAACTCCACGGGAGGACCCAGGAAGCGAAACCAGGTCTCCTAACTGCAAGGTAGTACCACTACCCACTGCGCGACCATGCCGCCAGGGCAGAAGCAGCTAAGAGAGAGGGCATGGTAATGTTGCGGGAGCAGTTCCCGGGGGAATTTGTGATGCGGGCGGTCCTCGCTTAAGTGCACAGGTGAGGAGTCATCCACATCCGTAATTTTTACCGGGAACTGCTAATTGCCACACCTGATCCATGTCCCCGTAATAAATAGAAGCGCGAGGTGGCTAGGGGGGGAGAAAGAGAGAAAAAAAATGGACCGAGGTTGAGAAGGCAGGAAGCAGGGAGGAGAAAGCTGGTGCATGAACAAGCGGAAGTGCTCGTAGTAGAGAACACCTGCAGCTGAACTGTGAGCCTGGGTGTTTGGCTGGCACCCCGGGAGCAGTCGGTAGTGGTCACTCCCGCTGAGCATTATTGAGGAGCGTGAGTGATCGGAAGCAGGATGGCTCACTGCATGAGGCCGGGAAGGCAGCGGGAGTCGGGTCTTGGGATGTGAAAACCCCAGTGTGAGCACCTTGGTCACTGGGGAGCCCAAGTCATGGACAGGTGAAGCCCACCGGAGCCAGGGATCGGCAAGGCAAACAGACAAGCAGTAGAAGGCAGAAAGAAAGGTCAGCTGCAGGTAGGGTGGCTCCCCTGTTGCATGGCCTGGACGGGAGAAGCAGGGGAGTCACCAGTAGAAAGGCACCGGGATTTGTTTTAAAAAAGACTGCTTCCATCCATTGTTTTAACCTTGTTGTTTTTAAAGGATTTTTTCTAGCATGTTTTTAACCTCCACTATTTACAGCTTTCTATGGATTGTTTATTTAAGGAACTTGGATGCACTGCACTTTTAGTTGGACAATGTTTTGTTGTTGCTGTTTTAATAAAAGCACTTTTGCACTTTTTGCCCCATCCCCTTGCTTCATTGTTTGTGCCTCACTGTCCAGCTCATTGGCGACATTACCGATGGTGTCAGGTTCAAGAGCTCCCAAAAGGCAGATGGGAGCATGGAGTGGACCCGTATCGTCACAATGCTTTATGTCAAAAAAAAAAAAATTACTCAATTGCCATTACAGATAAAGCACATTTTTTGTCCCAGGACAATCTTAAACTATTATAAAGATAAATATCAAAGCTGAATTGTATTAGTTTTTATGTACTTTTACTGCATCAAAGGCTTATTGTTCCCTTCATGTGTATCTATAATACTTTTCTGCCTACTTATTAGTCTGGAGAATCTATAATACGCTACCATAGCCGTTCATTTGTCTGTCCAGGATTTTAAATCACCTGTGGCTCGCAAACTGTTTCACCGATTGACCTGAAATTTGGTACACATATACTATGTGAAGTCTACTATACGCTTTCAGGGTGATGATTGACCTCCAAGGTTATTCCTCTTTTTATTTTTACTTTATTGTATTGTAGAATCAACTCTCTGCAGTGTGGCACATGTGTATGGGCACCGTTCTCATTCCCTCCTACCTTCGCCGTCACTTCCCCTGCCTCTTCATATCCATTCTTGAGGCAGATTGATGACTTAAATGCCAGCTTAAGTGAAAAATTAAGGAAAACGTACTAAGTAATTGCAACACAAACACTGACTTAATCAGTCTGAACACGAAAAGATGCAGACGAAAGAAGAGAAGAAGCGGGCCGCTAGGGTGGAGAAAAGAAGAGCTGCTCAGGAAGCAGCAAGAGCATCAACCTCTGAGCAAAAGAATGCTAAACTTTCAGAGAAAGAGGATGAAAACTATAAGTCAAGTGTATTCACTGCACGTTATCGTGCAGTGTGCCATTACTGGTTTAAATATATTACACTTGAAAATACTTTTAACAGTCTGACTCACTACATGAATGAGACCTACCTCATCTGTATTATATATCATATTATATTACCACTACTAGAATATTGTCAGCTGTTACACAAAAAGTACAGTACAGGCCAAAAGTTTGGACACACTTCCTCATTCAATGTGTTTTCTTTATTTTCATGACCATTTACATTGGTAGATTATCACTGAAGGCATCAAAACTATGAATGAACACATGTGGAGTTATGTACTTAACAAAAAAAGGTGAAATAACTGAAAACATGTTTTATATTCTAGTTTCTTCAAAATAGCCACCCTTTGCTCTGTTTACTGCTTTGCACACTCTTAGCATTCTCTCGATGAGCTTCAACAGGTAGCCACCTGAAATTGTTTCATTTGTAAATAAATAATGTAAATGGTCATGAAAATAAAGAAAACACATTGAATGAGGAGGTGTGTCCAAAGTTTTGGCCTGTACTGTATGTTGTTTTTTTTTGCATATAGCCAACATGATTACATAATTTTGTAACAGATCTGTTTTTATACTTTTACCGTGCTTCAGATCATATGCAAACAATTTATGTGGTGCTGTAGAGTGGCTGCCTTCAGAAATGTTAGTGGTTACAGCCTGTGCTGTGACTTTGACTTACCTTTGATTCTCCTCTTTTCTGCATCGTTATGCAGCACACTATCTGTAGAGGCTGATGTGTGCTTTGGATCTGACAGTGTTTTGAAATACTGTTCACTGAGCCCATCTTGACATATGCCTCTTGCTTTGGCTAATGTGAGGTTCCTTTCATGTAACGGTGCTTTTCCGACAGTGATAATAACAGAAAGAAATCTTGTGTCTAATCACCTCCTCTTGCAGATAAGTGAAGCTGCAGCCTTTTGTTATATTTCGCAGGTCACATGCATACACTTCAATTGTTTGTCTACTCTGATTTATGTCTCTACATTTTTTGTTTATGTGTGGATTTTAAATCTCATAACATTTGCCTCTGAGAAATAGTGGATTCTCTATGGATTCACATGATGTCTCTGTTGCTGTCTGTTAGTTATAGGCAGAGCATAAAGAAGTTAAAGTTCTCACTTAATAGCTTCAGGGTCCCTCAATCCTGAGAAATAAAGTATGTGCTCTTGCATTGAGAGATTTTGAACTGTCATCATTAAAATACAAAATTCCTTTCTAAAAGCAAATTGTATTTTTTTTTTCTTTTTCCATGATCATCCTATATGATTCTGTCAGTATTTCATGTCACTGTATTTTTACACTGAATATGTGAATTAAGCTTTTGTTTCATAATTATCCTTGTGTAGACAACTAGTTATGCCAGAAACTTGAAATGAAACTGGGGAGTTTCAACCTTAATTGAATTGGCTTGGTATAAAATGATTAAATGTAATGACATGTGCAAGGAAGGTTTGACCTTGAATGCCTGCATGCAGAGTTCTGAGTGTAGATGTCTGTTCCTTTTCTCTTTGCTTTCTGTGTTATACATACCCTCTACAAATTTGGCCTGTAAGTTTATCAAATTTATAAGGCTTCAGACTTTGAATATGCTGTCTCCATTACTCTCTGTAAAGAAACAACCCTGTAAACTGTAAAAACGTGTGATCTTACTTATGAAGCAAGACAAAATAGGATGTCTTTACTAGAAGTTTGGTATGAAGAATAAAAATGATATCAACCTCAAATAGCCTCAAGTGAGCTAGTTTTGCATTTTTCACCGACATAGCAGACTACATATTAAATAAAGTAATAACTTCAGGTACAACCAGGATATACTGTATTTATATATACATTTTGGTACGAAATATAGTGTGTTCTTCTATACAAATGAGGAATATGCACAGAATTTGACAGAGTTCGGTTTAATGGTGTGGATTTGCATAGACATTCATGCTTTACGTACAGTAATAAACTACAGGTTGGGGATCCCTAATCTGAAATTCTAAAATAAAAATACTGCAAAATCCAAAACTGAAACTGCTGATGTTCAGTTACATCAATAGTGTCATAGTTGACATAAAGTTGAAAGAACTGGCAACTATGTTTGTGAAAATATGAATTGTAAAACTGACATTTGAAGTAAACAATGTGTCATACCCCATCAAAAGGAGGTGGAAAAAAATGCTATTAAAGAGTTGATAACAAAGAACCGCAATAAGTAAATCTGCCAAACACCACCGATGGAAGCACAGACAGGCCTAAATAAATAACTAAAGAAAGTTAACATTTCTGTCTAACTGGAAATGCAAACATGCCATGCCAGGATATAACCACTGTGTTTCAGCACACTGTATTTCACAATACTTCTCTAAATTCTGTTTGCTGTTGATTTGCCATATTGTGATACAATAGTCAAAATGACAGAAAAATAATGCAGCAGACAGAAGCACTTCTCAAACGCGTGGAGCCAAGTAGCTTCAGTGGTCTGTGTGTGTAGCTATCTGTCTCTTCTGTCATCATGCTCATTACTAATATAAAATAAAGCATTAAGCTCTACTTACTTTGTGCTATTGAGATCCTGAAAGTGCAATTGCTAATTTAGCTTTTTACTCTTTCAGAGTTAAGTCTTTTGCTATTTCTTTTGCTCGCTTCCTGAAACCCAGAAGGATTAAAGTACATGACTGGAGAAACTGAGGGTAGATATTAAAGATAAAGTATCTATCTATCTATCTATCTATCTATCTATCTATCTATCTATCTATCTATCTATCTATCTATCTATCTATCTATCTATCTATCTAAAGGAAGATGAAAATATGCAATTATTCCAATATTCAAATTCTTACTCTTACTCTTATTTCAGATTAGGGATGTTCAACTTGTATATGCATATAAACACATACACACATAGATGCTGTACATAATCAGTCACATGAACATTGGTAGCGTTTCACAGCCTGGGATGAAGGAACACCTCAGGGATGTCTTATTAATTTTGTGACCGTGCAACACCTATCTATTACAACTCCTGGAATGGAGGATAAGATACCCGACATTACTTCCAAGTCTAAGTCACAAGCCCCACCCATTGCGATCTCATAAGTATTTAAACAATAAGCTCACCAGAAATCAGCACTCATTATTAGACCAGTTTCTAAGAAGGACAGAGCTCACAGCAAGAGAAGCTATAACTCTTAACTGTGAAGATGGTGTACAGGGCCTATTTTTATTATTTTTTGTCAACACTTTATCTTGTTACTTTGATTTCCTTTACAATATACAGTATGTTCTTATAAAGTGAAGAAAATATCTTTTAATATTATACCCTTAATAGGTCACAGAGTAAGCAAAAGTTTTGTAATCAGTCTTTGCTAAATACCTTGACCATGTGGGAGGTGCTGCTTTGGGGAGTGTGACTATATTAAAGGAGACACTCTCCATTTTTTCCTCAACTTTTTTGCAGTGAAAATGCATGTGCTTAATGTTGCTTGGTTTTATGTAATTTTCAAACAAACAAAAAAATTAAGACCGGGCATTTAACACAAACCATATTACATAACTAATAGTAGTCATCATTATTTTTTCTGTGACAATAGCCAAAGAAAGATGAGGGTAAGACATTCTAATACAAACAAAAGATTTTGTGCATTGATTTATTAAGTATTGAACTTCTTTTTCATTATCGTGGTATGTCGCCAATGCCTATAATATGTTTGACTATTTTACTATAGAGTTGAAGCAAGATGTTGCTAATTTGCTGCTCTAGCCAGATGTCTTATAATACAATACAATTTATTTTTATATAGCCCAAAATCACACAAGAAGTGTCACAATGGGCTTTAACAGGCCCTGCCTCTTGACAGCTCCCCAGCCGTGACTCCCTAAGAAGACAAGACAATCTCCCAAAAAGAAACCTTGGGTAAGGCAGTTCAAAGAGAGACTTGGCAGGTGGACAGTGGCACTAAGTACCACATTTGAGTACCGAGAAGAGAAACAGAATAGGTAAGGGTTAGTAACAAATTATAACTATCATACTACTTATGTTTTAGTCCTAATAACTAACAACAGAGATTCAGTCTGTATAGTTAATCAGCAGCTCTAGTCAGGATATGCTAAACTGAAGTAGTGAGTCTTCAGCCAGGATTTGAAAGCTGAGACCAAAGGGGCAGGCAGACCATTCAACAGTTTAGGTGCCCTGTAACTAAAAGCACAACCTCCCACTGTTGTTTGATTAATCCTTGGAATCATAAGCAGACCAGCATCTTGAGATCTTAATGTGCGCTCTGGTTTGTAAGTCATGATAAGTTCAGACAAGTAAGCCGGACCTTGGCCATTTAATGCTTTATATGTTAAAAGGAGGATTTTGAAATCTGCCCTAAACTTAACTGGGAGCCAGTGTAAAGATTTAAGAACTGGAGTTATACACTCACCTAAAGGATTATTAGGAACACCTGTTCAATTTCTCATTAATGCAATTATCTAATCAACCAATCACATGGCAGTTGCTTCAATGCATTTAGGGGTGTGGTCCTGGTCAAGACAATCTCCTGAACTCCAAACTGAATGTCAGAATGGGAAAGAAAGGTGATTTAAGCAATTTTGAGCATGGCATGGTTGTTGGTGCCAGACGGGCCGGTCTGAGTATTTCACAATCTGCTCAGTTACTGGGATTTTCAACCAGGGTTTACAAAGAATGGTGTGAAAAGGGAAAACATCCAGTATGCGGCAGTCCTGTGGGCGAAAATGCCTTGTTGATGCTAGAGGTCAGAGAAGAATGGGCCGACTGATTCAAGCTGATAGAAGAGCAACTTTGACTGAAATAACCACTCGTTACAACCGAGTTATGCAGCAAAGCATTTGTGAAGCCACAACACGCACAACCTTGAGGCGGATGGGCTACAACAGCAGAAGACCCCACCGGGTACCACTCATCTCCACTACAAATAGGAAAAAGAGGCTACAATTTGCACAAGCTCACCAAAATTGGACAGTTGAAGACTGGAAAAATGTTGCCTGGTCTGATGAGTCTCGATTTCTGTTGAGACATTCAAATGGTAGAGTCAGAATTTGGCGTAAACAGAATGAGAACATGGATCCATCATGCCTTGTTACCACTGTGCAGGCTGGTGGTGGTGGTGTAATGGTGTGGCGGATATTTTCTTGGCACACTTTAGGCCCCTTTGTGCCAATTGGGCATCGTTTAAATGCCACGGACTACCTGAGCATTGTTTCTGACCATGGACATCCCTTCACGACCCCCATGTACCCATCCTCTGATGGCTACTTCCAGCAGGATAATGCACCATGTCAAAAAGCTCGAATCATTTCAAATTGGTTTCTTGAACACTGTACTAAAATGGCCCCACAGTCACCAGATCTCAACCCAATTGAGCATCTTTGGGATGTGGTGGAACGGGAGCTTCGTGCCCTGGATGTGCATCCCACAAATCTCCATCAACTGCAAGACACTATCCTATCAATATGGGCCAACATTTCTAAAGAATGCTTTCAGCACCTTGTTGAATCAATGCCACGTAGAATTAAGGTAGTTCTGAAGGCGAAAGGGGGTCAAACACCGTATTAGTATGGTTTTCCTAATAATCCTTTAGGTGAGTGTATGTTGATATTTTCTTGTTCTTGTAATAATTCTTACAGCAACATTTTGGATTAACTGGAGGCTGTATAAAGAACAGTTGGAACATCCAGTGAACACTGCATTGGAGTAGTCAATTCTACTAGAAATAAATGCGTTAATTAATTTCTCAGAATCCTGCTTATTTAGAAAACACCTTATTTTCCCAACATTTTTAAGATGGAAGAAACATGATTTAGACAACTTTGTAATGTGCGCTTTCAATGACATACTAGAGTCAAAAATAATTCCTAGATTAAGGGCTGATTCAGTAAAATTAATGGTTATTACAATGGAGCTAAATGATGGCAAAATACTGTTGTGATCAGCATCATTACCTCCAATAATTAACATCTCTGTTTTATTAGTGTTTAATGACAATCCCAAAAGGTATTAATTTTTTGTTTTACGGCTCAATATATTAACAAGGCATGTTATAATACAATGATGTCTCCTATTGTTGAAGGGTCTTTATTTTAATTTTAGCAAAATCAAAAGGTCTCCCATTGTTGTGGAAAATAACTTTCCTCTGTTTTCTATTTATTATAATTCACGGAGACCAGATGAGAATACAGAACATTTTTTTATTTGCACATAGATATGCACAGATATCTTATCCATAGAGTGAGCAATCATTCATACAATTCATTTGCTTTTATGCTTTTCTACTACCATTACCTCATCTAATACATCATGTCATCTGACTCTTAATATGCAAAGCTTTATTATCTCATCCAATCTTCTACTGCCACCAGTATTTTCTGACTCCTATCTTCAACATTTGTGATTGCTAAAGGGTGTGAACCTGACCTTTAGTGTTCTGCTGAATTACAGGCATATTTAATTAATCAGAATTGTATGCGAGGTGCTGTCCAGATCAACTACAAAAATATTCTGTTTGGAAATTTTGAATTATTATACAAAAGATTACAACAAAAGTTTTACTAACTAGTCAGAAGATCACATTCCTAAAAAGAAATGGATAATTGTATTTGGCTTGCAAAGGTAATGTCTTCATAGTTTGACTGAATTAGCTACAAAAGTAAACTTTTTGCTTGTTGTATTTGAAACATACACTTCACATACACAAGCTGGAATAATTGGTATAATATAGTCAAAATATTATAATTGCTTTGAAATTGTATCAGTTTTAGTTGAGTGGTTTGCTTATTTACCATAGGTCAGCATAATGGTGGGTGTAATTCCGACTTGCCAGTTCTGAGTATTATGTCCAAGTCTACAATGTTTCAGCAGGTAGTAAAGAATGAGATTGATCTAGTGCTCAGGAGAATTATGGTTTTATCTTCAAATTGTAATTTCATGTTCAAATACTTTCTCATTGAGCTCTGCTTCACCATTGTCATTGTTTTGCCTGGGTCTTGCTCTTGCTTTAACCGATATAACTAGAGTACTGGAGGACTGCAGAAAGTTTGGGCAGCCACTGCATTTTTACTGTGATGTTAGTTTAATTGTCTCTTTATATTTCTGTTTTTAGATTCTGGCTTTGTCTTAAGATTCCAAGCTGAGGAGTGAAAACTTGTACTTTGCTTGTTTAATTAGATAGATAGATAGATGGATAGATAGATAGATAGATAGATAGATAGATAGATAGATAGATAGATAGATAGATAGAATATATTTCTTTTTTCTTTTTTTTATACTAATTATGTTTCTGTTCATATATGTTCTTTGTTTTCAGTTCAAGTACCTTTTAATGTCTTTATTGTTTAAATGTGGTTAGTATTTGTAACAGTTTTATTGCACCTGGTGTGTACCACAAACTAAAATGCGAGTGTCTACTGGACACAACATCTAATCTATGAAATGGCAAACTGAACATGAACAACATTAACGAAAGAGTAGACATAAGGCATTAAAACCTATTGGACATTATGATGACAATTTTGAAAATTATGTACATATCAAAACTCCATCAACAAATTTAGCAATATCTAATAACATATGCTGATGAAAAATAATCCTTTGCGCTTGGGCCTAGACCTATTTAATCATTCAAAAATGCTTATGGTTATGATTTCAAGGCATTTGTATTTTTTTAACTTAGTCAAAAGCTGCAACCTAATATATGGCTTTTAGCAAAATTATTATTTGTGATCCTTCTGCTACTTGGACGTTAATACAGTTATGAATTATTGCAAACAAAGCATGCGAATATTATTGCCCACTCCAAGTTCAGTCCTGGTTCACAATTATGGCAAACAGATCTCTAATGCCTTTGCTTGGAGACCTTCCAAATCAATTCTACATGCTGCAATTTGCAGTCCTTGCTAGGCAGTGCCAAACATTCTTCTAAAATGCTTCTAAAAAAACACAAGTTTTAAACAAATGGTAAAATGTTTTCACTTACAGAATTTTCATTCCATGTTGTAAACAGTAATCTTAAGAAAACAAAATAGCTGCAATGATTTCAAGAATAGTGCTTGAGTATCCTGAAGCTGAAGAATTTTGACAAAGACATCTCAAGCGGTTTACACTTGATATTTTTATATACATTAGAGGCTCATACTGTCAGAAATGCAGGAGCAGAGAAACTACACTCACATTGAGCAGTAAATAAAGAAAAAAAAAACAAGTAACATAACAACTCTACCGTCATACAAAGGAATATTGATTTGTTTCTTCTTTAGTGTGCTTCATACAGACACTGGAATAGATGGATTTTAAAAGTAAGGCAACTTTTTAAGAATTTTAAAAGCATTACTTTTTATACTGTGAACATTATGAGGTGGGGAATGGCAGAGTGCTTTGTGATACTACCTTGCAGCTGTAATAATGGAAAATAATCAGATACATCATTTTATCTAAGAATATTTTTCAAGCTAAGAGCTTTTAAACCTGTTCTGGTGTACTTCATTTAATTTTTCTAATCAATATTTGTTGTACCAAACTGTTCTAAGAATATCCTTTCCGTCCAGTTTTGTCCTTTTAAAATAACAAGATAAAGTAACATTTAAATCAATGTGTTTTGATAAGCTAACAGTTTTACCAAATGTCTATTACAAACAAAATTTTTTAAATAATTTATACAATTATTAACATTTTAAACTGGTCCTGGTAAACATTTTGCCACTGCTTATACTTTGAATTACTCTAAATTTAGCTTAATTCGTCTTATTCAGTTTTGAACAGTATGAGTTAGCCTTTGCCAGCGCTCTAACAAAACTAACATTTAAAGCTTGACAATCACTCTTTATTTATAGTGTATGTGCAAAAAAGGAAATTTAATTACCAAGAAAAGGTATATTCATTTTCATACATAATTCAAACCTGACTTGATCCCACCATTATGAGATGGGCATCAACATTAACATCTTTAATTTACTGCAAAATTTCCCACTTAACACTATTCACATTTTTCATAATAAACCCTTTTCAGATTTTGAATCCTTTAAGTGGAAAGCTATTGTGAGAGCTGAATCACATTTAGTAACCTTACATTATTCAAGTGAAGTCTTTACCAAGTCATTTAGGCCCCATTAGTCAAAAGCCTGAACTTGAGTCTTTTAACTCTGTAATTCAAGCAGCATTTTACATCAAGAAATAATTCTATAGGTGTCATTAAAATTACAAATAATGGAATCAGAAGAAAAGTCTTCTCCCTGTAAACAATTTATTTCAACGTATTAAATATTTTCAAACACGTTAATTTTATTAATTACTAGTTGTTCAAATATTGATTAAGCAGACTATTAAAGGAATTCTTTACTTTCTGCAGACACCAATAAATCTGTCACCTCTGGCCTTTAACTGAATGTATGATGCTTATAATATATAAAATGTACGTAGTGAATATTCATCCATCCATCCATCCTCCAACCCACTATATCCTAACTAAAGGGTCACGGGGGTCCGCTGGAGAAAATTCCAGCCAACATAGGGCACAAGGCAGGAAACAAACCCCGGGCAGGGCGCCAGCCCACCGCAGTTAGTGAATATTCTTTATAAGTAATACTAAAAATGAAATTTAATTTTCTCTTAAAACTTTCTTCATATACTCAGTGTTTTTTTTTTTATTTTGCTAATTGCATCTATATTAGTTCTCTCTCTTCCTTTTCCAAAATGTTGCTCAACAAAAACTTCCACTATATATTGCAAGAGCTGTGAAGCGGAGCAGGGTGGTTCAGAACAGGAAGGAATATTGCTTCTCCTATTATATATTGGGGTCTCTGGAAGTGGGATTCAAGTGTTATTAGCCACCCTATGTAAAGGATCCAGGCACATAATAATAGGTTCAGAGTCATAATTCTTTAGTTTGCAGAAGGGAAGATTACAGAATGTGACATCTGCCATCTTCCAAAGGTTTGTTCTGTACATCTTTTTTTTATCTGATATACTGTAATATAACACGATTGGAGGCCTTTACTTTTATTAGGAAATTCTATATAGTTACATGCAGTAAGGCAGCCCCTCACCACACAAATATTTTTAAATTTGCAGTTGACATAATTAATCTTGGGCGGCACGGTGGTGCAGTGGTAGCGCTGCTGCCTCGCAGTTAGGAGACCCGGGTTTGCTTCCCGGGTCCTCCCTGCGTGGAGTTTGCATGTTCTCTCCGTGTCTGCGTGGGTTTCCTCCGAGCGCTCCAGTTTCCTCCCACAGTCCAAAGATATGCCAGTTAGGTGGATTAGCGATTCTAAATTGGCCCTAGTGTGTGCTTGGTGTGTGGGTGTGTTTGTGTGCGTCCTGCGGTGGGTTGGCACCCTGCCCAGAATTGGTTCCTGCCTTGTGCCCTGTGTTGGCTGGGTTTGACTCCAGCAGACCCCCGTGACCCTGTGTTCGGATTCAGCGGGTTGGAAAATGGATGGAATAATAATTAATCTTCCTATAAAGTGCAAACATACTGTGCAATAAAACAAATATTGTTATGTCACTTAGATTCTTGGGGATAGAATTCAGCATTGACATGATACGTTCTTCTACAGTGTGTGCAAAGCATGGTGTAATTTAAAAACTGTAAATTGAACAGATCTACCTTGACTGAAGTTATATAAAAATGTGTCAAGAACATAATGCAAACTGCAAATTCAGCCTGGAAACACCAGCTCTTCTAGTTCCAATATTTTTGAAATGCCATATATGCAGGCCATTTAGGGGAGAAATGTTTGAATATTGGTAAGATCGTGTTGGATTTATACAGTAAGTACTTCTGATGCATTCATAGCATTATTTAGTACATCACCAGATGGGATAAGATTATGCAATAAAAAACCTTTTGTGATATACACTACATGGATTGACTTAACTTAGTTTTTTAGAACAACCCTAACTCACCCTTAATACAGTAACTGAATGGGAAAATGCCTTATGTTATCCAGAATTAGAGGACAAAAATTCTGAATGAAGACTGGTGTGAACACTGGCCCGGACACACACAGACGGACAACATATTTTAAACCCACACACTGTTTATTCACACTATTTACAACTATAAATGTCCAGTGCACACTCACAAACCCCAGTGCCTTCTTGCACCAATTTCCCCAATGTCCAGGCCCACAGTCTCTGTGCCTTCCTGGCCGCCTCCAGTCCTCTCTCTCCAGCTCTGTCTGCTTCCTCCCGACATCCACCACCGACTGGAGGGAGGCGGCCCCTTAAATAACGCTCCCGGACGAGCCCCAGGTGTTCCCGGCATTCCCTCCTTAGCCACGCCCCAGCGTGGCGGAAGTGTCGGCTGTCTTCCTGGCAGCTCTCCAGGCGCCACATAAAGTCTTCCCCCCGGCACTTCCTGGTGTGGCGGAAGTGCCGGGCTCCCGGAATAATTAGGCACTGGGGCGCCGCCTGGCAGTGGCCACGGGTCCCTACAGGGCTGGGCTTCCAAGCCCTGTACCCGAGGCCCCCTGCATAACCAGGACGGACGCCCCCACTCGGTCTGGAGGAGGCACTCGCCCTCCTCTGGTCCTCCAAAGCGTCCCGGCTGGGCTCCAGCCCTGGGCGGGGACCACACTGGTCAGAACATTTTTAGAATTTAGCAATAATTCATTAACACTTTTGTAAAAAAAAGATTGTTAGGCCTCTGCTTAACCATTCATTTTTTCTTATGACATTCCAGTATACATGAGGTACGACACCCTAATGGGATTTCTGTTTTCACAACCTCTTTAAAATGGGCATGGGAGGTGTTGAGTGTTGGTAATGACTTAATGTCATTTAATCATAAATGTGAGCTCAACTAAATTTAAAAATATTGACCATGTACTTAAAAATATAAATACACAGGTATTTCAATAAAACGTTTTACCTACTTCCTTATAGTTATAAGTTAATGATATGATTATTAATATTCTTATTCTGTGGACTTTGTATACTACTGTTAAATTTGTAATCAGGTATGAACTATGGCTGCACTGTTTTTGCTTCCACCCTCTGTCTTGTCAAGTCGATACTGGTGCTGTAAACCATTGCAATATCTGTGTATGGTTGACAATCGGAAAAGAATTTCTTTCTCTGTTATTATGCATAGCCAATCAAAGAAAGCAGACTTTCATGCTGAGAACAGAAACGTTTATGAATGTGGACTTTGTTCATAAAGCCATCACAGAGAAATGTATGTTTTGATAGAAAAAATTTAAATGTGAAGATATTTAATTTGTATAACTTAATACCACTTCACTTACACTGTTTAGAATAAGAAAAAGAACAAAGAATAACTTCCGTTTTTTGCAAAAAAAAAAAAAAAACAAAGAAAATAAGTCTAGAATGGGTCTGGAAAAAAAAAGAATTGTGAGAGGCAAATGTTCAGCAGAGAAAACAAAACAAAGAGGACCTTTGGTCCTTTTTTGGTGGAAAAACAAAAAGGAGCTTTTGCTTTTATTGGGGAATAATAGCTGATACAAACTTTAGTGGTTGTGGAAAAGAAGAAAAAAAGAAGATAACAAAAATGTTCTTTAGTTAGGTACTGTACCAAATTAGTTTACAACACATACTTTGCTTGGATGTGTTATGCAAAAAATTAATTATAAAGATATCAGCATTTCTTCATTTCTGGGAGCAGCAGTGTTAGGGTTAGGAATTCTGAGGAAGTTTATTTGAGCTAAAGGTTTTATCTTTTTTTCCTCATTTGTCTGGCTTTGCTCTTGACCTGTCACATTTACGATTTTGGATTTCCATTCACATAAACAACGTTGATTAAGAATGGCAGGGATTTTGAATCTCTTCTTAATTAAAAGTCAGAAATAAATGATTTTGACCTCAGTGATACACTGATTATGAATTCAGGTTTTTTGCTCATTAAATGATTACCTGGTGTTATCACTCTTTATGATCCTGGCTGTGGTTTACATTTAGCATTTAAAATACTTAGCCTTTGCCACTCAAAATAAAAAAATCAAATAACCATTTAGAGAAAAAAAAAATATATTTTTCCAGGTGACTAGATTAAGACAGGTCAGTTATTTTTGGAGATAAATGAAAATGCCACCGCACTACTTTGAGACAGATAAATTCTGCTACAGAGGCTAATTTAGATAATACGTGCACAACATTTAGGTTATCACCATGACAGGATAAAACCCTTGTCATTGGAGTTTGTGGATAAATCAAAAGAAATTTTTACACATGGCTGTTAGTATTCATTACTAGTGTTACAGACCAATTTTCTGGCTTTGACTTAGATTTTTAGTTTAACGATTTTGTAGAAGAGATTCTTGGTATCGACTCTTTACCTGGTTTTCTGACATTCCTCTTCCAGGTCACCTCTATGGTTTGTCGTTTTCTCTTCTTTCTTTTTGCTTACATAGCAAATACTGTATATATAATGCCTCCAAATACATACTGTATATATGTTTCATGCTAACTACTGCATACTTTTATGTATCTATTAATTTTTGGTGTTTATTTTTGTAAATGGTTCTGATGAGTTATACAAATACAGTATTAATCTCATTCTACTACATACGCACAACAGTAAACCTCAACTTGAAGTAAAAAATAACAGTCCAATTTAAGCATTGCATTGTACAGTACTAGTTTGCTGCTTACAGTATATATGTATAGTCCTGAAGCAATAACAAACCTGTGTAAATGTATGACATTCGGGGAAAGCAAAATACTGGATTACATTTTAAATTAGGTTATAATAAAAGAAACTATCACCTAATATGTTTGTTCTTTTATACTTCACTTAAAAAATAATTTCTGTGAAACCTGGCCCGGACACAGACAGACGGACAGCATGTTTTGCACCCAACACACTTTATTTACACTATTTACAAGTTTAGTGCACTCACGCAACCCCAGTGCCTCTGCACCGATTTCCCCAAAGTCCAGGGCCCACAGTTCTGTGCCTTGCTTCCTGGCCGCCTCCTGTCCTCGCTCTCCAGCTCAGTCCGCTTCCTCCCGACTTCCACCACCGACTGGAGGGAGGCGGCCCCTTAAATAAGGCTCCCGGATGAGCCCCAGGTGTTCCGTCTCTAGCCACGCCCAAGCGTGGCGGAAGTGTCGGCTGTCTTCCTGGCAGCTCTCCGGGTGCCACACAAAGTCTTCCCCCCGGCACTTCCTGGTGTGGCGGAAGTGCCGGGCTCCCGGGATAATTAGGCACCGGGCGCCGCCTGGCGGTGGCCACGGGTCCCTACAGGGCTGGGCTTCAAAGCCCTGTACCCGAGGCCCCCTGCCTAACCAGGACGGACGCCCCACTCTGTCTGGAGGAGGCACTCGCCTCCTCCGGTCCTCAAGCGTCCCGCCGGGCTCCTGCCCGACCGGCAACCGCACGGGATAAACCGCATCGGGCGCCGCCTGGCGGTGACCACGGCCCCTACAGGGAAGGGCTTCCATGCCCTCAACCCGTGGCCCCCAGAACCAGGAACCAGGACTGGAGGAGGCACAAGCCCTCCTCACGTCCTCCTGGAGGAGGCTCCAAGCCACATTTCATACTCAGAGTATCTTTAAAATGACCAGGTTGGGGAGCATGCACTGGTACAGTGTGGTGCCACACCAAATTCATGACGAAACAGCTCGAGATTCTACTTGACCACCCTGAAGGCAGACATGTTATCCAATCCCACCCACTGGAAATGACTATCTATCTGCCGCAGCCAGCTGTAATGTGGCCCCTTGGCCTGGTCCAGCCTCTAGGGTTCTCAACAATGAGAAAAGCCAAACCAGCAGTACTTATGGATTCTCTGAAGAGACAAAGTACCAAAGGAGTCCAGTCTTTGTCTCAGATCAATGGATAGCATCCATGTCTCGCAAATTTTGTCATTTTGCAAAGATATGGGGAGTGCCACACACCCCTTAACAGCGGGCCACATGACCCCCTTTGCTCTCCCATTCCATCTACTGACTGCATAGGAAGAGTCACCAGAGATTTGAATGTGTCTCCCCAAACAGACACACTGCTGATGGCTATGGCAAAGAGGGCTATGAAGGCAGATAAGGAGGCATTTGTTAGAGGAATCAATGAGGAAGTAACACGCCAACTGTACTCTAGTGAGCCACATCTTGTTTACAGAGGAATCAAAACATTACACACATCCGAATCAGTTCTCCAGTGAGTTGCAGTCAGGGTGGGTGATAGAACGGTCCTTATGGATGATGCTGCAGTTGTGACCTGCTGGGTTGGATACTTTGAGATGCGTTTTAAAGCTGATCCTCCAGCTAGGATGTTGGACATCTCTGGGATCCTCCAATTAGCGATGAACCACTCAATCTCACTGAGATTGCACAGGTGATGAACCAGATGAGGGCATGGAAGGCTGCAGAGATGTGTGGTATTTGAGGTGAATTTCTTTAGGCTAGTGTTAAGGTTATCCTCCTGGCATTGCAAGTAATCTTTGCTTCCATTTGGGAGATGTTGACATCCCAACTTACTGGAAAAAAGGACTTGTAATCCCTATCTGGAAAGGGAAGTCATAATCACTAGGATTGTGGCAATTGCGGGGGGGGTAATGCTCTCAGTGCCGGGTAAGGTTCTTGCTAGGGTCATCTTCAATAGGATCCGTGATCAGTTGCTCACCTATCAGCAACAACAACAGTTTGGCTTTACACCTAAGCAGTCTTCCATCAAATGCATCCTGGCACTGAGGATTCTCATTGAGCACAAACACAAATATTGGAACAGTTTCTTTTCAGCCTTTGTCGATTTTTGTAAAGCGTTTCACTCAGCTGATTGAGCTGCTACTTGAGGCTTCATGGAAGTTGCTGGATGTTATGGCCAGCCTGTAAACTGGTACTGTGAGTGCTGTACAAAGTGGAAGCAGAACTCTGCCTTTTTCTCAGTTGATTCTGGGGTTGGTCAGGAGTGTGTTCTTTCTCCTACCCTGTTCATTGCTTGCATGGACTGGGTGTTGGTCAGGGTCGTGGGGTCCAGCGGCTATAGGGCATCTGTTGGTGAAGAGAAATTCATTGATCTTGACTTTGCTGACAATGCTATGATCTTCATGGTGTCAATGGATACTAAGATTGGGGCTCTCGAGTTTCTGGGCTTGCAAATGTCCTGAATAAAACCAAGATCCATGCCTAAAATGACTTGCAACCAAAAGTATTTGAAGAATATGAGCTCTTACCTCTTCTACAGTAGATAATCTCTAAATTTTGATTTTTGTTACATCAAAGGATTTACTAGAGATTTCTGTGGCCATCAAACTGTAATTATTTGTAAACACTGCAGATTATTTGTTGGGGATAGTGAAGTGGAGTACACTCATAGATTTTAACTTTAAAATGAGATGAGACTTTGCTTGGAAAGGACCAAGGTTTCTCTATGTGTGTGCGTGCCATGGCACTTTAATTCAAATGACCATCAAGCCAGTAGGCTGGAACTCTTGTCTAGGCCTGTATGATCTCTGCTTATGTCCTTCTTGTAAAGGGTATTCATTACTTTTTCTCAGGGTCTCTTTATGCAATAAAGATGGACTTATTTTATGATAATTATAAATCACGGCTGCTACTCTTTCCTTTTTATTGGCCTCATGTCTAGAGTCACTGCCTTAAGCCTTCTGCCATCTTGATTTAATACCCCTCTGCTATTAGAAGGAATCTCCCATACCATCTGTAGATGGTGTCAACCTCCAGCTGTCTTTGAATAATATACTTAATATTTTTCCCATGGTATTCAATATTTAAGAAACTACACTACTCTGAATGGATTCTTAACATTTTGTTTCCTTGATTAAAATACTGAAAACAATTTGGAAATTTGAAATATTCTTTATATTTTAATTATCTGATAGCCCTGCGGTGGGCTGGCGCTCTGCCTGGGGTTTGTTTCCTGCCTTGCGTCCTGTGTTGGCTGGAATTGGCTCCAGCAGACCCTCGTGGCCCTGTAGTTAGGATATAGCAGGTTGGATAACGGATGGATGGATGGATTATTTGATAGCTAATGCCTAATGCTTGTTTTGATCAATTTCATTTTTGATAATTATGATGCTAAAAGCATACTTTATATATAGTTGATGCTATCAGAACAAATTCTGCCCTACATTTGGAAATTCTAAGCCAAGTAACTTGCCTGTCTCAACTTGCAACTACCGAGCAAGAACTGTAAATTCAGTTTCATTTACAGTCATTGCACCACTTGCCTTGAGTGTATTTATCCTGATTAGTCAAAGAGAGGTGGCAAGGCATTTTGTCCTTCAAGCTTCAGTCATTTAGTTGAACTGTGCTTTGCTATCCTGCTTGATGGCGACAATCTTAATTTTACCAACAACCCTTTTTTTTGTTTTTAATTTTCTTTTAAAACTGCACAGTCTGTCTCTTGCCATTATATCACATTAAAAACAAAGACATCAGCCAGTTTTACTGTGTAATTCAGTTATAGAGAATGGGGAGAACTCTAAAGGCCTAATATTATAGGGAACATTTCTTCCAAGTACTATTCTTCTATTAGTTGAGCAGACGTTTTAGTTCTATTGCCAAGTGATGACAGAGCTCACCTTTCCCTTCTATTCACCTGTGTGTTTCTTTTCTCTTATTCTGCACCTTTGTTCTAAATTGAAAATATTTTGGAGTCCTTTGGCACTCCAAGCTCACCGTCTGCAGCTATTTCTTAGTCATTCTCACCTTTCTAACCTTAGCAACTTTTAGAAAATTAATCATTTGTAGGGTATTCTATGGCTCTTTTTGTTTTTGAAGCTCAAAGCTAAGACCTTTTATTTTTAGTACTTATTCCTGTATTTTTTCATTATTTTACCTTCTTCTGATACAATAATTATGAAAAGCATTCACTCCACATGGCATTTTCACATTGTTGTTGTTATACAGCATTGTATTGTGGTAGATTTATTTTGTCTTTTTGACAGATGTATGCAAAGAGATCTAAATTAATTACATATATAAAATAACTGATCACATAAGTATTCACGCTTTTTAATATGAGACACATAAATCATTACTGATGCAGCAAATTTTTCTAGAAGTCTCATAATTAATTAAATGGAGATTGCCTGTCTGTAAATCAAGGGACTTCAGTTGATTGTAGTATGCATGCACCTTATCTGAAAGGTCCAACTTGTCATGAGTCAGTATTGTGACCTAACCACTACAATGAAGAAAAAAGAATACCCCAGCAACTCACTGAAAATGTGATTGAAAAAGCATATATCAGGAGACAGAAGTAAGAAAATATCCAAGTCACCAAAAATCTATTGGGATCTAGTTGAATCAATCATGAAGAAATTGAAGGAGTATGGCACAGTTGTAAATCTGCCTAGAGCAGGTCATCCAAAAAACAGAGTGATTGTGCAAAAATATGATGATGGAGGGAGACTACCAAGAGGCCTATAGAACTTCAAAGAAATCACAAGCAACAGTGACTAAGTGTGGAGAGACTGTACATCCTACTGTTCCCAGGTGCGTTACTAGTCAGAGCTTTATGGGAGAGTGGCAAAGAAAATGCCACTGTTAAAAAAATACATATAGGATGCACATGGGAAACTCATTCATTTTTGAGCTTTTTGACCAATGGACTAAACACTGTGTTTTAAAAGCGCACATTATGAAAAACACACCATCCCCACTGTGAAGCATCAGGGGATGCTCTAGGACCCCTCTAGGTTACAGGGGAAAATGAATACAGCAAAATATAATTCAATCCTGGAGATAAACCTTATGCAGTCTGCAAGGAACCTGCACCTTGGGAGAAGAGTTATTTTCCAGGAAGACAAAAACCCTAAACATAAAGTGAAAGCTATAAAGAACTGGATGACATAACAATTTTAATGTGTTGGAGTGGCAAAGTCAGAGTCTCAATTCCATTCAACACATGATCCCCATGGAACCTAACTGAACATGAGCAGCTTTGGAAAGAAGAATGGGGAAAAGTGCGCATGTGCAAATTGTTTACACAGACTTTCAATCAGTTATTTTGTGTGTTATTGTTGCAATAATTTAGAGCAATTTACAGAGATATGTTTTCACTACTAATCGCCTGCAATTCAATGTTACATAATAATAAAATGTGAAAACTTCAATGGGGGTAAATAATTGTTATAGGCACTGTGATTACATTTATAAATTTATAAAACCACTACTGCCACAGAGATTATACATATTGTGAGTCACTGTCTTGTACACCAAAACATGAGGCTAAGTCTCAGTACTTTAGCAAAACCAGCTTTATTCAACTTGAAACAGGAATAGCAGGGTTATTTATTGCAGTGGTAGCTAACACTCTCATATACCTAGACACAGCAAATGGGCATAGTTGGGGCCAGGTTAGTGGCCAAGTTATACTATTCCCTGCATTTATAATGTCCCTTGCATCACCCATCAGTGACAGGTGCGTATAGTACGATCTTGATCAGCTTGTAGTTGTTTCCGTGGTGCTCTGCTGCTGCGCTGCAAACCTGTAGTTGCCTCAGCAACAGAGAAGCAGTCATCCACAGATGTGGCAGGTGTACTTCGGCGTGCCGTCCCGTTTTTGTCCTAAAAGAGTTTAGAAACTTCACAATATATCAAGCCGTTCATAATCAAGATGGAAAAGAGCATCTGGTGAATCTCATTATGTTTTCTGTGTTCCTTTCTTTATTTTTTCTCATTTTGCAGCTGTTTTTCTATTCATATCTTAGCAATTTTATTTTAGTTTTTATTTACTAAACATATCTTGTTCGACATATTTATTTAGCACTTAGAAGTTAGATAAATAAATTGTAAGTGGATAAGATTGGCAGGAAGGAACTGGAATTAAGCCAAGAACAAGAAGATAATAATGTCGTCATCTGCTGTTTGGGGTGAGGTTACAGTGCATTATTGTGAAATTTCTTTGCAAAGTTGATGTTTAAGTACCACTTTGAGCACTTCTCAAATATACACCCCAGCCACAGTTACCTTCAGGGCCATGCTTTTTAATCATGAAAAGTCATATTTTGAAGGAGAAACATTTCAATTAATGCAAATTTGTGATACTGGAGAGCACCTACCAGGTGGCTGATAAATGTTTGAGTTCAACAGCATCCTCATTTGAAAATGTGTGCTACAACTTAAGTGAAAGATATTTTTACTGAATATAAATCAACATTTAATGAGAAGTTAAAAAAAAAATTAAAAAGCAAGTAAACTTTTGCAATTGATTCAAATCATCTAAAATATAAACATTAAAACAATGCAGACATTGTAAAAAATGTTTCTATGAACATTGTCTTGAATTAAAATCAAAGCAAAAACAAAGCACAACATTCTCAGCAGCCATTCACAAAAGTTAGAAGAAAGCCCTGAACAAGGTGCCAGTACACCACAGGGCCCATGCATGTCTACAACCCCAATCACACAGGAACCAGCATGCCTTTGAAAACGGAATGAAAATTCACAAAGAAATGGGGAGAATGTACAAGCTTCACAAAGACAACAAACGGGTGTGAGATTTGAGCCCAAGAAACATGATGTGAGGTGTCTGAGCGACCCACTGGTTCACGATTCCACACTCACAAGAAGTTTGGATTTAACTACACAGACAGCTTAAACCTCAGAAAAGGCACAATGCCTTCAGATCAGACTGACCTCCAAAGCTGACCACTGTAATAAACATATTCACTTTCTTTTATGTACGATTTTCTTTTTTTTATTTAAAATTGCATTGCAAGGTTGCGATTCCCCCTTGTGCTTGCAGCCTTTCACTGCCCTCCTCACAGATTTTCAATGGTCACAACCAAGGATGAGCCAGGGCAAGGGGATAAACAAGTGTGATACTTACATAGTGAAAATAATCTATAAAATGTTACTGTATCAGGGTTTTTAAAATCCTCATTACAATAATTAGGTTAAAATTCATATCAGAACTGTATAATCACTGTTTCTTGCACCATGTTCTTTCGCAGTCCTCATTAGGACCTAAAGGCATCCCACTCTGATCCACCACTTCAGTCAGTACCTGCGGAATCAAAGCTACCACCTCCATCAGTCACCACAATTCCCAGAGTGCTGTGCCCTCTCCTGGATGCCACCACGTCAGGACCCCATGCCTCCAACTGCTCCCATGGCCTCTCTGACCTTTCTGCCAACTCTGACTTTCAGCTTCTTCAGCTGCTGAGAATGCAACCTCCTTTTTGAGTTCCACCTGACTTCCATCCTGCTCTCAATAAACTAGTCAGTAGTATGGATGCTAACCAATTCATCCTCCTCTATTTACCTCCCCCACCTCCTCCAAAACCAGCGGTAGTGTCGTCTTCATTTTTCTTACCTTCTATTTTCCTCAATGCTCCCTTTAATTATGCCTTTCTGCTCAGCTGGTGCATCCTAACTATTGTGCAGCTGCTGCCTTACAATCATCACCAACTCATGCGCCCAGTTCGCACCAATTTGAGTCACATGGCTTGCGCCCCAACTTTTAATAAGAATTAAACAATTAATATTATTCATTTTAATTCACAAACCCTTCATCATTTCACAATGGTACATTTTACAGGAACCAGTTCTGTACTGAACTATGTTATCAACTGGGCACACTCAGACACTTACATTACATTACATTATGAACCATAAGTAAAATAAATAAATCTTTTTAGTTGCATATAGCAGCACAGAAAATATGTGACTTCTTCAGGGTCAAACAGTAGAATTTTAGAAAACCATAAAATATATCCCACTGTTGTGTAACGCTATACTGAAGAATTGGCATGCATATTTTGATATTCATAAACATTTTATATATTATCATTATTTCATGTGTCGCCAAGACGTTATTAATATAGGTAAATTTAAGTAAATATCCACTTTTCATCCAATTACAGTTCAGGCTACTCAGTGTAAAGCCTTCTTAATTAACAATTTGACATTTTACAGTTACTACAGGCTCATTTTAATTAAACTAAATAAAAAAATGCAGTTAAATATCTGATATTTTTCATGTTTGATCCTTTTTCATATAAGTCTTTTTTGCAAGACTCCAACCCTCACATGAATCTCTAACAGTGTTCGGTTATTATGTTAGTCAAGTCTTAATTTGCCCAATTAAGGGTCTCAGCCCTCCACCATCTAACACCAGAACAGAACTGTAACAATTAACCACATAATTAACACATAAGCCAAAGTGAACAAAATAAACAAAAGGTAGTAAAAGAAGACAATTTACTTTTTTAGACCAATTAACAAAAATAAAAGAACAGGACAGCTTATAAAAAAGACAATATATCAGCATGAGACCCATGACATCTGTTGAATGGAACGTTTTTTGTCTGTGTAAGACATCAAGGACGTCAAAAATTGCAAAATGGCTGCTTTTGTTGCAATGCAAGCAATTCTTACTTTACTCCAGTGAGATGTAGGGGCATTCTTATATACCCAGAATGACCCCAAGGAAGCCAAAAACAAGGTTTATTGAAAACAAAACATAGAAGGAGTAACAGTAGTAGTATTTTAGTAGACTACATTAACTACTTGTTTTGTCATGTAGTTAAAAACGCAGAGCAGATGGTGGCCTTGTGACAGAGGCCTTGTGGTGGCTCAATAACATTAGCAGACAGCACATTCCAAATCAAGTGATGTAAAAATGGAATTGATGTATGTGATATTTATAGTAGTTGGTTGAGGAGGGTCTGAGACTAAATGTCATACCCCATCAGAAGTTAATCTCTGTTGAAGTCTAAAGATAAAATTATTGGCTGCTTTAGAGAGCAAGTCAGGAGATTTTCTTATAAATTACAGTGTCAGACAACATTAGAAAAATCCAGACAAGAACGGGTCATTCAGCCCAACAAAGCTTGCCAGTCCTATCCATTTCATTCTTCCAAAATAACATCAAGTCGAGTTTTGAAGGTCCCTAAAGTCCTACTACCCCATCTGGAGTACTATTTGCAATTTTGGTCTCCAAGGTACAAAAAGGACATAAAAGTGCTCGAAAAAGTCGAGAGAACAGTGACTAGGCTGATTCCAGGACTGCAGGGGATGAGTTATGGGAAAGAATTAAAAATTAAAAATTTTCAGTTTTTAACAAAAGACTATTAAGAAGAGATATAATTGAAATGTTTAAAGTTATGAAGGGAATTAGTAAAGAAGACTGAGACAGTTACTTTAATATGAGTTCAGCAAAAACACTGGGGAACAGTTGGAAAGTTGTTAAGGGTAAACTTTGCAGAAATATTTGGAAGTTTTTCTCCACACAGAGAACCAAAGACACATGGAATAAATAACCAAGTAGTCTGATAGGGTCTGATCAGTGTGTTATAAAGCTTGTGCATAACTTCGTTGGGCTCGTACTCTGCCCATCATGCTGTATAACCTAACATTCTGTTAGCCTTCCTAATGGCTTCCAAAGACTGTCTGGCAATAGTGGTAGTGATAGTGAAGAGTCCACTACAACTCCTAAATCCTTCTCATAAGGTGTACTTTCAATTTAGAAGTTGGGTATCAAACTAAAAGAATCGGAAGTTCACGGTTTAGTGTCTAGATGGCTGCAGAATTGGCTCTGACACTGTTAGCAGAGACTTACGATGCAAGGAATCTTATTAGAATTGACTGATGTTAAGAGTGGTGTCCCACAGGGGTCAGTGCTAGGGCCACTGCTGTTTTGAATACAGATCAATTATTTAAATAGGAATATAAATAATAAGCTGGTTAAATTGGTAGACATATCGAGCTAGGAGGATTGGCAGATAATCTAAAATCAGTTGAATCATTACAGAGGGACTTAAGAAGCATATGGGCTTGGGCAGATTTTTGTCAAATGAAATTTTAAGTAAATGCAAAGTATTCCACATAGGAAATACAAATGTTAGGTTTCAAGACACAATGGTTTCTGAAAGTCAACATAAATAATATCACATACTCCACTTTGATCATATCCTTTTGTTGCTCCCTCATATTGAACCATTATAATGTGCAGATAATGCAGCCATGAGGTTGTTTCTAGTTAAATGTAAATACAGAGTATATTTTTGTTAAATCTATGCTTACAAAGTGATGTTTTCCTCTTACATTCATGTCTAGATAACTGCCTTTAACGTCAAATAGCAGAAGAAGCAAGCTGATATACCAGCATTTTGCCTATTGTGTATTACTGTCAATAGTGGCTGTCACTGAGTGAAGAGGAAACATACAAAATATACAAGTTGAAGTTCCCTCTCTTTAATTAAAATTGAAATACAATGCTACTCAATAGAGGATTTGAAATTTTACAAATCTGTATAGCATGCTCCATTCGAGATATTTCAAGTGAAAACTGGATTTTCTTGACAAGTTTCCTTGAAGAATAAGTGCACAAAATTTTCACAGAATTGGTCCACTGGAAGTTAAGTTTCTTCATGTGGACAGACAGACAGACAGACAGACATGACATTTATAGTATGTATTGACATATTCAAAAGTATATACCTGTAAAAACAGATATGTGAAATTTTATTTGCCTTGCCAAGTCCTTCCTAATTAAGTCTCATGCCTTGTCTATCATTGGGGTGACGTAAATCACAAGGCAGTCGTTTTTCAGTTCCTACAACATTTCACTTTATACTTCAGGCCTCACTTCTTCTAGCTAGTTGAATCTTCTCTCAAACCCTCCTTCTGAATTCAAGCTCACTGGCAGCTCAATTAGAAGATGCTTTAATACCCCAGCCAAGGGTCAGTCTCCTTAAGCTCTTTCTGAGTGCCATATGTATTCCTGTATGCTAGTTTCTTTTTAAAGGGACAACCAACCCCTAATACCCTGTTGCTCATTATGTTCAGCAAGTAACCTACCTGTACTGAATAGGAATATGTGTTTGTTTGTTTTTTTCCTCCACCTATTGTTCTAGAAGACGTCTATTGCCTCTATTAAGAGCTTACTTCATTCTTCTATCACAACTCTGTTGAGCCTTGCACTTGCTCAGGATCACACATGACTGTCTACAATTTGAGCCCCACAATAAATCACCCATCACATCCTAAAAGACTACATTAAAAGCACTTACTGTATGTGTGGTTCTGAATTTAGTCCATTCTAGCAATTGTCTGGCTGTTCTGGTATTTTATGCGTAGCACTTATTTCTGATTCACATGCAAGTTATATTCAGTACGTAGCTAGACCGACACTAAAAATTGCTCCATTTTAAAAGTGAGTGAATGTTTGAGTGTGGAATCCCCTACACAGATCATTCTTTCAAATGAGAAGGCTTGTAATATATTTGTTATGTTAGTGATGTCTGTACATCAAAGAATATTAATATTATTATTGGTGGAAGTTATAGAGGAGCAGTAGCAGCATAGTGCTGCTTTCACAGATGCTGACTAGATTCATAATAGATTGCTAGATAGATAGATAGATAGATAGATAGATAGATAGATAGATAGATAGATAGATAGATAGATAGATAGATAGATACTTTATTAATCCCAAGGGGAAATACTGCTTGTAAATATGAAATTTTCAATGTGTAGAAATGTTTTTTAAAGTCTGTGTGAAATTACTTATAATATGCATTTCTGTGTGTTGATTGGACCTATTTTAAGTAGCTGATGGCATCAACTGTACTTATTTTTGTTCCTAATCAATACTTTCTGTCAGTTCTTCTCCTTTTGCTTAGGCTTCAACGAGTTCATCTCCTTCAATTGTTCATCGTAAATCAAACCTTTCATTCCTAGATATGGTCTGGTAACTCTTCTCTTATGTCCTCTTGTATTATGGAAAACAAAACACACCTGATGACTCAGATGTGGCCTTCTGAGTTTATTATACAGCTTAATATTAGCCATCTAGATTTGTTCTCTACAGACCAAGATACCGATACATAAAAAAAAGCATCCTATTTGCCATTTAAATGCTTACATTAGAGATTGCTGAAATTCTTATTGCACAATACCTTTGTCACTGGAGGTGTGAGAATAGGAGCAGCAAAAAGATTTATCATTCCAACAACCCATTTTTATCTAATTTTGCACCTTTCACAGAGAGTTTGTCTTTAAAGCAAGTCGTTTTCCTTTACAGATTATATAATAAAAAAGAAACTACATTCAGTGAGTGTAAAAATAATCAAGGTATCTTTAGCTGTAAAGGTTGCATACAGCATAACTTGAACAAGTCATTCATCTAGGTCAAACATTTTCAAAATGTCCAATAGCTTGTTACTGTGTTACTTGCGTTCAGCTACACATTTTTTTCTCGGCTGACTCAAGCATAAGCTGACAAGCTCATTGTTGCACTTTTCACATTGTCCAAAAACATTATATTCAAAGTGCAGGGGAAAGGGTATTAGAGCTAAAGAATTTTTTGTGAGTCACTAGTGCTCATTCTCTGCATAAAGAAGTACTACGGCTCAGTTGTAAATTTCTTTTGTAGTACACTGTTCACCTCATTAAAATGCTACATTTCCCTACTCAAGGGAAGCAAAGATGAATCTAAGGCCCTGGAGTAGAATAAAAATGCATGCTTAGGTTTTGTACGCTACATTATATTGCAGTGTTGGCTCACTAGCTATAGCAAAGAAAAAAACACCATCTGTTTTGTTTATAAGATTATTAAAAAGGAAGACCACCTAATAAGAATTAAAATACTAAACATTTATTTAAAATGTACAATTGACTAAAATTCAATAAAACAATCTGGTGGATTCAACTATTTTTAGTATCAGGACGCAATTGAATGTGTGCTGATCTGGTATATCATGAGGGGTAATCATTTTTTTGAAGATTGCAACACCTTCTGTTCATTGTCACCAGCTGGCACATAAAATACCCAAATCATAATACATTTTCTAATGCTGTCACATAGGTTTTACAGCTTTACAGCAGTCACATCAACAAGAAAATTGTTTAGATCTGCAAATAACAAGTATGAGTTCATATGAAAAAAATGCACTCAAGTCAGTAAATACTAGCAAGGTTGAAATGCATCACTTTATTCATTCTAATATGTATTATTTATAATAATTAACAAACTTAAACTTAAAAAATAAAAATGCATATTATAAATATTTATCTTGTAAACAATACTAGATGTAATTTTTTTTTATGGACACAGCTCCAGCAAAGGTTCAAAACTGGATGGGTTTCTAGGACTTAATGATGAAGGACAAGGCCATTTGGCAGCAAACACATATGGGACAAGAAACATTTATCTCTCGGGCACAAGGAGTCATTTTGTGGGGGGAGCCGGAGAATAGAGGAGCACTAGAAAGTATAATTTTTGTTTGTTTGAAGGCTAGAGTGTGTTTCTTGTAGATTTTATGTTTCATTACATGTTTACCTCAGTCTTAAATAAAGAGAGGAACGAGACTAGTGCAGCAGGCGCATAAGCATGTGTTTTGGTACAGCTAGGGATGTTGTCCTGGCTCATGTTAATGTTTTGGTTTATTTACTCTTTTTGCTATTAGTTAAAAATCTTTTTATTAAATATGATTTTTATTAATAATGGTGTTAATTTGTGTTGTTTTTATATTTTATGTTAGTTCTCTGCCCTGCGATCTGTATGTGGAGCATAAAAATGCAGTGTAACCTCATTTATTTGTATTTTATTTAAACTTTTTGCTATTATTCAAATATTTTATTTAATATAATTTTATTGATATAGTGTTAATTAACTATTATTTTTATGTTAGCTATCTCCCCCTGCTCTCTGCATGTGGAGCCTAAAGAGGCAGGGCCACCTAATTAGGCAAATGGGGAACTGACTCCAGCAGTATTTTACCAAAGCAGCTTCAGGATTGCATCTTTGTTTGGAAACCTGTTGTGATTGTTGCCTCTTTTTATTCTTGGATTCTCTGATTTTGACTAACATATAGTACTTTACTGGATGTTTTGTTAAAAAACCTTTTGCTCTTTTTCTGCATTCCCTAATGTATTACATCTTCTTTTAATAAAATGCTAAATATGCAAGAAACTTGATTTATTTTCACTTTGGAACAGGTTTTTGTGGTTTTCCCCTCTTTTCCTTTTTTATTATGGACATTTGAACATTTTAATAGCTTTGAAGAACTTAGCCTCATTTTTAGGCCATGGTAGGCCCAAAAAGCCTGCCTTTTCAGTTTGGTGCTATCTAACCTGGGGTGGAACAGGCCTTTACAATGGGCTCAGATCAGATGTAATGGCTGGTGTGGCATTTTGTGTGTTTTTTAAGGCCTGCTGCTTCCTTTTGTGCTTCCTTGCGACAGATAATCATTACAACATGTGATCCATTTTTTAAGCTCATCTTGTGATCTGCATAGTATTCGTAAACCCTTTTGAACGAAGGACATGACTGTCATGAACTTGTGAGTACCTTAGCATAAAGTCACAAAAACTGTATAAAAATCCTCATCAGAGGAATAGTCCATCAATGTCCGACAGAATCTTTATAAATGAAAATATTTATTTTACAAAATTGCTCTGAACCAAGGAAGCACTAAAAGTGCAGACGTCATCTGAAATAGGCAATCCAGTAGCAAAATCCTAAAGAATGGTCAAAATGCTAACCAAATCAAGGAATCCAGAAAAGCACAGTGATAAACGCACGGATTCACCAAACCCACAACGGTAAGTGCATTCAATGAACCACAAAGACTACTTGTTTTTTCAGGCTTTATAGTGTTGAGGGCAGTCCCTTGATGGAGAATGACAGGTGGGAACACACAAAATACAAGAACTATAACAGAACAAGTAAAGACACATAGAAATGAAATAATACGCAAAATACAGAATACTACAAATAATTAACACAGGGAACAATATCAACTAAAGGATCAAAATGTAAAAAAGACATGAAAAGGGAGTTTGAACACCAGCCAGAGGAGGAACTGTGGCTGAAATATGATAACGACAAGTAGACTGGCAGGTAAGTCACAGATGTCTATCAGTGCTTTCACTTTCTTTTGGATTTACCATGGATTTTTATCAATTACTCCAATTTCATTCCACTCTCTAAATATGTACACAGTATTATAGTTTGATTGCTGTCTGTAAATTGTCCCAGTATGAAGTGAGTGTGGGGAAATGCTTGAGTGTGCCATGCAATGAACTGGAACCCCACTCAGGTAGTTTTCATCTTGCATCCAACATTGCTGCCTGTAACCCAAAATTGGATAAGTACGTTAGAAAACTGATGAAGTATATTTTTCAGGTAAAGAAGATTTAGTAAAGATGATAAGCTTCTCAAATTGGTGGAGTAGCCACTTCTAGAGGGGCTTGGAGTTTGAGCAGTGGGGATATCATAAAGTCTAAACATACATTGCTAGCAACAAGTGCACCTTGTAACAGGATGCAGGAGGGGGCGGGGTCAGATGTAGGCAGGGTTGGATGTTCAAGTGTTGCCCTATAAGGAAGCTAGTGAGAAGTCAAGCAAAAGTAACTGGTACCAGCAAAGACTTATATTGAAACCTGTGAGATATGTTAATGCCAACAATTTGATGGAGGATTTGCTTTTCTACAATCATGTAACTAACACAGCCAATGTAGATGAATTATTCAAAATTATAGACAAGTCTTTTAAAGAGGTTGATCAGAAATGGGAAGGCTATGTGGGGATCTGGACAGATGGCTGGGAAATGAGGGGGACTCCAATTGCTTATTAAGTGCAGTTCTTCCTAAGTGCAATGGACACACTGTATGTTACATATAATGGTGCATTAAATCCAAAACAGCTTAGTCCAAAGCTGAATGATGAAACAACAGATGTTATTGCTTCAGCAAACTATATCAAATTAAGACCAGTCAAAACTCAGATATCTTCCAGGCTCTGAACTGAGGGATGAGATCAGAATCATCTTGAGGGAAGAAAGCAATGATCTTGCCCACAAGTTTAATAATGTTGCCTTTCTAAAGTAACATTTCTCTGTAACATGTCTCAGAAATGCGTTGAATTAAGTCTAAAGTTGCAGGGCAGAAAGATGCAACTACATCCCTCATGTAGACTTATTTGAGAGCTTGAAATCATCCATTGAGGTCAATAAGCAGTGATTCTGTGTGTGAAAGATCATCTCTCAGTCCTACAAAAACATATTCAGACATATTTCTCATGCTGTCAGTGTAACACTAGCTGCTGATTTCTGCACTGCACAACCAGTTTATTTATTTGATCTCTGATTCAACAATAGGACTGAGGTTCATGTCCATAAACTTCATTTTAGACTGAGTTTGATGAGTACCCATTGTTTAGACAGGGATATAAAATATTCTTATCCACAAAAAATGGGGCCTAACAGAAAACGTTTGGGAACCACTGTCTTAAATACTGTGTGCAAAAGCAAAGCAGTCAATGGCCAATCGTCTGTATTCTTACATTCAATAATGCAGGAAAGAACCATTAAAAAGCAAAGCAGATGAGGTGCAGCACATTTTTTATGCATACTGCAGGTACACAGTGTTGTTCCTTACTGGAATTAACACAGGAAAGTCACTGTGTCTCTTTACTCTTTTTGTTATTCACAATTTGCTATTTTCAGAGACTGTGTTTATTTTGTCTCTTTCTAGCTTGACTCCTCCAATTTTAATATACAGAACACAATACCCCTTCTCAGCAACCGTAAAAAGCAACGTGCAATAACATTTTTATCTTTGAAAGATGCTTTATGACAATATTACAGCTAATCTTTAAGCAATTTTCAACAATGAGAAATCAAATTGCTTTGGTTTCACTGTTACAGTCACTTAGTTGTCATTATTTTAAAACAGCTTGGCAAGATTAACAATGATATTGCAGTCGCTATTAAGGGAGGCATCAAATTTCACAGAGACAGAAAAATTTCCCTCAATGGATTGCACAGTTGTAATTTTATTTTATTTGCCATATAACACTTGGTCCATGGTCCTTGTCACTGCCTTATTTCTCACCGGCCTTAAGGACAATTACTGAGATACAAGTAACTTATGGCACATTTCAAGCTAGAACCTGTGTATACTACTTTTTTCATAACCAGTACTTCCATTAGTATTTTAATTCTTGAATTAACTTTCCTCAACTACATATTTTAAAATAAACAATCATGAAAATGAAATATCATTAATCATTACATCAAAACAAACAAACAGAAAGCTTAAGAAAAATAATAAACCAGAAGGGGGGAAACAGATAAAGGAAGGCAACACTGGCAGTTAGTGGTCCTTAAAAACCTTTTTGTTAAGCAGTGGCCAAGCTCAAGCCGCTTTCTTCAGTCTCATGCTTCCTGTGAGACTCTGCTCTTCCCTCAAACTTGACCTTCGCCCTTATCTTTTGCATCCACTTCCAGTTCAATGTGTAGATTCCCTCTCATCCCATTGACCCAAGTCAACACATCTCTTATTTTTCAACTGCATGTCAGACTTCTTCCTGAAAGTCCCTGCCACGGATGATGGATTTTAGCAGAGAAGAGTCTCTCGATTGATTCTGATCATGAGATAAGCACCCCCTTTCCACCAGCGCTCTACAGGGGCTTCTTTTATGGCTGACATTTACAGATGGTGGTGCCCCCTTTCAATAATCCACTGATACTTCAGCTGGGTTTATCTCAGGTGTATTTTGTTTGCAGGTGTTACGAAATACATATTTACTAAGCAAATGAGATCAATAGCAAAAATAATATACAAGTCACCACGACAATGTTAAAATAATAAAAAATAAAATCATTATATTGTATACATGTAGGGCAGCACAGTGGCGCGGTGGGTAGCGCTGCTGCCTCGCAGTTAGGAGACCTGGGTTCGCTTCCCAAGTCTTCCCTGTGTGGAGTTTGCATGTTCTCCCCGTGTCTGTGTGGGTTTCCTCCCACAGTTCAAAGACATGCAGGTTAGGTGCATTGGCGATTCTAAATTGTCCCTAGTGTGTGTGTGTGTGCCCTGCGGTGGGCTGGCACCCTGCCTGGGGTTTTTTTTCCTGCCTTGCGCCCTGTGTTGGCTGGGATTGGCTACAGCAGACCCCCATGACCCTGTGTTCAGATTCAGCGGGTTGGATAATGGATGGATGGATGTATACATGTAATGTTTGGGGTAGCACAGTGATACCACTGATATATTGGTACAAGTTTCGAGAGAGAAAGAGGTTGGGAACATATGCTGAAACAGCGTGCTGCCGCACCCTCCACATGGTGAACCACCTCAGGATCCCAAATTAGGACCTGAGTGCAGTCGTGCAACAGCTGACACCTCAGCACCACACAAGTTCAAATGGAGTGAAACTGTATGAGGTTTTTAAAAGTGGGTGCAGCGCCAATCCTGCCACCAACCCCAAGTTTCAAGGAACTTATGAAAATTCACAGTTTAGATTTTTACAATATAATAAATACAGTACTTAAAGCTTAGTCACACTAGAATCCAATCATAAAAAAGCACCCACATGAGAGTATGCAATGGAGAATCACAGCATGACACTAAGTTATTCATTAGGGTAAGCATATCATTTAATGTAGTTTACCTTTTAAACAAATAATATAAATACAGTAACATTTTGTAATTAATAGCTTGGCAAGAAGAAATTGAAAAGTGACATCTTGAATCAGGTTATTAGTTACTTTAGGGACAAAGCTGCATGTTATTTTACTAGGAATCTTGCAGTAAGCAAAAATTCTTCCACCATTAAACTAAACAATTAAATATATATATATATATATATATATATATATATATATATATATATATATATATATATATATATATATATATATATCAATAGAATTATTTTAAAATGGGTTTTTGAAAATTAAATAGTAAGAAGTGATTTGATACTTTTAATGCTACTTCAAACAGCATTTGATAGGTTCCAGGTGCACACTACCATGTACATAAAAAATAAATATTGCTTCAAAGTGCAGTCATCCAAGTGCAAAAATCATAGCTGGAGTGAATAAAAGTACTGCTACATGGCTTATTTAATTCAAGGAAAAGTAATATAACTCTGCAGCAATACAGCACATTATTTTGTATTTGGGCTCCTATCCAAAGCTGTTACAGTTGCTTCAAAAAACAAAATATTGAAATGCACACATGTTTTCAGTAATGTGGAGCTGTCCTCTAAAACATAACTGTGCACCTTTGGCAACAATTTTGTTGAAAATGTCAATTATAGAAATCTTTTTGGTAACCAAACATTTATAATATAATTATAGCAGTATAACTAATTTGTTGGCAGGTATGAGATATAAGAAATCTGTAAAAGTGTAAGTGTTGACTTAGAAAGTAAAATGTAAACTAAATAGATTTAGTCAATTTTTCATTCTGTTTTTCTAGTACATTATTCATGAATAGAGCAATGAATATCTGTTAACAATTCAAATCTGAAAATGAACACTCTTTATCAATTCTAACTCCCATATTTTGGAAAAAACTTTCCTCTTCCCAAGCTGGTTACAGCCTACAGATGCTAAAGAGCCCTTTTTAAGACTAAACTCCTCAAAATGTATCTAAGTCATTCCACAAATCTGCTTTCTTCTGGATTGCTTGTTCTGACTCCATCAACTCGTGATGTACTGAGTGAGCCTTTCATTTGTGTTACTATTTTGTCACCATATACTAGTATTAACCACTACAATACTAAACTTAATTTCTACATACTAGTTAATTACTCACCTATCTCGTATGCATAGAGTTTAATAAAATTTAGATATTAATACTGATAATTGTAATAATGCAATAATAATTATAATAATAAATACTATTATTTATCTATAACAGTTCCCAACTAGTGGACACTGAAAAGGCAAAAAAACCATCCTTGCAGGACCTCTTAGATCCTCTGGCAATTTTCATAATTTCCATAAGGCCCTCTGGCATTACTCCAGTAAGGTGTACTGGTAAATGCTGTAAGAAATGACACAAAAGAAAGAAAAATGGCTAGAAAACTGCAAATACATCAGCAGAAAAACAGAGTTTTACTAAGGGACTCAAAAGATATTAAAGTGGTGGGTAGTAGGAGTACACCAAGAATCTACAAGACAAGAACAGCAAACTAGAAGGGACAAGTATAAGCTGAAATCACATAAAGAGAATGGACAAGACTAAAATTGTGGTGTACACAGCAGTGTTAAAAGGCAAACACATCAGATTTCAGTATTTTAAAAAATCTTAAAAAGGTTCTTGGGGAAAATATCAAAAATAATAAATAGGATTATGTACACTAACACAAAAATGAGTTTTATTTTAAATCAACAAGTCACATTTAAAATACAATACAATGTACAAATGACTGGATTTTACAGGCTTTAAAGAGAATTTTGTAAGAAAAGAAAAATTACTGTGAAAAAAGGGAAGAATGAGAGTTATTAATATGTACGATATATAAGTAAGATAGATCTAAAAATGACTGAAAAGTGAAGAATGTCAAGATCAGAGTCAGCAGTAGATGAGGTACTGAAGCACATAAAGACTAGTGTTGATCAGCGAAATACATCAAAGCCTTTTTTGCTTTGAATAAGCTGTGTTAACTGTTAACCTCGTTCACCAAATATTTTCCTGGAAATTCACCATGTAGTCCACTTCGAATAACATTTTTTCTCAGCGCTCTCATGATGCTTTGTGAGGCCATAATGACATTAGAGAACTGTAGCAACCATGTGCAGAACTTTCTCTGATGTAACTGTAAAATTGTTGCTGATCTGGTTAGGGCATGGTGATATCACAACCTGAGGAATACTCCAGCCTTCCTCCTGATATGCATTTTTTTTTAAATATACTGTATATTAAGGAATACTGCCACCAGATATACAACACTGATCCTAGTGTGCTGGCAGCATAGCGTTGCATGGATAATTTGCATGTATAATTAGCCATGTGCTGCAGCTATGACCCAGAATAAGCCTTAACACTAGAATTACCAAAGCCTACGAAAAAACTTGTAAACCCAGCCCACCTTAAATCCATTCACACCTCTCCGTCAGCATCTTTTGTTTTGTAAATGTGTCGATAAGCGTAAGCAGCCTGCTATCCCATCTTCCCATCGCTGCAAAAACAGCAAAAATCGCTCTCCCAGCAAAAGACTTGTTTATCTGGAAGTGTGGTACCGGGAGCTATATAGTGTAAATAAATATATTGTTATAGATCTATGTAAGTGTAGCATGACAGAAATGTTGAACACATACCTAAAAGACAAACTTTTTTTAAGTTTTAGTAATAACGACAAAATTTTGACGTGAAGTGTATAATGAGTGAAGACTGAAGCCCAAACAGAACAGAAACCCTCTCTGCAAGAAACGTCAACTCACATATAAGAACAACACAGCTGCACCAGGCGTAAAGGCAAAAGATGGCACCGCTTGGATGCAGCAACAGGTCCGGCATTATCCTGCCAGTCAGTAGGCCCCACACCTGTCCTTCAAAAAAAAGCACAGCTTACAGAGCTTGCCAACATATCATGCAAAGCCCAGTTTGTGATTATGTTTTTTGATGGTCTTTATATAAAACCATTTATATGTTACTTATATAAAAGCCAGATCGAATGTTATTTACCTTGATTTATTTATTTATCTTCCTACAGTATAAAGTCATAAGTAAACTGCAGTATGTAAAACATAATCACAAACTGGGCTTTGCATGATAGCTTGGCGAGCTTTTGCTGTTTCTGCAGTGGTGGGAGAATGGGATAGAAGGCTGCTTGCTACTTGTGCTTAGCGACATATTTACAAAACAAAAGACGCTGAGGTGCAAACGGATTTAAGGTGGGCCGGGTTTACAAGTTTTTTCATAGGCTTTGATAATTTTAGTGTTAAAGGAGCCCTCGACTTCACTGAGATAGAAAACACCTACGACCTTGAAATAATAACAACAAAAGATGTATTACTGATTACAAGGTGTTTTGATATTCTTCATGGAAAGAAAAAGTGCAAGGCATCTGCACAGATAGATTGAAAAAAAAAAAGATTTCAGCTGCGCCAGGAGACGTGACTTCAAACGCCCATTTAATGTGTGCCCCAAGATTAAAACTCTGTAACAACAATTGACCCTGTTCCTTTTCTTCTGATCAAGACTACTCTTTCCCTTTCTTCTTCCAACTATTACAAATATAATTACCATATCATTTCATACTGGATTAGTTTATTCCAGCCTTAAGATGGATGCTATTACACTCATCATCAAAAATCCAGGCCTTGACCCAGAGGACTTCAAATACTACCACCCAGTTTCTAACCTCCCATTTCTCAACAAAATCTTAGAAAATGCTGTTGGGGGTCATTTGAAAGATCACCATGCCTCTAATTATCTGCTTAAGAAATTCGAGTCCGGGTTCTGGGCCACTCACAGTATAGAAACTGCACTTGCCTAGGTGATTAATAATCTCCTGATTGTGACTGATAATGGTCTGTTAACTCTTATTATCTTCCTAGACATTAGTGCTGCCTTTAATACTGTGTATCACAATATTCTCCTATCTAGACTTGAGCATGAAATAAACATCACTAGAAGTGCTATTTATTAGACATTACGGTTTACAGTTTAATTGCTATGCTGATGATACTCGGGTCTGTCTACATACAGGACCCATGCAAACCTTACCACTCTCTGCACTGGTTTCCTATCTAGTTCATGTTGTGATGGATGGCTGGGGATCTTTCCCAGACAGGATACCCTTTTGGGGAGAAGACCAGGGGGAATGGACATGTCAGCAACAGTACCTCCCCTGGGACATGAGAATGTAGCCCCCATAGTTTGTATCAGGGTCACAGGTTTGGGGCTTAAAAGCCCAACCCTGCCGGGGCCCATCACCACCACCAGGGAGCACTTGGACAGTTCCGGAGCCTGGGTCTGCAGTGCTTCTGCCACACCGGAAATGCTGCCAGAAAAGGAGCTAGATTCCCAGGCAGCACTTCTGCCACACCCCGAAATTGATTGAAAAACACCTGGAGCACTTCCAGGTGGGGTAAACAAGAGGCTGCCACACTCCACTCGGGGAGCCGGAGTCGGGAGGCGTAACACGGAGTTTGCGAGTGAGGAGTGGAGGTGGCAGAAGAAAGGACTGAGTTTATTGGAGTTTTTGTAAATTGTGTTTTGCCAAAAAGAAATAAACGTGTGTGTTCTTGACATTGTTGTTCTGTGTGTCTGTCTGTAGCTGGGAATAATCTTCTACAGTGTAAAACAATTATTGACTGAAATTGAAAAGCATAGTAATCTTATCCTCAGGTGTTTTAAAGAAAATGGACAATTTTCTTTGGCAATCTAAGGTTTTATTACATCTTTATCTACACAAGACAAAAATCTTGGTGTTACTCTTGATTCCACAATCTCTTTTGAACCACATATCAATAACATCACTAAGGCAGTTTTTTCCCTCTCAAGCAAATTGCATGGTTTCATCATTCTCTCTCTGATATCACAACAAACACCCTTATTCATGCTTTTGTCACATGATTACTACCATGCAGTCTTGTTTGATGTCTCTGCTCAGAGCCTAAACAGGTTACAATTTGTGCAAAATTCAGCAGCAAGAGCCTGTAAGCATTTGAAACCCCAGAAACATACTACAACATTTCAACAATTACACTGGCTCTCTGTTCATTTTCATATTTACTATAATTTCCTCCTTTTAGTTTTTAATATACTTCAATATCTGTCCCAAACTTACCTTATCCATTTTCTTTACTAAAACAATACACCCCATCATGTTCACTTTGTTCTTCTGGCACCATGTTGTTAAATGTTCCAATTGTGCAGGCTCCCCACTATGGATGACAGAGGCTTTAATGTAGCGGGCCTACATTGTGGAATGACCTGCATCCGGAACTTTGTGCCTGTACCTTTCTTTCTGATTTTACATCTCAACTTAAAATCTATCTTTTTAATGTTGCATATTATTGGCTTCTGCAAACTTTGTTCATTTTTAGAGTTTTGCTTTATCCTTTGTTGTATTTTTTTGATGTGCAGTGTCCTTGGATGGTTTGAAAGGCCCTTCTAATTATTCTTGCTGTAATTGACATTACTGATCTTATCCCTATTGTTGTTACATAAATGTTTCTTGATGTTGTTTTGTAGAAATGGTCTATTCTGTTTAACAGTTTCTTAAAATTCTAATGTTCTTTTTTAACTGTTTGACGACTTCTGAGTCTTAAAATAACAAGTTGGTTGAGATGCCCAAATGGGTTTTTTTCTGGACATTCATGACATATAAACAATATATTGAAATTTTCATTAAAAATCCAAGTTCTGGAGGAATTTCTCCATTCGTTTAAATGTAATGTGCTTAAGAAATGTATCGTGTATTCTGGAGTTGTACATGTACTAAGATGTGTTTAAGAAAATGTAATCATACACCATTTAATGTTTTGCTCAATAATAAAACCGGTGTGTTTTTCTCAGGGTTTCCAGATTGAACCTGGAAGATCCTCAAAGAGAGCTTAAACAGTATTGTATTGACAAGCATTTCATGGATTGTTTTATGCCTGAAGAATGGCTGACACTGAATTCTACTGTATTAATATCACTACTGATGGGGAAGCATCACGATAGTAGCATCAAGGTATGGAAATGTTTTTGTTTGTGGTGTGCAATCTAATAAGGAGCTAAAAATTCTGTTCTGAATGTCAGTCTAATCATGACTTCAATTTATGATACACCACAGTCATGTAGTGAAGCAACCAATAGAAGCCCATGGGAATCCTTCATATGAACTACAGAATGAAAACAATAAAAACTCTCTTCTGTCTTTACATTTTTTTTCTACAAATAGATAACACTTCAGTTTATGTACTCCAAAAATGTGTCTATTACTTATACTCTCACGTAACAAATTATAAGGAACAGCTCTACAGATACTTATCCATGCAATTATCTAATCAGCCAATCATTTGGCAGCAGCACAATGCATAAACTCATGCAGATACAGGTCAGGAGCTTCAGTTAATGTTTACAGCAAACACCAGAATGGGGAAAAATGTGATCTCAGTAGTTTCAACCATGGCATTATTGTTGGTGCCAGATGTGCTGGTTTGAGTATTTCTGCAACTGCTGATCTGATGAAATTTTTATGCACAACCATTTATTGAGTTTATTCGGAATGGTGCTGAAAAAAATCCAGTAAGTGTGTAGCGGTGCCACATAGTGTTTAAATGTCAGTGCTGTGTGTGTGTCTCGTTTCATTGTCCCATTGACTGCGTGTATGTGTATCAGTTAATGTTGTCCCCGTAAAGGAGGATGGATGATGGGAGGAGTTCACAACCACTAATCTGGAAAGCACCTGTGTATATCAATTAATCAATTACTACTGTCACGGACTATTTAAGGAGAAGAGGAGGAGACGAAGGAGAACTAGCACGAGAGAGAGAGAGAGAAAAAGAGGAGAACAATATCGCATTCACGATCACAACTTGCCTGCCGAATCATTCCATTGCGCTTTCATCCAGTTTGTTTTTCATTCATCCGGACTGCCTTTCAACCTGCTTGCCGCTGAAGACCCCGGGGTCGAATCATCATTCACCACACGCTGAGGAATCACGGTGAGGTTGTTCCAAACGCCGGGAAATACAAACATTACAATCGCCACTAATCAGTACCCGTATTCAGGACATTTATTCACATATCGGACTCAAGTTCACACTCATTCTGTTTGCTAGCCATTTGTCGTTTGTGTGGTGTGTGTTATATGTTACGTGGACAAGGGAGGGGATTTGTATATATATATTGTCAGTGTTGCTTTGGGATTGTTGGGGTGGAGGAATATTTGGGTGTACATTTGTCTTGTGGCGTGTCTTGTGTCATTTAATACATTTATTCTTGTTTAATTTTACATTCTGCTTATTGTCTTTGCATTTCAAACCGTCAATTGGGGGGGAAAGTTTATCTGTGTAAGAGTACGGCTTGGCAGGAAAGGTTCTCAGTTAATTATCCAGGCCACAGGTCTTGGAGGTGTAGCTGCCGGCTGGGAATAAGGGGTCGGCCGTTACATAAGTGGTGCCCTCTCTGAGGAATCTTTATTTAATTCGATCACTGTCTGCCTTTAAACTTTCCCAAATTAACATGTCTTTAGGGCGTGCCGAGCAGGACGACACCATTGCTTCGCCTCGGTGTGATGATGGAGTAGCGGGCGCGCACGTCACGGTCAGAGCGTGTTCAGCGGTGTGAGAGGTGGTGGATTCTTTGCAGTCGCTGTACCTCGAAGATCACCGTGGACCTGAAGAGGAAGGCCTGGAGGACGTCTCGCCTCTGTGGGAGATCTGGCGCAACAAATAACCCGGCTGGAGGAGAAGATCCGCGAGGTTGCGAAGTACGCTCGAGTGTGAAGCAGCCTTGCGGGCTCGCATCAGCAGCTCCCAGGAGGAAATGAAAGAATACATCAACGAGCAAGTTCAACTCCTGGGACGGGAAATTGTGTTGTGCCTCCAGAGGCGGGATCGACGCTGGCAAGATTCTCTTCAGGGGGAAGTCCAAAGGTGTCTCCAGAAGATAAGACCGTCGCCCCGTCATTCAACGCCGTACGTATCTCGGGAGGAGCGCATGCCTCAATCGGCCATTTGTTCCTGGGTGCGCCTGTCTTTTCCCAAGTTAGGGGCTCCTATAATGTCGATGATGTCCTGAACTTTGTGGAGGACGGGAGGCGTACCTGGCCGTTAACCCTCTAACCCCGGAAGAGCTAATTGGGGTGATAGGGACATCCCTCTCGGGACCGGTGCGGAGCTGGTGGCTGACGGCTAAGAAGACTATTTTCGACTGGGGATCCTTTCGTCGATCTTTCCTCGCGGCTTTTCTTCCGGAAGACTACGAGACCGAACTGGAGGACAAGCTGCGGTCCATGGTGCAACTACCTTCACAAACCATCCGGGACTTCGCCTATGAATACCGGGCTTTGTGTTTGAAGTGGCGGCCGCTATGGCTGAAGAAGAGGTGGTCCGCCGTCCTTAATGCCTGTAACCCGGGTTAGCTGGGAGTCTCAGGGGTGGTGGGATCGGTGGAGGACTTGGTGAAGGTAGGCTCCCAAGTGGAACGGGACTGGGGAAACTCAAAGACGTACTGGCACAAAGTCCAGGCCAGTACACAGAAACCCAGCCCCTAAAACCACAACGAGCCAAACCTTGCCGGTCGGAAGCCGATCTCGCCATTATGCAAGCGAGCACGTCCCTTCTGATCGTCCCAGTGAGGCTGCGGGGGTGGCAGATGGATGCGGTGGTGGATACCGGGAGCCATCACACTCTAATCCGCTCAAGCATGTGGGAGAAGATCAGCCGACCGACAGACAAATTAACATCTGCCCGTCCGTCCGATTTGTATTGGCGGATGGGAGTGAACACAAGGCCCTGGGCAGAGTCCCCTTGAGGTACAGTGTACTCGCCACCACCTGGGAGATGGACACGTATGTCCTGGAGGACCAGCACCTGTCAGTTCCGTTACTCCTTGGGCTGGATTCTCTAGCCACCATGAGGATGACCATCCATCTCAGTCCCAGGGGGTATACGGTACCGGGGGAAGGGATATGCGAATTCATTTACAAATCCAAAGAAGATCTGGGCTCTGAATTTACGGGTTTTACGCAGCAGAGAGGAGCGGCGCAAGCACCTCGGTGGCAGCCCCAGTGGAGGGACAACCTGAAGAGGTGAGGCCGGTGCTGAAGAAGTGGGCTGAGGTGTGGACGGAGAAGTTAGGAGTTGCCCGTGGGGTGACCCACATGGTCCACACCTTGGACGAAGTCCCTATAAGGCACCGAGCTTACCGAGTTTCTCCACTGAAGAGGGGCGTCATTAAAGAACACCTCGATCGGATGCTCGCCGAGGGAATAATAGAACCATCTTCCTCCTCCTGGGCGTCCCCTGTGGTCCTCGTGAAGAAGCCGGATAATTCCTATCGTTTCTGTGTGGACTACAGGGGGGTTAACGAGAAGACGAGCCTGGACGCATATCCCATGCCCCTGGTTCATGAAATCCTGGAGTCACTGCATGGAGCTGCAGTGTTTAGCACCTTAGATCTCCGCAGTGGCTATTGGCAGGTGCCGATGGATGAGGGAGTAAGAAGAAGACGGCAGTCATCACCCCTGAAGGCCTGTTCCAGTTCAATGTCATGCCTTTTGGGCTTAAAAATGCTGGGGCCACTTTCCAGCGGCTCATGGAGCAGGTTCTGAGGGGGTTGATAGGCAAGATCTGCTTCGTATACATCGATGACGTCATTGTTTACTCCCCTTCTATAAATCAACATCTCCGGGATTTAGACACCATCTTCCAGCGTTTCATCAAGCGCACCTTACGCTGAACACGAAGAAGTGTACCTTCATTCAACCCCACATACGCTTCCTCGGGCACATTCTTTCATCGGAGGGGGTCGCTGTAGACCCCGAGAAGACCTTGGCCATCCGGGAGTACCCCACGCCCACAGATTTGAAGTCGTTGCAACGTTTTCTTGGGTTAGTGGGGTGGTACCATAAGTTTATTCCCCGGATGGCAGATATAGCGGCTCCCTTGAACCAGCTTAGAAAAAAAGATGTCCCGTGGGAGTGGACCACAGAATGCCAGGAGCGGTCGAGCGACTAAAGAGCCACCTACAAGAGCCACCCGTTCTGGCCCAACCAGATCCACAGCTCACCTTCCAGGTACAAACTGATGCCAGCAACCTGGGGCTCGGCGCCGTGCTCACTCAGAGAATTAACCAGGCTGAACATGTCATCGCGTACGCCTCCCGAGTTTTGTGCGGCGCTGAGCTGAACTACTCGACAGCTGAGAAGGAGTGCTTGGCTGTCGTGTGGGCTGTGGAGAAATGGAGACATTATCTGGAGGGGTTGAATTCGAAGTGTACACCGACCATCACGCTCTGACCTGGGTGTTCAATCACCCGAAGACCTCCTCCCGTCTGACCAGGTGGGTCCTCCGCCTCCAGAATTTTACGTTCAGGGTGACTTACCGGAAGGGCTGTGGTAACATCGTGCCGGATGCACTGTCTAGGGTATCGGAGCCGTGGGATGGTGTGTTTGGCAGAGGCGAAAAGATGATCCTCCCTCTGCCAAGGAGCCTTGAAGACCTGGCCCAAGCACAAGCTACCAGTCCATTCTGCCAGAACATCAGGGAAGGGCTGGAGCAACAGCGTACTGACCGGGTAC